>NC_083328.1:2500-732500 GCF_963455315.2 Globicephala melas | reverse complement strand
GGCGGACGCGCGCGCGCGCCTCCGCATTGTCCGCCGCTGACCCCACGGCCCGCAGCCTGGCCCGGCCTGCCCGACGGGACGGGGATGGGGCTGGCCTTGCAGATAAACAGAGGAGGCGTCCTGCCGGGGCCGAGCTCCGCCCTCAGTAAACGGGGACGACCATGGGGACACGGACCAGGACGCCCGCCTTGGCAGGGCCGGCGAGCAGCTGCCGCCGCGGGAACCGCGCGCCCGCCGCCCGCCGGGCAGCTAATCCGCCGCAGGCCCCTTTGTCCCTCGCTGGACGTGAAGCTGGCAGAGAGAACGGCTGGGGAGAGAGGCAGGCCTGCCTTGTGGCCTGGTAAACAAAGACCAAGAACTGTGGCTAAGCGGGGTTGCGGGTTGTCCGGATTCCCCGTGCTGCCCCGGGAAGGAGAGCAGGCCCCCCAGAGCGGGCAGGGGCACTTGGGCTCCTCCGGGGGTTCAGCTGCAGCACCCGCCACTACCTTGGCCTTCCCCGCACAGCCAGGAGCCGGCCCCGGGGGCCTGAGGCCGCGCGTAATGCTCACTCCCTCCCACCTGGCCTTCAGGGGGGCTGCACCCGGAAACGCTGCCGAGGTTTCCACTCGCTCGCTACGCCCTAGAGATGAGGGGCGTTAGCTGGAACCTACTGGCAGCTCCTGGGAGGGCGCTGGCCTGTGCCACTGGTGTCTCTGCAGCTGTGGTCCCTCTTGGCTCTTCTGGAAGCACTCTGTCTGGCCCAGGGTTCCTTATTCTGACCAGCGAGGCAGGAGGGAGGGGGATCATGGCCCAGGGGCATCCAGAAGGTCGCCCTTCTCTGCAGTGAGTATTGGGGCGACCCCAGGAAGTGGGTGGGCCCAGGCGGTGCTGAGGTGCGCCAGGACGCTGATAAACAGTCCACAGTGAGCATTGGGGCGACCCCAGGAGGTGGGTGGGCCCAGGCGGTGCTGAGATGCGCGAGGACGCTGATAAACAGTCTGGTCTTGGCATCAGGCTCCTGGAGACCCCTGCTTTTTTCACCTGGAACCTGCCTGCTTTCATGTGCTACCCCACAAACGCTGCTCAGGGAGCTCAGCAGTGGCCCTTTGCAAGGCCGTCTGCAAGCCACCGAATGTCTCCCCTGGAGACGTCACATGTCGAGGCTAGGTGAAAGGGGTTCCAGTTTCTAAGTCTGCCTAGACTACCTTCTTGTTTTTAAAATTCATTTAACGTTTAAAATAAAGAGACCGCAAGAGAAACAAGAAAGGGCACGGTAAGATCGCCCTAGGTCGCCATGACACCTCTGGCAGGAACTGGCCTCTCCCTGTCCACGCCCCAGCCCTGGTGCTCGTGAACCAAAGGCCTGATTCTGGGCAGCTCTGCTCTTTTCTGCTGCTGACCTAGTGACAGGGAAAGCACGACTCCTTTCAGAGGGTCTGGTGGTTGTCAAGAGTCCAGAAGGAAGGGGCCTCCTTGTCTCCTTCCGTTCCTTTGCCTGGAGCCCAAGTCGCGCTCCAGTTTTGCTCCTACAGGGATTTTCCATGTCAGCTTTACAACATAGAGGAAGCCCAGGCCCTCTCTCTGCTTCAGGTGCAGCTAGGAATACTGACCCAAGGTTGGTCCTGAAGGGCTTCTCACGCGACAATTTGTGCAAATGTTTAGGCAAAAGCAAAGGCTGACGCGGTCAGAGTTCGGTGCGGCCCGCAGGACTGGCAGAGCCACCTCCCGGGCGTTTGCCGCTGTGGCCACAGGGACTCGAGGTCCAGGAGCTGGAGTTAGGCCAGCATCGAGAGGCAAAGGGTAACTTAAACAGCGGCCTTATTGAGATGTCACTGCCACACCAGCAAATGCACCCTTTTAGAGTGTGCAGTGCCCTATTTTTAGTGCATTCAGAGCCAAGCGGCCATTGCCACTAATTCCAGAACACCAGTCATCACCCCCAAAAGAAACCCGCACCCGTTAGCAATCACTCCCCATCCTCCGCCCCTCCCCCCTCAGCCCCTGGCAACCACTAATCCACTTTCCGTCTCTATGGATTAGACAAGGATAATTTTGCAAAAAGAAATTCTACCAGTCTGGGAAGGAGTGTATAAATGAGGAACGTGAGGGTCAGGCCTGAAAACTCTCTCTGTAGATCAACAAGGCACTTGTCCCCACCCAGGACATCTGTTTTAAACATCAGCTTTTGTTTTTTCAGTTTACAGATACGTTCTTTTTAAAAATTATGTTGAAGTATAGTTGATTTACAATGTTGTGCTCGTTTCTGCTGTACAGCAAAGTGATTCAGTTGCACACACATGTATATATATATATATTCTTTTCCATTATGGTTTATCACAGGTTATTGAATATAGTTCCCTGTGCTCTACAGCAGGACCTTGTGTTTATCCATCCTATATATACTAGTTTGCATCTGCTGACCCCAAACTCCCAATCCTTTCCTCCCCCACGCCCTCTCCTTTGGTAACCACAAGTGTGTTCTCTATGTCTGTGAGTTATAGATATGTTCTTAAAATCACCTCTGGCCCCCTCTGTTTTCTGCCTGCTTCTGTGAGTGCCAGGTGGCTCCAGTGGTGGAGACCACACCTTTCCCTCGGGCCAGCGAGATGCTAACACTGGGGCTGGTTGGGCACCCAGAGTGGCCTCGGGGAGGGTCCTCACAGCCGTCCCTACCTCCTTCCTCCCCAGCCTTGAGGTCAATGTGACATTCAACGGCCATGGTGCTTTGTCAACTATGATTTCGATTTTAATGCACTTAAGAGGTTATTCAGTTCAGAAACTGCCGTTCTGTTTTCCCTGAGCAGAAATTTATTTTTGAATTTAGCCCATTTTTAGCACCAAATCTTGCCATCATCCCATTCTTTACAAGCCTAAACTCCTAGCAATCACAGCATCGGGTTTCTAATGAGCATTTTCTTGATCTACAGCAGAAATGAGCAGTTATCTGCTAATAACCTCTGAGTCTGAAATTAAAAGGGCTGAGAAAATAAACCAAATTGCCAAGATCAGCTCTTGTTAAATAAAGGCATCGTGAAAAGACTTAGCACAACATTCTCATGTATCGGATCGACGACACGATGGCTCCTCATTTGAGGCTGTAATTAGTACCACTTAGTAGCTGCAGAGCACTCGCCCTACGAACGTTTAATGGACATTTGTTAATTAGTTCTCAGCAGAGCCCGTCCAGCTACTCTGTACAAGAGAAACTGAGGCAGGCGTTGGAGGTGACAGAACGGAAGTTCCACACAAGAGCGCAGTTGCAGGCGGCCCCCTCCCTCCTCCCACCTGCTCCTGACGACTCAGGGCCCTCCCCGCCCCCCCTCACCACCACCCCCGCCCCCGTCTGAGCTCATTCCTGCCCAGTGATTTATGGCAGCGGCGGCGGGTGACAGGGGGAAGTCTAAATGGCTCTGAAGAAAGTCATAAACAAAGGCAGAGTTAAAGGAATTATGTTCCTGCTGCCTTTGACTTAGCTATAGAGTCAGATGTCAGCTTTACTCCACCCACCAGGAGAAAAAACGAGAACAGCTGACAGTCGGAATTAACTACAGTTAAAGGCTACAGAAACCGTGAGTTCGGAGCTGCCAGAGAAGAAATCCGGGGAGAGGCGGCAGGTTCACGAGAGGGAACCACACGCCCGCCAGAGTCACTGGCACAAGCCGGGACTCACCCGTATCCTCGCGGATGGCAGCTGACATGGCAGAGAGACGCCCAAGTTTAAACTTCAGTCACCGCGGGCTTCCTAGTCCTGCCTTCCCACCTGGCCACCGGGGGTGTCCCCAGGCCCCCTCGGGAGCGCGGGAGATTGCTCTCTGCGGCTGTCCTCATTGCAAGAAAGCTGTCCTTCCAGAGACACAAGCAGCGGCAAGCGAGAAGAGAGCCTGGGAGACCCCAGGAGAGGACTTCGGTCCCTAAAGCCGGTGGGGCTGCAGGGACCCCTCCCCAGGCTCACTCGCAGACCCCTCGTTACCGTCCCTGGCTCGGGCATGACTGTCACACGCTCCCCTGCTCCGAGCAGGCCGCTCTGGAGACAGGAGGCCAGGCCGTGGTCCATCTACGCTGACTGGTCTGATTCGAGGATGTAGGACCTATCTGATTCCTGGACCTACAAGGAGGAGGACGAGTGCGAGCTGCGGGGCTGCGGGAACCAGCCACCCCCCTTCTCTGGCCAGTCCGATGGGCCCAAGGGTCCAGGGGTCAGGGGCCCAGTGTGTTCCACACGGCGGCTGAACTGTGTCCACTGTCAAGGTGGCCTTCATCACTGAAGTGCCCTCCTTTGCTTTCATCAACGCGATGGAATCAAAGCGCGGGCAGGACGGTGGCTGCGGGGAGGGCTCGAGCCGCCCCCGAGCTGCAGGGGTGTTTCACGGTCATTTGCCCAGTTTCCCCCCAAAGTCACTGAGAATGACCTTGTGGCCAGGGAGGCTTTGTGTGATGGGTGACGAACGACAGACCTCAAAACAGAGGAGATTCAACGCCCAGATTCAACACCCAGAACTGACCAGACACAGAGAGGAGACCGGAAGTCCGGCGGGTGCCAACCGGAAGGGGCGGGGCCGCCGACCGAGGCGCCGGGACGCCCGTGACCAAGGCCCGGCGTGTGGGGCGCGACCTGAGCCCTCGGCCCCAGGCCTGGCTCCAGGCTGTGACCTGGCACAGCTGCCCTGCTCGCCGGCCGAGGCCACCAGGACCCAGGTGCGCAGGGGTGGCTCAGTGCTCGTGGCCGGGGGAGAGGGCACGCCTGCGACTCGGGGGGCAGAAAGCTGGGGAGCCAGGTGGGCTGCAGGCCTCGAAGGGCCTGGGGCAGGCGCGGGGGCTGCCTGGCTTCGGGCTGGGGGCCGTCAGGAAGCAGGGCTCACTCTGTAACCGGGTGTCTTAGAGAAGCTCAGTGCATCTGCAGACCCAGGAGCCGCTGGATGGGTCGTTTCAGCCGGGAGAGGAGGTCTAGTCCGCTGTGCCTTGCACCGTGGTACCGTTTTTGTCTTAGGCGCGATGACGTGTTTCCCCTCATTTCTTCCCAGAGGGTGACTTCGGCGCTGCTGCTCTGAGAAGCAGTTGACGCCCAACAGGACAGCACGGGGGCTCCTGGGGGTGCTGTCCCTGGATGTCGAGGTGGCTTGTCTTTACGCCCCCAGAGAAGAAAGCCCTCTGGACTCAGTGTCTCCCAAATTTCAGGTGTTCAGGTCTTGCCGTATCCTCCTATCCACATACCATGATATACTTTCTATTTCTCTTTAAATCTACTTGAAACAGAATAGCCTTTTGTGTGTGTGTGTTTTTTTTCCTTTTTTTATTTTGATCTGTTTCACATATTAGATTTGTTTGAAGAGCAGCTTCCCTTTTTTTTTTTTTTTTTGGCCGCACGGCGAGGCCTGTGGGATCTCAGTTCCCTGACCAGGGATTGAACCTCAGCCCACGGCAGTGAGAGTGCTGAATCCTAACCACGGGACAGCCAGGGGATTCCCCAGAATCGCCCTTTGACTCAGTCCCATCCTCAACCGAATCTATGAAATACTAAGTTCAGTGTGCCTGTTGCTTTCTGTCGTCCGTGTTTTGAGATAAGTGATGGTTATTCAGCTAAAAAGTGCTTGTTTGTGTGCCCCCATGGTCATCTCGCAGGCCACCAGGAGCTTGCTGTCCTCCGTTTTGGAAAGTCCTGGACCAGATGACCGAACGACAGATTCTGCAGAAGTCAACCCATCTTCCTGTGTGAGGCAACAAGGGTCCCAGGGACGGAGGCTGCACAGGAGCCCTCGGCGTCCCGTCTACCGTCTGAGCGACGCTGGAACAGCCTCCCCTCCTCTCTGAGCCCCACGTGCCCAGCTCCGCCGCAGGGCGAGCTGGCTGTGAGGTCCAAGTGAGTCTAAATCGGGAGAGGGTTGGGAAAAGTGTCGTTATTGTTCTAAAGGACAGTGAAGGCGGTTGCAGCTTGGGTTGAGTATTGGGTTTCTCTGGGGATTCAAGATTTCTTGAGTCTGAAAACAGTGGAGGGGTTGATGATTCTTGAGGACATGACGCTCAGTGAAATAAGCCAGATGCAGAAGGACAGACACTGTGTGATCCCACTTCTACGAGGTCCCTGGGGGAGTCAGGTTCACAGAGACAGGAAGTAGGGGGTGGGGGCCAGAGGCCGGGGAAGGGGGACTCAGTGTGTAACGGGGGCAGAGCCTCAGTTCGGGAAGATGAAAGAGTTCTGGAAATGATGGTGGTGATGGCGGCACAACAATGTGAATGTACTTGATGCCCCTGAACTGCACACTTTAAAATGATTAAAATGGTAAATTTTATGCTGTGTACGTTTTACTACAATAAAGAAAAAAAGAGTACAGGGGAGAGAGGAACACGCTGGTGATGGGTACTTGGGGAATCCATGCTATTAAGTCTCTCCACTTTTGTTCACGGTTAAAATTTTCCATAATTTTTAAAAGATTTCTCAAGTTTTCCCCCAGGAGGGCTGTCCCCCAGGAGCGGGGTCTCAGAGCTCATGCAGGTGCAGCCTCCCTGGAGGGTCCGCGTCCTGAGGGAAAGTCTGCTGAGGCATTTCTGTGCCTTCCTCCGTGCCTTTCCTCCTAACGTGCTTATTTCTGGGTTTTTTGTTTGTTTGTTTGTTTTGCGGTACGCGGGCCTCTCACTGCCGTGGCCTCTCCCGTTGCGGAGCACAGGCTCCGGACGCGCAGGCTCAGCGGCCGTGGCTCACGGGCCCAGCCGCTCCGCGGCATGTGGGATCTTCCCGGACCGGGGCACGAACCCGCGTCCCCTGCATCGGCAGGCGGACCCTCAACCACTGCGCCCCCAGGGAGGCCCTAAGGTGCTTATTTCTGAAGCAGCCTTCCTTTTTCTTCTCCCCCACTCTGAGGGGACAGTAAAGGGGGCCCAGGAAGGACCCACAACTCCCATTTAAGCAGGTGCCAGCGCCTGGGGATGGCGGAGGACAGCCCTGCTCGCCCTCCCGTGGCCACGGGTGCTGGGAGGGATGGCAGGCAGCCGGGGAGGGCCGGGGACCACTCCCTCTGGAGGCCTCAGTTTACTGCCTCTAGCCCCTTGGGGGCCTTGCAGGTCACACTTTGTCTAGCCCTCCCGTGTGTGCCCAGCACAGCGAGCACCGCTCTGTGGCAACGTCGCTCCCCTGTGTGCCCAGCACGGCGAGCACCGCTCTGAGGCAGCGTCGCTCCCCTGTGTGCCCAGCACGGCGAGCACCGCTCTGTGGCAACGTCGCTCCCCTGTGTGCCCAGCACGGCGAGCACCGCTCTGTGGCAACGTCGCTCCCCTGTGTGCCCAGCACGGCGAGCACCGCTCTGTGGCAACGTCGCTCCCCTGTGTGCCCAGCACGGCGAGCACCGCTCTGTGGCAACGTCGCTCCCCTGTGTGCCCAGCACGGCGAGCACCGCTCTGTGGCAACGTCGCTCCCCTGTGTGCCCAGCACGGCGAGCACCGCTCTGTGGCAACGTTCAGATTCGTTCATATTCCGGCTCTGGCATGTAGCGAAGAAAGCTGACTCAGTTACAACCAACTAAAAGGACTTCCCTGGCGGTCCAGTGGTTGGAACTCTGAGCTTCCACTGCAGGGGGCACGGGTTGGATTCCTGGTCGGGGAACTAAGATCCTGCGTGCTCTGCAGCACTGTCAAAAAAAAAGAAAAAAAAAGCACCTAAAAAAAAGGCTTTCCTCTTCCCTATGACTTTCGTTTCCATGCTTCCATCACCTTTTAAAATTTTCTACCAGGGCTTCCCTGGTGGCGCAGTGGTTGAGAGTCCGCCTGCCGATGCAGGGGACACGGGTTCGTGCCCCGGTCCGGGAAGATCCCACGTGCCGCGGAGTGGCTGGGCCCGTGAGCCATGGCCGCTGAGCCTGCGCGTCTGGAGCCTGTGCTCCGCAACGGGAGGGGCCGCAACAGTGAGAGGCTCGCGTACTGCAAAAAAAAAAAAAAAAAAATTTCTACCTGACCCCAAACATTGCCATTCGATTTTCCCCCGGAGGCCTGGCCGGCGGAGATGTTCTGAACTGGTGGATGTTACTGGAACCCCTGGGCCATGACACACACTTCTTTAAAAGGATTTCCCCAAGAAGCTGCCTTTCGGGTGAACCCCCATCACGCCTGCAGTCTCCCTACCCACCTTGAGGACCAGGCTGATGTGAGGCCCTGGGAGAGGCCCCCGGGAGAGACACGGCGGTCTTCCGGTCCTGGAAAATGAAGCCTGTTTTTGTTTCCCCTGAGGTCAGTGGTGTCCTCCATCCTTAAGCTCCTGTCACAGTATTGGAAAGAAAAACCAATCTGACAAACAACATTTACTACTAGGAAACCACCCAGAGACTCGGGCCTCTGCTTTCCCTGTGCTCACAGCCGAGTGTCTGGGTTTTCCCAAAAACCTCCCCCTACCTAGTTTCTCTGTGCATATATCACTGTATTTTGGACACTTGGTTCTTAAAATTGTCTCCAAGCCTCTTTGGCATTGGATTAAAATGTCTGCATAATTAGAAATAAGCCAGCAAACAAGGAGCATTCGTTAAGTGTTCGAGAACATTTCCAATGCACAGTGTGAAACGGGAGGTGCGCTCTGAGGGCACCCCTCTCTGCTCCGTCTTCAGGAGCTGAGCGCAGGCTGCGTCCCGTTGTTTGAGCTTTGTGGTCCCGAGCCACTGCTGTTTTATTAATTTTTTTATCTATAATTCTAAACTACTATTGCATTTATTAGAACAATAGGGAAGCTTATTGAGGTGGTATTTTTATTAAAAATTCTATTAACTTTTGCTATCGGTACAGTTGTAGATTAATTAATTTTTACTACTTTTCTAAAGCAAAAAATATTAGAGCTGATCCCAAGTCACTTCAAACGTGAAACAGGCCAAGTCAGAGAAAGAGCAGCTCGGCGCGAGAGGTCTCACTGGTTTAGATGAGGAAGAAGGTTACGGTCGCCGGGGAGTCTGCAGAGCGGATGTCGTCACCTGGGGGCAGTTCAGGCCGAGCTCTGCTTCGTTCTGTCCGTGTTGATTCTCACAGAGAGACGCGTACAGATTTACTCTTTTAGTTTAGTGGGGGGGGGGGGGGTGTTTTGTTTTGTTTTTGGAGTGGGTGCACACTTCTATGAAGTTGTTTTTTAGTGAAATTTACATAATATGAAATTCACCCTATGAAGTGGACATCATTAGTACAGTCCCAATACTGTGCAACCACCGCCTCTACTCAAAGGTCTCTCCTCATCCCCAAGGAAAGCCCGGACCCATTAGCGGTCACTTGCTGATTCCGCCTCTCCCAGCCCCTGGCCTCCACGAATCTTTGTCTCTGTGGAGCTGCCTACTCTGGAAGGTTCACGTAAATGGAACCATACACCGCGGGGCCTGGGTTTCTGGCTTCTTTCACTGAGCGTCGTGTTTTCCGCGTTCATCCAGGTTGCAGCCTGTGCCAGGGCTTCGCTCCTTTTTACGGGCAGGTCATCGTCCGGTGTGCACAGCATGCCTGTTTAGCCATCACCTGTCGTGGACACTTGTTTGCACCTTTTGACCGTCGTGCTTGGCGCTGCTGTGAACGCGTGTGAACGTGTGTGTGTTTGAGGCCTTGTTTTCAGCTCTTCCGGCTGCAGACCTGCTAGTGGAGCCGCCGGATCACGCGATCACTCTGCGTTTTCTACTCTCCTGCTCTTGCTAGTGAATTTCCCTCCTCCCCGTCCCAGTTAGGCAGCTGTAGAGTGACACACGGGGTGGTGATGGTGACGAGAGTCACCTGCCCTGGCGGGGACTGCTCCCCTGAAGGGCTGCGGGGGACGGAGACGGGAGAGTCCCCTGCGGCTCTTCGTGTGGCTCTGCATTTCCTGAGATACCCGTGCGTGGGTCTCAGGATGGGCGTCAGGCCCCTCCGGTGTTTTCTGGAAGAGAATGGATACCACTGTCAGCCACATCCATTTCTTCCCCCTAAACTTGCTTCATTTTATTTTTTATTTTTTTAATAAATTTATTTTTATTTATTTTTGGCTGCGTTGGGTCCCCGCTGCTGCACGCGGGCTCCCTCTAGTTGTGGCGAGCGGGGGCCACTCTTCACTGCAGTGCGCGGCCTTCTCATTGCGGTGGCTTCTCTTGTTTCGGAGCACGGGCTCTAGGCGCGGGCTTCAGTAGTTGTGGTGCACAGGCTTAGTTGCTCCACGGCATGTGGGATCGTCCCGGACCAGGGCTCGAACTCGTGTCCCCTGCGTCGGCAGGCAGATTCTCAACCACTGCGCCACCAGGGAAGTCCCTTGCTTCATTTAAAAATGAAATATGTTAAAATCTTCCAACACTCCAACCAGCAGTACCCGACCAAGGGGACAGGCGAGGGGGGCGCGCCAGCCTGTGCTGAGCCCCTCGCTGCATCCGGCTCTGCGCTGGGCCCTGCTTCCACTCCGCTCCGTACGCTGGAAAGATGGGTTTGGCCGTCCCTTATTTTCACGGATAGAGATTAGGTGACATGCCCAGAGCTAGCAAGGGTGGAAGAGTCAGACATGCCTGTCCTCCAGACCTGTTACCCTGAGAGGGAGACGGTCAGGCACAGACCCCCAAAGGAAGGAAGGAGGACCCTCCCTGCGAGTTCCCCCGTCAGAGAGAGGCAGGTGCTCCGTGAAGCAGAGCAGATGCAAGGTGGCTTTCACTTTCCATGTCATCCTGGCCTGGGGAGCTCCGACGGAGTGGCCACTGCCACGGCAGCCCTGACTTTCCAGAAGTGGCTGTTGGTTAGGGCAGCGTGGCCAGCCGGTGGCTTCTTCACTTACCTCTCTGTGGCTGCGGCGTGGACCACCAGTGCACCCAGCAGCGGTGAACCCCTCCAGCGAATGTTCACAGACACAGCAAGGTGTGAAGCAGGTGAACGAGCGCCTAGGTCTGGTGTCGGACATCCCAGGCTGATGTCCGGCCACAGCCAACAGGCAGCACGGGAGCCGTGGCCTGGAGGTGGGAGAGAAGGGGGACGGCAGGAAGGCGCTGGCTGCGGACGCCTGTCTTCCGTGCCCCAGCCAAGCAGAGCAGCCCTGGGTGGGATGTGCAGCCCACCGGTCAACGGCAGGCCTCACGCACAAGGCACATCTGGTGCCCAGGTGTTCGGGCTTGTCTCTGGCAGCCAGCCAGCCGCAAGGACTCTCTCCCCATCCTCTGGCCTCCCCACCCTCAGCATTACCCCGGGAGCACTCTGGGGTTGCTGCATTTGGAGAACGAAGCCCAGGGCACTAACTCGCTTCCGCCTGCAAACTGAGGCTCCTCAGCCCTTGACCCGCTCTCCGCTGGCTGTCCTCTGCTCGGGCTGGGATCTTCAGGACGAAGGGCCAGGGGCATTGGAGCTGATGCTCCCAGTGCTTTGAAAGCCAGTGTGTTGCCTAATTAGACCATCTGGATATGAGAGGTGTCCAGATTCATGGAAATGCAAACCCAGTGGTAGGTGGAGACTTCCTTGGGAGTGCTGTGTAGGGAGCCGCCTTCCAGCTTTGGGTGTGTTCCCAGGCTCCGGGACAGAAGCTTCCCTCCAGGCCGCAGACCAGGATGTGCAGGAGGGCCCTACAGGCTGGTGAGGCAGCTGGAAGCCGTGGCCGCCCCATGTCCCCTCCACCTGCCCTTCTGCTTAGAGGGGAGCTTGGGGTTTAGGAAGGGCGTTCACACGCTGCACTTGAAGTTTCTTCTCTCTGGAGAGAGTCATCCTGGAGAACTGATTGCCAGGAACAGACTGGAGCCCGAGGGTGGCGAGGTCTGCCTTCCTGCAGGAGGGCGGTGGCAACTGGTGGCCACCAGGGAGCTGGGGTGAAGACTTGTCTATCAAAGTGTGGAAGTGTCAGTACACTTATCAGAATAAGTGCTGGCTCATATGCATGGGGCCAAAAATAGATGAGGCCAGGCCTGAACGAGATCAGGCTGACTGCTAAAGGAAAATACAGGATGCCTATGAGAGAGTCTATAAACGTGACCCTGTTTGTTTTATGAGGTTCTTGGGGGAAACGTTTTTAAAAAGTTGAATTCTGGGGCTTCCCTGGTGGCGCAGTGGTTGGGAGCCCGCCTGCCGATGCAGGGGACACGGGTTCGTGCCCCGGTCTGGGAGGATCCCACGTGCCGCGGAGCGGCTGGGCCCGTGAGCCATGGCCGCTGAGCCTGCGCGTCCGGAGCCTGTGCTCCGCAACGGGAGAGGCCACAGCAGTGAGAGGCCCGCGTACCGCAAAAAAAAAAAAAAAAAAAAAAAAGTTGAATTCTGGGTGTTTGTTCCTGATGTTTCTTTCTTTTGTTTTTTTTTAAACATCTACTTGGTTGTGGATTTCTTTTTAAAATTTTATTTATTTATTTGGCTGCGTTGGGTCTTC
This sequence comes from Globicephala melas, assembly GCF_963455315.2. NCBI lineage: Eukaryota > Metazoa > Chordata > Mammalia > Artiodactyla > Delphinidae > Globicephala > Globicephala melas. The sequence continues at coordinate 720,220 of NC_083328.1, read as the reverse complement.
ATTGCTGCGTGTGTGCTTTCTCTAGTTGTGGCGAGCGGGGGCTACTCTTCGTTGCGGTACGCGGGCTTCTCATTGCGGTGGCTTCTCTTGTTGCGGAGCATGGGCTCTAGGCACGCGGGCTTCAGTAGTTGTGGCGCATGGGCTTCAGTAGTTGTGGCTCGTGGGCTCTAGAGCGCAGGCTCAGTAGTTGTGGCGCACGGACTTAGTTGCTCCGCGGCATGTGGGATCTTCCCGGACCAGGGCTCGAACCCTTGTCCCCTGCATTGGCAGGCAGATTCTCAACCACTGCGCCACCAGGGAAGTCCCCCTGATGTTTCTTAAAACTAAGTCAAATAGCCAAATGCTTACTGCAACTCTGTGATGAGCGAGGTGTTGTTCTGGAAGCCATAAAGGAATAAAGGGAACTAGGAATAAAACTGAGGTCCCAGTGATTTCTGTGCATGGAGCCCAAGTGGAGACAGGGAGGGTAGGTGGAGGGCAGGGGACTAGGAGGCTGATAATAGGATAATATGGAAAAGGTGACAGGATGGAGGCCACCAAGGGGACCCAACACCACCTGACAGGTATCCCAGGAAAGGGCAGGGAAGTGGCGCAGAGGCCACAATGCAGAGGTAATGCCTGGGGATTTCACAGAAGTGATTAAAGAAATAGCATCTTGGATTCAGAAGACTAAGTCCCAAGCAGGAGACATGAAAGGAAATCCATGCCTAAGTGCTCTGCGTGAGAAATCACAGGCTACCACAGGCAGAGAGACAATCCTGCAACGGGGTCAGCAAGAAACGTGGGCTCTCTGCAGACAAGTGACGGTGACGGCAGACTTCTCAACTGCAAAGTCGAGTCAAAGATACAATGGAATGATGTCTTCAGAACGCTGGTAGAACATGGACTTCAACACAGGACTGTTCAGTCCTTGCTAAACCATCTTAAGGTGAAATAACGACATACAGACACATTCAAACAGACCCTGGCTGAAAGAACTACTAAGGAAATAAGGAAAATCCAGGAGGAAGAATGACGTGCAAGAGGCATCAGCGAAATTTCTTTAAAAAGTTAAACATGACTAAACCTCAAACCACATTGACTTCACAACATGTAATAATAAGAAGGGCTTATTGGCGGGTTTAAAAACAAGATGAAAACAAATTCTGGGTGACAGTAACGTGTAACACGACACCTCATTGCAGGGGGAGCCATCTCAGATCCTGGCTCGGTCTAGAGAAGAGTAAAGATTCTGATTAATTTTAGACTTCGTTAATGCAAGCATGCATGTTAAAAATGGAGTACTCCTAAAATACCTGAGAATAATTTTATAGTAGTGATATCCAGTCTCATTTTAAATAAATTTATTTAAGCTAAAATTAATTTGGTTTAGAGAAACATAAGCAAGTTATAGTTGATAGCAGGACAGGTGATCTGAGGATGTGGCCACAGCAGTGAAGGTGGGATGGGAAGGCCTGAAATTTGGGAAACGCTGCTACAAGTGGTACATGATAGAGCTTGATTTTCATTGGAGAAAGACATGGAAAATATTCTCATTCAGGTGTGTGGGATTTTTTTTTTCTGTGCAACCCTTGAACCCTAGGTCCACTAATGCTATGAATACCCATAATTCTCCAGATATTCAAGTGATACTGAAATCTGTGGGCATATTTAAAACAAAGCGACTGTCTAGTGTCCTAGAGACCAGCTTGTTTCCTTAAATCAAAGTGCACAGCTGAGTGCTTCTGCCTGTGCTGTTCTCTCATCGATGCCACAGATCATCTTTTCAAGTGAGCACAGACCACAAGGGACGGAACCCAGGGGCTCCCACCCAGCCCAGCTGAGGCTGACAGTATACCTAGGAATTCATAACAGCGCTCGTTCCTTTTGAGCTTGCAGAAATGAACACTGAGCTCGTCACACAGCCCAGCAAGACACCTGCTCCCTGCCTGCCAGCAGCTTTCATCTTTCTGGTGAATCAGAGATAGGAGGGAACTTCGTGGTCTTCTGACTCGTCCAGCCAAGGGTGTCTCTCTCTCTCTCTCTCTCTCTCTCACTCACACACGCACACAGCCCAGTGGCTGCCAGGTTGGGGGTGAAACACACACGTGTTGTCCCAGGACCATTGGTCCAGCTCTCCCCGGCCGCGAAGGCTGGTGTCTGCAGTAGAAACAGCAGAGGCCCGCTCTGGGTGTAAATACCACCCTCCCCTCAGCCTCTGGCCGGCCTCGTGCCATTTACTTCACTTTTATATGTATTGTTTGGGAGTTCAGAGCAAATTACTTGACAAGTCTGAACGTTAAAGTGAATTAGGCTAACGTTCAGTCAGCCTAAATCGCTATCGGAATGTCATCCACTGCTCTCTTCCTTCCATCCTGTGCCGTCAGAAAGAGGCGATACGCATCGCTAAAATCTGAGTTTGGCAGTGTTCTCTGTGCATCTGTTCTTTGCTGCTATAACTTACTCACATTTCACGGTCCCCCCACCCCCATAAGCCTGAAGAATATGCCTTCAAACCTTGGAGAGAATTCATTGCTGCCCCTTTCGGTTAAATAGACTCTACTCCTTTCTGTTGTGGCACCCCTTCTGCACAAGTGTGTCTAATTTAAATTTTCACATATTAATTAACTACGTTCAGGGGCTTCTCGAGTCGACTTTCAGTAAGCACGAAGACCGTTTTACTTCGACAAGTGCATGGTGTAAACCCCGTTCCTCCTGTTCCACAGATTCGAGTTAACGAAGTTCAGTTCTTTTCTCATTAGGGCTAAGGGTAAGAAAAGTAGGGACCCTCCGTTCTAACTGTATTTTGCGTGCTGCCACCGTTTGGGGGAGAAGGAGGGCAGAAGTTGTTAGATTCTGGCCCCAGAGCCCGCTTACCAGCCAGGCCTGTACACGTGGCTTGATGGTGGCAATGGAGGTGGCAGCAGTGGCAGGTCAGTTGCCAAGAGAGCACATGTGGAGTCCCCGTGCCACGTTGCGTGGCCGCCTCCAGTGACAAACAGGGCTGGAGAAGCCATCGCGGACGGCCTGCCGTGTGTGGCTCTGGCGGCAGTAAAGACACACCCACCCGACGGGGCAGTCCACAGTCCGCGGCAGTTCCCAGACGAGAGATGGCGGATGTGGGCTCTGCCAGTAGCAGCTGCAAATCTGCCTCGTCTTTGCACAGAAGCGCTTCTGCTTTTTGTCGGCTGACGTTAAAAACCGACCTTAAAAAGCAACAACACAGACTGACTCTGGAGAGTGGGCGCCTCCCTGGGCAGGGGGCCTGGCAGATCGCAGCCCTCGGGGACTAGCCACTCTGCAGCTCTGCTTTAATTGCTTCCACGTGCCATATGCACGGGTGCGCTGTGGAGACAACAACCCCAAACAACAGGAGGTGAGACTGGGCTGCTTGCAGGGGATTCCGTGGCAAGTGGGAAAACTGGCAGCCGGACACACGCCCGCCCGGGCTGCCGGCCAAGGAGGAGCCAGGGGTGGGCGGGCCCGGGACAGGAGGGGACGTGGGGGTCGTCTCCTGGTGGGAGACAGCAGAGGACCAGGATTTGGGGCAGGGGAGCTGCTTCTGAGAACTTCGGGCCTGGCGGTTTTGGTAGGTGAGGAATTTAGAAGAAGATAAGCCCCTTGACCCGCGCTTCACTTTAAAAATGGGACTTTCCTTCGTAAACAGTCAACACTATCTGAGGCTACGCGCTGAAGCATCCGGTCTGTGTTTCGGCTTCGGTGGCAGATGTCCTGTGTGTGACGCCTGGGAAACCGCTGCTCCCCCATAAATATTTACGGGGAACCGTAATCCTCCACGTTACAAGGGTTTCTGTACTCATGTTACCACCCCAGTCGTGCTGGAGTTGGGCTGGGAGGTCGCTTTACCAAACGTGTGTTTCTCACGCTCGGGAAGCCCCTCCCAGAGTGAGGAACAAGGGAGCTGCCAGGGCTGCAGGAGAAGCGGCGAAGCCTCCGGCCACTGGGCTGCCAGTGACCACGGCTGTCGGCCGGGGGCCCGATTCAGGCCCCGGGCAGCCTTTCTCTGTTGCTGAGATCTTTATAAGAAAGTTTGGGATTTCTGGCTCCATCCAAACGGGCCGCAGATCTGACTGTAGGAAAAATCAAACTGTTCACGTGTAGTCTCGCCGCATCATGAAAGGAATCTCAGTGTGCGCTGGAATTTTAGCTATTTTAAAGCCCTCAGTGTCTCTGCTCTTCTTTGCAGGATGTGAGGGCTTCCCTGTGTTTTCACCAAGGATTTGAGAATAGCTAATTTAATAGTTCATTTAACAGGTTCCTACTGGCTCGAGGATTAGGACCACGTTTCCGATCACGTGGAGCTTACATTTTAGGAAAGGAGAATATCCGACAGTACGAAGTGTGAAGGGAATTCAAGTAGGGTGCCCCGAGTTGCAAAGGAGAAGGTGGCGAGTGCAGCCTCGGTGGAGGCGACCTTAAATCTGACGTGTGCACGAAGGGGGCGGTGTCCTGGAGGCACAGCACCCCAGGGAGCAGATGGGAGAGGTGGACAGAGGGGAGAGGGGCAACCCAAGGGTGTGAGGGCACTTTGTAAGCTTCCGTGCTTTTGCCCTCCCCCGACCCCCACCGGCACACACACACTCACACGCACACTGTCCCCTTCCTCGCTTCTCCAGCCCAGGAGGGGTAGCCTCAGGACAAGGTGGGTCAGGGAATGACGACCGCAGTGTGGTGACACGACAGCCGTGCATGGGAGGGGTGCAGAGTGGCGAGCAGGGAGGGCAGTTTCCCTCCGGGCGACAGGAACTTTGGGTTGGCGGAGCCCTGACCCCTGGGTGGGATTCTGGCTCCGTCGCTCCCTGGACTGGACTCCTGGGGCCCAGCGCTCAGCACCTTCGCCGGCAAATCGCACTGACGGCTCGAGGAGGCTGGATAGGGTGAGGGTTTGGAACTTGGGAGAGGGAGTTAGTGGATGTTCAATAAAAGGAAGGAATTGTTATTACACGTGTGTCAACAACTCCCCAACCAGACAGATTTCTTCCCGAAAGGTAGTTAATGTGCAGACCGCGTACCCAGGCTGGATTCCTAAGCCCGGGGGTCAGGGTGCCCTGATCCCGCGTCCACAGGGCTGGCGAGAAGCGCGGGGGAGCCTGGCCGCGCAGGGAGCTGCGTCCGAGAACTCGGTCCAGGAGGTCCTGGTCTCACCACGTTCTATGCATTTTCAAAACCCAGATCACGGAAACCGACGACACGACCAAGGATTTCCAGATGATCTCTTCTACAGCCAATCCGGTTCCTGGAAGCAGTTCCCGAAGTGCGTGGGCAACCCAGCACAGTGCGGTTTGTAGATGTGAAAATCTGTGCTGCCTGCAGTCGGCAAAGCCGCCCTTGGTAGAGGCGGCCTGCGTGCAGGCAGAGCCGCGCTGCCGAGGCCAACGGCTAGCGAAGAGCGCCACCCCATGGCCCCAGCTCTGAAGCGCGCGGCCCAGCGCTGCGGAGCCGCAGCCGGAGCGCCGTGTGGTCTGGGCAGACGGTGGCCCCCAGGGCACGAGCCGACTCTCTCTGTCCAGCTCACACTCTTCCACACCTGCAGCAGCTCGGGGAGCCCCAGGCCTGCAGCACAGCCCAGAGACTGGCCCCCTTGGGGACCCCTCACCAGCCCTATGAGGAGCCGTCAGTGTTACGATCCCTCTCCTACCTACGAGAAGCAGAAGCAGGATTTGAATCCAGGCCAGTCTGACACCAGCGGCCAGACTCTGATGTGAAAGCTACGCTTTCCCGGGCAGAGATCCAGGCGGGGAGGGCCACTGCCCAAGGAAAGCCCAGTGCAGCTGTCGTGCCCCCGCCGGCCCCTTGCGAATGGATGCAGATGTCTGGAAGGGGGTGGCAAGTGGGGAAGCCGATTCACTCCCTCATGCATCCATCCACCCGCCCATCCGTCCATCCATCCTTCCGACAGACAAGCATTTACTGAGTGCCGACCTGCTGGGCACTGCTCCAGGTTCCGTGGCTGCAGGGGCCACAGCAGGGAATTTCCATCGTCCTCAGTGGCCCATACTCCCCCCTCCCCCCTCATCCTTCTGGCCTAGAGGTGGCAGTGGATTCCGGTGGTGTTACCTGCGTGGCCTGTTGATTGCCTCACCTCCGTGTAAGCAACTCCCTACCTTAAATCCCTTGGCTATACACGCTTGAGTTTGGATCTGTTTGGTTAGACCTTGACTGATATAAAGCTGCTAGGAGTTTCAAACAGGCAAGTGACACGCTCGTGTTTCTGGTTTGGGGGCTGCTGTGTGAAGATGGACTTTACTAAGTACAAGCATGAGGCCCAGTGAGAAGGCTTAGGAGAGAGGATGGTGGCCTGGACTAGGGTGTTACCGTGGTGACAGAGATGGCGAGTGGCCAAGAAGTGTGGGATGTTGTCAGTAGGACACGTTGATGGATGGAATTGGAGGGCTGGTGAGAAGAATCGAGGAGTCGATGTCTCCAGGGTGTTGGCCAGTGCAGGTGGGCACGTGGGACTGCCATTTACTGGTGTGGGTAAGAATGGGAAGTGGCAGCTTTCAGGAGGAAAATGGAGGTTTCTAGCTGGGACAGGCTTAGTCCAGGATGTCAAGGAAGTAGCTGGGTGCTCAGTTACTGACGACCACGGGGAGGGACCACCAGAGGCAACCTTCCCACCTTTGTCTGGGGCTAAGGTTGACCCCCCCGTGAAATGCACTTCTGAAGGTTATGGGCAGAATTAGTCCTTCCCAAAAGGCTCACTCCCTAAATCATTCCAGGAAAGCTACACAAGGGGGGGGGGGGTTGGGGGGCGGGTGTAGTCACCGTCTCTGGTGAATATTAAATTTGTCAGATAGCAGAGCCCTTGGGAGTCCTGATGATTTTGTTGAACACCTAGAACTACGAATATATTTTATTCCATCATAGGTACCCGGAACAATTTTACAGGCAGAAAAGACTCCTATCTCATATGCATATAGTTCCTTGCACCTAAAAATTACAGTATTTCAAGAAACCACATTTTAGCTGGACAGAAATAAAGTTCGTAAGCCCATGTGCTAAACCTGGTGTGCTGGAGGGGAGATGTGGAACACGGCAGAGACGGGGCGGGGTTGTCGTCTGAGTGTCTGCACCCTCACGGGCAGGAAGGGGGGTGGGCAGCATCCCGGGACTCAGGCAGCACTCGGGGGAAAACCTTAAATTACACGCATTCTACCCACTAACTTAGCCTTCCTGCCCCCCGGGATCTGTCCTCTCTGATTTGGGAGCAGCATGTCCGGCGTTCATCCTGGATCGCAGAGAATGGCTGGCCAGTGGGTCCCCCCCTCCCGTGGACAGGTGAGGGAGTCAGAAGGGCAGCCCAGGCCCCCCAAGACCAGAAGCATCTCTGGCAAACACTCTAACCCGCTTCTTCTGCACAGAGGAGAAAGACGAGCCTTGCTACCTTTCTGTAAAGTAAGGAGATTTATCCCCTGTGACTTCCTAGACTGAATTGAAGGCATCTTTTCCCATATTTTTATTCGAAGTAGCATATTCACGAGGTAAAAATATAAACGGTCACAGAAGAGCTTGTAACGAGAAACGGCAGTTCTCCCCCCTCCCCCCTCCCCCGACTTCCCACCTCAGCCATGGACGTGCTCTGTCCCCGTTCTTCGGGGTCCTGGTCGACCCGACGGCAAGGCCCACGGCCTCTCCTGACAGTTCGAAGAAGCACAAAATCCTGGGTGGACTCACAGGTGTCAGGTGAGACACAGGTGCCAAGAGACGGTGAAGAAATACCTTTTTCAAAGCAGGTAGAGCTCAGATGCAAGACATTCGTCTCCCTGCAGACCCCTAATTTCACTGCATAACACCAAGCCGAGCGGGGGCGATGAGAGTCAAACTTTTATTCCCCTGGCGAGTCTGCTCGTGTGCTTGGGAAGCAAGCAGGTTCCTCGGGCCATTTTCCTTCCTTTGTAAGGTTGTGCTTCTTAGAGAGGGACACCTCTGAGCAGGACTGATACCTGGCGGTGCCTCCAGGAGCAAAAGGCCCGATGGGGGAGCGGCGGGGGCGGCCAGTGCGGCCACGGCAGCGGCACCACGGCGTTGCACACCTTCTTCTTAGTTTGGTCGTGGAGCAACAGTCATACTGTAATCTGAACTGGGAAATGTGGGAATCAAAACAGAACATTGCACTCCCCGCCCACCACCCCAGGAGAGTGGCATGTGTGGTCTCCTGCCACTTGAGGGACGGCAGTGTCGCAGGGACACCCCCCCACCCTCGTGTGCGCCAGGAGTGGCACCCAGGGATCCCTCTCGCCCCCATCTTACCCGGGACAGCCGACCCACGTAGGTGCCCAAGAGGGCTGGACTCTAAGGGGCTTTTTGATGTGGATATACTTTTGATGTGGATACACTGTATGAACATTGATACAGTTCCCTGGTTGTGCGTCAGCTCACTTGTGCGCGCCGTGTGCCCGGTGTGTATGCGTTTAGACCCGTGGATTTCGCCCCGTGTGCAGGCCCCTGTATCACCACCACAGTCAGGACACAGAGCATCCCCCCACAGGGATTCCCCCTCTTACAGCCACGCCTACCTCCCGCCAACCCTCCCCCCCAAGTCCCTAACCCCTGACCACTCATCTGTTCCCCATCTCCGTAAATTTCCGTTTCAAGAATGTTCTATAAGTGGAATCATATGGTGTGTAACCTTTGGGGATTGGCTTTTCTTTTATTCAGCTTCATTTTTTTTTTTTTTTTTTTTTGCGGTACTTGGGCCTCTCACTGTTGTGGCCTCTCCCGTTGCGGAGCACAGGCTCCGGATGCGCAGGCTCAGCGGGCATGGCTCACGGGCCCAGCCGCTCTGCGGCATGTGGGATCTTCCCGGACCGGGGCACGAACCGGCGTCCTCTGCATCAGCAGGCGGACTCTCAACCACTGCGCCACCGGGGAAGCCCTGTTTGATGGGATTTTAAAGGGAGTTTTAAAGTTTTAACCATCACTGGCCACCTCTCAGAGGAACGGAGATTTGCCCTGCTGAAATTGGTGACACTCAAACGAAGAGAAATTTTGCGTATCTCCAGAATCTTAGAAATCCTGTGAAATGACACATTGCCATTGAGTCCTCAAGAAACTAACGTAATCCTGTATATGGTGCAAAACTTCAGCCAGACTTACCACCTCTTATTTTACTGCAATTAAGTAATGTCTCCCCAAATACATTAAAGTTATAGAAGTCATCTTTATTATTTCTCTTGAAAGTTATTTATCCACAGAATATAACTTACATCTTGTTTCTACTTCGTTTTCTTTTTCCCTTGGCTAAAATACTGCTCATTTGTCTCTTATATTGGCTTGTTTTTTATTGTGCTACTGCTATAATATATGATCTTTAGCTTATAAGTTTATGCCTTATATTAAATTATCTTCATATAAGATTTGCAAGAAAAATGGCTTTTCAGCTTACTTGGGAATTTGGGTGACTTAATTTGGCGAAGGTGATTCTAAAGAAAGAAATTACAGACTGAAAAGTAAAGTGTGAGAGGAAAGCGCAGGGTCTTTGAGGAGGCGAAGCAGATGCGCCGCGAGCGCCTGCCGCCCTCTTGGTCTGCAGATCAGAGGCGCCTGAAGACAGGGTTTTCATCCAAAACGAGGATGCGGTCGAGGCAGCGCTAGAGGAGGGGGTAGGGACCCCCGGGCAGGAGCAGGTGCGGACCCCAGGCCCAGGGGACACTGTGTCTCCCCGAGGATCTCGGGGGCTCCGTCCCGAGGTCTCGTCCGTGCCTCACCGGCTGGGTCAGCCCCCCAGCAGACCCCAGCACTGGGAACCGAGTTGCCTCTGTCCCTCTGCTGGAGCCCCTGTGGCTCCGCCCGGCTTGCAGCCTGGCTCAGGTGCCCCCTGCCCGGCCAGCTTGCTGTGCTGGGGCCGAGGGCGGTGAGGAGAGTCAAGGCCACCAGCCACCACGTGCAGCAGACCCCCGCGACAGGGCTGTGGAGGGGTTCCAGGCTTCACCTTGGTAAAGGGCACCACGCTGAGAGGTGACACGGAGGGAACCAGAGGCGACGGTGGCGCTCCGAGGGCTCCCTGCATCCTCAGCTGCTACTCCAGCAACTACTGACGGGAGGTCCCACCTGCGTCGACCTGCAGCGCGTCCCGTGAGCCATGTGGAAGGAGGGCGCCGGTGGACGCGGGACCCAGTACCACGGCTCAGCCGCCGCCCCACCCCGCGTGTCCGCCGCGGGCGTGAGAGGACGTGACGGCAAAGGCAGCACAGTCAGAGCAGCTCGTCAGAGGAGTTGCTGTGGAGCCCACCCAGACGCCCATCTGTCCGTAGGAGCAGGCGAGTGACCCGTGATCCTGTACAGAGCAGGATGAGACAAAGCTCAAAGGCACAGCATCGGGGGAAGCGGCCAGGCTCTGAGCTTCCTAGACGCCCTGACAAGTCCGTGGCGTGGAGTCCAGAGCGGGCGGCGGGTCCTCCATCAGCCAGCTTTGCAGAAGCAGTCTGCGTGTAAACCGTGTCACCTGTCCATCAACAGATGAGCGGACAGACTCGGTCCAGCCCCACAGTGGACATCACTCAGCCTCTGAAAGGAACGAAGCACTGACACACACTGCTGTGGGTGAACCTGGAAGACGTGATGCTCAGCGAGAGAAGCCAGATGCGGAAGGACACAGTGTGTGATTCCATTTCTGTGAGACGTCCAGAGCAGGCAAATCCCCGGAGACAGAACGTGGGTGACTGGTTGCCAGGGGCTGCAGGGAGGGGGCCATGGGGAGCGACTGCTCATGGGGCGGGGGTGGAATCTCCCTTTGGGGTGATGGAAATGTTTTGGAACTACTGGGTAAAAGTGGTGGGTGCACACCATTATGAGTGTGCTAAACGCCACCGAATCGCTCCCCTTAAAATGGTGAGTTTTGTTATGTGAATTTCACCCCAATTTAAAAACAGCTTTATAAAGGCCTTTACTACGTTCAGCCACTCCCTCGTTCACTCCATCCTCGTGGGTTTTCACGTGCTGGGCCGGCAGGAGCGGACACCACGGGCGTGCGCCAGGGGTTCGTGATCAGCGCACTGGTTCTTAACCTGCGGAGATTTTAAAAATACAGTCGCAACCCCAGAGTTTCTGATTCTACAGGCCTAGATGGGGCCCTGGCAGCTACATTTTTAAGCCATTCTGATGATTGATTCTGATGACTAGCCTGGTCTCTAAGTGGCAGAGACAACCTCTGACCAAGCCACAGAAGGCCCAGCTCTGGGCTTTGAAATATCCTCAGTAGCAGCTGGCCGGCCACACTCTGGAGAGCAGGCCAAATCCTGGCACTTGGCACAGGAGTGGCAGAGCCTGGCTTCTCAGCCGCCTGGGGTCTGGTCCTGTTCGAATCGGTGTCATGCTTGTCTCTGACCACGTGGTGGCAGGAGTGAGATGGGTTTGACTTCCAGGGGTTCCCCAACGTCTCTGGGAGCAAGTCAAATGGAAAAGCACCCCTAGTAAAAGAAAACTAGGAATGAGCGTCTTCGGAGAATAAGGAGTTTAGCCCTTAAGATTTATTGAGAGAGTTGGCCATCAGCGGCAGGCCAGTGTCTGTTTCTGAAACAGAGATGTGGTTCTGCTCTGGACGCCTTGGACTTTGGTGCTTTGAGTCTGGGAAGATTACCCAAGGAGGTGAAATTCAAGCCACGTTGGATGAAAGATGGTGTGCAGAACCAAATGGCAACGTGAGAAAGAAAGCACTGATACGGGCTATGTGAAAGAACTTTGAAAATATTGTGCTTAATATAAAAGAAGCCAGAAGACTGTATGATGGTGCTGTGTGGTTCCATTTATACGTATCTGTAGAGATAGGAAGTAGATTTGTGGTTGCCTACGGCTGGAGGACTTGGGGGGATGTGGGAGTGACTGCTCATGGGCAGGGGGTTTCTTTTTGACATAATACAGATGTTCTGGAATTAACGGTGATGCTTGTAGCATCTTGTGAGGATACTAAAGCTCATTGAATGGTACACTTCAAATGAGTGGATTGCATGGTATGTGACATACCTCAGCAGAACTATTTTTTAACTTTTAGTTTTATTTGTTTTTTGTTGAAGTACAGTTGATTTACAATGTTGTGTTAGGTTCAGGCATACAGCAAAGTAATTCTGTTATATCAATACGTACATATGTATATATTTTTATTTTTCAGATTCTTTCCTTTATAGGTTATTACAAGATATTGTATATAGTTCCCTACGCTATACAGTAGGTCCTTGTTTATCTGTTTTATATATAGCAGTGTGTGTCTGTCAATCCCAAACTCCTAATTTATCCCTCCCCCTTTCCTGTCTGGTAACCATAAATTTGTTTTCTGTGTCTGAGGGTCTATTTCTGTTTTCGAAAATGAGTTCACTTGTATCATTTTTTTTCTTTTTAGATTCCACAAATGAGTGATATATGATATATGTCTTTCTCTGTCTGACTTACTTCACTTAGTATGAATGCCAATGCAAGAGGCATTATTTCATTCTTCTTAATGGCCGAGTAGTATTCTGTTGTGTATATATACTACATCTTTATCCATTCATCTGTCGATGGACATTTAAGTTGCTTCCATGTCTTGGCTATTGTGAATAGTGCTGCTGTGAACATTGGGGTGCGTGTATCTTTTCGAATTATGGTCTTCTCTGGGAACAGGGCTATTTTAAACAAATATTTGAACATTTCTACATACCAGGGTGTTCAAGGGGCTGGGGATACAGCCATGAACCAAACAAATGATAATCCTTGTCCCACATTCTGGTGGAAAACACATCGAGTCTACAAGGTAAATAGATAAAGAGGTGGTGTGTTAAAGGGTAAGAATTCCTGGAGATGGACATAGGGATACAGGGAATACCGTGAGGGGGTGAGTCTAGGTACGTAGGGCAAGGAAGGTCAGCCTCACTGAGAAGACAGACTTTTTTATTGTGGTAAAATACATGTAACATAAAATTTACCGTCTTAACCATTTTTAAAAATAAAGTTATTTATTATTTATTTATTTTTGGCTGCATTGGGTCTTCGTTGCTGTGCGTGGGCTTCCTCTAGTTGCAGCAAGCGGGGGCTGCTCTTCGTTGCGGTGCACAGGCTTCTCATTGTGGTGGCTTCTCTTTTTGCAGAGCACGGGCTCTAGGCGCGCGAGCTTCTGTAGTTGTGGCACGTGGGCTCAGTAGTTGTGGCACATGAGCTCAGTAGTTGTGGCTCACGGGCTGTAGAGTGCAGGCTCAGTAGTTGTGGCGCACGGGCTTAGTTCCTCCGCAGCATGTGGGATCTTCCCGGACCAGGGCTCGAACCCATGTCCCCTGCACTGGCAGGCGGATTCTTAACCACTTCGCCACCAGGGAAGTCCCATAACCATTTTTAAGTGTACAGTTCTGTGGTATTATATATTTATACATTGATAATGTCGTGCAGCCATCACCACCATCCACCTCCAGAACTCTTTCCATCTTGCAAAACTAACTCTGTCCCTGTCGAGTGTTAACCTCCCCCTCCCCCTCCCCCAGCACCTGGCAACCATGCTACTTTCTGTCTCTCTGTTCCAACTTCTCTAGGTACTTGTAAGTACTCATATTAGTGGAGTCATGCCATATTTGTCTTTTGTGACTGGCTTATTTCACTTAGTGAAATGCCCTCAAGATTCATCCATGCTGTAGCACGTGTCAGAATTCCCTTCCTTTTTAAAGGCTGAATAATATTCCATTGTATGGATGGACCATGTTTTACTTATCCATTCATCCGTTGATAGATACTTGTGTTGCTTCCACCTTTTAGCAATTGTGAATAACGCTGCTATGAACATGGGTGTACAAGTGTATCTTTGAGACCCTGCTTTCAATTCTTTTGAGTATATAGCCAGGGGTGGAATTTCTGGATTATATGGTAATTCTATTTTTAATTTTTTGAGGAACCCCCATATTGTTTTCCACAGTGGTTGCATTATGTTACATTCCCACGAACAGTGCACAAGGGTTCAGGTTTCTCCATGTCCTTGCCAACATCTGTGATTTTCTTTTTCTTTTTAAAATTTTATTTGTTTATTTATTGGCCATGCCTCGAGGCTTGCAGAATTTTTGTTCCCTGACCAGGGATCAAACCCGGGCCCTGGCAGAGAAAGCTCCGAGTCTTAACCGCCCCGCCCCCGCCTCCAAGGAATTCGCATTCTTTTTCTTTTTTTTTAACAATAGCCGTTCTAATAGGTGTGAGGTGGCATCTCATTGTAGCTTTGATTTGCATTTCCCTAATGATTAGTGATGTTGAGCATCCTTTCATCTTTTCGTGTGCTTATGGCCATTCATATATTTTCTTTGCAGAAGTATCTATTCATGTTTTTTGCCCATTTTAAAATCAGGTTGTTTGTTTTTTTCTTGTTGAGTTTTAGATCTCTATATATTCCAGATATTAATCCCTGATCAGATATATGGCTTGCAAATTTTTCTCCCATTCTCTGAGTTGCCTTATTACTTTGTTGATAGTGTATTTTGATGCACAAAATTGTAATTTTCCTGAAGTCCAATTTGCCTATTTTTTCTTTTTTTTGTTTGCGCGTTTGGTAGCATATCCATAGATTGATTGCCAAATCCAATGTTGTGAAGCCTTTGTCCTCTGTTCTTCTAACAGTTTTATAGTTTTAGGTCTTACATTCAAATCTTTGATCCATTTTGAATTAATGTTTGTGTATGGCATTATATGAGTCCAACTTCACTCTTTTGCACGTGGATATCCAGTGTTCCCAGCACCATTTCTTGAAAAAACTGTCCTTTCCCCATTGAATGGTCTTTACATCCTTGTCACAAATCATTTGACCATATGTGTGAGAACTTATTTATGGGCTCTCTATTCTATTTCATTTCATTGTTCTATATGTCCCTTTATGCCAGTATACACTATTTTGATCAACGTAGCTTTGTAGTAAGTTTTGAAATCAGGAAGTATGAGTCCTCCAGCTTTGTTCTTTTTCAAGATTGTTTTGGCTCTTTGGGGCCTGTTGAGATACCATATGAATTTTAAGTTGAATTTTTCTGTTTTTACAAAAAAAAAAAAACCTTCATTGGGATCTTGAAAAGGATTGTGTTGAATCTGCAGATTACCTTAAATCATATTGACACTTTAATTTTGTCTTCCAATCCGTGAACGTAGGATGTGTTTCCATTTATTTACGTCTTCTTTCATTTCCTTCAGCAATATTTTGTAATTTTCATTGTACAGCCCTTTCAACTTTTTTTCTTTTTTTAAATTAATTTTTTATTAGATTATAGTTGATTTACAATGTTATGTTAGTTTCTGCTGCACAGCAAAGTGAGTCAGTTATACAAATACATGTATCCACTCTTTTTTAGGTTCTATTCCCACATAGGTCATTACAGAGTATTGAGTAGAGTTCCCTATGCTATACAGTAGGCTCTTATTAGTTATCTATTCTATATATTATAGTGTGTGTATGTCAATCCCAATCTCCCAATTTGTCCCTCCTCCCCGCCCTTTCCCCCTTGGTAGCCATAATTTTGTTTTCTCCATCTGTGACTCTATTTCTATGTTGTAATTAAGTTCATTTGTACTTTTAGATTCCAAGTCTTGCATCTTTTGATTAAATTCATTCATAAGTGTTTTATTCTTTTTGATGCTATTGTAAATGGAATTGTTTTTGTAATTTCCTTTTCAGACAAAGGTGTATAAGTAGGCGTATTGTGATTTTATTTGTTGACTTTGTATCGTACTATTTTGCTGAATTCATTTTTTTTGTGGAGTCCTAGTTGACAGTGTTTTATTTCTTTTAGTACTTTGAATATATTGGCCCACTGTCTTCTGACTTCCAAAGTTTCTGATGAGAAATCTGCTTATAATCTTATTGAGGATCCCTTGTATGGAACACGTCACTTCTCTCTTGCTGCTTTCAAGACTCTTTGTCTTTTGAAAGTTTGATCGTAATGTGTCTCGGTGTGGGTTTCTTGGAGTTCATTGAGCTTCTTGTTTATTTATATTCATGTCTTTCATCAAATTTGTGAAGTTTTCAGCATTATTTCTTCAAATATTCTCTCTGCCGCACTCTCTCTCTCTTTTCCCCCGGGGACTCCTGTAATGCATATGTTGGTGTGTTTGCTGGTATCCCACACGTCCCTTAGGCTCCATTTGCTTTTCTTCAATCTTTTTACTTCCTGTCCCTCAGACTCAATAATTCCATTGTCCTATCTTCTAGTTAGCAGATTCTTCTGCCTGCTCAAACCTGCCTTTGAATCCCTCTAGTGAATTTTTTATTTCAGTTACCATGATTTTCAGGTCCAGAATTTCTTTTTTGTTTTGTTTGGTTTGGGTTTGGGTTTTGGTTTTTTAGGTTTACTATTTCTTTATTGATGTTTCCATTTTGTTTATACATTATTTTCTCAACTCTCTCAACATCTTCCTTTAGTTCTTTGAGCATCTTTAAGACAGTTGTTTTAAAGTCTTTGTCTAACAGGTCTTTTATCAGGTCTTTTTTAGGAACAGTTTCCATTGATTATTTTTCTCTTTGATTGGGCCATACTTTCTTGTTTCTTTGTATACTTTGTGTTTTTTGTTGTTGTTGAAAACTGGTTATTTGAGTCTAGTAATGTGGTAACTCTGTAAATTAGGTTCTTTCCCCTCCCCAGGGTTTGCTGCATTTTGATGTTGTTGTTGTAGCCTGTCTCTGTGCCAAGGATCACCCTGGGAATATAAACCGAATGTCTTCACAGGTCTTTTCTGAGGCTGTGCCTTTCCCGGGGCATGCACAGTAATGTTCTAATTTCCCCTGTATGTGCAGTTGCTTCTGCATGTCCTTGTCTTTAATGTCTGGCTCCCAAAAGGAGAAAAAATGAAGGAGAGGAGGAAGTGTGCCCTCACTTTAAATCCCCCGGAAGTCCCTTCAGCTAGAAGGGGAGGGGCTTGCAACAGTTGGGAGGGGGAGGTGCAACAAGAGTGACTGCCCTCCTCTTTCTACATCTGTGATCAGAAGCAGCAGTTAGCCACCCGAGGACAGATCCTCGACATTTGGTGGATAGCCACCCTGGCTCCCACGAGCTGCATGCAGGCTTCTCCAGAAACCCATGCACAGGTGTCTGCCACTGGACTAGTGGTGGGGAATGTGTGGCTGATGCCATGTTAGGAGCTGAACTTGACCCAAAGGAACTGCAGTTCACTGTCTATGCGTTCTCCTGGAAGTTGCAAGCCTTAAGTAGACTCCAGAGGTCCAAAATAGTTCCGTCAGACAGATTCTGCCAGTGCTGTTGTTGTCTAGGTGGGGAGACAGATCCCTGGCGCTTCCTACTCTGCAATCTTCCCAGAATCCTGCAAGAAGAGAGCTTTTTGAGAGAAGATTTGAAGGATGTGAAGGAGTGAGTCATGTGGGCACTTGGGGAAAAAATGTCTTCCAGGTAGAGAAAACAACAAATGCAAAGGCTTAAGGTGGGAATTCCAGGTTCAGCTGCATGGTTCACTTTGTAAATGGTATTGCACTTTTTTTTTATTTTATTTTTTTAACGTCTTTATTGGAGTATAATTGCTTTACAACGGTGTGTTAGTTTCTACTGTATAACAAAGTGAACCAGCTGTACATATACATACATCCCCATATCTCCTCCCTCTGGCGTCTCCCTCCCACCCTCCCTATCCCACCCCTCTAGGTGGTCACAGAGCACCGAGCTGATCTCCCTGTGCTCTGCGGCTGCTTCCCACTAGCTATCTATTTTACATTTGGTAGTGTATATATGTCCATGCCTCTCTCCCACTTCGTCCAGCTTACCCTTCCCCTCCCCGTGTCCTCAAGTCCATTCTCTACATCGGCATCTTCATTCCTGTCCTGCCCCTAGGTTCTTCAGAACAATTTTTTTTTTAGATTTCATACCTATGTGTTAACATACAGTATTTGTTTTTCTTTTTCTGACTTACTTCACTCTGTATGACAGGCAGTATTGCACTTTTAACTTCAAACTCTGCTATATAGGAAAGGAATGAACTTTTGTATATTAATCGTACATCCTTCAACCTTGTTATAATTGCTTATTAGTTCCACGAAGGTTTTTTTGTCATTTTGGGGGGATTCCTGTAACCATCTGCAAACAAAGACAGTTTTATCTCCCCCTTCCCAGACCGTATGCCCTGTGTTTCCTTTTCCTGTCGTATTGCATTAGCTAGGGCTTCTAGTGTGATGCTGAACGGGACTTGTGAGGGGGGACGTTCTGTTCTTTCTGACCATGGTTCATCTGGGTTATATTCATTTATTCTGCGGTTCTTCACTCCTGACAGATAGGCCACCTGACCATGCTCACCTGGAAATCTGGATCTGCTCCTGGGCCCCATATGCCCCTAACAGAACCACAGAGCACTGGATTTGTAGGTCAGAGGACCTCCCACCACGCCTGTCTTATTGGCAACCCTGCCTGGATGTCCTGACTTAGGGACTCCTGAGCACGTGCTGGGTCTCTGACCTCCTGAAAACCCAGATCCTTAGTGGCTGTCCCCATTTGCCCCTAGGGCCACATTCCCACCTCCTTCCACCTCACCCCTGACTGATGGGAATCTTCATGTGCTCCTGGATGAAGGTTCCCATTGCCCATCAGTGCCTCTGTCTGCCCAGGGGATATTCACCAGCTGTCTCTTCAGAGGACCTCATCCACAGGGAAAGTCTTCACCAGGGACTCTGCGAAGCTGGTTACCTTCATGGAAAGAAGCCCTTGCCTTTTCCAGTTAAAAGGAAGGGGAAAGCGACTCGTTTTAGCAGCACGTAGGAGTCATTCCTCACTGCTTACTTAGGCCTCCTGTTTAGAGAGGTATTGGTGACGCAAGAATAATCCGTCTACTCATGCACATATTAATCCACAAGCACGGCCCTGCTCTGTGTTAGGCTCCACGCACAGCAAGGGGGATAATGGACAAATCATTCTTACTTTGCCACCAATGTAGCAGGAGTGAGCGTCTGCGTGAAGATGCAGTGCTTTGGAAATGCAGTATTTCTTTTTACATCTTTTCCCACTTCTTACCTTCAGAATAAATCTTTAAGTAGAACATTATCAAATTCTTCACAGAGGCAGGCTGCACAAAGCATCCTCATTGTCTGTCATAAATATAATATCTTTTAAAATCTCCAGCACAACTTACGGGCGTGTTTCCTCTCATAAATCTAGGCTGCCTGTCTCAGATCAAATTCCACTTCGCAAACAGTTTTACAGCTAAATCCTCCCACATAATTTGTAATAGTTTCTTTACGAAGGACACGAGGCTAACTGTGATCCTTTACTGACTTACGTAGCATTTACCATTTTCCTGTTTTTAGAATCCTTATCCCTTTCAAGTGGAATTCTAAAAATATCAGTTTAAGCCACCCACTAATTTCTAATCCTTGCCTGTATTCATATTGACAGATGAGCAGTTCATCTCCTGGCCTTTGTCCTTACTTGATTAGGCAATTCTAATCTTTTCCTGACAATTTGATTATTGACAATATGACCAGGTCTGACTGAGCACCGGGCAAGAAGGTATTCTTGCAGACGGGGGTCCTGAGACCAGCTTAGCTATAGAAAGCCCTTCAGGTAACTCCTCTATATTTTTTCCTCCCCTTTCCATTCTCTCCTTGGACAAGAAATCACAATTCCTATCCTAAGTGCTGGGTTAATATTTCAAAATGCAGATTAGTTTTCAATTCTCCATTGTTAGGACCCTTCATGATGCAGAGATGGGCATCCAGATTGTGTTATTGTCTTAAAAGCTCTAACAGCAGGTGGTCTGGGCAGACCACAGAAGCTCAGCCTCATCTGTGAACGGAGAGGGATTCTCTGGTGAGCGACGTTTCTGCCGAGGTGGTGGTGGATGCTGTGTGGCACGGTCCAGAGCCCTCAAGGTGGAGGATCGTTGCTCAGCTGCGTCGCTCTCCAAGGGAACTGCCCTGGGCTAAGCAGAACCTCCTCACCCATGCCTCCTCCTCCCGGAAGCCCACGTTGAATGACCAATTGCTGCAGAGGTGCGGTGGCCCAGCCCCTTTGCCTCACTTGGGACTCCTCTGAGGGGCATCCCAGCTCCAGAACTTCTCGTGTGCTCACTGCTGCACCCAAATTGTGCTTGGACTTCGCCCTCTGCCCTCCCCCACTTCCCTCATGTCCTTTTATAGGTGCTGTTCATGAGTGCATCTCTCAATCAGCCCCTACACACCACTCTCCACTTCGGAATCTGTGTCCAGGGAACCGCAGTTGGCACCAGAGTGATCCTGGGAAGTCGACTCTAAAATGGGCCTTTTGAGGCTTCCCTTGTGGCGCAGTGGTTGAGAGTCCGCCTGCCGATGCAGGGGACGCGAGTTCGTGCCCCGGTCCGGGAGGATCCCACGTGCCACGGAGCGGCTGGGCCCGTGAGCCATGGCCGCTGAGCCTGCGCGTCCGGAGCCTGTGCTCCGCAACGGGAGAGGCCACAACAGTGAGAGGCCTGCGTACTGCAAAAAAAATAAAAATAAAAATAAAATAAAATGGGCCTTTTGAACCAGGTCACCTGCCAGCTGGTGATGAGGACCCCTCACTGGAGGTCGTGGGTTGAACTCTGATCATCCCTGGCTTGTGCAGGGCAGCAGTTGTTAAAGTTCTTAATGCTGTCTGACTTCAAGGCTCACTGTAAAGCTACGGTAATCATGACAGCGTGGTATTAGCAAAAGATTAGACAAATAGGCCAGTGGAACAGCATAGAGAGCCCAGAATAGACTCACACAAATACAGTCAGCTGACCTCTGACACAGGAACGAGGGCAATTTAATGGTGGAAGAAGAGTTTTTACCACAAACAGTGCTGGAACCATTGGACATCCACAAACCAAAAGAAAAACATCTAGACATAGACTTTACACCTTTCACAAAAATGAACAAGCAAAATGGATCACAACTTAAAACCACATAACTGTAAAATGCAAAACTATAAACTTCTAGAATATAACATAGGAGAAAATCTAGGTGACCTTGGGTTTGGCGATGAAGTTTTATTTACTTTTATTTTTTTAATTTAACTATAGCTGATTTACAATATTGTGTCAGTTTCAGGTGTACAGCTTAAGATTCTTTTCCATTATGGTTTATTACAAGATACTGAGTGTAGTTCCCTGTGCTCTACAGTAGGTCCTTGTTGGTAATCTATTTTATATGTAGTGGTGTGTATCTGCTAATCCCAAGCTCCTAATTGATCCCTCCCCCTACCTTCCCCCTTTGGTAGCCATAAGTTTGTTTCCTATATCTGGGAGTCTGTTTCTTTTTACAAATAAGTTCATTTGTTTTTTTGTTTGTTTGTTTAGATTCCACATGTAAGTGATATCACATGGTATTTGTCTTTCTCTGTCTGACTTACTTCACTTAGTATGATAATCTCTAGGTCCATCCGTGTTGCTGCAAATGGCATTATTTCATTCTTTTTTATGGCTGAGTAGCATTCCATTGTATATATGTACCACATCTTCCTTATCCATTCATCTGTCCATGGACATTTAGGTTGCTTCCATGTCTTGGCTATAGTGAATAGTGCTGCTGTGAACATAGGGGTGCATGTATCTTTTCGTATTATGGTTTTCTCTGGGTATATGCCCAATAGTGGGATTGCTGGGTCGTATGGTAGTTCTGTTTTTAGTTTCTTAAGGAACCTCCATACTGTTCTCCATAGTGGCTGCACCAATTTACATTCCCACCAACAGTGTAGGGTTCCCTTTTCTCCACACCCTCTCCAGCATTTGTTGTTTATAGATTTTTTGATGATGACCATTCTGACCAGTGTGAGGTGATAGCTCATTATAGTTTTGATTTGCATTTCTCTAATAATTAGCGATATTGAGCATCTTTTCATGTGCCTGTTGGCCATGTGTACGTCTTCTTTGGAGAAATGTCTATTTAGGTCCTCTGCCCATTTTTTGATTGGGTTGTATTTTTTGTTTGTTTGTTTTGCAGTACGCAGGCCTCTCACTGTTGTGGCCTCTCCCGTTGCGGAGCACAGGCTCCGGACGCGCAGGCTCAGCGGCCATGGCTCACGGGCCCAGCCGCTCCGCGGCTTGTGGGATCTTCCCGGACCGGGGCACGAACCTGCGTCCCCTGCATTGACAGGCGGACTCTCAACCACTGCGCCACCAGGGAAGCCCCGATTGGGTTGTATTTTTATATTGAGTTGTATGAGCTGCCTGTATATTTTTTCAGTCACATCATTTGCAAATATTTTCTCCCAGTCCATAGTTTGTCTTTTCATTTTGTTTATGGATTCCTTTGCTGTGGAAAAGCTTATAGGTTTGATTAGGTCCCATTTGTTTATTTTTGCTTTTATTTCTTTTGCCTTGGGAGACTGATCTAAGAAACTATTTCTCTGATTTATGTCCAAGAATGTTTTGCCTGTGTTCTCTTTTACGAGCTTTTTGGTGTCATGTCTTATATTTAGGTCTTTAAGCCATTTTGAGTTTATTCTTGTGTATGGTGAGAGGGTGTGTTCTAATTCATTGATTTGCATGCGACTGTCCAACTTTCCAAACACCACTTGCTAAAGAGACTGTCTTTTCCCCATTGTATATTCTTGCCCCCTTTGTCGAAGATTAAATGCCTGTAGGTGTGTGGTTTTATTTCTGGGCTCTCTATTCGGTTCCGTTGATCTATGTATCTGTTTTTGTTGGCGATGACATTTAAATACAACACCAAAAACCTGATCTATGAAAGGAAATATTGATAAGTTGGACTTTATTAAAATTAAAATTGTCTGCTCTGTGAATAACATACTAAAGGAATGAAAAGACAAGCCACCGTCTGGGAGAAAATATTTAGAAAGCAAGTGTCTGATAAAGGACTTGCATCCAGATAGGCACGGACTCTTAAAGTGCAACAGGAAGACAACCAACCCAACTGAAAACCGGGTGGAAGATCCGAACAGACACCTCGGCAAGAAGATACACAGATGGCAAGGAAGCACGTGACGAGATGCTCCGCGTCATACGTCGTTAGGGAAATGCAAGTTAAAACAACAGTGAGACACCACTAGACACCCATTAGAACGGCTAAAATCCAAAACTCGGGCAACACCAAATGCTGTTGAGGAGAGGGAGCGACAGGAACTCCAGTCATTGCTGGTGGAAGACAGGGTGGTGGCTTCTTACAAAGCTGAACGTACTCCTACTGCACGATCCAGTAGTCACGTTCCTCAGCGCCCACCCAACTGAACCGGAAACGCGTGTCCGCGCAAACACCTGCACGTGAATGTTTACAGCAGCTTCAGTCATAATTGCGAAACCTGGAAGCAACCCAGATGTCCCTCAGCAGGAGACGGATGAACAAACTGTGGTCCATCCAGACAATGGAGTATTATTCAGCGCTAAAAAGAAATGAGCTGTCAGTGCCTGAAAAGACATCACGTGAAAGAAGCCAGTCTGCAAAGCCTGCAGACTACGTGATTCCAACTCTGTGACCTTGTGGAGAAGGCAGAGCTCTGGAGACAGTGAAAAGATCAGGGGTTTGAGGGGCAAGGATGCGCAGGTGGGCACAGCGCTTTTTAGGGCAGTGAACCTCTTCTGAATGATCATGTGATTGTGGATACAGGACATTATCCATTGGTCAAAACCCATAGAACCGGAAAACACAGAGAGAGAGCTTAAACATAAACTATGGACGTTAGTTAATAATAGTGTATCAATACTGATTCACCAATTGTTGCAAATCTACCTCACTAAGGCCAGATGGTGATAATCAGGGGGTTGTGCGGGAGGAGGGGAGGGTATGGGAGATCTCTAATCAGGGGGTTGTGCGGGAGGAGGGGAGGATATGGGAGATCTCTAATCAGGGGATTGTGCGGGAGGAGGGGAGGATATGGGAGATCTCTGCTCAAGTTTTCTGGGACCTGAACTGTGTTAGAAAATGAAATCTAGGGACTTCCCTGGTGGTCCAGCAGTTAAAACTCTGCACTCCTAATGCAGGGGGCCCAGGTTCGATCCCTGGTCAGGGAACTAGATCCCACATGCTACAACTAAAGATCCTGCATGCGGCAACTAAGACCCAGTACAGCCAAATAAATAAATAATTTTTTTTTTAAAAAAGAGAAGAAAACAGGGCTTCCCCGGTGGCGCAGTGGTTAAGAATCTGCCTGCCAATGCAGGGGACACGGGTTCGAGCCCTGATGCGGAAAGATCCCACATGCCGCGAAGCAACTAGGCCCATGCGCCACAACTACTGA
Organism: Globicephala melas; assembly: GCF_963455315.2. NCBI lineage: Eukaryota > Metazoa > Chordata > Mammalia > Artiodactyla > Delphinidae > Globicephala > Globicephala melas. The sequence continues at coordinate 696,110 of NC_083328.1, read as the reverse complement.
GCCACAACTACTGAGCCTGCGCTCTAGAGCCCGTGAGCCACAGCTACTGAAGCCTGCACGCCTAGAGCCTGTGCTCCATAACAAGAGAAGCCACCGCAATGAGAAGCCCACGCACTGCAACAAAGAGTAGCCCCCGCTCATCACAACTAGAGAAAGCCCACGCGCAGCAACGAAGACCCAACACAGCCAAAAATAAAATAAATAATAAAAATAAATAAAAATTTTTTAAAAAGAAGAAAATGAAATCTATTAATTAAAAAAGCAACTTTTAACAGTGGTAAAGTGGGAAGGGACACAGGTAGAAGGGATTACACCAGCTGGTGCGATGTCTCGGGCATCTGGGAGGCATGGGGGAGGGGTCAGTGCAGGGACGCGGGCTCTGGTGGCTGCTGCTGGGTATTCCCGGTGGGGGAAGATAAGGAAAGGATTAGGCTGGCTAATCACCAACTTAGGTGACGTGTGAACCCCCCGGGCTTCTCTGGCAGCCCAGAGAGACCCCACATGTTGCAGGAAGAACTGAGTCAGGCCCAGGACTTAATGATAAGGACAGCAAAGCTCCAGAGAAGTCTGCCTTCTCAGCCCCAGCTGGTCTCCTCTGCCAAAGTCAGGACCACGACTGGAAGGAGTGAGACCCTGAGACTTGGGATGGGAACAGCTAGGGTGAGGCACCAAAATCTTCCAACCCCAGGCCCCTCTGAACGCTCTGGGCTTGCATGTGTGGTCCATTCCCCCCTGCTGAAGGCTAGCAGTCCTCACCTTCCCTCCTGGCCACCAAGCTGAGAAGCAAATCACTGTATGACCCAGCCAGGGAAGTGCTGGGCCTGGCAAAGAAGAAAGAACTCATGTCCCGAAGGAGCCGTAAGACCCAGCCAAGAGCTGCCATCAGGATGTGCTGGATCAAGGGGCAGAATATCATTTGGGGCAAGGGAGGGTTTATCAACATGGAAACGCCTGCCAGCTCGCAGGATTCAACAGCTGGGGCGACAGTGCTGATTTGCTCCTAGGATGGTTTTTGGAAGTTTGGAAAAGGCAGTGACCCACACTGATGGAAACATACATGTCGTAACTACTGTGGCAATGGTGGAGGAAGGAATCAGAAAACTCAGAGAAGTGGATACGCCTACGTGGCCCCCTTAATACTTGGAGATTGAAAATCTCATCATGCCAGTGGGTCATCTGGTCTCAGCCAGTAGTCGTTTCCCCAAATACATAACTGTAGGTGCAGACCTGGTAACTGGAAGAGCCCTAACTCTGGTTCCTTGGCATGTGTGGAACTGTCATAGGACAAAGAGCCCAGGAGATGCCCTTGACACTGTAGCACCCTTGCCAAGATAGTACATCCAAATAATGATGCATTCCTGCGAGACTGCAGAGGTGAGTGCCGTCCTTCAAGATTTAAAGGATAAAGGGGGTGGTTAGCAGTCCTCATTGTGTGCCCATTTAAATAATTATTCTGGGACTTCCCTGCTGGTGCAGTGGTTAAGAATCCGCCTGCCAATGCAGGGGTCATGGGTTTGAGCCCTGGTCTGAGAAGATCCCACATGCCGCAGGGCAGCTAAGCCCATGCGCCACAACTACTGAGACTGCACTCGAGAGCCTGCGAGCCACAACTACTGAGCCTGTGCGCCTAGGGCCCGTGCTCCGTGACAAGAGAAGCCACCATAATGAGAAGCCCGCGCACTGCACAGAAGAGTAGCCCCCGCTCGCTGCAACTAGAGAAAGCCTGAACACAGCAACGAAGACCCAACGCAGCCCAAAATTAACGAATTAAAAATAATTATTCTGGCCCTACGAAAAGGAAATCAATGGTGAAAGCTGGCAGTGGTGTACAGCAAACCTAACTCAGGAGACGCCCCCAATACAGCTTTGTAACAGACGTGTCTTTGCTGGAGAAGAGTCACTCAGTCTCGGTGCGTGACTTCAGCCATCGCGCCGGTGAATGCGTTCTCCTCCATCCCTGTCTGCAGGGAGGGTCACACGTGGTCCACACTCGCGTGGTGAGGACAGCAGCCTTGCATCTGAAGTGTGGCACCAGGGCGGTGCTAACTCTCCCATCTTTATAAAGGAGGCCAAGGGGATCTGGGCCAGCAGGACCCTCTGCAGACCATCCCACTGGTCCACTGTATCAAAGGCATCGTGTGACCAGGGCCAGATAAGCAAGAAGTGGCAAGTGTGCTGGAGGCCTTGCCAAGACCCCTGCTCTGCAGAGGGTGGGCGAGAAGCCCTGTGACAATTCAGAGGGTCAGAAGAGCAGGGAGATTTTCAGACCTCTCTTAGTCTAGAGCATGTTGGAAAGGCCTTCCAAAGTCAGGTCTTGCACCTGGTTCCAGAGGGAGCATATTTTGTGCTCCTTCCCGTATTGGGGTGACACCGAATGTTGCCAGCTTTGAGCGCCCAGAGCAGCAAAGGGCTGCAGCAGCCCTGCCACTGGAGCCGCACAACCTGGCGGAGCCTAGAGCGCTGGGTATCTGGGGTCAGAAAGGACATCGTCTGGAATTCATGACTCGCCCGATAGGAGAATCACAGTGCAGACTCCCAGGGTTCTGCAGCGAGGCTGGTCGCGCCCCTGCTTCCACGTCACCTGCAGCAGAGACCCCCGCCAACAGCCCTGACAGAGAGGGGACTTCCCACCAGGGACACACAGCGCCTGCAGCCAGAGCTTCCCTCACGGGATGGATTCTGTGGGACCCAACAAGTCAGAAGTCAGAGGGCCCAGCAGTGGTCCTTTCCAGGGTGGGGGGTCCGCATGGGACAGGCTCCCGCAGGCTCCAGCGGCCGTGCCTCTTCCCCAGCCCCCACCTGGGGTCACGTGAAGGACCTCTGTGACCAGCTGATGGAGGATGAAAAGGCTACCCCTTGGTCCACGGACCGGCCACTCAGTACCAGGTGCAAGTGAACGTGGGTGGCTGCCACACTCCAGTCCTCACAGGCGGCCTGGAAAGGTGAGGGGATCTCCCCGTGGACAGTCTCAGGCAGCAGAGCTGGGCATCCAGGTGGCGGGTGGGTGTCAGTGGCGTGGTCCGGTCAGGGTCCCGGCAGGACAGACTGGAGGCTCAGGTCAAGGTCTGAGAAGAGGCACGTGGGCGGACCGCTGGAGGGGTCACAGACACAGGTCACGCGTGGTCCCCCGTGGACGGCATCCCCCACAGAGGAGGCCTGACAGCCAGGAGCAGAGCGGCTTGGCCGGCAGGTAGCCCGCGGACAGAGCGCGTGGAACAGGGTGGAAGGCTCGCGGCCCCCAGCGCGGGCTCCCTCTGCACGGCTGCTCCCCGTGGAGCCCCGACACCACGCCTCCTGCAAGAGGCCGCCCGCTCATCTCTGGGAGGGGGTGGGCATGTGTTCCTGGGGGTCTCACCTTTCCTGTGGTAGAGCCTCGGTGCCACTGCTCAAGGGGTTGCAGGCGTTTGAGCCACTGACACAGGAACCCCATAGCACCTAAGAGGAGGGGCCCGTGGCCACCAAGGCACCGCAGGACACATGGGTCCTGTCGCGAGGCTCATTTCCCTGAAGCCCCTGCCCTGACAGTGGCGGAACGGCCTGGTAAGTTACCACTACAACTAGTGTCTGTTTTGTAGTTTCAGCTGCTGGCACAGAAGGACGCGGGAGCGCTTTCCAAAGAACCGCCCAGGGGTTGCCGGTGCTGCTGGGGCCTTGGTGGGGGGCTGGCAGGGGCTGCTGCCCAGCGGGCTCGCACCTGCTTCCACTGCCCCCCTCCTGAGCACACGCTTTCACCCATCCCCCGCTGCTTCTTCCCCTCAGGCAGAATTCTCTAGATGGAATCCCAGTGTCATGAAATGGCCAGATCAAAGCGGTTCAGCTTGGCATGGGCTTGGCTGTCAGCAACAGAGAGCCAGGACGATCCCTGATCTCAAAGGAGCAAAGTCTGTGTAAGTAACACTGGGGGTGAACCTGAGTCCCTCTGGGGAGAACGTTGAGGGTCAGGACCTTCCTTCAGATCTCAGACCCATGAAGACTATTTCCCTCCAAGACTGTGACACCCAGGGCCGACGGGCACCACCGGCAGTGGCCACTGACCGCTGGCATCGCTGGGATCTGCTCCAGGAGTCTTGCATGCTCTTGGAGGGTCCACATGCTCTCCCTCTGTTCACGCTGCGTCCACAATAGTGACCCTTCCTTCCCTGCACCTTTGTCAAAGTCCTACATCCCTCCCCAAGGTCCACCTCATCCCACCACCTCCCAAGGCAGCTCCCTGGATGGCTCCAGCCAGGGACGTGCTCCCCTAGACGTGACATCCTGGGCACTGGTCTCTGTCATGCATCCTCTCTGCACCAGGAGCTGCTTTGGGTTGGACTGTCTTTTTTTTTTCTTTTTTTAAATGTACATGTTTTCACTCTCCATGAAGCTCACAAGCTCAAATCTTATGCTTTTCCCCACCTCCGACAGCACCCACCAAAGTATGTTGCATGAGCAGGTCTTCAGCAGACCCCTGGCTGGGGTGGCCTGAATGTCCCAGCTAGGTTAAAGGGTAATGTACAGCCCTCCCTTAGGTGTGGCAACCGGAACAAATGACAACCCTCCTCTTCCTCCAGGCTGCACTGGAGATCGGGTCTCTCTCAATTTCAGGCTAATATTTGTGGAAAAAAGTAACAATACTGCAGTCCTAGCCAATATGCATAGATTAAAATAATGAAAAAATCTAGCAGCCAGCCAGCCAGAGTTATTCCACAGAAACTTCGCCGCTGCCTTCAGAATGGAGCTGCCAGGGCTCAGGCAGCTTTAATATTTAATGCAGTGATTTGGGGGTATCAGAGGGGCCAGGCCCGGAAGGGAATGGTGCATTACTGGGAAACCAGGCTGGTTATTACGCATTCAGAACCCACTCAGGACCCAACACAGAGGTGAAGACAAAAGGATGCCTTTGTGTCATTGCTCTTGGTCCTGGGCCTTACCCTGTGTGCTCGTGGGCTTCAGACCGGGAATCCTGAGGCAGGGGCTTGTAGGGGCTCAGACTGGAACGGCGTTTAAACATCAAGAACAACACTGTTGATGTGGAAATACCATCAGTGATATAAGGTGAATATTGAAACTGTCAATGAAAACAATTAATCAGTAGTTGATTTAAGAAATAGAAAATTCTGGGAATTCCCTGGGGATCCAGTGTTCAGGACTCGGTGCCCTCACTGCCATGGCTCTGGGTTCAATCCTTGATCAGGGAACTAAGATCCTGCAGCGTGGCAAAAAAAAAAAAAAAAAAGGAGAGAGAGAGGGAGAGAATGGTATCTCCTAAGGAGGTCTGGTTACTGCAGATGCACAATACTCACTAAAGGGGAGGGAGGAGGCCCAAACGGGCAAAGGAAACCTTTTAATTTCTATTGTCTTGCGTAAAATATGATTTTGTTTCATTAATTCCCCCATCTATCACTAATCTTTCGATATAAAGCACAGGTGAGCAAATGTTTGGTACCTCGATGCTACGGTGCTTGTTTACCTGCCCTGGGTCCGTCATGTCCCTGATGTCAGACCTTAATAGTCCAGTTCTTTCTTTCCTTTTAAGGGTCTGTGCTAGTAAGATGTCTGGCAGGGACTAATGGTCAATTCCAAGTTGTCCAGTAGGATTCATGCCAATTTTATCTTGGATGTACATGGTACATGTTCATTAATTTATAGAGAACTAGAGATGTGATCCAACTTGACAGTAGGAGTAATGATGTCATCAGTAAAGGTTCAAGCCAAGATTCTCCTAAACCAAACCATTTTCCTAGTATTTTTCCTAAACTGGGAAGAGCATCATTCAGAGCAGAAATCTGATTCTTCACGTGTCTTAAGATGAGTTAACAAATACTGCAGCCAAATGGTTACCATTGGAAAATTCATAGAAAGCAGTGTGCACACATTAAAGGCAGACTGACAGGGGCTGTTTCCAAGGCTATTTGTGGGTGACCTTGAGCCCAAGGGAAACCAATCGTGCATCTTCCTAAGCAACCTGGGTAAAGCCAAGACCATTAACTTGTTCCGTAGGTCAACTGGGTCCCGTTAAGTGTCATCCAATATTCAACATCTAGTGAAAGAGTATTTACGGCCAAGTTCAGAACGGGTGTCATTAAATTGGCCAGGTAAGAGGGTCTCACATAGTGATATTGGTGGTAATGTTAGCTTGCATGGTGCTAGAGTTTCTTTCTCTTAAAATAAAATTTCAGGGCTTCCCTGGTGGCGCAGCGGTTGAGGGTCCGCCTGCCGATGCAGGGGACACGGGTTCGTGCCCCGGTCCGGGAGGATCCCACGTGCCGCGGGGCCGCTGGGCCCGTGAGCCATGGCCGCTGAGCCTGTGCGTCTGGAGCCTGTGCTCTGCAACGGGAGAGGCCACAACAGTGAGAGGCCTGCGTACCGCAAAAAGAAATAAAATATAAAATAAAATTTCATCCAATTAGAGCCTTGGGGAGGAGAAACCCACCAAGGCAACCTGGGAGTACTGGGCATAGGTAATTGGCCACAAACCCAGCAATCGGATTGATTTGTTGAAACTTGCAGATGATTGAGGCCAAGGAAGAAATACATTTGGTTCATAAGGGAGAGGTGTGAGCCGTTGTCAAAGTAAGTAGCATAAAGGCCTGGTCCAGCATCTCGGGTCAGCTGTCTATTCAGATGTCGTCTTCTTCTTGTCCTGGTCTGGCAGTGCTGGTCTTAGTTGAAGTCAGATGTCAGAAACAGGAATTGGAGTTCATTCAGGAGAGACCTGATATGGTACTTTCCAGCATGGCTGTAAAGAGGCCTTTATCTGATGTCTTTTTCCAGTATAAATAATCTCCTGGTTGTCAGTCATGGGGCATCTGATCTTCATCCAAAGACAGATTACTGTGATCAGCTTCAGAAACAAACTTAAAGTGGATTTTAATAATTCAATCAAATTTTACAATGATATAACACGACAGCAAGGAGCTATCTGGGAAAGTAAGTCCCAGGCAGTAAATACAGACCTCAATGAACAAAACTAGGATTTAATAGCCACTGAAACATAATCTTTTTCTCTTTAAAATTACCCTCATTTCTACCAAATATAGCCATATTAAGACTAATTTGTTTCCAAAATAAGTCTGGTTAATTGACCACATAGGCTCTTTTAAATTGGCTGTGCTGGAACTTTTCATAAGAAATCTCAGACTGAACTTTTAAAAGGTCTCTCAAGTCCAGAAAAGCCACACCAAGGGCTTCTCGCAGATTCCACCTGTGACATCTATAGATTTGGGTGAATTCCTCTCTTTTTGATGTCCCCAAATTGCCTTGAGATTCCTGTACCTATTAGGAGGTGGCCTTCCTTATTTGCCTGATAAAACTGCTGGGAATCTAAGAGTTTCCAGTTTCTGGAGGGATCAGGTAAACAGAAAAGATCAATGTTTCAATTCTACTTACAAAGGTACAATTCACCAAATTGCTGTAGGTCATAATTATCTTGAGGGGAAGGGTTTCCTTATATCTGGAAAACACAGATTAAAACCCAGTAATATTTCAGACAAAACCCAAAAAGTTATAAACATATTCATCAGTTTGATCAGTCCTACGTGACTAATCCTTGATTTTAATCTTCTGTTGACAGTTTTATGAAGCCATCAGGTTTTCCATTAGAATTCTTTAATATTACCCAGTTCAGCAGTATGATCTGAAAGTTATCATAAACTTGTACTTGTCAAAAAGTCCTTTCGGGCTTCCCTGGTGGCGCAGTGGTTGAGAGTCTGCCTGCCGATGCAGGGGACACGGGTTCGTGCCCCGGTCCGGGAAGATTCCACATGCCGCGGAGTGGCTGGGCCCGTGAGCCATGGCCGCTGAGCCTGCGTGTCCGGAGCCTGTGCTCCGCAATGGGAGAGGCCACAACAGTGAGAGGCCCGCGTACAGCAAAAAAAAAAAAAAAAAATCCTTTCTATGAATCTTTTTGAAGGTGAAACTTTTTTTTTTCCTGCAAAAGCATCAGAGTACAATAATTGCCTGTAATTGTGATCAAGATGTTTTTAGCTGCAGTTACAAAAGTTGCGGAATGTTGAAGTTTCGGGTTGACCTATACAGTTCACAAGGTGCTCCCATGTCTCCCCCCAGTAGTTACGAGGGGAAATACAGTCTCACTTCCCACCAAGTAGAAACGGCAGCTGCCCTTCCCGCTCGGCTCCAGGATACAGTGACTGGGTGCTTTTCAACAGGCAGGCTTGCAAAAGAAACAAGTTTTATTATCTGCAGACAGAGGCAGCTTCGTTTTCAACTTTTCACACTGAAATCATTTCAGATTGCCAGGATGTTGTTCAGACAGCTCGGAGGATCCCGAATCCCGCCCCGCGACAGCTTCCCCAGTGTCAACATTTCTGAAAACTAGGAGGTGAGCGTTGGTAACGCTGCTAACAGAACTGCAGGTCCCGTCTGGGCTTCCCACTTGTCCGCTCGTGCACGGCGGCCCAAGACTCCCCTGCCTGTCTTCCACGGGCAGCAGGCAGAGGAGGCACACACAGCCCACATCAAGGTCTGCAGGGCCTGGGACTGGGCCCAAGCCTCCGCTTGGTGGGAAGAGGAGAAGTTTGATCTACTCCCATCACATGAGTGACCACCGGATGGAAAGGATGTGATCCCTGAGCAGCAGGTCGTTCAGTCAATGGACGACTGGCTCTGAAAGGAGGTTTGAGAAGTCCTTACAAGGGTGAGTGTTTTGACCCCGCTCTCAACGCTCTATCGTTCTTCTCTCTTCTAACATTGTATCGGCATTTCCGCTCATATACAGAATGTACTAGGCAGCCCCTCACCCCTTACTGTTGGGGACTCAATAGGCACCGAACAAAGGCTTCTGCGGGCTCGTCTTTCCTGACAATACTTGGAGGATATTGGAACTGAAGCCCTTGCACCGGTTTATTATCGAATAGTGGAGTAGGCAAGAATCATGTGACCCAGATTCCGGGATAAAAGGGGTCCCATAAGCTGGATAACATCACATCACAAAATTAAGAGTTAGAAAAAGAAAACATTGGGTCACCTCTGCTGCATTCAGCTGCTTCCTGCTCTCTTGGGAGCCTGAACGAGTTTATTTTTATTCCACGGGGCTTCCGCTTTCTTAAAAACGTGTCGTGAGGCAAATCATGTGCTGCATCTCCTGCAGTTTATCATACAATCACTTTCCAGAATTAAATTCTCGGTCTAGCTGACTGTGTCTATGAAATATTGGTGCTCCGCACCGAGTCTAGGGGGTGCAGAGGTTGGCTTCTGTTGGCAATTCTATCCACGTAGCGATCTCCCCGAGACGCTCAGGTTTCCTAGGAGGATGTCAGGGAGAGGTCAGAGCATCTCCACTGTCCGAGGCCACAGCCCAGAGCTGCAGGGGTAGCATGCCCCCAGCCCCCAAAGCACGCATTGTTCACTAGGAAACCAGGGCTCCCAGGACAGGCTCCAGTAGGAGAACCGGCCTCCTTCGGGTCATCATCACTACATCCGTTATGAGGCCATAACACGCAGACGCATATGTGGCTACTCAGAATTTCAGAGACACCTTCCTTCCCGGGGAGCCCGTGCCGAGACCTTCCTCGAGGCCTTATGGGAAAGTCCTAAATCATCAGAGCGTCTCTCCCTGGTTTTGCCACCTGACGGCACCTGGTTACCACAGCGAGGTGCGTAAGCGTCACCTGCAAGGGGTTAAAGGGCACAGGAGGCTTGTGGTCTGACCTCAGGAATAGTGTCGAAGGGACTTCCCTGGTGGTCCAGTGGGTAAGGCTCCCTGCTCCCAATGCAGGGGGCCTGGCTTCGATCCCTGGTCGGGGAGCTAGATCCCACATGCCACAACTAAGAGCCCGCATGCTGCAGCGAAGATCCCATGTGCCGCAGCTAAGACCCAGTGCAGCCAAAACAAATAAATATTAAAAAAAAAAAAAAGTGTCTCTGAGAGAGCAGGCGCCACCCCACCCCACCCCACCCCACCCCACCCCCGCAGCCTGGCCTCCACCTCCGCTACTTTCTGGCGGGTCGTTTCCTCTCAACAGCTATTTGCGTTCCTGCCCCAGGTGCGTGGGGGCCTGCACGCCTGGCCCCTGCGGTTGGCTGGGGCCACTGAGTTGGGAGGCTCGCCTGCAGGAGGACCTGATGGCCAGCGTGAGGCCCCAGCGCCGTGGCTTCCTTTCTGCCGAAGCAGCTAGCGATGGGGCTTCCGACAGCGACGGCTCCATCCTCCCGGGGTGAGGGCGGCGTGGAGCAGAGCCTGTCTGAACACTGAGGACGCGGAGCCTGAGCGAGACATAAGCCTTGATGTTTTCAGTGACGTCTGTTCCAGTGTGACCCAGCCTGTCCCGAGAGCTGCACCAGTGCAAGGAATGACTTTCCCAAAGGTCATCGATGTCCTTCTGGCCAAACGCCTGGAAGGAGCTCCAGTCCCCCTGGATTTCAGCCAAGCGTTTGGCGCTCGGTCCCCTCCCCTCCCCCCGAATCTCCCACGGCTTCTTTCTGTTTCCTCTCCCTCCCGTGGCCTGTCTGCCACTCGCCTCACACTCAACTCCGGCCATTTCTCACTCTCTTTTCTGGAGACTTTATCCATTGTCTTGGCTTCAAGTCAGATTCCAACTCTAATTCCGTGTTCTCTCTATTCATACAACTTCTCCACAGATCAGGGTGACCTGAAGCAGACTTATCTCGTCTGCAAACTGCTACCCTCGGTCACCTCCCTGTTCCTGCCGGCTCCTCTGCTTCCCGAAGCCTGAAACTCGGGGCGCCCTCCTCCTTCCGTCCTCCTTGCCCATCAGCCAGGAAGTTCTGCTGAGAATAGACCCCTTTCCTTCCACCTCCTCTGCACTAGTACCCGCAACGGCTCAGGACGAACTAACAGACCTGAGCTCCCCTCTGAGCCTCTCGAAACGTCCTGCACCTCAGCCCCAGCCTTGTCTCCCGAGCATCGGTCTCACCTATCGATCTCCTGGACCACGTCCTGCCTTTCTCCCCCGTCAGGTGGGGCTCAGGTGTCTCTGTCTGTGTCCGCTTAGCTCCACGTCAAGCACTGAGCTGCCCTCTCCCTGAATCGCCACCTCTCTGTGAATGGTGGACGCGTTCACTTCACGATCCCAGCCTCCTGGCCCATCCTTCATCTGTTATCGGCACCATTACGCTGGAGGAAGGTCCCTCCCCACTGTGTGTGATTCTGGTGGGGTGTCTGCCAGGGGCGGCAGTGGCCACGTCAATTACATGTGATACAGGACACTTCGTCTTCTAGTTTTCCTAGCAGAGTCCCTGGGTGTGCCTGTTGTCCCAGCGGAATCACCAACAGCGCCCCATTTTCACTCTTAAAAGCGTCTCAGCATCACGTGTTGCCACCTCACACGTGACCCATGAAAGCACGTCAGCGTGCACCCTAGGACTCTGGCACGGATGCTGGGAGACAGTGGCTCACCCTGCTGGCAGCTCCGTCCCCACCACAGAGAGTGGAGGGGCTTTCGGAGGCGAGGGCGTCCAGGGCCCCATCTGAGTTCCTGGATCCGAGCACATCTCGAGGCCAGGAGCCTGTAGACTCCCCTTTGGGGAAAGTCTTTTGAGGGGGTTCCCGTCACCCGCAGTCAGGAGTCCTGCTGACACGGCTCTGGCTTGGGCAGCCCTCCCCTCCCCAGCCCACCACCCCACCTCCGAGGGCCGGCAGGAGCCCTTCCTAGACACCTGGCCTCACTCTTCCAGGCTCGCCCTGCGGCTGGTCACCCTGAGTCCCAGTGATGACTGCCTGTGGCCTGCAAGCTCGCAAACACGGTGTTTAGACTTAACGCCCCATTGTTTCAGGAGGGGCGTCTTCTTTTCCTCCAAGATTGAGACTGTAAGCTCATGGGAAGAGACAGGGACCCAGCTGAATCGTTCTTATATTTTCCTGAGGCCAAACAGGGTGCTGTGCACAGAGCAGGCACCCAATAAATATTTGTTGAGGATATGAATTATAAACGTAAGGGTACTATTGACTGTGTCCAGGCCGAGGAGAGAGAGTCCTGGGGGAAACGGGCAGCGGAGAGTCGCCTGTTTAAGCAGCTGGACACGCAGGCAGGCAGGGAACAGGTTTCATCCTTTCTTCAGTCACAATGGCTTCTCCTGCCTGTACCCCGCTTCCTTACCACAGACACCATTCTGTCCCCTCTGCTCCTCACCCCGCTTCAGCCTGCCTCGTGCCCCTACCTCTGGGGCCGCTCTAAAGGCAAGAGTGACCAACATGTGACCGACCTGTCACAAAACACAGACACGCAGGCTTCCCTCTGTCCCCCAGCAGCAGGAGGCATGCTCCCTCCCAGCCTCTCTCTCCTCCCTCGGCTTCCCCGAGGCCTTCCTCTCGTTCCCGGTCAGCTAGGCCTGCGCGTCTCTCTCCGATCTCTAAACGCTGCATTTTGCTAAGGCGGACCCTCTCCTCCTCCACGGGTGTCCTTTCCCAGGGCGATCTCGGCACTTATGGATTTAATTGCCATCTTTATGCTGTCGATTTCCAACGTTGTTTCTCCAGGCCAGACCTCTTCTCCGACTTCCACTCGTGTATCCATGTGCTTATTTGCCAACTCTCCCCTTTTGTCCCATAGCAGATACCGATACATCTTAAATTGAAACATTTTTTCCCAAGTGTCAGTAAGAATGCTTTGGCTACAAAAAAAAATTGTCTCAGGTTACAAGAAGCCCAGAGGCGGGGAAATTGATGGTCAGCGCAACGATGTAATCAACCGCCCAGGTTCTCTCCACTTTCTGCGCCGCTGTCTCTGTTTGACTAGATCCTTAAGCTTTGCCCTTCGTGTTAACGAGAGGCCACTGTTTTCAAGCAACACAAAAGATTCTTCTAGAAGAGGCCTATGTCCTAATGGACGTCTCTCTTTTATTAGGAAGGAAATCTTTTCCCAGAAGCCCCTCTCCCTGGACCACACGCTGATCCCCTGCCTACAAGGGGAGCAGTGAAGGTGGGTAAGGCTTCTGTGTTTCCATGGTTTCCATGGTGACTGTCCTCTCTGTCCCCTGGACTGCAGCCACAGCCTCTTACCTGCTTGCCCAGCTTCTGCTCCGGCCTCTCCCCCATCTGCCTGTCTGCCACAAACTGTGGATGAACACGTTTTAAAGTATAGTGTGTGCAGCCAGTATAATGTCAATGTGTTTTCTCTTCTCCATCAAGACTAGGCCCTGGGACTTCCCTGGTGGCTCAGTGGTTAAGACTACATGCTCCCAATGCAGGGGGCTTGGGTTCAATCCCTGGTCAGGGAACTAGATCCCACATGCATGCTGCAACTAAGAGTTCGCACGCCACAACTAAGGAGCCCACGAGCCGCAACTAAAGACCCAGTGCAACCAAATAAATAAATAAATTTAAAAAACACAAAAAAGGCTAGGCCCTGCAGTGACACTCATGGCTGCACGGAAGGGTCCATCTAGACCAAAGAAGTCGTTGCTCAGACTTGAGTTTTAAACCTAAACTTTTAAGAGCTCATAGCAAGCCTTAGTCTTAGAAGCAAGGCTTTCAAGAGAGAGGAAAGGGAACCATGAACCAAAGTTTGTGAGATTCACCCTTAGAGCAAGAAACCCAAGGCGATGATGTGAGAGAAACGCCCCGCAGCATAAGGAGAACGTTACTTGCAGGGCTGGGGAGAGATCTGACGGGCTTTGAAAGGAAGACGCCAAGCTTGTCGTGCTGCCTGGGTCCCTGGAAACGGACCCCGGCTCATCCTGCAGCCCTCAGATGTGGGACTTGCAATGATAAACAACCTGGGCTTGGACGGGGTGCTCTGAAGGCGTGGGGCTCCCACCTGTACCTCTGGGAGAGGCACACACCTTCTCTGTGCCAGCACAGGGAGGGTGCAGTGGGTGATGCCTGGGGTGCAGCCAGGCAGGGAGAGCACCTCAGCTGGTGCCCCAGAGCCACAGTCCCCACACACAAGCTAGAGGAGTCCCCAGCCCCGCGTGCCCTGGCGTGGAGGGTGGACAGGGTCACTGGACCTGAGACCGGGGGTCAGGACCGTGCACGTGATGAGCTTGGGATCAGAGGTCACGATGGAAGTCCTGACACCGGCAGCAGGTGCCAGCCCCTGACCAAAGGCTGTGGACAGGGCATCACCTGCAGAGGCCAGAGCCTCCACCCTTCACTGCCACGGGGTTATATGCGCACGTCCGAGCCCCGGCGCCACGGAAGGAGACGGGAACGAGGGATTGTAGGAGGAAGGCTTGAAATGACTGCGGTTTGAGCTGGACAGTGACCAAGGTCACCAAAGGAACCGGATCTGAACAGACTGGTGACGGGACAGGGCCCGTGTCTGCCGGCGGCAGGCGTCTGGGGCTCCAAAGGAAAGTGGAGCTCAGTTTTAGAAAACTGAGAAAGTTGCAATTATTTTTCGTTCAGCTGTGTAGAGTATGTGTACTTCATACATATTGTCGCCTGCCCACCCCTCAAGGCCATGCTTCAAGCTTTTCGGCAATACCCCTTTGCACTCAAAGCCCCGAATCTTTTCATGACGCTCTGGGTCCTATGACCTGGCACCTGGCTGCGTCTCCGTCTCCACCCCTGGCTGGTGAAGGTAGCAGAGAGGAATGTGGACTTGGGGTGGGGTCTGAATCCTGGCTCCTCTTGGGCGTGTCCCTTGTCACCTCTGTGCCTCCGTCTCCTTGCAGGTAGAACAGGGACCACAACAGTGAGCTGTCGGCGAAGGGCATTGTGGTCTCCTGACAGAGAATCACGTGTCTGGACACGCACTCTGGCCTCTTCTCCCAAGTAGAGCGTCCTGCGGTTTGCTAACTAAGGCTCCGAGGTCCGCCTCCCCTCCCACCCCCGGGTCACAGTGGTACAAGGTCCTTGCTCCCCTTCATCGTGATGTGGTAAATTACTTAGGCGGATGGTGGTCACCTAACTTAACGCTTTGGGCATCTCTCTTTGTATGAAGGCAGATGTTCAGTTAATGACAAAAACACTGCATTTAAAAATTCTGACTGATGGTCTTTTGCTCTCACGACAGTCTGGTGTCACCTTGGCTGCATCAGGAACAGCAGAGGTGGGCCAAGTGCTCGCCTGTGACACCCCCGGGGTGTCCGCTCTCACACCTTCTCCTGACCTTCCCTGATGCTGGGTGTGAATTCTGGTTCTTCGGGTTATAAAGTCAGGGTTAAAAAATAAATGGAGAAGGCAAATCATTCCCTTATAGCGGAACGCCAACTAATAAATGTAGAGGAAATGATGGCAATTTTCAAAAGCACTGTTTGGCAATGGTCATAGGGATCCAGGCAGAAGCGACTGACGGAGTCAAGGTTGTCAGAGGTTCACGAAGAATAACAATGGTGGAATCTCGGAATCGCTCCCTACGAGATACTAATTAATTCACAAATGAAAAAGTGGAGAAACGTAGCAAACAACGGGATGACGATGTCGTCAAGATTAACGTCACCCACGCTAGGAGCGGTTGCAATCCTGTGCCGGCGATGCGCGCAGTACCATTTCTGTGATGTAACCACCAAGAAAGTATGACCCGAGTCTGCTCCTGAGGAAACGTGGATGTACACTGCCTGAGGGTCACGTTATATGAATGAAAGTCTGTGATCTTTAATAAAAAACTGTCGGGGACAGGAAGACACTGAACGGGTAACTGGTGACGGGCTCCTGGAGCACAGAGGAAAGAGACATCGACGACACGGTTGGCAGAAACCTAAATGGGGTCTGCGGGTCGGATCTTAACATAGTGTCACCACCGATTTCCGTGCTGGGTGGCTGGAGTGGTCACGTAGGGAGTATTGGGGGCGGGGGGGGGGAGGTGATGGGGCATCATGTCCACACCACGCTCTCACGTGGTCCAGAACAAGGGTAAGGAAAATGCGCACATACACGTACACACACACGGTCGATCCTTCATGGCTGTGGTTTCCACATCTGTGAACTTGCCCACCCGCTAGAGTTCATCTGTAACTGCAAAATCAGTGCCTGTGTGCGTGAGCCGGCTGGACGCACTTCCAGCGGAGCCTCGCGCCGGGTACCGGCCGCCCGCGCCCCCAGCCTCCGTGGCGCCCAGCGCGGGGTATCCTCCCCCCGCACCCCGGCCCAGCCCGCCCTGACTCAGCGCCCCGCTCCGGGTGCCGGCCCAGTGCGCCTGCGCAGAGCTGCCTCACCCTGACTCCTCAGCCCGAGAAGCCGCCGGACAGTTCGAGAAGAGGCGAGGAGTGGGCGGGCCGACGGAGCCGCGGAGGGCGCGATTGGTCGGCCTAGCGGTGACGTCTAGGGGCGCGCCGGGAACGCCTGGCCGCGGAGGGCGCGATTGGTCGGCTCGGCGGAGACGTCGTCGGGGGCGCGCCGGGGACGCCCGGAGGGCGGTGGCTCTCTGACCCGGCGGCTACGAATAAATGGCCGGGAGGTGCTGGCGGCGCGATGCTGGGCTCTCCCGCGGACTCGGACCGGCCTCGGCCGTCGCTCGGATCCTGTTTTCCTCGTCCCTTTGGCCTTGTCCCCCGCGGCTGACCGCGGACAGGAAGACAGCTCTTGGTCTCTGCCACCTTCCGCTCCCCTCTGCGGCTGCGCAGGCCTCAGACGAGGGCCAGGTACGGGGTCGGCCTGGGGGTGCCGGGCGGGGGTCGGACGGGGCCGCGAACCTCGGACTCGCAGGGCGTCAGTGTCCTAGCAGAACGGGGCTCTCACACCGCGGCTGCGGCGCCGAGAGCGCGACCACGTCGGGGTTGAGTTCGGCTTCCCGTCGGTCCTCGATCGATTGATTCCCGAACGTCCGCTGGGTGTTGCTGATCCAGGATGGGCAGATCCGACCTGGGCCCTGCGCTTCGCGGAGCCGAGAGTAGGGAACGAAGCTGCAGTGGGAAGCCGAGCGAGCGGGTCCTGGGAAAGGAATTACAGAGTAGAGGAAGCGCGATTTGGGTGGGGCCAGGTGAGGGTGTTAGGAAAGACCCCGAGTGACGCTTTAAACCGGGCCCTGAGGGCATGAGCGGGTGTCAGCTGTGGCCGGAGTATCCCAGGCCTCCCGGCAGCGGGAGAGCTGATGGGCAGGTCCGGAAGAGGCCCCGGGGACGTGAATTCTGGGAGGGACAAGAGTTTTGAGAGGTTTGGTGGGTGCCAGATCACGGAGGGGCCCCTGTGAGGCGTGCCGTGGGCTTCAGTTTTCTCTCAGGTGCAGTGGCATCACCGTTTGTCCACCTGTTTTCCACTGGTGAGTTGACGACTTCCCCTTCCCCTGGTCAACTCCAGGTTGATTGTCATTAAGGAATAAATTCTGAGTAAAACTCAATGCATAAGGGAGTTAAAGACAGCAACAGGGGACTGAGTCGAGTGTAGTTAAGTAATGTGACTTAGCACCTGGTAACAGAGTTTTGTTTGTCGAGTATATTCAGTAGATGAAATTGCGATTTAAAGTTCACCGAGGCTGTAACTTTCCCTAGTAGCTGTGTAGTTGAATATGGGACGTCCCTGTCAATATGGGTCAAAATATGGATTAATGAAAACTTAAATTCGGGTTGAGCTTGATAAACTAGGAATTAAAAGAACTGAAAAACAATCTGTCTGCGAAGGGGTTTGATTCTGAAGGAGCTTTTCTACTTACGCTAAAAGTCCCATTTTCTGTTTGCTGAAAGACAAGAATTTGTGACACTTAGGCCCCTGCAGGAGCCCAGATGACTTGGGCATTTGATGCTCCCTGCGTGTTTACTTATATCAGCTGTGCAATATTAACCCTGGTGACTGAAATTCGGACCATCCTTGCTTTCCTCCTAATTATTTCTAATTCTTGCAGGTTACATTTCACTCTGTCATCTGTGTTTTGGACATTTTCTCATAATGGAGTTCCCTGATTTGGGGAAGCATTGTTCAGAAAAAACCTGCAATCAGCTAGGTAAGCACTTCTAGGAGAACGTTAACAGGAAATGGGTGTCTTGTCATCTATGTGGGAGAAGCACTGGCCACTGTCTTCATTAGCTGTTGTTCTCTGGGCCTTGGCCTTTCCGGCTTTTCAGTAATGAGATGCTGGCCTGAGTTTTTGGTTCTGTACAGCTAGGTACAAGGCTGGCTGCCAGCACGGAGTGGATTTAAATGCTCTGCTTGAATACGTGGTACCCGTGAGGTGGGGTCTCTTTGGAAAGGATAGCTATGCCGGTTCTGCAGTGTTGCTGGCATTGTCAAATTCATGGCCCCCAATTTTTTTCTCATGTGGTACCTCGAGGATGTATTTGATAGGCATAATATGAACTCAGCAAAGGTAAATACCTGTTTAATACGATCTATGATTCTTCTGTTCTAGTCTTTCAAACACTTTACTGTTTTTTGTGTGTTTTTGTTCTTTTTTTTTTTAGATTTTCTTCCGTTAGAATGTGATGCATGTAAACAAGATTTCTGTAAAGATCACTTTACCTGTGCTGCACATAAATGTCCCTTTGCATTCAAGAAGGTAATTGGTCATACTTCATTCTAAAGATTCTCATCCTCACTCTCCAAAACTGCGCTGCCCGAGATAGTGGACACTAGCCACATGTAGAGAAAACTTAATTAAAATTAAATAAATCCTAAAAGTCCTGTTTCTCAGCGACGCCAGCCACGTTTCAGGTTTCCGGGAGCCGTGTGTGGACAGAGCAGCTGTGGAGCTTCTCCATCGTTGCAGAAGGCTCTGGACGGCACAGCTCTAAAGCAACAGATTATTTTCCTGGAATGAAATTGTTGTACCTAAACCTACAGAGCTTACTTTACATGTTAAAACGCTTAGTTCCTTTTATTCAACACACAAGGAGAAACAGCTCTGTCTTCATGGGGCACAAGAAACGCAGCGCAGCGCTTGATGGGAGCTCTGGTCTGGGCAGAATTGTAAATGCTTGCTTGTCTGGGCAACTTTGCAGCCTTGGCATCCTCCCTGGGTGATCCAGACAGTTCATGGTGGAAGCTGGAGGGTGGCTGCAAGGAAACAGACTTGCCTAAGTCCAGAGGTTTAAGACATTGGTTACTGACTTTTCAGGTGGTCCCAGCCTGAACTCACTTTGTTTTGGGTGCTTCAGGGAGCATTTTCGTGAGCTCTTCAGTCAGCACTCTGCTGCTTCCCCAGGGTGGCAGTTAGAAGTGCGGGTGACAGTGCGACACCCTTTGACCAGTGTCGGCTGGGGTCTGGCCCTTTGCTGATTCATGGGGGCGGGGGAGGGTGACTCATGTTCACCCGGCACCGATGACCGGGTCAAACTACCTGGTCTGTTGCCTTGACCTTCCTGTGTCCCTGGATAGGGAGAGTCTGCCTAGAGGTGACTGAATGATGCTTTATTTCTTAACTTGGCCAACTTGCCAGCTGCAGGAGCACCCCTGGGTGGCTTTCCAGCTCAGTTCCCAGACAGCTGGCATCGCGATTCTGTGATTACCTGTTACTCGTCCACATGTCACTTCAGTGTTCTTGAGCTAAATCAGCTCAGCTCCTGCCCTGGCCCAGAGGGATTTTAACCATGCTGGGCATTCCCTCCAGAGCCCCCCAGTGCTGGGCTTGGTGGTGGTTCTGAGCCTGAGAGCTCAGCCTGGCCACGTGCGCCCTTGACTGATGAGCTAGTCTGCCTGCGTGGCCGCGGCGGAAGCTACAAGGAGCATCGGGGAGGCCGTTGGCAGGCGAAGGAGCTGAGGCTCTTCACGGCTGGTGTTTCTTCCTGGCAGCCCCACCCTCGAGGTGTTTGGGCAGCTTCACTGCTCACTACATGGTGCTGGACAGATAGCCCTGCCGCCCTGAGACTGTCCTTCTGGATCGGTTCACCAGCTGCCTTCCTGGGCTGCACTTGACCTCTGTCTCAGGGTCATTTCTGCGGGTGGTTAATAGTCTGTTTCTTCAGTTCTCCTGGGTTCCACTTCAGGCAACTGTCTGCAAGCCCTAGGGATGCCTTGCTGCCGATCCCCTGTGCCAACCACACTCTCCTCTCGTGGGGGGCAGATGTCAGTGTTTGTACTCTGTTTGCTTTTCAGTGTGCTGTTCCACTGTGCCTTTGTGTGTGTGTGTGAGGTTTGATTGTCTGAATCTGGAATATCATCTTGTATTTGTTATTTTTAGGATGTTCAGGTGCCAGTGTGCCCACTTTGTAACAGCCCCATCCCAGTAAAAACGGGAGAGGTCCCAGACGTGGTGGTCGGTGAGCACATGGATGGAGCTTGTAAGCGCCACCCCGGGAAGAAGAAAGAGGAGGTGAGGACAGAGTCTGTGCCAGCCGTCTGGGGGCTGGTTTCTCCTCAGGGGAAGGAGGGTCAGCTATCCAGCGAGGCTAAGTAGTTTTAATAGTTTCTGCACAGCGTAAAACCCAAACAGTTGATCGGTGTTCTCCTGGCTTGTGGACAGCGTGGGTTTTTACAGTCGTATGAGCATATTTCCTGAATATTAGGGCCTATGTTAGGGTTTGCTTTCGTTACAGGAATTCCTCCCAAGATGGAAAGTTAATGTGGTTTTCTAGAATCCTTCTGTTAGTGTGTGGTTTTTCCCAAGCTCCGCCTGGGAAATGTCAGCGATGTAAAATCAAACATGGGCGTTCCTGCTCTGGTCGTCTTGGTGCTCGTCCTGAAGTCCCGCGTCTGTCCGTTTGGAGTCGGCTGTGGTGGAAGGAGCGGCCACCTGCCTCTCCTTAAATACGCGGTACCATGTACTGAAGCAGAGCATTGAAATCCAGCTCGCGTTTGTCTCGTTCACCCTGTAGTGCTGGGTGACGCCCGGTCCCCGCGGTGCGCCGGCCGCTGGGCTCCGGCACCCTCGCTGCGGCGCCCTCGCTGCGGCTCGCCTGGGCGTTCGCTGGCGTCGGGGGTTTTCCCGCTTCTGCTGCTGCTCAGGGAGTTCCCGCAAGGGGCCGGCTGTCCTCCTTGTCCCCGGGTGTGGCAGCTTCCCCCTGGCTGACCCTGTCGCCGTCTCCTCTGGACTCCCGCTCTGTGGGGCTGGACCTCCCGGGCCGGCCTCCTTTTTCCCCTCAAGTTCCCTCTTCTCTGTGTGACCCACGTACAGGTGGTCTTTCCTACGTCGTGGTCAGTCGTCCCCACGCGCCAGGTCCGCAGCTGACCGCGCGCGCGCCGGGGACAGGGCGGCTCTGCCGTGTGGGCGGGGGTCCTCCCAGACGCGCGGCCTCCTCCCGGGCCCCGCGTCACCCGCGCTGCCGCTGCTGCTGTCGATTTCTGAGCCTTCGGGGATTCTGTGTCACACATACGCTGCTTCTTGACCCTCCCTGCCGGCTCATAGTTCAGCTTTTTCATGTCTGCTGAGTCCGTCACTGCTCGTCCACGTGCTTTTTCTAAAATCTTGTGGCTGTTTTGGGCTTCCCTGGCGGTCCAGTGGTTAAGACTCTGCACGTCCACTGCAGGGGGCTCTATCCCCTGGTCAGGGAACTAAGATCCCGCATGCCGCGTGGCACAGGCAAAAAAAAAATTAAAATCTTGTGGCTGTTTTCTTTTTATCTTTTGCCCTTTGGGGTTCATCCATCCTTTTTCAGAACATCTCTTTGTGGTCACTTTTATAGAACTTCAGGCGGAATCGGAGCCGCCACCTGTGGTCACTTCTCCATCCTCAACTAGAGTCTAAGGAGACTCGGGTTGGACATGGCCCGTGGCAGCTGGTCCACTCCTCGGACTGGAGACTCTCGGAGCCCTGCATGCGTCCCCAGGCCCAGCCCAGCACTGCACGCTCCCTGGGGCCTCCGGGTTTATTTGGGTGGTTTCCCTAGGATGCGGGCTGCGCTGCCCCCTGCTGTCTTGGCCTTTAGAGCTTATCTCCAGGGCACTGGCTTCTGACCACCTTACCTCACGGTTTCTGTATGTTACACTAAATACAGAACAAATGCAATTATGACAAATAACCTGGAACAGGAGAGGGTGAAGTCTGTCCCTGAGCTTCCAGCCCAGACCCTCTGATTGGAGCCCCCCCCCCCCGACCCCTTCCTGGCCCGTCTCCTCCAGCCCGTTGCTGCTGCTCGTGTTTGCCATGCCTCCCAGCCTTCCGGAAGCTTCGGTGACCAGGCCCTCCTCCCTCCTGGCTCCACCCTCACTTCCCCACCGCGCGCTGCCCCTCCTCGTCTTCCGGGCCCCACTGGCACCTGCACTGTTTCCACGCACCCGGGTCACTCGCCCTTCTTGGCCAGAGGGCTGCCCCCCGGCTGCCGGACCCCTCCTCCCTGACACCGTCACCCACACAGAGTCGGAAGTGCCCGGGAGTTTATATCACCGCAAAGACCCCGCAGTAACTAACGGCTGTGCCAGCTCCCCTGCCCCTGACGGGACACAGCCTGCGCCAGCTCCCCCTAGGGCTGTGCGCCACGCCTCGGGCCTGGCCTCCTTCCCTCCCGTGTCCCCGTCCCCTGCCCCCCGTCTTGTTCTTTTCCTGCAGTACCCCCCCAAGCATCTCACATGAGACCCCAACTTAAAATGCCGCTTTTGTATTTACCACTTGTTAAAACTTTTCTGTCTCCTAAACTAGTATTTCCTTGTTTACCTGACAGAAAGACATCTCAGTGAAACCCCGGTGCCTTCATTCTGTTTAGCTAAGGACCGTTTCTAGTTTAAATGCCGATGGTCTTATGGGGGGGCGGGGCTTGTCGAATGATTGCTCGGTGAGGCTGCTGGAACATTGAAGCAACTTGTACTTTCTCAGATTTTCACGTACCGCTGCTCAAAAGAGGGCTGCAGGCGGAAAGAGATGCTGCGAGTGGCTTGCGCCGAGTGTCGCGGCAGCTTCTGCATTCAGCACAGACACCCTCAGGACCACGGCTGCACCCGCGGACGCCCCGCTGCCAGCACGGCGGGGTGAGGAGAGGCCCGGCTCGGCCTGCATGGCGTTGGGACAACCTGGACCCGTGCTGCACGCTCAGCTCTTGGTGTTGACCATTCGCTGTAGGGGTTTGGGTGAATGTGATCTTAATTAAAAGCGGATTCCAAATCGAAGCCGGATTCTAGTCGTTGTTTGCTGGCACTGCAGTTCTGGAGCCAGAAATGCCTGCTCACCGCGCGGGGCCGTGGGGAGGGTCTCCCCCGGCCTCCCCCTCGCGAGGGTGCTTCCCGTAGGCTCGGGGTTCTCTGGCTTGTGGACGCGTCACCCTGGCCTTTCACCTTCCTGTGGCGTTCTCCCTGTGCACGGTGCTGTCCAAGCGTCCCCTTTGCATGAGGACACTGGTCTGTGGGGTCAGCGCACTGAGCTCACCCCCCCTAACCTCCAGCGACCCTCCCTCCAAATAGGTCCTGGGTGTCGGACTCCACCCCACCTTCTGATGGAGGCAGTTCTGCCCCTTCACTGGTTATTTACAGGGAGAACCTTCCTCGGGTCGGTGGAAAGGTCTGCCCCCACCTTCCGTGGGTAGAAATGGAAGCCCGAGTCACCTGTCACTTCCACTCGGCCGTTTCTCGTGGTGTCTGTGCCCGAGCAGGGCTGGGGGGTGACCTCGTCCCTGCATGCGTGGCTCTCGGCACCGGTGAGGGGTTGGCTGAGCTCTGACCTGACCCTTCCGCGCAGGTGCTCGGCAGCAAGGGACTCGGAACCTGGGCCGTCGGGGGCTTCACGCGAGGGGCCGGGCGGCTGGCTGGCTCGGCGCTTCAGGTGCTGGTCGGGGGCGCGGTGTTGCTGCCCTCGTGTCGGGCGGGGCGGTTCTCCGTCCCGCCGGTGAGTGCTCAGCGCTCATGACTGGCCGCCTGGAGCTCCGCGCTCCGTCACAGCTGGATGGGATGGAGGCGGACGCACGCCCGGCCTTGGACCTTGTCAACCCCGGGTGCACACGCAGGTCCCGCCAGCACAGGGTGACGAGAGGAACACTTTGTAGCTGGTTTCTGAAGCACTGTGTTTGGCGAATGTCTTTTGTACGATCACCCGCTTCTAGTTAATCAAGACAAACCTAAGAACATAGCTGTTTTCTTCTCTTTCAGGTGGAGAGTAGAGCGTTGATGTGACTGTGTCTGTTCAAACTGGCCTCTTTCCGTCCGTGATTTGCACTTTGTGGATACTTTTATGCTCTAGCACTTCCATACGTCCCGCCGCGAGCAGCTCTGCCCTGAGCTGAGCTGGTCAGGGGCTTCTGTCACTTAAAGCACCGACAGTGCATCTCACTGTGTCTTCCTCACGTGGCATCTGAGCCCAGGCACGGGGGCAGGACTACACCTACCCTGTTAGGGGTCCTTGTCCAGAGGTGGCCCCCAGCCCACCGCTCCTGTTTGACTGAGAGAACAGCCTGTGACCCTCTGACTGCAAGCATTGGGGTGACACCGAGGGCTTTGGGGCCTGTCAGGAGCGCCGTCATCTCCTGGGACCTCAGGGAACCGGATGAAGAGAAATGCCATCCCAGGCATAGCCCCAGGGGCACCCAGCCATGCGCTCCAGACATCCCACTGCTTGCGGATTAACAAAAATCCAAGCAGTTTCTCTTCCTTGTTTGGTTTCATAGCCTCAAAATATAATGGTTGTGACCAGCTAGAGGGGTAGGATAGGGAGGGTGGGAGCGAGGTGCAAGAGGGAGGGGATATGGGGATATATGTATACACATAGCTGATTCACTTTGTTGTGTGGCAGCAGCTAACACACCATTGTAAAGCAGTCATACTCCAATAACAATGTTTTACATATATATATATATATATATATATATAGTGGTTGGGGGGTGTATTCAGTTCCCATCCCACGGGCGGGTTATCCAGCTCTTTCTACACTCTGTCCTGTTGGTGGCGTTAGATCTGGACCCGTGGTTGTCCAGGTGCACCAGAATCGTGCGGGGCCTGGTAGAGCAGTGCCACCGCCCCCCACCCCACCCCAGCGGAGTTCCTGACGCTGTGGGTCTGGGGACTACGTGGACAGAGCCCTTTCTGCGGTCCAGGGCCAGTGCAGCGGCCACTGGCCGCTGGGGAGCACGTGGGGCCGGCGTCCAGCGTAGCCGCAGAGCTGTCACCTGCATTCAGTCATTAGGAAGCCGTGTTGAGTATGTCAAGAACATGAATATGTGAATCTGGTTTTTCAGCTGTAAATTTTATAAAATCTAAGTACAGATCAGGTCTTTCTCAAGTGAGGTTAGTGTCCAAATTGAGACACTGGGTTTGGAAGTCAATGCCAAAAAAAAAGTGAAATATCTCATTGTTAAAAATATTTACAGGTCGAAATAGTATTTTGGATATGATGGATTAAATAAAACATTAAAGTGAGTTTTACCTGGTTTTGTTTTGTTTTTTAATTGTGGGTACTAGAAATTTTAAAAGTAGGTAGACGGGGCCTTCCCTGGTGGCGCAGTGGTTGAGAGTCCGCCTGCCGATGTGGGGGACGCGGGTTCGTGCCCCGGTCCGGGAAGATCCCACATGCCGCGGAGCGGCTGGGCCCGTGAGCCATGGCTGCTGAGCCTGCGCGTCCGGAGCCTGTGCTCCGCAACGGGAGAGGCCACGGCAGTGAGAGGCCCGCGTACCGCAAAAAAAAAAAAAAAAAAAGGCGGGGCTCACGTCATACTTTTTAGCGCCATTCTTGATCATCCAAACTAAAGGACAAAAGACGTGCACGTTTTATCAGGAATTATCAACTTAGGAGTCCACTCGTGTTTCTTAACTGTGATTGGAGGATTTAAGTGTATTTAAGAGTTTTCTGAGAAGTTAGTATTTTCCTTAAGGACCTGTTGAAGTGGCGCAGAGGGTGAAAGGTCAGGAAAGCAGTCACGGGCATCCTTACGGCTGCTGCTGCTGCGTGGTCTCCCAGGACCTGGGCGAGTCATCGCTCCTCTGCCCGGCTGCTCAGAGAGGGTTTCCTGGACGGCCTTGCTGTGCGGGAGGGGACGTGTTTCAGAGTTTGGTGGAAGGTGCCAAGTTGCCATCCAGAAAGTCATGCCAGCTTCCTCTCCATCAGTTTCCCCACACCCTCATCAGGTGTTTCATTGGCTTAGTTTTTTCTTAATGTGATGAAAACATGGTGTCACCGTGCTTTAAATGGGTACGTCTTATATTAGTAAAGTTAAGCATTTTCTGAGAATTGCCCATTCGAGGAGTTTAAGGGCGTCAGTGGGCGTGGCCGAGGGACCGGGAAGCCACAAGTGTATTTTAAATTTTCGTAGAGAGTGCTAACATGAGAAAGTTCAGAGAATTCCTTTGAGTGTCACAAGTTCGCATGCATTTTTGAGAGAAGGCTTGGCAGGAAGTCGTGTGGTTTGTGGTCACCCGTCGGGCGGGAAGGGCTCACTTCCTTAGCTGCTGGGCCGCTTCAGTGGAAATGTTTGCAAGACGTGGGATGATGAGGTCGTGGCGCGGCCACTTGTTGAGTGACCTTGAGCATGTTGTGTAGCATTGGCTGTAGTTTCTTCCCCTACAAATGGCAGCCTCAGGTGGGATGGGGCGAGGCTAACAGGCACTCTGACAGGTGCCCCGAGGCACAGGGCTCTCCAGGTGTGCAGGCTCTGTCTAGGCCTCGGTGCCCGGCGGTGGGCCCACCACTGCCCTACTGGACGAGTGGGTGTCAGGTCGGCCTTTTCAGGGAGTCCATCGTGTCTCTGGAGAGGGTCTGGCTCGTGGGGAGGGAGAGCCAGGGAGCAGCTGAGCGTTTTCTCCCACTGGCTGGGGTCTTCACCCACGTGCGGCCGCGCCCTCCCTGCCGAGGCTGCGGTCCTGCCTGTCAGTTCCGAGCAGGGCGAGAGGCCAGGCTGCCTGCCCAGTGTCCGGTGACTGGTCCCCCGGCCGAGGTGGTGCGTGGCTGCGGTATCAGAAGTGCCCACAAGGTGTCACTAGAGGGCCTCCCGAGAACTGAGAGCTGGTGGACTAGGTAGGACCTTAGTTCTTGCTGGAAACTGGGCCCAGGATCCTGGGAAGGACAGACACGATCAGCCCGTCAGCCCCAAGTCAGTGTTTGCAGGTCATTCATGTTAAAAGTGATCGGGGGTGTTTTTAAATGTATCTTTAATCCGGCTTCCCCATTCATTCTTGGCAGTAATGCTATGACCAAATCTGAAAGGTAGGTTCTGAAACGAGTTCCTGAAATGTTCGTAGTTTTCCAAGTTTTAAGCTTGAGAATGAGGACCGTGGACACTTACTCACCTTTGCAAATGAACATAAATAAATGTTCATTTGTTTGCTTTATTTCACTGAAAGGCTGTAAGAACAGCAGTCAGTTTGCTGTACGAGGTGAGTAGATGCCCTGGAAGAGCCGAGAGGAGAGCGTCGGTGCTGCAGGAGGGGTTAAATGTTGTGTGAAGAGCGTGTTTGCTGTTTGCCTCAGTTTCTTCTCCTTTGATTTCTCCCTCCCTGTCGTTAGGGCGTCTGGGGGCTCCCCTAAAACCCACGTTCGTAGAATTCACACACATCCCTATCTACGTGACGAGCCGTCCTTAGAATGCGTTAAAAGCTAAGATCTTGCGACAAATGCTACACAAATTACCTTTACAAATGGTCTTTTTCAAATCCCATGCCGATGGCAGAGCAGCTGGTTACTTTCACGTTCTGGAGAGTTCTTCGTCGTTCTGAACTAAACTGAAGCTACTTGTACATTTATGCAGACATTGCCTGGAGAAAGAGCTATTAGCAAGGTCACTGTGCCCGTCACGGTCAAGGAGAAGCTTATGGGACCCCAGGGAGAGGGAGAGCCGCCAGGCGTTGGCATACACCGTGCCCAGTTGTAAATCATTTGCTGGGTGGTGATTGGCTGCCGTTAGCTGAGTGTCTGCTTCCTCACGTCCGCCTACGCTGTGCCACCTGCACTGCCCACCACAGACACGGGCCGGGCAGGCAGCCTGCTTCCCAGGGACCAATAGCCTTCATTCCCGCAAATGATAAGCAGAAGATAGAATGGGGGGCTTCCCTGGTGGCGCAGTGGTTGAGAATCCGCCTGCCAATGCAGGAGACACGAGTTCAAGCCCTGGTCCCGGAAGTTCCCACATGCCGCATCTACTGAAGCCCGTGCGCCTAGAGCCCTGCTCCGCAACAAGAGAAGCCACTGCAGTGAGAAGCCCGCGCACCACAACAGAGACCCAACACAGCCAAAAATAATAAATAAGTAAAAATAAAATAAATTTATTAAAAAATGATAGAATGGAAGAGAAAAATCCAATTTACAAGGGCAATAAAGATTAAATACTTAGGGGGCTTCCCTGGTGGCGCAGTGGTTGAGAATCTGCCTGCTAATGCAGGGGACACGGGTTCGAGCCCTGGTCTGGGAGGATCCCACATGCCGCGGAGCAACTAGGCCCGTGAGCCACAACTACTGAGCCTGCGTGTCTGGAGCCCGTGCTCCGCAACAAGAGAGGCCGCAACAGTGAGAGGCCCGTGCACCGCGATGAAGAGTGGCCCCCGCTTGCCACAACTAGAGAAAGCCCTCGCACAGAAACGAAGACCCAACACAGCCAAAATAAATAAATAAACTAAAGAATTTCATTTCTTAACAACAGAAAAAAGATTAAATACTTAGGAATAAACAAGATATATGCAAGACCTAGATGAGATAAAACTTTAAGACACTCATGAAAGACACAAATCCGTGGGGAAAAAGTCCTGTTCTTAGGAAGAGTCAACCTTGTAAGGTGTCTGTTTTGCCTAAACTAATTTTAAGTCTAAGATGATCCCAATAAAAATACCAACAGGCTGCTTTCTGGAACTAGACCAGTCAATACTCAAGTTTACAGGGAAAGTCACCGTGATGGGACAGCAAAGGCAGCCCTGGAAAGGGGGCCGTGAGGGCCCCTGCGGCCTCCGTGATCACGACAGTGTCCTGCTGGTGCAGGAGGCAGGAGGGAGCGCAGAGCCCGGCCGGGTGCGTCAGGACAGAGCGTGTGAGAGGAGGCCTGTCTCAGAGCACTGGAGCCAACATGGATTTTTTCAAAGTTGGTGTTGGTTCAACTGGACAGCCATTTAGAAGAAGGTAAAATTCGACATATACCTTCCATCACCCACCAAAAAGGACTCATATCAGAAATCTGAATGTAAAAAATGAAACCAAGCCAGCCCTAGAAGAAAACACGGGTGGTCTCTCCGAACCTGGGTGTGGGAGGGCTTTCTCACTCAGGTTCAGAAGTCAGGTGAGGGGAAGGGAGGCCTTCACGGGACGCAGAACGCTCGCATCAGGAGATGGTGTTTCCAGCGCACATCGCAGATAAAGGTGGATTTCTCTAACACATAAAGGACTGGAACATTGAGGGGGAAGGCTCAGAAGCCAGATAGAACGATGGGTGAAGGACGTGAACTGACCGGAAAGGGTGAATCCTTAAAGGGGTGTCTGACCTCACACGTGTTGGGAGCTGTGAACGGAAACCACACCGGGTTCCTGTTCCTCAGGTTAGATTAGCAAACGTGCTGGCCAGGCTGGGAGGCGGCAGGCGCTTCCACACCCTGCTGGTGGGGATGCCAGATGGCACAACCGCTACAGAGGAAAAGTTGGCAAAATGAATGTCTACGTAGTGGTCCCACTTCTAGGAACCCAACCTGGTTTACCACCAGCAATCTTCAGAGGCACGTGCACTGCAGCCTGGTTTACCGTTGCAGAATTGGAGACGATCTCCACGTTTGCCCTCACGTGGACTGTGGTTAAGTGATGGTGGCAGCCCCCCCCGCCCCACGGGGCACTGTGAGGCCGTAGGAAAGGACGGAGAGGATGTCGGTAAACCGACCAAGATTTCCATGATGTACTGGTGGTGTAAAGGAGTGCGTAACATGCTACTTTTCTGGGCAAGACAGAGGGATAAACACCCGAGTACCTGCTGACTTCTGCCGGGAGAAACACAGCACAACGCAGAAACGAATGAAACTGGGCCCCTGAGTCGGAGGCGGGGGGGGGGGGGGGGGGGGGGGGGGAACGATACCCTCCGGTGAGCTTTTTCTGTATTCAACAAAATCAACAAAGGCGCAGCGGGCCGGAGGCGCCTAGAACTGGAGACGAACAGAAACAGATGAACGCAGGTCTCTTTCACATGAACAACAAAACCACATTAAAGGAGGAACAAACCCTTTATTGTAAACACATGAAACTCACCACTCCAAACATCCTGAAGTGGGTCATTTAGCGCCATTTCGCACATTCACAATGTTACAGCGCCACCATCTGGTTCCAGAACATTCTCAACCCCCAAAGGAGACACTGTACCCGTTAGCCTTCGCTCCGTTCTCCCCGTCCCCCCTGCCCCCTGCGGCCACCTCCAGTCTCCTTCTCGCCTCTGTGGATTCGCCTGTTCCGGACGCCTCCTAGGGACAGGATCGTACTCTGTCTGGTCCTCAGGACTGGCTTTCTTGACGGTGTCACCCGTTCCTGGTTCATCCTCGGGGTGACGCGTAGCAGAAGGTCATGCCTTCCGTGGCCCAGTAACAGCCCGTCGGGTGGACGGGGCACGTTTCGTCCCTCCGTTCACCCGCTGGCGGGCGTCTGTGTGCACTCGCCCCTCCCCGCGGGCACCGACGCCCTGAGGCACCGCCGGGTGGAGCAGGGCGTGGCCCGGAGCTGCTGGCTGGTGGACGCAGGGTTGGAGTTGACACTGGTCCCAGTGACCTGACAGGGTCCAGGTGGTAAGTAGGGTCCTGGCCCGAGCCTGTCTCACGGTAGGTCCTGTGGCCGCACAGACCCCCTCGGGTCACCCGTCTCTAAATGCCGGTTGATGGGGGGAGTGCTTGCGTAATAGCCGACAGAAGCTTCCCGTCAGCGCTCCGGTCTGCGGAGCAAAGGCCGCATGGCAGCCACTCGGATCTGCCCTCCGGCCGGGTGCGTCCGTTAGACGCGGTACCTGGTCCTGGGTGGAGCTGAGAGGTTGGGCCCCTCAGGTACGAGTGATTTCCAGATGGGTCGTGGTGGGTGGCAGTCAGCTCTGTCAGGCGGCTAAGCGGCAGCCCCAAACCACAGCTGCCACGATTATAAGCTGTGCTGTGTCTGTCCAGACAGAGCACAGCACTGGGCACCTGGTTTGTCCCTGTCTGGGTTCCCGTGGGAGGGACGGAGCCCATGCTTGTGGGTCGGCTCAGGGCCATGGTAAGTCTCTGCTCCCTGTTGGGTCTAATGGACGGGACCTCACCTTCCTCTGGTCACTGTGTTGATGGTGTCAGGCTGGGCGGAGCTGGTGGGGCATGAGTGGTGTGAGCTGTGGATGCCCTCTGAGACGTGTGCGTCTGCCACATCACTGAGGTTTTAGGGGACTGGTGGTCTGGGGGAGTCAGAACATCCCTACAAGGCCAGGCCGCTGCTACTGCACCTTCCACCCCCTAGCTAGGAAGCCTCTCGATACCTCCATGACCTGCCCACTCTTCTGCAACCTCCTCCCTGTGAGTGGGGCTGGCTGAGGGACTTGCTGCTAGTGAACCAAATGCAGCAAAATGATGGGGTGTCCCCTCTGAGGTTAGGTTACGAGACTGGGACTCCACCATCTCTGGGCCCCTCTTGCTCGCTTGCCCCGGGGGAAGCCCATGCCGTGCTCCAAGCCTCCCTGTGGGGAGGCCCACGGGGCAGGTGACTCAGGGAGGCCTCTGGCTGACGGCCAGCGAGGAGGTGACCCTCGGCCCCACGAGCTTCGAGGGGCAAATCCTCCCGGTAGCGACGTCCCCCAGGCCAGCCTGCCCAGGAGGCTGTAGGAAAGGATGGAGAGGATGGAAAAATCCCAGTTTTTTCCAATCACCTCTGCCCACAGACCTGGCGGCCGCCTTGACCCCACCTTTGTGGGAGCCCTTCTGGCCAAGGCACAGAGCTAAGTTGCGCCCGTATGCCTGCCCTGCGGAGACTGTGAGCTAATAAATGTTTGTAGTTTTCAGCTACTAAATTTTGTGAAGAAACAGAGAACAACGCAATCTTCCGTCACGAAGAAAGAGCCCTGCTGCCCATGCTTGGCCCCTTCGGGTTGCAGGCAGCATAGACCGCATTTAATATGACCACCACCCATTTATGGGCTGGTTTTGAGTGGGGCCCAAAGCAAGAGATCCAGTTTGTAGTACAAGTGGTCCCGCACTTGGGTCACATAACCTGGGAGATCCAACAGTGCTAGAGGCGCACGCGGTGAGTGAGACCCTGGCAGGGGGCGGGGTGGTGTCTGGCACAGGCCCCCAGAGTGTGGAGCAAAGCCAGGCCTCTGCTGCAGAGAATCACACGCCAGGCTAAGAAGCTCCAGGGCTTAGTAGAGACGGAGCCCCTGACCGGGGGCGTCATGTTAGCACGTGACTGTGAGGCCCTGGGTCAGGGCCCTGCTCCACTGGTCAAGGTCGTTTTAAGACTGCATGTCCTCCAAGCGGCATGGACCCTAAACGATGAGATGCTCGCCTGCGTGGTTTTTCAGGAACTTGGAGTCAGTTGTGTCTGGTTCCAGCTGAGCTGGTTAAGAACGGATGGGAGGACCACCGACCCTCCAATGGCCATGGTCCTCTCCGTGACCTTCTGACGTCAGAGAGCTGAACACTCCACCCTCCAGTCAGTGCTCCCATCTTTGAACGTGCAGAGGCCTGTGGCTCAGCTACACCTTTGCGGAACGAGATTATCCCAGGTTTTTCCAGTCGCCTCTGCCCACGCCCCCGCCCTTCCCAGGCCTCAGACCGCCCTGCTTCTTTATCCCGTAAATACCCTGAGCCCCTTGCCTTCAGGGAGGTGGAGCTGAGGCTTGTTCTCCCACCTCCTTGCTTGGCTGATTTCCTGAAAACCGCAGCATCTCAGCGTTTCGGCTTGCTGTGCTTCGGGCAAAATGCACCTGGTCCAGTAGTAACTGGGGCGGTCTGCCTTCGGATCCATGAAGCCACGTTGGGTGGGTGTGTCAGCGATCCCGTGCCTGCTGACAGTGGTGGTTTTTCTTGGTTTTCTATCACGTTGTCTCCTCGTGTACATAGCTATTTTCTACTGAGCACGGGGCATGCTATATGAGCGATTATAATTTGGGGTATAGGACATTATGGTCTTCTACAAAGACTTTAACTTTTCTTCTTTCAGCGGGCTAGAGGCACCGACAGTAAACCCTGAATCACTTAAATACAGTTTCAGAAATGGAAATGAATTCAGAATGGATTTGATGAAGTTCCTGCAAGGGCTGGTCTCTGTTCATATTCACACCGACCTTGTAGCCTTTCAGGGTTTCGACCCAAAGATGGGACACTTACAAGAACCCTCCCCCTTGGCAGCCCTAAGCCCGCAAAGCTGACCAAATTTTGTTCAGGTTCTCAGCCTTTCAGCTGTTTCTTCCGGATTGACTGACCCTTGAGGGAAGAACGGCCCCAACTGGAAGGCTCACTTCTCTGGGCTCCTCTTTCTTCCCGTGTTATTGGCCCCATAATATTTCACTGTCAAATTAGCACTCTGATGTCATCAATATATATGTATTTGTTACATAGATTTTTTTTTTTTTTTGCGGTACGCGGGCCTCTCACTGTTGTGGCCTCTCCCGTTGCGGAGCACAGGCTCCGGATGCGCAGGCTCAGCGGCCATGGCTCACGGGCCCTGCCGCTCCGCGGCACGTGGGATCCTCCCAGACCGGGGCACGAACCCGTGTCCCCTGCATTGGCAGGCGGACTCTCAACCACTGCGCCACCAGGGAAGCCCTGTTACATAGAGTTTTGAACATTTTTGTAAGCTGTTCTCAATGGAAGGCTGACCTGAGTCACCTCTCCCTTTTACTGAACCAAACTTGGGTCCTCTTGCCCCGGGGTGGGGTGGGGGGCAGCAAAGCCAGGCTACTGACACCGGGGTCGTGGTGAAGGAAGAAGCAGGACTCGTTGCACCAAGCAAGGGGCCTGGGAGCTAGTGTTTAAAAGACCTGAACTCTCCAAGTTCTTTCAGGGAAAGGTTTTTCTTGTTTTTTCTTTAACATCTTTATTGGCGTATAATTGCTTTACAATGGTGTGTTAGTTTCTGCTGTATAACAAAGTGAATCAGTTATACATATACATATGTTCCCCTATCTCTTCCCTCTTGCGTCTCCCTCCCTCCCACCCTCCCTATCCCACCCCTCCAGGCGGTCACAGAGCACCGAGCTGATCTCCCTGTGCTATGCGGCTGCTTCCCACTAGCTAGCTATTTTACATTCGGTATTGTGTATATGTCCATGCCTCTCTCTCTTCGTCCCAGCTTACCCTTCCCCCTCCCCGTGTCCTCAAGTCCATTCTGTAGTAGGTCTGTGTCTTTATTCCCATCCTGCCCCTAGGTTCTTCCTGACTTTATTTTTTTCCCTTAGATTCCATATATATGTGTCAGCATATGGTATTTGTTTTTCTCTTTCTGACTTACTTCACTCTGTATGACAGACTCTAGGCCCATCCACCTCACTACAAATCAGGGAAAGGTATTTAAAAACAGGGTGAGGGAGAGGGTTGTGGGGTGCATGACCAGCTCGTGGACATTCTTCTTATTGGTTGGTGGTGAGGTCGTCGGGAGTCAACATCATCAGCCTTCTGGTTCCAACCGGTCTGGGCTCTACGTGCTCGCGGGCAGCATGGAGTTACCTTCTTCCACCTGGTGGGGTTTCAGTATCGGCAAAACAGCTCAAAGGACGTGGCTCAGAATATTATCCATAGCCCTTGAGGAGGAACCAAAGGTCCTTGACTTTAATGGCTAAACTATTATTATTTTGTCTTGCTTGACTATTTTCCTTTCTGCCTTTTCTCACTTCTCAGATTAAACTTATTCTTCGACTAAAGCTTTTCTACAGACAAGAGGCAGGCAGAGGACATTGGGTGAGTGGGGTCTGTTCCCTTCCAGGAAGGCTCCATAGAGTTCTGCTTGGTTACACCCCTACGGTACCAGAGCTAAAAATAAAAGCAAAAGTAAACAATAGAAGGTAAACATTTTTATATTTTTATATTCTATATTAGTTAAGCTTAGGTATGGATGAGAACTTTCTATTTCAGTGGTCATGAAGCCAGTTGGAGCAGTTTGAAAACGGAATGGTTTTTCCTGGAGTTGGTGAAGTTGGACATGCTTATACCTGTGGTCCAGTCTCCATGTGCCTTTCAGAGACTCTCACGTATGTGCACAAGAGAAAAGCAGGGTGTCTGTTACTCGATTAGAAACAAGTTAGTTGTGCGTAGAGAGTGGAACTAGAGAATCCTGGCTTGCTGTCGTATCTCCCACCCCCAGAACCTCCCCTCTATGGTACAACCCCGTCCAGCTGTCCCCAGATTAAAAGTCCGCCGCACCCGCTCTCCCTTCTCTCCCGTTTTCGGTGTCGAGACTATAAAATATTTCTAAGAACCGAACAACGATTTAACTCGTGGTTACTTTCACCGGCGTGGCGTAGCCTCCGACCCCAGACACCCTCCGCGGTTGGGCCCGCGTCTGCCTTCATCCCCTCCCCAGGTGACCTAACCTGGGTCTACAGGTGTCTGCAGACACACCGCTGCACTGGCAAACTTGCGCGCAGGTGTAACGCTGGCGACCTCGCAACACTGCGCCCACTTTTTAAGTGACAGCAGTTATAATCTACATCCTGTTTGAGACCAATCCCCGTGGACGGACAGGCGTCGTCCGCTTTGAGTCCCGGGAACCTTGGGGAAAAACCCGCTTAGCCCGCGACCAGAGGGTTGCCTGGCAACCGGCGGCTCCCGGCGCCCAGCGGCACCCAGCGATGACGCCACAGGCCCGCGCCCGGCCCCGCCTCACCCCTCTCGTGGCTGCCGTTCGCCATTGGTCGGCGGGGAGACGGAGGCGGGCCCCGGCCAATAGGCGGTGCCGCTCCGGTGGGCGGGACCGCGTTACCTGGGCGCCGCGTCTGCCGGAAGCCGGCGTCGGCAGCCACGCGCAGGTGGGCGAGGGCGGCGGGTCTGGGGTGTCCTGCTTGGGTACGAGGCCTTCCGGGCAACCGGGGGCGCGCGGGGGTCTTGGCTGTCCTCCCGTCGGCGGCCTGAGGAGGACGCAGGGCCCCGAGCGCCGGCCGCGCCGGACCTCCCCACAGCCCCATGGGTGCCTCCCGCGTGTCCGCGCGACCGGCAGCCCCGAGCCAGTGAGCTCGCCTGGGGTTGGGGGGAGTGGTCCTGATGAGGAAAGGAGACGTTGCTGAGCATGGCGGAGAGGAGTGAAGCGGGGCGGGGCTCCGACCGGGGGAGGGGAGGAGAGCCCTGGGGGAGGGTCCCAGAACTGGTGGGACCTAACCTGGTTTAGGTATTTCACAAGCCCTTCAGGATGCTGAGTCGGAAAATGGCCTGGAGGGGCTAGGGGCGGGGCGGAGGCCAGAGACCAGTTGGAGACTTTCGAATGATCCAGGTGGGAGACGTGGTTGGACCAGGATGCTCGCGGTAGGGGCAGTGAAGATCCACGTCTGGATGTACTTTGGGGGTGGGGCCACCGGGGTTTACTGTGGGATGGACGGGTGTTTGAGAAAGAGGAGTTGTGGGTGACACTACGGTTTTTAACTTGAGCTGAAATACGCATTTCACCAGCTGGTCTTTTATTGAGGGGACAAACCCTGCAGGAAGATCAGGTTTGTGGAGGGTGATGGGGAGTGTGGACTTGACACGTTTTAGTTTGAGACGATGTGTGTGTAGGTGATACACATGAGTTGACAGTGTAGTTGTGCAGTTCAGGGAGAAATGGGGACGTCATCAGCCTATGGTTGGTGTTTAAAGCCACACGACTAGGTGAGATCTCGGGGGAGTGCTGAGCTCAGGGCCCTTCTGTGTCCAGGGGGCGGGGAGGTGAAGAGGTGGGAGGAAAGCGGGAGAGCGTGGTGTGTCTGGGAAGTGGAGCGGAAAGGGCAGAGTCAAGAGGAGGGACCAGCTGTGGCAGATGCTGCTGGGAGGTCAGTTATGTCCAGTCAGTGATGAACAGAGATGAGCAGAGCCGGACTGGAGGTGGTGTAAGTGGTGAGGTCGCATTTTAATCAGGGGTAACTACTGCAGCAGGGGCCTTGGACTTGTGCAGGGGAGAGGGCGTTTTAAAGGGAGGGTGAGGGAGTGGAGGGGGGCGGGGGTGGCACTCTGTAAAGTTGGGAACTGGATAATTACAGTGAGCAGAAGGGGGTCGGTGGTGTGAAACCCTTCGGGGCTTGCTGACCTGGGGGGGCGGTGCTTCGGGAAGTTAGGCTCCTGCCCTCCCACAGGGGTGGGGCTGAGGATGGGGCTGTGTCTTCAGGTGTTGGCTGGATCCTCTTGGTAGCCTTGAGTTCTCTCAGGCAGGAGCTTTTTAGGGGGGCTAGAGTCACTGTAAAGATGTGGCCTTGAGCTGCTAGAAACTTTTCAAGTCTGTACAGGCCCAGGTTGAGGCCTGTTGAAGGAGGGCTTAGAGGGGCCCCGACCAGGCTGTGATCAGAGAGTCTGTCGTTAGCAGACGGGTGTCCTTGGTGGTCGTTGGTGGTTTCAGTAAGAACCATCTGGCCAAGTCAGATGGCAGCCTAATGGGAGAGTGGCTGGAAAGGAGGTAGGGACCGTGCCAGTGGACAGCTCCTGAGGGTTTTCCTGCAGAAAGCACCAGAAACGGGGTGGAGAGCACGTGGAATCAGGGTTTTTAGTTGTGGGACCTTGCAGTTGACTCTGTAGAAGGACAGCTGATGGGGAATGGGAATTGCTTAGAGCCATGCGTGCCCCTGGGACCAGAGCGCGGCAGAGGCTCAGCCCTGCTCGGAGCAGGCACGGTTCTGCACTGTCGCACGAGGGAACGGTGGGAGGGTCTGAGGGGAGCTTCTGGAAGCTCAGTGATCAGGAATGAACGGAGGAGGCGAGGACGTGTTGGAGGTCGCAGAGCTTGAGAGGCAAGAGGAAGAGCTGGTCGTCTGGGCGAGTGGCCGGAGTCGGGCCGCGGGGCTTGCTGGGCACCCCTCGAGGCTGGGGCTGTGCCATGTACAGTGAGACCAACCGCATGGCCCTGGGGACTTCCCGGCCAGGCCGGAACCAGAGCTAGAGTTGGGGCTTTGCCAGGTGAGGGGCTGAGAGTGTTTGTAAAGGCACGATTGTAATGATGGGCCGTGGAAATGAAGTTGTGGGAACGGGAACATGAGAGGTGAGGGGCATTGAAACGTGTAGGGTCAGTGGACTGCGGGTCCTGGTGAGGCTGGAGGATCGCTGAGCCCCAGGGCACCGAGGGGGGCCAGCTGGCAAGATGGGAGGTGGGCTCAGTGGGTGGGATGCTTGGTGTTACGGGGTTTAGGCCACAGGAGGGAGGGTGTGGGGTCAGGTAGCAGAAGAGCAGAAGCTGGAGGCCGTTCATCCGAGTGGGAACTTTGAATAGTCCTGGGTCAGGGTGGACAGGAGCATGGCCGTGTCCTGGGCGTCTGAGCTGGGGCTCCAGGCACTGATTCCTGTGGATTCCTTCAGGGGGCCTTCCCTGGACCTGCCGGCTCACATCAGAGGTGACTTAGATGCACCGGGTGAGAGGGGATGTTAGGGGCTACGAGTGATACTTTCAGATTTTAAAAAAGATGTTTTCCCTGAGGCTGATTTCTGTTTTAGGTCCTGTGGAGCCCGGGCAGCCTCAGCCTGTGGGTGCTCACTTGTCCTGATCAGTGACTCCAGCCCAGCCCGGCGCTTTGCTGTCTTCCTCCTGTCGGTCTGACCTGGGTTAGCACCTTTCTGCTGGTGAGCTTATTTTGCTTCACTGAACACTTCTGAGCTGATATCTTAAAATGGCTTTTCTTTCTTTCTTTTTTTTGGCTGTGCCACATGGCTTGCGGGATCTTAGTTCCCTGACCAGGGATTGAACCTGCGCTCTTGGCAGTAAGAGCGCGGAGTCCTAACCACTGGACCACCAAGGAATTCCCCAAAATGTCTTTTCTTTTATTGTAGAAATTGCTGGAAAGTATAAAGGAAAAAAAGAATACTTATAATTCTACCCCCTAAAATGTTGATGTTTAATGTATTACCTTCTAGTTTTCTCCTTTGTGCATATCTGCATATAATTGTTCTTAAAGACGAGGGTCGTGTTGCACGTACACAGGTTTATAGTCCATCCTTCCACTTTACGTTGTGTCGTGAGCGCCCACTCGAGTGATGGAACAGTTGAGATCACAGTTGTTGATGGGTGTATGGGCCCGTCCCCCGGCACGAAGGAGTCAGCCGTTCCTCAGCCTGCTGCTGGACAATTACAGTGTTTTCCACTTTTTAATATTAGAGGTAGTATCATCCTTTATATCATGTCATTATCATCCTTACATAAATCTCTGTCTGTGATTATTTCATTAGGGTAAGTTCCTTGACATGGAACCACTGGGCCAAAGCACTTGATTAAATGTTATCAAATTACCTTGAGAACGGCTGTACCGATTTATTCTCCATCAGCAGGGCATGATCATGTGCTTTTCATCATCCTCTGGCTAACGCTGAATAATGTAATTTTTAAAAATATTTGTAAAAGACATTTGATCTGTCAAATTAACTAAGTGATGTGTGCATATGGCTAAGAAACTCAGTGGTCCTGGAACTTACCACAAACCAGCAGGCAGACTGCTCCTCAGAGGCGAGCACAGTTTCATCTTTCCACTGTTTCTACTGGAATTACTTCCATATTTCTGAATAATAGGGAAATTGGGTGACTTTTTTTGATTTACCAATTTTAGGCCCAATCTGTTGATTTCCCCTGAGACGTGTGCCTCCGTGACCTCACCTGTGTGCCCGCCTCGTCAGTCACAAGAAGTACACGAGCTAACACGTGGAAAGCACCAGGAACAGGGCCTGGCACACGGGAAGCTCTCAGTCAAGGCCAGTTTTAGTGATGGTTATGATGCCGACCAGCTCTAATTCCTGCCCCCCAGGTCCTCCTGACCACCAGGTACAGGGAAATCTTAAGTTGGTGTTGCTCATAGAAGTTAACCTGAGTCACTGGGATTTTTGCAGAAAGGCCGGTAAGGAAAGAAAACACAATAAAGGTCTCGATGCTGTGACACAGCAACGCCAGGCCACCCATGACGGCCAGTGGACAGAGTGAGGGCAGCGAGGTCCCAACAGGCCGGGGGACGCAAGGAACGCCTTTGACGGCGTATGTACATTCGCTGAAGTGGTGGTGGTAGGAAACTGTATTTTTCGCTGTTTATTTTTACAAACAGTATTGGGGCATTATGTGTGTTAATTTACAGCAAATAATTTGGGATTAGAGGTTTTTTTTGTTTTGTTTTGTTTTGTTTTGCGGTACGCGGGCCTCTCACTGCCGTGGCCTCTCCCGTTGTGGAGCACAGGCTCTGGACGCGCAGGCTCAGCGGCCGTGGCTCACGGGCCCAGCCGCTCCGCGGCACGTGGGATCCTCCCGGACCGGGGCACGAACCCGCGTCCCCTACATCGGCAGGCGGACTCTCAACCACTGCGCCACTAATGAAGCCCTAGAGGGGTTTTTTAAAAGTATATTCACAGGGTGTGCAACCATTACCACAAGCTAATTTTAGAACATGTTTCTTTTCCCAGAAGAAACCTGGTACCAACCAGTCACTGCCACTCCTCCCCTTGCCCAGCCCTAAGCAAACACTAATCTGCTTCTGCCTCTGTAATTTGCTTATTCTGAACATTTCATATAAATGAAATTATACAGTCTGTAATATTTTGTGACTGGCTTCTCTCTCTTAGCGTGTTTTCAAAACGGTTCATCCATGTTGTAGCAGGTGTCAGTGCTTCCTTCCTTTTTGGCTGAATAATCTGTTGTGTGGATAGAATTCCGTTGTTCATCAGTTGATAGACATTTAGATTGTTTCCCCCTTATGGGTGTTATGACTTACACTGCTGGGAACAACCAAGTTCAGAGTTTATGTGGATCTGTTCATTTCACTGATTATTTACATCTGTAGGTAGTACTGCGTCACATAACTGTTTGACTTCTTTTTTAAAAAAATATTTATTTATTTATTTGGTTGTGCTGGGTCTTAGTTGTGGCAGGTGGGCTCCTTAGTTGTGGCATGCAAACTCTTAGTTGCATCATGCACGTGGGATCTAGTTCTCTGACCGGGGATTGAACCCAGGCCCCCTGCATTGGGAGCGTGGAATGTTATCCACGGCGCCACCAGGGAAGTCCCAACTGTTTGACCTTTTGAGGAACTGCCAGACTGTTCTGCAAAGTGGCCACACCGTATTCTGTCCCACCCGCAGTGATGAGCGCTCCAATTCCTCCACATTTTCACCAACGTTCCCTATTATGTGTCTGATTTCAGCCATCCTCGTGTGTGTGAAGTGTGTCATTTGACTTGCGTTTCCCTAATGAGGACCAATGTTGAGCTCCTTCATGGCTTCCTGGCCATTTGTATCTCTTCTTTGCGGAATTGTCTGTTCAAGTCCTTTGTCCATTTTTTGTAAATTTTTAATTTATTTTTAAAGATTTATTTGTTTTTATTTATTTATTTTTGGCTGTGTCGGGTCTTTAGTCCTGGCACATGGGATCTTCCTTGAGGCATGCGGGATCTTTTCTTGCAGTATGTGGGCTCTTCACTGCGGTGCATGGGCTTCTCTCTAGTTGTGGTGCTCTGGCTTCTCTCTAGTTGTGGCATGCGGATTTTCTCTCTCTAGTTGTGGCGCGCAGGCTCTAGGGCGCGTGGGCTCTGTAGCTGTGGCACGCGGGTTCCAGAGCGCATGGGCTCTGTACTTTGCGGCACGCAGGCTCTCTAGTTGGGGCACGGGAGCTCAGTAGTTGTGGCACGCGGGCTTAGTTGCCCCACAGCATGTGGGATCTTAGTTCCCTGACCAGGGCTTGAACCCACGTCTCCTGTGTCGTAAGGCAGATTTTTTGCCACTGGGCCACCAGGGAAGTCCCTGTCCATTTTTAAAGTGAGTTGTTGGCCTTTTTTGTTGAGTTATGGGTTCCTCATACATTCTAGATACAAGTCTCATGTCAGATACGACTTGCAAACATTTTCTCCACTCCTGTTGATTGTCTTTTTACTTTCTTGCTGGCATCACTTATAGCACAAAATTTTCAATTTTCATAAATCCAATTTATCTTTTTTTCTTCTCCTTATGTTTTTGGTGTCATAATGAAGAAACTGTTGCCTAATCCAAGGTCATAAAGATTTACTCCTATGTTTTCTAAGAGTTTTATAGCTTTAGCTCTACATTTAGGTTTTTGCTCCATTTTGAATAATTCTTCTGTGTAGTGTGAGGTAGGGGGTCCAGTTTCATTCTTCTGCATGTGGATATCCAATTGTCCTAGCACCACCTGTTAAAAAGACTGTTCTTCCCCATTGAATTGTTGTGGCCCCCTTGTTGAAGACCAGCTGACCGTAAATGTAAGGAAATGTCTTTCCTACAACAAACACTCCTTGTCTCAAAGGTATGAATCACTGTCTCTTGGGACTAAAAAAGAAAGCTTTTTTTTTTTTTTTTTTTTTTTTTTTTTTAAGTATGTGGGCCTCTCACTGTTGTGGCCTCTCCTGTTGCAGGGTACAGGCTCCAGATGCACAGGCTCAGCGGCCGTGGCTCACGGGCCCAGCCGTTCCGCGGCATGTGGGATCTTCCCGGACCAGGGCACGAACCCGTGTCCCCTGCATCAGCAGGCGGACTGTCAACCACTGCGCCACCAGGGAAGCCCAAAAGCTTTTTAAAATATGGAAAAGTTTCTCCCCCTTTTTAGCAAATAGACTTAGTGATTAAACTTTATTTATTTATTTATGGCTGCGTTGGGTCTTCGTTGCTGCGCGTGGGCTTTCTCTAGTTGCAGCGAGCGGGGGCTACTCTTCGTTGTGGTGCATGGGCTTCTCACTGCGGTGGCTTCTCTTGCTGTGGAGCACGGGCTCTAGTTGCGCGGGCTTCAGCAGTTGTGGCACATGGGCTCAGTAGTTGTGGCTCGCGGTTCTAGAGCGCAGGCTCAGTAGTTGTGGTGCGTGGGCTTAGTTGCTCCGCGGCATGTGGGATTTTCCCAGACCAGGGCTCGAACCCACGTCCCCTGCATTGGCGGGTGGATTCTTAAGTACTGCGCCACCAGGGAAGCCCCCTGATTAAACTTTTTAACGATAACTCTCAGAATGAATGTAGATTTAACTTTTATGGTAACCGGTGTGTAAATATTTGCTAAACTTTTCTTCCTCTCCAACAAGGTAATTGGCTGGCAGAGCCCTTTGTCTTTTCAAAACCCTGTGTCAACAGTCTAATTCTTTCAAGATTTATTA
This sequence comes from Globicephala melas, assembly GCF_963455315.2. Lineage (NCBI taxonomy): Eukaryota > Metazoa > Chordata > Mammalia > Artiodactyla > Delphinidae > Globicephala > Globicephala melas. The sequence continues at coordinate 653,300 of NC_083328.1, read as the reverse complement.
TTACACTGCTAATTGAAGCTTGCAGCCTCTGGCTTGGGATACTTTCTTAAGATAAGGCTTAATTAAAGACCTTGGGCGCCTGGCAGTTTTCTGATTGCACAGTAGTGATATTCCTTCGGTGTGCTGTAATCAGTCATGGCCCCAAAGCGGGCAGAGGGGCCCTTCACCCTGGCTCCGTGTCCTTTCCGCCGTGGCCCTGTGATTGCCTGGCTTGGTTTGTGGTGCAGCTTGATACGCTGGTTCACCTTACACGTTCCTTGCTCCAGATGGGAATCTTAAGGCAGTCTGGCTCTTTTTTATAGAGAGTGGTATTTAGAACTCAAATCTGGGTTCTGGGCCCTTTCCGCTATGATCACCCTTTTCATAATCACCGTTTCCCATAGCCCTTTCCTTCATTCCTTTTTTTTTTGCCTAGCATCATTCTCATTTTCTGACATGTTTGTCTCCCCCATCAGAATGTGAGCTGCATGTGGGTGGGCACTCTGGACCGCGTGGTCCAGCCTGGAGCCGCTCCTGCACGTGGCCAGCACTCTGCGGTGGAGACGGTGACCGACAAGTGACGAAGTGCAGGGGCCTGTGGGGTGGGGCTGCTGGTGACTTGAGCGCGCTTCCCCTCCCCCCCATGTTGATGTCATTTGTCCGTCTGTCCCTGTGGAAAGTTTTGCTTTGGGGGAAGTTAAGGTCTCAGTAAGTGGTTCAGTGAGACTGATGCCTGGGTGAGAGACCTGAGGGCAGGCAGCTCTGCTCCGGACGCCCCTCCTCCACCTGCGGACCTTGCTCCTCGGGACGCTACCTGGCCCGGGGCCCCCTCCAGCTCTTCACACGCTGCCTCCTCTGTCTGCCTCTGGCCCCTCAGAGGCCCCTGAGCCGCCGCTCCCTGGCTGCCAGCCTCGGGGGCGCCTGCTCACTCAGCCCGGTTCTCCCTTCTCGGCAGTGTTTATCTCTGTGTGAAAGCGCTGGCTCGTTCACTTAAATAGGTCTGGATCTCACGCCAGAAGGAGGCTTCCCGAGATCGAGGCTCTTCTTCCCTTGCTGTTGGCTCTGTGTCCGGCGTGCAGCAGTGCCTGGCACGGAACTGGCTCTCGACAAACACGTGTGGAGTGAATGAGCTGCATTTTCGAGCGTTTGTGGATGGAGTCCACGATGAACTCTGTGTCAGAGGAAGAAGGCATTGGGTTTGTGTGTCCATTCCCGTGCAGACAGCCTGGGACAGCGTGTCCGAAGCGAAAACACCTGTGTTATAGCGACATGAGCGTGAATGTTGTGGGTGCGTGTAACATCCATGTTACATGCTTGTGTCTGTATAATACATACAGTACACATACATGCAGATGCAGCCAGTGGAGTGACTTTAGGATAAACAAAACAAAATACATTCTTGTAACTTGGTAGAATAAAAGCTGATACTAGCAGCCCTTGTAGATAGAGTTTTAAAGGACTAGTATTAAAAAAATGAGACTGAGCTGTGGGTGTGGGGGAGTCCCTCGCAGTCCCGTCCCGAGACAGAAAAGGAGAGCTTTGGCTTATGTCCTTCAGACATTTGCCTGTAAGTACGTGCATAGCTTTCTCTGTTGTAATTTTCTTAAACAAATACAAAAGTGTGATACTGCTCGTCGTGTTCTGTTCCATCCTGTACATGTAGCGCTGCCTCATTGATCTCAGTTATTGAGTGATATTCCTTTTCCAGGTTTATGCTGACTTACTCACCCCCAGCTTGATTGACGTGTGACGAGAAGCGCGTGCGCGCGCGTATGTGTGTGTGTGTGTGTGTGGCTTGTACGAGCTGGCCATGGCCTCTGTGCCAAAGCGCCTTCTACCCTGCACCTCAGGGTGCTCACGCTGTAGCTGCTGGGACTCCGAAACTTTCCTGTGTTTTCAGCTCCTTTTGGGCTCCATCCAAAGGGGCGGGGTGGGGAGGATCCGGTCAGTTCCCACGTCCCCCTCGGGGTGGGCCTGGGGCCCTGCGGGCGGCCTCCCCCCATCCCCAGCCCTCATGACGCCCCTCGGAGGTCCCCGCAGCCAGTGACCCTCGGGTGGAGGCCTCTCCCCCGACCCCTGCCTAGTTTCTGGTGCCGTGACCGTTTCCCTTGGCTCCCATCATCCGGCCCCACAGGGGAAGCTGGGTTTGCAGTTCATGTTCACGGGCGTTCTTCTGTCCTTGTGCGTGGAGTTCTAGATACTGCTGTGCTTGAGGAGGGAGATGTAATCAGAACCTCTTGGACCTGTGTCACTCCTTCAATGCGGCCCCGGTTGGGGCTGCTTCCACAGTCCAAGGAGGCCACCCCAGACTCATCATGGCCACCTCCAGCCACAGGTGACCGAGGGCCTAGTGACTGCATGGTGGTCACTGCCAGCCCGTGTGGGGCTGCAGCATCCCTAGTTGATGGGGAAGTGAGTTACTCCGTAATAGTAGAAAATGAAAATAATCCCAGATAGTCATCAATTAGGGAATAGACAAATGCTCGCAGTTTTCACTTTTGGAAAATTTGGATACTGTCACTAAAAATGCTATTTCTTTTCCTCTTTTTTTTGGTGAGGGGGCCTGCACTGCGTGGCATGCAGGGTCTTAGTTCCCCGACCAGGGATCAAACCCGTACCCCCTGCAGTGGAAGCGTGGAGTCCCAACCACTGGACCGCTATGGAAGTCCCTTCTTTTACTCTTAAAAGCTTATGTTCATGTTGAGTTAGAAACAGAGTATATAATCTGTGTGTGGTGGCAGCTGTGTTAAATAAAACACTCAGAAGAAAGACAGGAAATCCACCACAATGGTTAAGTTGTCCACAGGTGATGAAACGAGAGCTGGAATTTGTAACAGTGACTGTATGTTTCCCACACTTTCTGAAATAGCTTTGTATCTTTTATAATGCCCTCCCCTCTCTGTTAATTGAGAATTTTTATTTCCTGTGTCTTTATAGTTGACTTTCTCTGTTGCAGGATGGCAAAACAGAAGAGAAAAGATAGCCAAGTGACAAAGAAAAAGAACAAAAAACTGAAGAAGGCGGTAGCAAGAGAGATGCCTCTGGCACCTGCGGCCCCGCCGGGCACTGAGGGGGCCCCAGCCGAGGTAGGTGACGTGGGCGCGCTGGCCTCGCCTTGTTTCTGGACCTGGAGGGGGACTCAGTGGTCACGTGGCAGGCGTCAGGGGGTGGACAGGCCCCCATAGACATGCCCAGTGCCTTTTAGAGGCAGTTGTAGGGCAAATAAGACTTGCAGTAAACTGTAGGTTGGAACCGCACAACGGCCATTCTTCAGCTACCAGACCTCAGGTTGCTGTTGGTGTCCCAGGTGTGACAGGGTTTCGATGGCATGGTGGCCCGGTGGAGGCCTCTGTTGGCCTGGCCGCAGCCGGGCCTTTGAGCCTGTCAGACAAGGGAGGGCCCTTCACATGGCGCTGCATGGGCCGTGGCCTGGGGTCTGTATTTACGAGATCACAGCTAAAAGTGGTCAGGCTCCACCACAGAAACACGTGTCTACGTTTGAATTTGTTGGCTGTTACCTCTCAGGTTCTGAGTGTTCATGTTTTTCTTCTGTATTGAGCTGACTCTGCAATTCCTAGTGTGTAGTTGATCAAAACGGCATAAGATGTTACAAATCTTGACAAGTTATTCAACATGAAGTAAAAGCTGGTGGGCGACTCATGTCATGAGGGGCGGCTTTGCTGGGCCCTGAGCGGTGGGTGAAGGTGCCGACCGTGCATGAGGCTTGCCTGGTGTGGCCTCGAGCCCACATCCCACGTGAGTGCCCGGTGACCCTGTGCTCATCCTTGATCCACGGGGAGGGAAGTGTCGTCAGAGCTGCGCCGCATAGCTTGTCGAGTGACTTGGGGCCCTTGTCAGACTTGCCTGTGAGTATCTACCATTAATCGGCGACTAGATCAGGTCCTCGTTTGGGTCTTTCTGAAAGGAGGCGATGGAAATCCCCTGACAGGATGGGTGGTGTGTGGCTGGTGGGTTTCATCACTCTTTTTTTGTTTTTTGGCTGCGTTTGGTCTCTGTTGCTGCACGCGGGCTTTCTCTAGTTGCGGCGAGCGGGGGCTGCTCTGTTGTGGTGCGCGGGCTTCTCATGGCAGTCGGTGGCTTCTCTTGCTATGGAGCACGGGCTCTAGGCACGTGGGCTTCAGTAGTTGTGGCTCACGGGCTCTAGGCGCGCGGGTTTCAGTAGTTGTGGCTCACGGGCTCTAGGTGCACGGGCTTCAGTAGTTGTGGCTCACGGGCTGTAGGTGCGCGGGCTTCAGTAGTTGTGGCTCATGGGCTCTAGGTTCACGGGCTTCAGTAGATGTGGCTCACAGGCTCAGTAGCTGTGGCTCACGGGCTTAGTTGCTCCTCAGCATGTGGGATCTTCCCAGACCAAGGCTCGAACCCATGTCCCCTGCACTGGCAGGTGGATTCTTAACCACTGCACCATCAGGGAAGTCCCGGTTTGGTCACTCCTACGCCCTAGTGTTTCCAGCTCTGCCTTTGTTTCAAGCCTGGGCCGTGCACGCTGCTGAGACTCGGGGCGCATGTACCCCCTTCATATAGCAGAGGGGCTGGGGCAGGAGGGCCTGCCCGTTGGCCAGCACCTCCTCGACTGCAGGCCCAGCCGGGCCCTGGGGTGGATCCCAGGCCACTGTGCTGCGGGCTCCGTGCAGGACTGCTGGTCCGACCCCCAGGACACCGGCTGGCTGGGCAGTTCTGTGCCAGGGGGACGCGTGACGGCACTTTTCCTCTGTGGTGGGTGGGCAGGTGCAGGGCCTGTGCCGACAGAGAGCGGCTCCACTGGGTCCGGGGTCGTCTCCCAGCTGCCACCTCTGGGTGTCGGGGAGGAAGCCAGGCCAGCACTCAGGCCCGTCCTGGGTGCCCCTTTCTCTGCCTTCTCTCCGGCTGAGAACCGCAGGTCTGGCGCCACCCGAGCCCGGGCGCCTCTCCCTGCACAGAAGGCCCGCGCTTACAGGACCCAGGTCAGCCAGCCGGGCTGCATCGCTGGCCCCCACGTCCTGCTCTCACCCGGGCTCGTAGCCAGTCCCATGTCCCCTGGGCCCCTTCTCGTCGTCCTCGCCTTCTGTGCCACTGGAGCCCCAGTTTTGTCAGGCCTTTTTGGTTTCTAGACCCTAGAGGGAAACTGTTTTTTTAGAGCTATTCCAGTTCCCATTTGGTGGTCTGGCCCCCAATCCCTGCAGAACCTCCAGTACATGTGAATTTCTTGGGCCTTTCCTGGACAGTTTCCTACTTTTTCTAGACTCCTCCAATTTCTTTAAAACGAACTCTAAGTGACTCCAAGTGACAAGTCCTGGTGACCTGTAATTTTGTTATAAATCTCTAGGCTTCTGAGTGGTCTCTGCTTGCCGGCTACTGGTCACTGGCAGGACCCCCCAGACTGTGTGGGTTTATGATAAGTAATGGCAGAGCTTAAAGGTTCTGCCTGAGATGGGTAATGATTCTTAAATTCAGGCAATTTTTTAAAAAGTGATTTTTTTTTTTGTTATTTGAGTACATGTTGATTAAAAGAAATTTGGAAAACAAAAGCAAGAAGAAGAATTTGGGTATGTTTCCTTCCAGTGTCTCTTGCTGCCTCGGTTTCTGGTTGGTTGGTTAGTAACTTGTGCACATGGTCCCCATGGGGTCTGTGCTCTGCTGCTTCGCCTTGGCCCCCAGGGGTGCTGGGGGAGCTCGGGTGGGTCCCTGCGCGGTCAGTGCTGGACTCGGGGCTGGTGTCCTGAGGAAATGGAGACTGTGCTTCCTCGAGACCACATCCTGGTCTCTGCTCATCAAAATCCTCTTCACCCGCTCTCTCTCCGGTTCTCGGTTCTCGTGGGAAGCTGGGGAGCTGCTGTGTTAGGCCTTTTTAAAGGAGGGACCCTTCCGTCTGCAGAGGGTGGGTGGCCAGAGCCTGGAGAGAGCGTTCCCGTCGCCGGGAGCCCATGGAAAAGTACTGCACCGTCCCCGCCCCAGCTCCTGCGCCAACCCCCGCAAGGAGCCCCAAGGAGCCTCTGCCCCCTTTTGGGCCATGGTGCTGTCCTCCCGGAAATGCCCGTCCAGGGACCCTCAGGTCCCTGTGCAGTCACTTCCCACAGCCCAGGCCCTGAGCCTGCGCCAGGAGGGCTGAAGGATCCCCCAGGGGGGATGCTTCACGCACTGGGAGCCCCACGGGGGTGGGGGGCTCGGCGGGGGGGCCCCATCCCTCTCCTGTCCTGTCCAGTCCCCGCTGCCCTGGTGCCCTTGTCCACAGCGTGTGACATCTGTGTGGCTGAGCCCCCCGTCCACCTCTTGCCCCTGCCGTTGACCCGAGGCGCGTGGGCTGGGACGGTGGAGGAGGGGTGGCCTGTGGTGCCGCCGAGGCGGGGACAAGTCCTCCCGGCGCTGGTTCTGTGGTGCCGGCTGCTGCTCCCGGGAGGCCCTGCCCCGCGCCTGTCCTCTTCCCTGTCCTGCTGGAGGGGCTTGCGAGGTGGGGGGTTCGAGGGTCTTCCCTCTTCCGAGGGTGGTGCTCGAGCACAGGGTTCTCGGAGTTGGCCCATGTCTGCCCGTCTGGTAGCTTCTTAACCCTCCCCGTGAGCTGGGCTTAGGGCTGGGCAGATGGGGTCCGGTTCTGTCTTCACGTCCCTGGACCCCTTCCAGAGGAGGCTCTGGCTTGACAGGGTCGGGCGGACTGGTCTAGCGAGCACGGCTGTGTGGTGGTGAGGGGTCTGCAGGCCTCAGCCCCCCCACCCTGCCCTCCCTGGGGAGGTACCGCCCCAGATGCTGAGCCGGTCCTGGGGGGTGGGGAGACACACCAGAGCAGCGGTCACCCTTGGAGCCAGTGACTGCCGCCTTGGACGGGCACCTAGGCTGAGCTGGCTGCCTCCTGCTGCTGTAAATGCACTCAGGCTGTCTGCAGATTGGGGGGGCGGAGTGGGGGGGGCGGGGGGAGTGGGGGGGCGGGGGGAGTGGGGGAGCTGGGGGTGCAGCGGGGGGTGGGGAGTGGGGGGAGCCGGGGGCTGGTTAGCTCAGCTCTTGGCTCCGGGTCTCGCTAAGAAGAACCTCTCATGTCTGCAAAGCACGCTTCCGTTCACAGAAGCACTTTGACCTTGGGTTCTGGCAGCCCTGAGATGCTAGGGGCGGAGGTGTGGGTGCGCTGCCGCTTCACAGGGGAGTTGGCCCCAGAGGCCGGGTCACGGGCATGGTCCCTGGGCAGCTGGTGGAGAGGAGAGGCCCTTGCTTGGGTTTCCTGACTGTGGTCGTATAAGGACACGGGCTGAGGTGTCACTGCCCTCCCCGGCCGCCTGGCCCAGACCGTGTGGGGAGTGCGTCCGGCTCGCCCTTGGCTGTAAGCGCTGACGTCCAGGGAGGAAGAGCTCGCACGTGTTGACCAGATGGCCCTCCGTTGGTTGGAGTGACCCTCTGGAGTGGGGAGTGACGCGTACTTTTGGAGGAATGGGCGCCACTTTGTGCCTTTGGAACACGATGTGTGCCACCCCCAAGCCCCGGGCTCCCGAGGGCCCAGCGCAGCCATGTGTGTCTTTCGTGTCCTCGTGGGTCCTGCTGACACGTGACGGGGCAGCTGGGCTGTAGGAGGCCACGCCGTGTCCTTCGTGTGGAAAGGAAGCAAAGCTCAACATGGGGCATCTTTTCTCCTTCCTTTTCAACCTGGAAAAATCAGAGGAGTTACATGGGCATTAAGCCCACAAGTGCTTCAAAACCATCAGCGGAGGTTGTGAACTTCATGGCCTTGAGAATTTGCTCAGCAAGATGACTGCATACCGATGGTATTTTGCCTCAAGAAACGTTTCTGGTCTGGCGGCAGACTCCTGGTCGTTAAACTAGCCGGGAGAGGGGGTGTGATCTTTACAGACAGCCCCCTGGGAGCCTGACTTGTTTTCCTTTAGCAGAAATTCCCTTGTTCCACTGTTTTCCTTTCCTACTTTGTGAGCACTGAGTGCTCGGTGGTCAGCCCGTGGGAGCTGTAAGCTGTGGGCTTGCGGGGCTAAGAGGGGTTCCGAGACTGGGACCCTGAGACCAGAGAGGCTCTGTGATGCCCCGAGGCCCTGTTCCTGCCTGGGGGAGCCAGCCCGCTAGCCCGCCCCCTCCTGCCCCGCTCCCCGTGTCCCCCTTTCCTTTGGACTCATTACACTGCTCTCTCCATCACCTGGTCTAGACATTTGGGTTGTTGCCAGTGTGGGGCCGTTTTGAGTGTGCTGTGTACAAGGGCCTCTGTTTTCATTTTTCTTGGGTAGATTCCGAGGACTGGGAGGGATCGTATGGAAGTGTGTGTTTACCTTACAAAACTGCTAAGCTGTCCTCTGAGGAGGCTGCGCCCCTGTGCACCCCGCCAGCCACGTGGAGGGTTCTCGGTGCTGCGCACGTTTGCCACCACTTGGTGTTGTCGGCCTCTCTTGTGGGTGTAGTTGTGTCTTACTGTGTGTGTGGTTTTTCAAAACAGCTTGATTGAGGTGTAATTGACAGAGAGCAGACTGTATATATTTATTTATTTCTCAGTTTTATTGAGTATAGTTGATTTACGATGTTGTATTAGTTTCTGCTGTACAGCAAAGTGATTCAGTTACACATATACGTTCTTTTTCATATACTTTTCCATGCTGGTTTATCCCAGGATATTGACTATAGTTCCCTGTGCTCTACAGCAGGACCTTGTTGTTCATCCATTCTATTTATAATAGTTTGCATCTGCTCATCCCAAACTCCCACTCTATCCCTCCCCCACCTCCCCTCCCCCTTGGCAACCACAAGTCTGTTCTCTATGTCTGTGAGTCTGTTTCTGTTTTGTAGATAAGTACATTTGTGTCATATTTCAGATTCCACATAGAAGTGATATCACATGGTATTTGTCTTTCTCTGTCTGACTTACTTCACTTAGTATGATCATCTCTAGGTCTTCATGTTGCTGCAAATGGCATTATTTCATTCTTTTTTATGGCTGAGTAGTATTCCACTGTATATATGCACCACATCTTCTTTATCCATTCATCTGTCGATGGACATTTAGGTTGTTTCCGTGTCTTGGCTATTGTGAATAGTGCTGCTGTGAACACTGGGGTGCATGTATCTTTTCGAATTAGTGTTTTTCCAGATATATGCCCAGGACTGGGATTGCTGGATCATAGGGCAACTCTATTTTTAGTTTTTTGAGGAACCTCCATACTGTTTTCCATAGTGGCTGTACCAATTTACATTCCCACCAACAGTGTAGGAGGGTTCTCTGTTCTCCACACCCTCTCCAGCATTTATTGTTTGTAGACTTTTTAATGATGGGCATTCTGACCGGTGTGAGGTGGTACCTCGTTGTGGTTTTGATTCGCGTTTCTCTAATAGTAGTGGTGTTGAGCACCTTTTCACGTGCCTGTCGGCCGTCTGTGTGTCTTCTTGGAGAGAGGCCCACTTAGGTCTGTTTGCCTGTGTGACGCTTCTCTTGGAGACGCAGCATTTGAAATCTGATACATGATGCCTCAGGGCCCCAGAATTCATGTCCTGGCATTATAGCGTGCACTGGGTACCTTCCATCTTTTATTCTTACCAATCTGGTGGGTGAAGAGTAGAATCTGTTCTTAATTTATATTTTCCTGATCCTTGGTGAGATGGACATTTTTTGATTAGTTATTAATCATTTGTCTTCTATGAATTTCCTCATCACATCTTTCGCTTTTTTTTCTGTTGAATTGATCACCTTTTGTAAAAAAGGACTTTTTGTGTGTCTAATACATGGACTTTCTCCCCATGTGTCTTTTGTCTCCTGAATTTGATGTTTCCGTGGGGCTTTCAGTAGTGCAGGCGAGTGTCTGTCAGTTTTGCTTTGTGGTGTCTGTTTTTGTTCCCTTAAAAAGCCCTCTCTTGCACAGTTACAAACGTTTTCTTATATTTTTCTCCACTTTTTGTAGTTTTTTTTTTTTTTTTGCGGTACGCGGGCCTCTCACTGTTGTGGCCTCTCCCGTTGCGGAGCACAGGCTCCGGACGCGCAGGCCCAGCGGCCATGGCTCACGGGCCCAGCCGCTCCGCGGCATGTGGGATCTTCCCGGACCGGGGCACGAACCCTTGTCCCCTGCATTGGCAGGCAGACTCTCAACCACTGTGCCACCAGGGAAGCCCTGTAGTTTTTTAAATGAATTGAAATTTGTGTTATGTGAGGCAGGGATCTGACATTTTTTTTCTTAAAGAAAGATTCAGTTGTCCCGTACCATTTACTGAATATTCTGTCCTTTTGATAGAACATGTTCGACCCTCCAAATTTTCTAGGGTCTACATTGTGTTCTACTAATCTGTTTTTCTTTTCTTGTTTTTTTCTATAGTGCTTTAAAAACAATATTTATGTTTTTATTAGGTAATGCAGGACATGATACAAAATTCAAAACATTCTCCCACTAGGCCAGACTTGCACCAGTTTCTTCCGTTTCCTCGCACTTTTATGGGTGTTAGTCTCTTTCCAGACATTTTTTTGTGCACAGCCATGTCTGTGCACGTGTTTACACAAATGGTAGCATGTTGTCTGTCCCGTCCTCTTTCTCACTTTATATGTTATGGGTGATGCTGCTATGAACACATGTTTTTGTGAGACGTATATTTTCTTTCTTTCTTTCTTTTTTTTTTAACATCTTTATTGGAGTATAACTGCTTTACAATGGTGTGTTAGTTTCTGCTGTATAACAAAGTGAATCAGCCATATGTATACATATATCCCCTTATCTCCTCCCTCTTGAGCCTCCCTCCCACCCTCCCTATCCCACCCCTCTAGGTGGTCACAGAGCACCGAGCTGATCTCCCTGTGCTATGCGGCTGCTTCCCACTAGCTAGCTATTTTATGTTTGGTAGTGTACATATGTCAGTGCCACTCTCTCACTTCATCCCAGCTTCCCCTTTCCACCCTGTGTCCTCAAGTCTGTTCTCTATATGAGACATGTATTTTCATATTTATATTTCCGGGAGTACAGTTTTTGTGTCGCATTTTCCCCACCTCTCTGCCAAGCCCTGCTGTCCATGGTTGATTTTGGCTATGGTCCCTCTGCTGGGCGTGGGGCGTGTCCCTGGGCTTTGATTGGCGTTTCCCTTGTGACTGATGTTGGGCATCTTTTAAGCTGCTCATTGGCTGTCATCTCTCTCTGGAGAAACGTCTGTTCAGACCCGTTGTCCATTTTTGAACTGGGTCCTTTGTCTTTTTACTGCTGATTTGTAAGATCAGAAGTGTCTTAGTTTCTTTTGAATCTCTCATCCGTCTGTTTATCCAGACTGACCCTGTGGAGACTTTTTCTAAGCAGACAGTCACGCATCCTTTTTAGGGCAGTTCTGTTTTATAAAGTGCTGGTTGCCAGGATATTCAATGCATATATTTAAGAATTGAAATGGGGATTGTTGGTGCACAGAGACGGACACAGCAACACTAACATAGGCGGAGCTCAGGAGGGTGTGGTGACTGAATTAAACGTCCAGGATTGTGATGGGAGCTGACAGGCCGGATATAAAGCTAACCATTTTACAGCAACACTTCAGTACACGAACGTGTTGTGTGACCGTCCCTCTGTCTAGCCACACAACATCGTCCTCACCTGGAGGGAGACCCTGAACTTGCGGGGCGCTCCCTCCCGACCCTGCGCCCAGCCCCGGTTCCCCCACGTTCTGTCTCCCTGGGTTACCTATTCCTGTACAGGGAGTGTACAGTATGTGACCTGTGTCACACATCGTGTCTGAGTCCCCTCACTTAGCATCAGGTTTTCGAGGTTCATCCATATGGTCGTGTGTGTCAGAGCTTCACTCTTGAATTTTCGTGGCTGGATAACATTCCTTTATGTGAATACGCTGCATTCTGTTTCGTTACTGGTCAGGCTGTGTCCACCTGTGGCTGCTGTGAACAGTGCTTCTGGGAACATTCATGTGCCCATTGTTGTTTAAATACCTGTTTTCAATTCCTGGGCTCTAGACCCAGGAGTGAAATTGCTGGACCGTATGGTAGTTCTGTACTTAACTCCTAACCACCAGACTTCTCTGCAGCATCTGCCCTGTTTTACGTCTCGTTCCACTACCAGCCTCGTGTAAGAATTCCACTTTCTCCACGTCCTTGCCAGCACTGTTCTCTATCTGATTCTCACCATCCTGCTGGGTGTGAAGTGGTGTCTTCTTGTGGTTTTGACTTGCATTTCCTCAGTGGTCAATAGCGTTGGGCATCTTTTCATGTGCTGCTTGGCCATTTATATATTTTCTTGGGGCAAAGGGTTTGAATAGACATTTCTCCATTTAAAAAATTGTCACATTTTGGGGCTTCCCTGGTGGCTCAGTGGTTGAGAGTCTGCCTGCCGATGCAGGGGACACGGGTTCGTGCCCTGGTCCGGGAGGATCCCACGTGCCGCGGAGCGGCTGGGCCCATGAGCCATGGCCGCTGAGCCTGCGCGTCCAAAGCCTGTGCTCTGCAACGGGAGAGGCCACAACAGTGAGAGGCCCGCGTATCGCAAAAAAAAAAAAAACCTGTCTCATTTATTGAGTTGTAAGAGTTCTTTATGATTGCTAGGTACAATTCTTTTATCAGATATGTGGGTTGCAGACATTTTCTTCTGTCCGTTGCCTTTTTACTTTCTCTCTGTTTTGTTTTTTTGTTGTTGTTTCTTTTTTTTTTTTTGGCTGCACGTCTTGGGGGATCTTAGTTCCCCGACCAGGGATCGAACCCAGGCCCCTGGCGGTGAAATCGCCAAGTCCTAACCACTGGACCCCCCAGGGAATTCCCATCTGTTTTACTTTCTTGTCCTTCGAAACACAGACATTTTAAATTTCGATGAGTCTAATTAATCTGTTTTTTCTTTTGTTGCCTGTGCTTTTGGTGTCATATATATCTAAGAAACCATTGCCAAATCCAGGATCGTGGAGATTTGTAGGGGAAGATGTACCTTCTTCTGTGTTTTATAGCTCTAGCTCTTACATTTTAGTCCTTGATGCATTTTGAGTTCACTTTTGTGTTTCGTGTGAAGTAAGGGTCCAGCTTCATTCTTTTGCATACGGGTGTCCGGTTGTCCCAACACCACTTGTTGAAAATACTATTCTTATTGAATTGTCTTAGAATTCTTGTTGGAATAGCCTATATCCTCTTAAAAAGTTGTATAATATTCTGTTATCTTGTTGTACCATAATTTAACTTGCTCCTTGCCACACTGTTTAATACTTTAGTTCTCAAAAATACGTTTTAATATCTAATACACTAAGTACTTATTGTTTTTTGGGACAGGGTTCTGGGCCTTTGTCATATTTTCTTTTTGGTTTGAATTTTGCAATCCACTTTCAGATTTCCTGAGAAATCTTTCATGCTTTATTGAGGTTGTTTTTTTATGTCATTCAGGAAAGTTTTATGGTTTTCTCTGGAGAGATCTAACTTGTTTCTCAGTGAGTACGTGACCTGGACAGTGTCCCTATAGCACACCTGGTGTTGACTTCGTTTGTCTGTTTTCTGTGTAACATACCATTAAAATGCACCATTGTGGTGAAGGCGGGTCTGTGCAGGACTGCACGCCTGTTGTGATCCAGGGTGGAAGATGTCCTGGGGTTCTCGGTACCCCCCCCTTCTTCCCGTCAGTCCTGACTCAGCCACGTGCTGTGCTCCTCCACCTTCCGGCACATTCCCTCTGCCCCAGTTCCTTTCTGGAATTGATCCTCTTGGCCTGGCCAACCTTCTGATTTTTCTTCTTCTCCGTTTTCTCACATTCTCCATGTTGACCCTTAACCTAAGTTTTCTTTAACCGATAAAACTTAGCAGCAGCTCCCTGAGATCAAATTGGGACACGTGTTCAGCAAATACATATTAAAAATTGGGATTTTTGTGCTGCTAAAAACAGATTTTATTTAATGTTGCATTAATTTATATGTAATATAAATGTAATAGGTTGTGGGAGTGTTAATTATTACATCTTTTTTTCAACGAATTCTGATAACCTGCTGAGAGTTTTCTAAAGGCAGGGAATAAGGTGAGGTGGGGAGTGGGGTAGAGGTTAGGGAGCTTCAGGTGTCCTCCTAGTGATAGTGATTTGCAGTGGCTTTTTCAGCCTATACTTGTAAGCCAAAAAATAGCAGGTATGTCAGATTCTACTCGTTTTTAGATGGAGCTGTGGTTAACTTACCACGTCGCTTAATGTCGGGTTTACAAGCACGTTGGTTCCTGTTTGGGTGGGAAAATCTCACGCAACACAGAAAATCTGACAGCGAGCGGCTTCCGACCGCGGAAGTAGTGGCTGTTTTTCGCCAGTTGCCTCTGATTTGCACTAAGTAGCCGACAGCGGGTGGGTGGCTTTGGGAAGCTGAGCCTGGCCACCGGTAGCCCTTAGGTCGGACGTGTCCGCGAGGATGGTGGCAGGCTTTTCTGTCCCCACACACGCCTGGAGAGCACGGGGTAAGATTCAAGCTACCAATGCGATGGAAAACACACAACCCCTCCCCTCAATAAAAACCTCTCCCCAAAGAACCAGTTACGGCTTATAAAGTCAGATACATCTTTTCGAATCTTTTTTATCTCAAAAGGTGAGCATTTCTCAAGAAACCAGAGACTTCAATGTGATTCCGCCAGATCAATCACTCTGAAACGCTGACTGTTGACCGCAGCCCAGTGTGAGACACATGTCTTACACGTGCGCACAGTGACACAGGGGCGACACAGGAGCCCCGGTCCCTTGGCCAGAAGGCATAGCTGGGGGCTGGGTGCTTGCAGCCGGTTGGGAGGCATGAGGTGGATCAGTCCCGCCCTCTGACCCTCCACCCGGGGGCCCTGAGCTGCACTTCCGGCCCCTCACCGCTGCCGGAGGCCACCTGAGCCCAAGGGCAAACTCCCGGCCCTGCGAATCGCTCAGGCTGGAGCAGCCCCGTGGCGGCCCGTGGTTCCTGGGCTCCAGAAGCCGCCCCTCCTGCCGGCTCTTCGCTTCCCAGAAATGGTTGGTTTTGTACTTCTGTCGATGGTTTTGGTTGCCGTCCCCTCTCCCCCCTCGTCAGAGTCAGTCTAAGTCAGCTCAGGATCTGGGGAGCCCCTCCTGGGGGGCATCTGGGGCTCGGTGGCCCGGGGTCTCTGTCGCAGCCAAGCGCTGCCTCCGGGGCAGGAGCCCCCAGGGGCAGGCTGGCGGTGCCAGGCGTGGGGACGACGTTGACGCCCCCAGATTGGCGGTGGAGGGGCCCTGGTCTGGCTGGAGTACCCCCCACAGCCGGGAGGACACCCCCTCCCGGGCACCCCGAGTCTGAGCTGCTCCCCGGCTGCAGAGCAGCCCCTCCCCAGCCGAGGTTGCTCAGGCACTAGATCTTTCTGCCCCGAGTTCCGGGCTCTCCTGGTCTCCGACGGCAGGAAGCCCTTCCCTGGGCCCGTGGCTTCACCGACCTGCCGCCTCCCCGGGAAGGTCGGGGGCCTCTGGGCTCTTGGCTGCCGTTTGAAGGTTGCCGCGGGCACCGCCCCAACAGGGCTGATGACAGGAGGACCGCGGCACCGGGGAGCACTGAGGTGAGATGCCCGGTGGGCAGGGGGCTGCCGTGGTCCTTCCAGATCTTACTCCACCACGTGTGCCCTGGAGCGTAGCGCTGCATCACGGCGTCGGGTGGTGTTGGTGCGGACTCTTCTCGCTGTGACAGGAGCCGCGTTCTGAATGCCGGGCTGAGCCCCAGGCCTGCCTGGAGGGTCCTGGACGGGTGGCCGAGGGGCTCAGCGTTCATGTCGAGGGCCTGGGGCTCTCGCTTTCGTTAAAGAGAATTTATTTTTGAAATAACTGTAGGTTACGTAGCAAGTTGCAGAAGCTATAGGGAGGCCCGTGTGCCCTGTGCCCGGTTTGCCCCATTGGTAACAGACTGTGGTGTCTCAGCCAGGAGGGACATCGATGCCGCCCACAGAGCTCGCTCACATGCCATTAGTTTTGCGGGCGCGCGTGTGTTTCTGCGGAGTTTTACCGCAGGTGTCGTGACACAGAGCTGCTGTCACCACTGGCTCCTGGGCCACTGTCTGCAGCCCTTCGCTGTTCAGTGAAGGACACTCGGGTGGTTTCCCGTCTTGGCTTTCCCACCAAAGTGCTGTGAACGTCCACGAACGTGTGTTCCTCTCTCTGGGGAAGTCGCCCGGGAGCATAACGGCTGGGCGTGTGGTCCGTGCTGTGTCGGTGCTCGGCAGCTACCCACCTTCGGGGCGGTCGCCCCGTACGTGCCCCTGTCGTGCGAGGGATCCGGCTTCTCTGCATCTCCACTGGTGTTTGGCGTCTCGCTGCTTTAATATTTCAGTCTTTCTGATCGCGGCGCTCACATTGATGAGGTCGGCTGGAGTTGTCCTGGGAACTGGCAGGAGCAGAATTAAACTCTCTTTTTTCCAGAGTTTGGTGATATGTGCGCTGTTGGCCTTATCAATTCTGGGTGCTGCTGGGTGGGCCGTACGGGAGAGCCTTCCCGGCCTGCTGGCGGCGCCGTGCTGCTGCGTCCGTGCTCGATGTGGCCCTTGTCATCCCTGCTGTGTGACGTCCTTGTCCCCTTTTCCAGGAGCTCCTCGCGGCTGCGGCCCCAGGGCCCCTGTTCTGTTAGGAGGCTGGCTGCGAGCTTGTGTACCTCTGTCTCTCAAATGGGTTTTGTCGGCTCATTTGTTGACTCTGAACCGTTAGGGAAGAGTTGGAAACTGCTCAGCGTCCTGCTGCCGTGGAGACCCATCGCATTTGTCCCCTCCCCGCCCCCAAGTCCAGCTGTCCACACGTCGGTTTCTAATGCTTTAATTGCCGCTTGGTCAGCCAGGGCTGTGTTTGTGAGCTTTGCTTCCTCGTGGTCAGCAGAAAATAGCTCAGCAAAATGTACTTTTAAAAAAGGAATGTTTATTATTTTTCCTGAGTTATATATACATGGCCAAATGGAAAAAAGAAATAGAAACATACAGAAGAAACCAGACAGATGAATCCTGCCACCCCGAGAGAGCTCTGGTTTATGCTCTGGGCTGTGTCCTCCAGTGGATACAGTGTCTTCTCCGTGCGTGAGGGTGCCCACACCAGATCTGGGTGTCATAACGTCTTTCTCGTTTCCTAGTGTGACAGAGAGAGAAAGGTCACTCGCGGTTGTTGTAACTTCGGTTTCTTTGATTGCTACCGTGAACCGTCACTTGGTTTTCTCTTGTGAGCTGCCTGTGTGTTTTTACCAGTTCTGTCACAAAGTTCACCTTTTCTGTATAGATTTGAGAAAACCCTTGTGCTGAGAGCTCTGTCCTAATGGTTCAGATATTTTTCCAGCCAAGTTATTTTTATGGCTTTTGCCCTAGACAGACAGCCCCTTGGCCACTCCCAGGCTGCAGGGCCCCGCTGCCGGCCGCCAGGTTGGTGCCTGTGCCGGCCCTTTGGTTCCCTGGTCAGTGTAGGAAGGTGGGGGGCTCCCAGGAGCGCCAGCTGCTCCGTTTTCTGTAAGGTCTGGAGGAACGTCCCCCCCCCCCGCCCCCTGTCAGAACGTGGCCTGTTCGTCCCCGCCAGTGACCTCTCTCTGCTGCCTGGGTGCACTGTGGTCTGGCTCCTCTCCACCGGTCTCTCACTTGGTCCAGCTGCCCAAAGACCAGCGTGGGGGGCTGCCTGGAGGTGCTCACGGGGCTCGTGTCTGAGCGAGCAGCTAGGTCTCAGGGTCCCTGTCCCCCGGGTAGCATGTTCTCTGGCCGCTTTTGCACTGTCTTCTCTATGGTAAAGGACGTCCTAGATCTGACCGCTTCCCCCCAAGCCCTTCCACTCGGACTGCGCTCCTCCCGACTCTTCTCCCTCCACGCAGCCTGGCCCACGCTCCCTCCACGCGCCCTGGCCCACGCTCCCTCCACGCGCCCTGGCCCACGCTCCCTCCGCGCGCCCTGGCCCACGCTCCCTCCCACGTGAGCAGAGGCTTCCAGCCTCTGCCTGCCTGTCGGCCTTCCCCTCTGGCCATGGGCAGCCAGGACAGATGGCCTCTGCTGTCCCCTCCCCCAGTGCAGACCTGGGACGAGGAGGCAGGTCCTCGTTCTGGCTGGTCCGGGTCTCCCGCTGGTGCCCACATGCGCCCTGGAGTCCGGGAGGTCCTGTAACGTCCCCACGGGCCACTACCCCGGCATCTAAGATTGTGGGAATGAAAGCCCCTCATCCCAGTGAGGACTTCGTGCTGCGTGCCCTGCGCCGCTGTGCCTACTTCCTGAATAGAGCGTCGAAATCATAAAGGAAAGTTGAAAAAGGGAAGCTCCCCCCTCCTGCCCCCCAGTTCCGCCCTGAAAGCCCCGCTCTCTCCCTCTCTGGTCCCTCTGTGAAGGTCCCTCTCTGGTCCCTCTGTGAAGGTCCCTCTCTGGTCCCTCTGTGAAGGCCCCTCTGTGAAGGTCCCTCTGTGAAGGTCCCTCTGTGAAGGTCCCTCTGTGAAGCGCACCTGCCACAGGGGCCTCTTGGTGCAGGCTCGGTTTATAGCGTCATTTCCAGCATCGTCCTTAATTGAATTTTCAAAACCACCTTATACAAGCAGAACACACCCACTGTGGGAAACACAGGGAACGTGAAGGAGCACAGAGCGGGGCCGGCCCACTGACTGAGCCGGGGCCTTCCTCCCGCCTGGCTTGCAGGCCTCCCCACCCCTCTTTAGCCCAGATGGTCCGTGACGTGAGTAACGATTAAACTCTCACTGCTGTGTGGTCCTTTGGCCATTTTGGGGTCGGAACCACACTCTGACCTGGGGTCAGGCAGCCCCATCCTTCTGCCGCATCCCTTGAAGCCCAGGGTTGCCCCCCCTCGTCCCCGAGGGAAGCCGGGGCTGGGACCACCCCCTTCTGTGCGAGGAGGGCCCTCATGCGGCGATGGCAGGGCTGCCCGGAGCCTGGTCTCCCGGGGGGCTCTGCTGGGGGGTCTTCTGTGTCCTGGCGTTGGGAGGGGGCCGCAGTCACTCCCTGAACTTATACGTCACTGTGACCCCCTGGCCTGGGGTTCTGTCTCTGCTGAGATCACCTCCACTTCCCGCCGTTGACAGGAAGCCACTTGGTTTATCGTCCTCGGTTAAGTGAGTTGACACCACATTTAGTTCAGGAAGCTTATTTCGTTAGAAGGTTCACTCATGATTACAAGGAACGTTAGTCACTGGTTCATCAGACCACGTACTCAAGAAAGTTCTCCAGTTTGGGGTCTAAGATACCAGAATGGACAGATGAAGCCGAATGTTTGTTCAGTCTTTTCAAAAGTATTTTTGCAGTGGAATGAAAAGCTTTCCCAGGATGGGGTGTTCACAGCTGGGAAAACAGTTGCTGCTTTGAAGATGGTTTTCCCAGGCACAGCGCTCATGTCTCCCGCTGTGAGGGGCAGAAGTGGCGTCTGGTGTAAACGTATGGCCCCTGGGGGGCTTCTGCTGGCCGAGGATGGCTGGTCTAAGGTGGGCCGACCCCAGGAACATACACTGACGGACGTTTGCCCAGATGCACACCTGAGCGCGGCTGTGGAGGTGTGGGTGTCAGGACACACCTGCATGTACCGGAGGCCCTGGCCTCTAGGTATGGATCAGCTCTGAGTGTGTGCTCAGAGGTGATGTCTTAAAAGGCAAAGGAAAGCGGCGGTTGAGGTCCTTGCTCACCACCAACGCCAGGTTTGGCCCGATGATGCTGTCTTTGCGTCCTGAGCCTCTGCTGGCCTGACAGAGCCCTGCCCGTGCTTGAGGGCTTAGCACGGTGGCCACCAAAGCCAGGCGCCTCCACGCAGCAGCTGCCTGGCCTGGAGGTGCGGGACGGCCGGAACCAGGCCCCACCTGGCATGGGGCAGGGGCTGAAGTGTGTGACTGAGGGACCTGGGTCTGGGGTGTGTGTAGTGGTTCCATGACCGGGAATGGGGCGGGTGCCAGCACAGGGCTCAGCATGCAGGAAGGACCAAGAACTGGACGCAGATGGAGGCTTACGGACAGACACGTGTCAGGGCACAGGCCAACTGCCGTGACGCGGAGACCCCAACATCCAGTGCCGTACACAGGATGGAAATTTCACAGCGCGGAGGCAAGCGGCCCGGGCTGGCGCGGCTGGTTCCTGGGGTCGTCCAGGGACCCGGCTCCTCTGGCCTCGCCGTCCTGACGCCCCTGGGCCGCTGCCCTGGTGTACGGTCAGTGGGAGCCCACCCCACGTGTGCGGTTAGTGCCGGGCGGAGGCAGACAGTGAGGGTCAGCGGCCTCATCTCCCGGAGCCGACCAGGAAGCTGCGGGCAGCCTGGGCCTGTGACCTCCAGCTGGGCAGCAAGGAGCCCAGTCAGAACAGGCACCCGTTACTGGAAAGACAGGGGGTGCCGGGGAAAGTGCCCACCTTTGTCGCTGGCCAGGGCTCGCGCCCCACTTCCAAGGTCAGAGCAGGGCTGTGGGGTAGGACGTGGTACCACTTGGCTCAGGTGGACAGAGGCTTACACAGGGCGCCGGGGGGTCGTGACCTTGGGCACCACGCTTCTCTCTGACACCGTCAAGTGGAGACAGTACGGCCTGATCAACGGGGTCGCCTAGGCTGCCACGAGGTAACGTGCTAATAGCTGACACGGTGCCTGGAGGACACGCTGTATGCAGCAGCTGTGTGTGTTCTGTGGTGATGAGAGCGGGAGGCGTGTTGGCGTATGTCCTTTCTGGGGGGTGGAACTGATGTTTGTGTAGGGGCATAGAGACTGATTGGAGCAAATTTCTACATTTGCTGGGGTTTAGCAGTTCTGGCTGCGGGGTCAGACCCCCCAGGAACCCCCGGCCCCCCCTCCTCGGCTCTGTGCTGCAGAGGAGTCACAGCCTGTGTCGGTGCCAGGAGTTCACGGGAGGGAGGGCAGGGGAGGGCGGTTTGTGTTTTAACATAAGTAATGAATGAAAGTGTGCGTCCTGGACTTCATACCAGGAAGTCAGCCTTGGGCAAGAGTCTCATCAGTAAATGCCTGACGATACAGCTGAGTGCTGGAAGCCAGCGGACAGATGAAGGGTGACTTGTGTGACAGTGACCTTTCGGGCACGGAGCCTCCAGGGGACCACAGCTCGTCTGCCGCCGTGGCAGCCTGGTGGCCGCTGGCGACCCTGGAGGCTGGGGCCTCCTGCTTAGGTAAAGCGCAGTGAGTTCTGTTGGCCCGCGTGCGGCAGACGGTGCTTCTCCACACGGGCAGCTCTTGCTCTTCCTTCGCCCGAAAGAAGGCTGCACCCCGAGCCCTCCAGCCAGGCCGGCCGCTGGCCTCGCCCTGAATGTCTGCCGTGTGGTCAGCACGGGGCCCTCCGCGGTGGGCTCTGTGCGGGAGAGGTTAGTGGAGCACCACGCCTGGGGGACCAGAGGGGGGTTTCGAAATGTGCCTCCTGATGGCGCGGAGGGTCCCCCAGGGCAGGCTCAGGGACCCTGCCAGCCAAAATGTGGACGGCGCACGGGGAGTGTGTGCGTGTGTGCACGTCTGCACGAGCGTGTGCTTGCGGGTCTTTGTCATGAGGGCATGTGTGTGTGGCTGTGTCTGTGTGCACGTGTGTGCAGGCACACTGGCGAGCGTGGGCTGGGCTCCGGCCCTGGCAGAGTCTGTGTTCCCTGGGCATGGACGTGCGTTCCGCCCCATCTGGCCGAGCAGGGCTCCTGGCCCTGGAGCCTGGGCTGTGTAGCTGGTGCCAGAGCCCTGCCAACCATCGGGGTCCCCGGGGTGGAGGCGGGTTTTCTGAGCAGCCGGGCTGCTGGCACGCTCGTCCTCTTCTCTCTGGTCGCCCAGGTGCCCCATGTGTCTGAAGAGGGAGTGGGAATTTGTAACTGGCGGGGAGGTTCCAAGATCCCCGTGCATGTAAACTGCATTTCCCTGTAGTTTGTAAGAAAGACACTCATCCATGTGCCATTTTCTGTGTGTCTCGCTGCCCCGTGTTCTCCCCTGGCTGGAGCCCTGGGGGGCCCCCGGGGACTTGGGTGGGGCTTGGGTTAAGTCAGCGTGGTGGGCTGCTACCCTCGCACCCCAGTCCATCTTCCTGCCCTGTCGCTCCTCTATTCATGTGCAGCTCTTTCTTCTCAAGCTTACCCATTTCGGGGAAATTCTTTCCTTCAGACTGTATTTTGAGGCAAAAAAGAATCGCTGTCCTTTTCTCATTGAAGTTTCTAATTCTGGGTCTGGTGTTACCAGCGTCGTATCTAATTTCTAGCCTTTACTTGACCTAACTTTCAGAAACAGGTGCAGGGAGTGTGGGTTAGTGAAGGTGACCACTTTACCTGGGAAATGGTAGTGACTTTCGGTATTGAATTCTGATTTGAGCCTGGAGTTTTAAACTGAGCAGCTGTGATTTACGTGGAAGAATTTCATTTATGGCCGCAGACAGGCATACTTTGTATGGTGGATTTCTTCCCTTCCTTTTTTATTGTAAAGTAAGCAAATAGGAGGTCCATACAGCTTAAAGGAAACCACAGCTGGGTCGAGAAACAGAACTCAGCGCCTCTCTCATCCCCCTGCTTTTCTGTAGGCTTGTAGCAGTACTTCCTGTGATGCAGCCCTAAGGAATAGTTTGGTTTTGCTTGTAGTTGAACTTTACGTGGTTGGAATTGCATTCTACTTTTGTATTTTGCTGCTTTTTAAAAAAATTTTATTTTATCATTATTTTTTTATACCACAGGTTCTTATTAGTTGTCTGTTTTATACATGTTAGTGTATACATGTCAATCCCAACCTCCCAGTTCATCCCACCACCACCACCATCCCCGCTTTCCTGTATTTTGCTTTTTTTTTTTTTTAATAAATGTATTCATTTATTTAGGCTGCGTTGGGTCTTCGTTGAAGTGCGCAGGGTTCTCACTGTGGTGGCTTCTCTTGTTGTGGAGCACGGGCTCTAGGCGCGCGGGCTCAGTAGTTGTGGCTCACGGGCTCTAGAGCGCAGGCTAGTGGGATCCGCGGCTTGTGGGATCTTCCCGACCAGGGATCGAACCCGTGACCCCTGCATTGGCAGGAGGATTCCTAACCACTGCGCCCCCAGGGAAGCCCCTGTATTTTGCTTTTCTGGCTAACGTTTATTGTAAGCGTTCTCTATGCTGTTGTTATAGCTCTAGATTGTTACTTTTTATTGGCGCAGGAACATAGTTCATCCATTAGGTCCTCTGAGTTGTTGGCAGTTATGGGTGACGCCCTCATAGGTAGACACAGCTTCTCTGGGGTGTTGGCCTGGGGTGGAATTGCAAGGTCTTGGGATTTGCAGGTCTTCGCTTCTGCCGGATAAGCCCTATATGTTAGTCACCTCTTTCTGTGTAACAAATTACTGCACAATTCTGGGGCTTCAAAGAGCTGGGCGTGGCGGTCTGGGTGGGACCTCTCTACACTGTCTGGTTCAGCCCTTGGGCTGCAGCCTCGCCTGAGGGATGGACGGGGACCATCTGCTTCCACACCCCACCCTCGCTCCCCATCAGCTCCTCGCCTGCCGTGGACCAAGGGCCTCGCCCACTGTCAGCCACAGGCTGCCCTCCGCTCCTCCCCGAGGGGTGCGCGCTCCATGGCGCCTGCTCCCTCCACATGAGGAGCCCTCTTCTCCCCCCACGCCGCCCCGCGCTCGCCTTGGCATCTTGGCTCCCGGGGCTGCTGCCACATGCCCGGCGTGTATGGCTCCCGCAGACTTTCCGCGTGTGCCACACCTGTAGCCTCGCCCCTCGGTGGACGCCTGGGTGCCTAACCGTGACCTCAGACTTAGCTGCCCAAAATCCAGGTCTCCATCTCCCCGAGCGTTCCATCCACCACCTTCCGCAGAGAAATAACGGCAACATCACTGCTCAGGCAAACACCCTTGTCTCTATTCTTTTTGATTTTGTTCTGGTAAAATATGCATAACGTAATCAAATCAACCACTTTAGCCATTTCTCAGAGTCCAGTTCGGGGGCATTAAGTACACTCTCGCTGTTGTGCAGCCGTCACCACTGTCCGTCTCCAGAACTTCCTCATCTTCCCGAACTGAGACTCTGCCCCCATGAGACACGGACACCCCCTCCCCTCCCCCAGCCCTGGCCCCCACCCTCTACTTTCTGCCTCTGTGACCCTGACTCCCCCGGAGCCCCGTGAGTAGAACCACACAGTCTGTCCTTCTGTCTCTCATGTTCCACGTCTCTTCCATCCGGGCGTCCTGCCGAGCCCTGCTGACTTCAGAATGTACCCAGAGTCCAGCCGCCCTCACCACGCCAAGTGCCCCCCTCCTGGTCCAAGCCCCGCCCCACTCGCCGCAGCGGCCTCTCCCTGCTCTCTGCGTCCCCTCCTTGGACCCGCTGGACGCATTCATCCAGTTCCCCCTCCCCCACGCCCACCCGCAGCCGCTGCTTTCGAAAAACTGTTAATGGTGTTTCCCAGCTAGGCCTGTGGTGGCTTCACACTCCATCACTCACATCCCCCGTTTAAAGCTTTCTTCCAGAAATTGGTCTGGGAGACGCTGGCCTTTCCGATTTTCCATGTCTTTAAGGGGCTGACTTTTACACATGTTGCCCAGTGCAGAGGTTACCACGGTTGTCAGGGTGGGATGATGGGACTTCCGGGGGACCTCACTGGACTTGCTCAGCGGGACGTGCCCTGCAAGCCACTCTTCACGCCCAGGGAAGGTACGGCAGCCGCCCTGGGGAGAGTTCTGCGCTGTGGCTTCAGGGACAAAACCGTGCTGTTGACTCTGTGAAGGGTGAGACTAGCGACCTGAAACCGTGGCTGCTGTGATTTTCCTCATTTCTGGGCGGTTTACATTGTTGAGTCGGCAAAGAAAACTGTCCTATCTGCTGAAGACTGAATGTTCTGAGCAGGGGGTGGGGCCCACCTCCTGTCTGGTTGGCTGTGGGAGTTTGTTGTGACCTCCCTGGAAGAGCCCGAGTCTCCTGGGGGCGGGGGACCCACATGTGTCCGGGAGGGGCGGCCCAGCATGGGACCGAGGCTCCCTCCATGTAGGGGCCCAGCCCGTACAGGAGGCCCGAGTCGTGCGGAGCCCTGTCCAGACCAGGGTATGGCCCACCCTCTCCCGGAGCCCAGGCGGCAGGAGGTGGGAGAGTGCAGTAGTGGGGTCCAGGCAGAGGGAGCTGTGCGGGAACAGGGACTCTGCGTGAAGGGTCTGTTCCCTCTTCAGAGACCTCGTATCTGATGTCCACTGTACTCGGGGCCAGCCCCCTGGACAGACGGGGACGGCGCTCTTTCTAATAACTGGACTCTCCAGGACTCCCTACAGCTGATTTCTTGTGATAAGTTTTAGATCGATTCCACCCACTTATAAAGGCTTAGAATTACAGTCAGGTTTTCATCCACTTTTGTTCTCTGTTCCTTTGGCCTTTAAAACCCTTGTTCCCGGATGAGATCCCCACCCACTGGACATTGGCAAAAATCAGATGAACTCAGAGCACCTGACCTTTTCTGATGACACTGAACTGGGCGTTGAAGGCAAAGGCTCCAGCAGGTGCCCGTGGGGCGCGTGGAGCGTCCTTGGACGGAAGAGCCTTTCCCAGGCTCTCCAGGCCTCGTGGTGCTGTGTCGGCCCCAGCGCCTGCTGTTGAGGAGCCTGGGCGGGTCCTGCTCTGATGGCCACTGTCCCCACTTCCTGGGGACCCACAGCCGTTCCCTGAGGGCCTGCTGGTTGATGCAGGCTGTGCCAGCGGGCAAGGTGGGCTCAGAGGCTCAGACACCTTTGACCAGGAGGCTGGTGGGCACTCAGTGGGGAGCGGGGTTGGCGCAGGTGACTCTGCCCTCCTCCTCCCCCTTTCCACTGTCCCTGGAGTCCCCCCAGCTGCGAGGCTAAGTGCCAACATCATCTTCAGACAGGCCTCGGTGATGCCCCAGAAGGGTGCGTGGCAGGCAGGCCTCCGTGATAACGACTGATACAGGAGGTGTTCAGACAGACACCGCACCTGGCCGGAGAGGAGGCGCTCTGTGCGGCCGCCGCGCCCCGGCTCAGGACGCGCTCTATCACAGATAGGAAGTCGCTGGCGAGGAAGTGGCACAGGAGTAGCTGGGACGTGCCTATTTCCCGGGGCTCTGAGCAGGCTGCCCCGGTGCCAGCGCCCCGGCGAGACGGCGGTCGATCGCACCCTTCTGCCCTCGCGCCCTTCCTTCGTGCCGCAGAGAGCTGGGGGTGCCTGGGGAGGCGGTGGGTGAGGGATGCCCCCCTGGCCCTGCCCGGGTGCTGGCCGCACTGCCGGCCCGCAGGTCCCTGGGTGCCCCATAGAGAGTCGTCACAGGGACAAAACCGGCCTTCGTGGCTTGATGAAGCGCCGGAGCGTGACCTAGTAAATTCAGCTGTAGTTTTTACTGAAGACTTTTTCCCTTTATTTTTGATTTAAAAACATATCAAAAGACACCCCAGATGCTTAGTTTCCCACTGTGGAAAAGAAAAGAAAACTTGGATTACTAGGCAGTAAGGAAGAAGAGAGAACTTTATTGAGAACACTTGCAGTACACGTTAGCGGAAGCTTCTCAGATTCCAGACGGCTTAAACCTTAACGTTTTCAGGCTGTCTCCCCTCTGTGGGCAGAAGCGGACGGTGGCATCGAGCCGTGTTGCAGGGCTGAACGTCCAGCGGGGCAGGCAGCGTGGGAGGGGACCCAGTACTGCGCCCGGTTCTTTCCAGGAGCAGCTTCCCTGAGGTGCAGCTTGCCTGCGGTCCCCGCACCCTTTGCACTTGGGTGCGACGGTGATTCTCAGGGGCTCCCAGCGGTGTGGCCGTCAGGGTCACTAACGAGAGACGCCTGCTTCACCCTGTGCCCGTTTGCAGCCCCTGCCCACCCGTCCCCCAGCGCCGGGCACCCACTTCCTGCTTCCTGTCTGCGGATTTGCCAGCTCTGGCGTTTCACGTCAGCGGACTCACCCGGTGCGGTCCTTTCCTGACTGGTTCTCACGGAGCACTGTGTGTTCAGGGCCCCCCCCGTGTTGCAGCAGGTGTCAGTGCTTCATGCCCTCCTGGGGCCAAGGAGCCGTGTGGACGGACCAAGTTGTGTTCACCTGTGGATGAACAGCTGGGTTGTTTCTACCGCCAGCTACTGTGATGGGAGCTGCCGTGGACACTCGTGCACGAGTACTTGTTGGAGCGTCTGTTCCGACCCCTTTGAGTGTGCACCCCAGCATGGAATTGACACTGCACACACTTGTCCCAGTTGCTTTGCCGCCTAAAGTGCTCATGCGTTCTCGCTCTGTGTGTGTCCCCTTAGCGTGAGGGCATCACCTCACTTCCCCCAGTGGCAGCGTGGCCCTCGGTCTCGGGGAGTCGAGCGTCGAGGTGATACTTTAGTCTCCTGGGGGGTCCACTTCCACCAGCTGACCCCCTGCTTGTAGCACTTTTTCTTCCTGGGACCGTCCTCCCCAGGACCACGTTCTGGTTGATGCTCGTCTCCCGACCGTCCCTTAATTTGGAGCAGCCCTCCGCCTCCTTTGTCTCTCGTGACATGGTGTTGTGGGTGGAGGCTGCCTCCTGTCCCTGTTTCGGACCGGGTGGTGCTTCCCTCCCATTAGATTCTGGCTGTGATCCCAGATTCGGACGTGGGGATGCACTCCCTGCTCTGGGGTCTGCGTCTGGACTCCCGTCGGGTGGGCTCCTCGGAAGCCGCGAGTTGCGGGCCGTCCCATCTCTGTGCTGTTGGTCACTGTTCCCCGCGGTAAAGCGGTCGGGCATCCTGCTCCTGGTCCAGCGAGTGCCCCTGCTTTAGCCACGTCAGGGGTCTCGCCTGTCCCAGGCTGCGCGACAGTCGTGTGTGACGAGCCCTCCAGGACCCTCTGCCGGACCAGTCAGCCGGCCTCTGCTCTGAGCAGGGTCCTTCCCGTCTAGTCACTCGCTCCTCCCTTCAGTCCTTCCTTCGTTCCTGTGGGTTCTTGTATTTACTTCATCGCTTAGTTTATGTAGGTGATATTTATGTTTGTTACCGGATGGACTCGTGGATTCTCATTTTTCAATAGTTGAGGGTTACTTACCCGTCTAATGATCTCGATGCTCAAACTGCCCAGGTCGTCCAGTGGGAACCCTTGAGCTGGGTCCCTGTGTCCTGGTGATGTGACCCTGTCATTGTCCTGATGCTTCTCGCCTCCTGGCAGGACACCCTGTCCAGGACCCCGAGGCGCCTGCCTCCTGTGAGGGTATGGGTGCTGGAGGCCCAGGCCTGGGCAGGGTGGGCTGGAGAAGGTACAGGTGCCCGTGGCAGTGTGTCCGCACACACCCCGTCCGCGTCTGAGGTGCTCACGCCCAGCAGGCACACGCACACCACACGCCCCCGTGCACGTTCCCGCCACAGACACTGGGGCTGAAGCCCAAACTCCAGTTCCCACCCGCGCCCACGGGTGCTCGCCGCCTGCCCTTCCCCCTCCCGTCTCCGCGTCCGTCAGGGCAGCGCCCTCGCTAATGTGCTCGGTCATGGTGGTTTAGGGTCGTCTCAGAGGTGCCCCAACACCCCGGCCAAGAGGGAGGTTAGGGCCCAGCCTTCCTTCCGACGGGGTGGGTACACAGCCCTCCCGCCAGGGCCCTCCCAGGCTCGGGGGAGTGAGTTACTAAGCACAGAGGACGTTAGGAAGTCGCGTTCGGCGCTGACACCGTGCCTTCCGTGCTGGCTGCTCTCCACTTCTGTGCTCTTGGTGGGGTTCGGAGAGCGTTGCTGCCCAGGAGAGCGGGGTTACCAGGAAACAGCAAAGCTGTCGGACGCCTTGACTTTACCTTGTGCTGCTCCAGCGAAAATCGTGAAACCAGCCTCCGCTCTCAGATAAACGCCCGGGAAGGATGTGTGCGCGCCGGCGGGCGGCTGTGCGTGCTCGGAGCCCGCCGGGGGCGCTGATCGTGGCTCTGCCCCCGGAGCCAGGGCTCTAGGGTCTCGGGTGAGAAGGGACTCCGGGAGCACCGGGTCCAGCCTCTGGTTCAGTAAGAACCCCTTTTGGTTAAGTCGGGGCCTCTGCCTTGTACCTGCCTTCCCCCCCGCTGGGCCCTCGGAGCCGTTGTGCCGCTGGTTTTGCAGGTCAGGAAGTGGGCTTCCAGAGCTGAGTGGCAGGTGCTGTGCGGGGGCCTGTGTGACTCATGTCTCTGCCCACAGAGCTCTCGAGGCCTCGGTGCTTGCTTGGGTGTGTGTCAGGTGTGAGGAGGACAGGTTTGCTCTGTGATCTCAGGTGAACCAGGGACTGCGGGATGGAAGCTGCCTCTGATTAGCCAGCGGGGGTGGGGGGTGGTTCTGTGAACACCCAGCCAGCCACGGAGTGAGGGCTGCCCCATCCCTGATCAACACTTTGGGCCCTCGATCGGACGCCCAGGACCCAGATATCCTGATGTCGGGCACCTCTGGGGAAGGACGGGGACTATGACCTCGGGTGGCTTTGCATGGCTTCCGCGTGGTTTGCTCCTACCTGTTGGAGACCAGGGGGAGCCGAGCACACAGGGAGGGGGCCTGGTTCCCGGCTGTGTCGTTACTGCTTAAGGTTTCCAGCGGTCAAGTCAGACTCTTGGGGCCGCGCGTGCACCTCCTGGGTTTGCTGGAGGGTCGGGGACAGGCCCCGTTCACTAACACATTGTCTGTCCCTGTCCTGGCCATCACCACCCTCCCAGCGGAGATGAGAGCAAGTGTGCACTTGATGGAGCCCTCAGTGCTGGGGCTCCTGCGATGGGGACTTGCGGGGGTCAGGGAACTTAATAACAGCTCTCACCTCGGAAGATGCGAGTCTGTGTGGAAAGCGAGGCTTCGGTGGGGCTTGAGCCGCTGGAGACGGCGCTTGTTGAACGCAGATATTTCCTTGGGACAGATACTCTGTCGGAGGTTTGCACTCATCGAGAACTGTTAAAACTAAAAATGGCTCGCTTCCTGTCACTTAAACATTGCTCACCGTCCTCCCGGCGAGGCCAGCCGCGCCCCGTCTTGGTGGTGCTTCTGGGGAGGAGGGGGCCCAGCCCTGCAGAACTGCTAGAAGAGCGAGGCTGTGTGATGCGTTCGCAGTAGAGATTATCCTGGCGCCCAGAGAGCGTGCGGCACCCGTGTCAGGCACCGTCCAGGTGCCAGGAGCATCCGGGGCGTGGGCTGGAGTCCCCGGAGTCCTCCGGGCAGTGAGGGCGCCTCCAGACGCTCGGGAGCTTTTTCTTGGTGAGGACGGGGTGGTCCTGCTGCTGGGGCTCTGAGTGCCCCCCCCCCGGCCCCTTAGGGAGCTGCTCAGGTGGAGAATTCGGAAGAAGCAGCATGGCTGTACTTTATTGACAAAGACTGGACATTCCCAGACTCAGTTGGTTTTCTTTTTTACGTTTTGACGAGAGGGGTCTGCGTTGTCGTTGTTGTTACCGCTGCGTTCACTCTGCCCTTCAGGAGGCGCACAGCAGCGTCCCTCCCCAGGCTGGCAGGAGGTGCAGGGCACCCAGCGTCCTCCCACTTAGCACACACGCACACACACACACACGCAGGCGCGGAAAGTGTTCCGCCACCTCCAGTTCACGCTAGCTGCGTGAGTTCTGTTCCTCTAAAATGGCAAATTTATGGCACGTCCCAGTGTCCCCCTCCTTTTCGCTCTCGTTGGCGGTGTCAGAAACGTCTGCCACATGATCCAGTGTGTGCGGGGGTCCGTGCCCCGTGCTCATGACCCAGATGGATGGACAGCTCTGTGTGTGAGTGGCCAGCGGGAGGGTGCCTTAGGGCCGCGCGGGGCACAGTGTCCGGCCCTTCCCGCCCACCCCACCCCACCCCCCTACACGGCACTGCTGGACTTCACCTCGGCCTGCTCGGTGCTGTCCGGGACTGCCGCCTTGAGGGCCGCGTGGCAGAAGCGGTTCAGGGCGGACAGGCTGGTCTTCTGCTCCAGGTAGAGCCGCAGCTTGTCTCGGAAGGTCTCCCCGAGGAAGCTGTAGACCAGGGGGTTGAGGCAGCTGTTGGAGAAGGCGGCCAGGTTGACCACGTGGCCGGCCAGCGGGTGCGCGTGGCGGGGGGACCTCTGGCAGGGTCCGGCCCCGGGCGGCGCACGCTGCAGCAGGTGCACGCTGATGAAGACGTTCTCGGGCAGCCAGCACACAAAGAAGACCAGGACCACGGCCAGGATCATGCGCAGAGCCTTCTGCCTCCGCGGGCGAAGCCCATGGTGCCGGTGCGCCGTCACCAGGACCCTGACGATGAGCGAGTAGCAGAGGCCGATGATGGCGAAGGGGACCACGAAGCCCAGCGTGACCTCCAGCCACTGCACCTCCCTGACGTCCGCGAAGCAGAAGCAGACGTCCTCGCTGTGCTGCAGGTGCACGGCGGTGAAGGGCACCAGGGTGGCAGACACGGAGGCCATCCAGATGAGGCCGCAGCTCAGCCGTGCGCGGGGCTTGGTGCGGAACGGGCCGCAGCGCGTGGCCTTGGCCAGAGCCAGGTAGCGGTCGAAGCTCATCCAGGTGAGGAAGAAGACGCTGCTGTACATGTTGACCTGCAGGAAGAGCGACATGAAGGTGCAGAGCGCGGTGATGTCGTAGTACTGCTCGTCCAGGTTGAACACCTCGATCAGCGAGTCTGCCACCAGGACGAGGTCCGCGGCCGCCAGGTTGGTGAAGTACAGGTCGGGGATGGTCATCTTCTCCCGGAAGCGGATGTTCACCACCAGGATCAGGAGGTTGCCCGCGAAGCCGATGGGGAAGAGGAAGATGGTGTAGAGGCAGGACAGGAAGAGCCCGACGGCGCGCTGCTGCTGCTCCGAGAGCGCGGCCGAGCTGTTGGCCAGCGCGCGGGGCAGGCCGAGGCCGCTGGAGGAGCCGTTGGAGGCGCCCGGCGGCGTCTCCATGCTGGGCCGGGCGCCCGGAGGGACAGCCGGCCTCTCAGGATTTGCCGCAAGGCTCCCAGAAACCGTTTTTTAACAGGAAATCCCTCTTGAGAAGGAAAGGGGATGCTCTTGGAAGCGAGCCAGGCATCTGGAAAAGCGGAGCAGGCCCCAGCGGCACTTGTGCAACCGGAGGTGGAGGTCGGCGCCTGCGCTCTGGCCTGTGCTTCTGCCTGGCCTCTGGGTCTGCGGCTGTGTCCACGCCACACCTGAGCCCCTCACTCCCGGGCACCTGGGGAAGCAAGAGCAGAGGATTCAAGCCCGGCGGCTCCAGGGCTTGCTGATGATGCGGGACGGGTGCAGCACACGAGCACGCGGGGCAGGCCTGGACGTGTGCCCTCCGCTTGGAGGGCCGGCCGGCCCTGTGCTGGAGCAGGGGAGTCAAGCGCAGAACACGGCCCGTGTCCTCTCCCCAGGGCTCCCAGGGCCAGTGGGTCTGAGTGCAGCTGGCGGTGACTCGTGCTCAGGCCCCCGCACGCAGCTCAGGAGGGCGCACGGCTGGATGTTCGCGTGGAAGCCTTAGGAGGGTTGTGGTCAGGAGACGAAATGGTTTTATTTCGGCGGCTGCTGGAAGAGAACCAAGACGGGAAGGGGAAAAGCGGCCTTTTCTGGAAGGGAGCGGGCCCAGCACGCTTGGTGAGAGGTGGAGCAGAGGTTTTTTTCTTGCAATAATACAGATCAAAGAAGTCTAGCATTTTCGGCTAACCCTAAGTTTGGGTGCCGAACACGGAACTGTTTTCAGAACGTGGAATGAGAGAACATGAGAAATAAAGGTGGTCATTGTTTTAGGAAATAAGATTTGAATTTTTTTAACTGTTTTGACAAATTATTGTAAAACCGAATGTATTTCTCCACTGCTGTTTGCAACCTGGAAACGCTGTGACTTGGAGGCTGGGGAGAGCAACCCTCCAAGACCTCTGCTTCTGACCGTCTCGCCCTGGTGGCCGCTCACGCGCTCGGCCTGACACAGGCTCTGCTCAGCGCGCTCCCCAGAGGCTTTGCGGCGTTGACGGGCCACCCTGGGCAGGATCTGCGGTCTCGGGCATCACGGCTGGGGAGCGGCAAGGTGGCCCCAGCTTTGTGGGGTAGCCCCGTCGGCAGGGCCGGGGCGGAGGAGCCTTAGTGACCACCTTGGAGAGTTTCTGCCTCTCCTGGGAGGTGGCCAGGGAGCGTTTTCAAAGTTGCCAGAGCAGCAGGTGCTTACTGACCTATTGCTTGAAAATAGAGTTTCTAAAAAAAAAGGAGGAAAGAGATGGATCGGGACCTTGGTGTCAGTTATTTTAAAAGGGTTCAATAACCTCTGCTTCACTGGGGTTGATCAACTGGATTTTACTAGTTGTGTTGTGTTCTTTATTCATCTTTGGTAGGTATTCCCAATTTGAACCACATAAATGCCATTGTTCTCAGATTCCATCTGTAATGTTTAAAGCCTCTGTTTTTAAATTTCTCTGTAAAAACCGCTTAGAGTATTTGTTTTGCTTTTTAAACGTGGGAATTTTGGCAAGTTTTGGACTGATTCTCAGGAAACTCCAAGGCGAGCAGAGCCCTTGAGACGCACCTGCCCTCCCCTGTGCTCGTTAGGTGTTGGCCGTCACTTCTTTCCCGGGTAAATGGGTCTTTGATCCTTGACCAGTGCTGTTTTCATGGTGGTTTGATGAAAAGATAAGCATGAATCTTACTGCTGACACACTTTCCTCATGAAAGTTGGCCACGAATTTACAAATAGAAAGTTGAGTATAAAGCAGTCAGGTATCATTTTGTTTCAGATTGCCACTGCTTGTCCAGAGCTAGAAGAATGAACCACATTTTGGTCAGATCTACGAGGTATCTTTTGTGTATTAAATCAATCTCGGGTTGGCGGGGATCCTCATTGAGGGAGTAAGTGACGCGCCACCGTCAGAGCCCTGGCGATCTTCTTGGAGAAGATGCTCGTTTGAACAAAACAGGACGGAAAGCAGCTAGCGTTGTTTTCAGCCAGCGCCATGAAGACCCTTCCTGCTGAGCCGCCCTCACTGAGCGTGCCCGGTCTGTGCTGAGCCGCCCTCACTGAGCGTGCCCGGTCTGTGCTGAGCCGCCCTCACTGAGCGTGCCCGGTCTGTGCTGAGCCGCCCTCACTGAGCGTGCCCGGTCTGTGCTGCGCCCAGCCGAGACATCCAGCCCTGTCTGTCCCGGTGCCGACCCGAACACAGACCCAGAGCCTGGGTCAGTCACGCTTACCTGCGCGGCTGCCGCTGGCCACCTGCGTGTGTCCTCTGAGCAGACCCGTCCCCCGTCCCTGGGAGGGCAGCTCAGCCAGCCTCCGGGATGCGCTCACGGCTGGGGGCGGCAGCGATTCTGGACTTGGGAGTGGAATCGGGACCTTCGCGGGACGCCAGAGAGGAGCGTGGAGGCTCCGGAGGCCAGCCCGTTGTCCTCGGCAGGCAGCCCGGGCGGTTGTCGGCGGTTGTCGGATGGTTGGCCCCTGGCGGCCGCAGGCAGGCTTTATAGGCCCGCGGCTGGCGGGCGGGCACCTCCCACAGGTCCGGATGTAACCCCTTTTTTGCTGGGCCTTTTTCTCCCCCTCTGGCACTGAGCTCAGTCCCACCAAAGAGTCTTCAGGGAAGTTTCCAGTTGAACAGCTTTTTTTTACCCACTGATACAAACCTCTTTTCAAGTTTGAAGGGATTGTAAATGGGTCTTATCTTTTAGATAAAAATCTATCATCCTTTGGTGAAGCTTACATATTGTTGCTTGTTTTAGCAATGGACTGCCTTTAAAACTAAAACTAGATTTCCTAAGTTCGGAGAGTAGTATGTGAATTATACATAGAGCATT
Source organism: Globicephala melas (assembly GCF_963455315.2). Taxonomy (NCBI): domain Eukaryota; kingdom Metazoa; phylum Chordata; class Mammalia; order Artiodactyla; family Delphinidae; genus Globicephala; species Globicephala melas. The sequence goes on along the minus strand of NC_083328.1, from coordinate 618,888 downwards.
TCACCTAGGAGTTTCACAAGACACTTGTAGAAAGAAATGTAAACCCAGCAAGTAGCAGGTATTTTCGGCAGGTGAGCTCAGAGTCGGGTAGATGAGTAGCCTCCGCTCCCCTTCCCTTTGCTCCCGAAGTCCCTGGAGGTGCCTGTCCTGCAGGTGTTGCCTAAGACCCCTCTTTTCGCCAGGGCTCCCGCCCTCCCGCTGTGCGCCTGCCCTGGTGCCGGCAGGACCGGCCTGACCCCACTTCCAGTGCCGACTGACCATGCACCCCACCTGCCGGCGGATGGATGTCACCATCGGTCTGGAGAGGCTGGGAAAACCGCCCCAAGCGTCCCCGGACACGCTCAGCTCGGGGCTGAGAGCGCTGCAGGCCCGCCGGGAGAGTTGCGTGGTTGTCATGAGCACTGCATTTTAATCCAGCTCCTACCTTCCTCTTGGGTGTCCCTGTTTTCACCTCGTTGGTTTTTGAAGCTGTGAGACTGAACTCCGAGTGGAGGAACGAAGCACACCGCTGCAGTGTGAGCCCCCGCCTGGTGGGACGGAGTGTGGGGCGAGGGCGGGGTCCCTGAGCCCCGGGGTCAGCGCGCTGCGAACCTTCTGCTCTGTTCCCAGCTGAGTGCGCGTGAGCTTGAAGGTGTTTTTTGAGCGATGCTGACTTAACATCCTTTGGGAAATGTACACGTTTCCACAGAAGACAGTGTTGAATTTTTTATGGAAAAGTACTAGTGTTCAGGGTTCTTTCCAGCTGTGCTTCTAATAGGTTCGCTTTTTAAAGAATGGCGCGATCACATAAATGGGGCTGATTTGATTTTAGACCTGTTTCTGGCCAGCTACACACGCAAGATGGCTTCAACACTAGAAATGCTGGAGACACCATTTTGAGAGCAGTGAGTCATGAGAAAGTACAGTTTCCCCTTGAGTTAAATAAACGACTAAAACACAAATTCAGACCCTGAAATAGCCGAGTCACGTCACTGAAGCACAGCCGCTCCCTCCTGGCGGGACACACGCCCTGCAGCCCCGCCTCTCGTCCGTGTGTTCCCGAACTCACCTGGGGCCGCTAGGCCGCGGGCCCCCTTTTCTCGTGGCCCCGGGTGGGTAAGTAATGGTCAACCCTCCTGCAGCTGGTCAGCGTGAGGGCCAGCCCACGGTGTTGGGGGGGCATCAGGCCACTGAACCCCAGTTGATGTTCGCACGGGCAGGGCCCAAGAGGCCTCGTAGACGTTTTCGTGAGGCGAGAAGCCCGTCTGTACGTTTTAACATCCAGCCTTGAAAGAGCGCTTACTCCGCACTGGGCAGCGTGGCGCCCACCGTCTCGGAACCCTCCGTGAGCTCCCTGTCAGGTGAGGCGGTATCCCTGTGTACTGATGGGAAAACCGAGCTCAGAAGGAACGGTACCGGGGCCTCGGAGCTGGGGCTCGGCCCATCTGAGGGCCTCCGAGCCCGAGGTCTCCTCTCCTCGCCGGGAGCCTCCCACATTGACCGTTGGCCTGAAGGGTGCTCGTCTTGGGGCAGAACTGCAGTTCTTGGGATCTTCCTGTCCATCCCCGAACTGGGTCAGCAGCTGGGTGGTGCCCCTCGCCGCCCCTGCCCCGCCTCACACAGCTCTCTGCTCTGTGTGGGGCTGCGGGGCGGGGCGGCCGGAGCCGCGGCTGGCTCCCCTCACCGGGCTCCTCGCCTCTCGACACAGCCGTCATGCCCCTGTTGGTGTCGCGAGTCCCGGTCCTGCACGTGCGCAAGTGCGTGTGCCCGACAGCTGCCGGCGTATCTGCGGCCCGGCCGTTTCCCGGAGGGCAGCCCCGTGGGAAGGGTTTGCTGCTCCCCAGCCCCAGCACAGGCGCCCATTGCGCGCATGGCCCCACGGTATTTACGGTATTTACGACTCGAGGCAGCGGCCCGGGGCCCGGCTGGTGTTGACTCTCAGGCAGCTGGCTCCTCTGTGCCGTTGCCAGGAGCCTCCTGGATGTTTCCTTTTGGCCTTTGAGAAGGACCTGCCGGTGGCACGGGAACAGGGGTCTGCCCAGGGAGGGGCTGTCCCGTCCCTGGGGGCTCTGGGTGGAATGCTCTAGAAGGCCAGGCTGCAGGCCCAGGTCCTTGTCCCAGCCCCATGCTAGTGGCCCCAGCAGTGTCCTGGGAGGGGCGAGGAGCCCCAGGAGGTGGCTTCCCACCCCGTCAGCCCCGCTTTATCCCACACACCCTCTCCTGGAGTCAGGTGCCCCCCCGCCGCCAGAGAGCCTGTGTGTTTGCTTAGCTCTCGGTTGGCTCTGGAGCTCTCTCTCCGGCTCTGTGTGTCCTCACGGGGTGCAGGATGCGGGCTGAGTGGGGCAGAGCCGCGGGGGCGGGGACAGGGTGGGGGGGCTGGGGGCCTCGACCTTCCAGCGGTCAGCCCCGCCCCCCCTCCAGCCAGAGCAGCCCTTTGTCGTCTCAGGCTTTGTTTAAAGAAAGGCTCCTGCTGCTAAAAAGAAAGTTTGGGAGCCACCAGTTTACATTCTTGTGGCGGGTCCTAAGATGGTTCCTTTAGCCGACATACTTAGAAACGCAGCGTGAGCAGCTCCTCCAGGCTTGGCTGCCATTTCTTCAGGGAGCCCTGCGCGCTCGTGGACTTGCCGTCGCCTCGTCTGGTTCTAAGACTGGCAAGCCGTTGGCGTCTGTTACTGGGAACTGATTGATTGAGGTCCTTTCCCTTCTGGCCTGCACTCCTGCCACACACCGTAGAAAACTGGATGGACTCTAGGAAAGGGCTCTTCTCAGGTGTTGGCACCACAGGCCGAGCAGCGGGTGGACCTGAAGGGAGGTGGGCTGGGGAGTCTGTGTGCCTGCCCCTGGGCCAGGAGGGGCTGTTCCCGGGCGCTGGGGGCACAGGGCTGGGCTTCTGGGAGGCTGAGCACGGTCCTGGCGGGGAGGGGCCGGGTCTGGGTAGCAGCCCCTGGACTCTGGCTGAATCTGCCTGCGGGGCACGAGCGTCCTTGGAGCCACAGGCTGAAGCCTCCCCTGCCGCCCCAGCCCCCAGAGGCGGCCTGTTCTAGCCCCGCACCGTCTGTGAGCAGTCATGACAGTGCGCGGAGACCCTAGGATGGACCCGCGTATGAGGCTGCTCTGCGCCCCGACTAACAGCCCGAGCACAGCTCTCCAGAGAGCCCTGCCCGCCCAGGCAGACAGAGCCAGTGCTCTGGAAGGACGGCTCAGCAAGGAAAATGTCACATCCAGCATCTGGTGGTAAGTGTGTCACACGAAGAAGCAGCCTTTTCCACGTCGGCGCCGACGCTGCGTGTCCTGCTGATGGTCTGGGTCGGGGGGCGGCTCACCCCTGACCCCCAACTCTGTCCCTTGTGGGCGTGCTGCATGGGGTCCATGGTAGAGGTTTCACGAATATGTGAGTAAGTGACAGAGAGGTAGTAGATGTCATTATACACCCAGTGCGCCCCAGTGTAGAGGCTGTACCGGGGCCGTGGAGGTGTGTCAGTGCCGCTTCATCAGTCGTGACACCTGGAGAGGGACGGCTGTGCCTGTTTGGGGGCAGGAGATAAATGCAAAATTTTTAAATTCTTCGTATTTTTGTTGTGAATCTAAAAACTAAAAAAGCAAGGCCTTAATAAAAAATTTAAAAACCGAAGCTGTCAAAGGTAGAGGTTTCATAAAGCCAGAAAGATGCCTTTCCTTGGCGTGTCCCTGTTCTCTGCTCAACCAAGAAAACCATGATGTAAACGCAGTGAGACTGATGGATGTAGCCTTGGAATGAGACTAATTACCTCCCTTGGATTTTTATGTTTCCTGTGTTACTAGCCTTTCTGCACGTACTGTCGAATAGAACAGATGAGGCTTTTGAAACGGCTTTTTGCCGGTCTATCCAGAGCTCCTGGTGACGGGCCCCCGCTGTCCGCCGGGTCACGGACAGCATGACAGGTGTGCGACGGTCACCACGGGCTCACACCCGTCGTCTTAGTGCTGGACACCTGTGCCTGTGGGTGATGTCCTCAGACTCCCAGTGATGCTGCATTAAAAAGACAAAACCAATGTTCGTTCTTGCTGAGATCTGTGCGGCCCCTGCTTCCTGGCAGAGCTGGAGGTCAACCAGCCATGACCGTTCAGGGCCAGGGTATGACAAGCCCATAAAGTTATTTGAGTAATGTTTTTATCTTCAAGATTCCTTCCTTGCCCTTTGGTTGGGGTAGGGGAGAGATGCTGGCCAGCAGACAGGCTAGAACCTTCCACCTGGTCAGGTGTCAGCCCGCACTCCCGCCCCACACCAGCCTCAGGTGTGAGTATTGGTTTGGGCTAAGGTGTCACGCTTTTGTATAAACGGAGTTGAAAGCCATAAAGCTCGTTTTCAGTAAGCACCTTCTGGACAGCCGCATCCCTGTTGGCTCTCAGCGTGCCGCTCTGGGTTTCTGCAGGGCTGGGAGAGCCCCCGCTGGCCTGTGTGGCTTATGTCCACGGGCAGGGGCTCCTACTTGAGCCCCTTCAGGGGGAAGCTGTTGCCGGCCTGCCCGGCTTGCACCTCTGCCAGAGATGCTCCGACACTCAGCAGGGCCCAGCCACACGGCTGTGGGGAGGAGGGTGGCCGGGAGCCTGCACAGCTCTCCCCAGGCAGGGCCAGCTCCGCGAGGTTCCCAAGCGGCTCGTCCCTGGGGGAGCCTCCGTCTCTCTGCAGCTCGAGCCTGGCCTGCTGGAGGAGAGGCTTGTGGTAGGGGAGGTGGAGGGCGATGGTGGTTAGGGCGACCAGGAACCACCAGCTGAGCGGAGGCCGCGCCCCCTGGGTAGGAGCTGCCTGCCTGGTCCGCTGGACGCCGAGCAGGACGCCGAACGCCGGCAGCGGGACGAAGGCCAGGCTGTCAGCTGGTCTGCCTGACACAGCCTGGTTTCGCAAAGCTCTCCAGACGTGCCCAGGCAGGGCCGCTGCCCCCGACGGCCACCAGGCCAGCCCCCGCGGACAGGACAGAGGGCGCCACGGCAGGAATGCGAATGGCATCGCCAGCTGCACGTCCTGCGTGTTGAGGTAGCAGATGTTGGACAGAAAGGAGAGGACGGCACAGCCCAGGTCGGCCGTGGCCAGGAAGTCTGGTCGGCCGACGGCCGCGAGTGACAGCATCGTCACTAGCAGGCCGGGGCTGTGAGGTCCAGCAGGCAGGCTTCTGCCCCCCAGCCTGGCGAGGCCCCGGAGGAAGGCGGTCGGGGTTAAAGAGCCCACAGGGACAGAGCCACGTAGCCGCGTAGCCAACGCGACACCTCGCGCGGCCACGACGTCCTCGCTGGCTGTGGACACACGTCATGGGAGCCAGCTCTCACCAGGGGGACCTGGGCTGCCCTAAGTTAGGGACGCCCTGTGACCTCATTGAAAAGTTTTCTGGGTCCCACCCCGATTCCCGAGGAGGGTGGGCGGCCATGGGAAGTGGTGGATCCTGGGCAGGTTCAAGCTGGGTCGCACTGGAGCAGGGTGGGATACAAGGACCCCCCTCCACCTCCCTCGGTGCTGATGGAGCGCATTCTGAGAATCACTATAGCGTGTGCGCCGCAGAAGGGTTCAGTGCAAGGTGTCCAGGATGGGGTTCAAGGATCTCCATTTCCAGCCCGTCGGCGCGTCCTGCGGGTCTCGTGGGGCTTCTGCCCTCGTGACGGGAACGAGCAGCCAGAGTCCACGCTGCTTGAAGGCGGGGTGTCGCCGCCTTTGGAGCCAGAGAAGTTCTGACCAGTTCTGGCCTCTCCCTGGGGATGGGGGCTCTGCTCAGGCCTGAGTCCTGGAGAGGGAGGCCTTGAAGTGACAGTGCCCGCGGGCTCAGCCTTCCCGGCTTGGAAATCATCTTGTTTCCACGTAAATGTCTCCCCTCCGCAAACTTCACCTAAATTGATGAGGAGGGAGGGCGCTGCTGTTGCTCAGAGGAAACTGAAGGCAGTAAGCTGGAAACCATTTCCACAGACGCCGAAGGGGGGCCGGCTCCACCCACGGAAGGGCCGCGGCCGCGCTGCCGGTGCTGCGTGACTCGGCACAGGCCCTGCGTTTCGACGGCGTCCTCGGGCACACTGGCTGCCTGACTGCGGTCTCTGCATCCACGGGTTTGCTGTGGCCCTCCTCCTTGCTGTCTCTGGCACACGCGTGTGCTTGTACACACATGCCTGTACACGTGTGTACAACGCCGATGCCCTGCCTGAGTGCTGCTTGGTGTGCTGGCTTTGTTTTGACCCGCAGAGAGCACTGCCCACGTCCTCACCCTGCTCTCCACCCCACGCGCGGGCAGGGGTGTCTGGACCCTGGAGCCGCTCGTTCCCAGGTATGTGCCTGGCTTTCTCCGTCCGAGAGACACAGTGCATAGTGATGTTTTCCATGTGCCAGTGCTTAAGGCCGTGAGCGACTGCCAGGATGCTGGGTGACGTCAGAATTAAGATTGGTGACCAGACTGAGAGGAAATGAGTTGGCCTGTCTCTTTAATTAAGGCAAATTGGAAAAAAGATCTCGTGAACATCGACCCCAGGTCGGAAGACGGCATCAGGCTGTCCTGGTGTCTGATCTCCACGGCGGCCGGCGTTTCAGGCCCCTTCGGGCATGCGCCTTGGTCCCTGCCGGTGGTGTGGGGTCAGGGCCACGCAGCTGTGGCTGTCAGCTGTCACCTGGTGGCCGGGCAGGGGGAGGGTGTGTGTCCGAACCTGGCCCCAGAGTGCCTCCCGGCCTTCCCTCCAAGGCCAGGGCCTTCCTTGGGTGAGGAGAACCCCAGTGTTTGTGTGTGTGTGTGTGTGTGTGTGTGTGTGCGCGCGCGTGTGTGTGCGTGCTAGAACCACTTTAATATAATTATACGTACCTGCGAAATCCAGAAAGAAAGGTTCATTCGTGTATAACTTTTCCAGTTAACACCTGCAAGCATAAACAGCGAGGATCTCAGCTTGTAAATTCATCAGGGTCAGAGCATTGACCAACGTCTCTTTACTGCTGGGCTTACCAGCAGCAAAGTACAGATGAGTTAGTGTCCTTTTGTTTCTCTTCTCTCACTCTCCTTGTCCAGAGACATTTAGTTGTAAAGTTTCAGTGCGGCTCACCTCCGGCCAAAGGTAATCTTTCTAGATGAGTACTCAGTTGCTCTGAATTTGCTTGTAATCATAACCCATTTAACCACAGAAGAACCCCTGCAGAGGCGGAGTTCAAGGTTGCTCTACGATAACAGGAGATCCCCGTTTTGAAGCCTAGCACAGACTAAAAACCGCAGGCGCACCGTGTGTGTAAGACGCGCACTGACTGTCTCGTAAGCACATACTGACTCCTCGTGAACATTAAAAGCAGAGCGTCTAGGACAGTCGGTCACACAACTCGCACAGCCTGAAAAGTTTTCAGTGCCAACTACCAGTTGGTCGTGAAGCGTGAGTGAGCTTGAGACCCTGTCCATTCCTAAGATCCACCCAAGGATTGGCTGAGACATTGGAACCTCTGCTTGAGAAGGCTATGTCCTTCCCGCCTTTCCCTCACAATTTCGTTTTGTTTGTTTACCTTTGGTGGTATTTGGTTGCACGTGGCTAGAATGCTTTCGATCACTTTGCGAATCAGCAAAACCAATGAGCTATAACTATGGTAGGATCTTAAGTATCGAATGGTTGGTCCATTTCAGGTAGCTGGTTGGCAGGCCCCCTAAGGCCTTTCATTTTTCCTTCTCTGCCTCCCGGGACATCGATCAGAAGATGAGCCTGAGCATCACACCATCCTACGTGTCTAACCAGTGCCTGGTAAAACCGGCTAAAACTGGAATGTCTAGCTCAGCACATTTAAAAATCACCCACAAAAAGAGGTTCTGCAGGTCCCCACAAAACCTGGAATTCCCACGAAGATGTCTATCTTTATAATCCAAGCAGTCAGCATTGAAGTTAAGCTTCCAGGAGGCAGTTTGGTCCTTATAATCCAAGCAGTCGGTGGTTCAGTTAAAACCCAAGCTTGAAGCTCCATACCCCTGGGTGGAAAGAGAAGCTGGGGACGGATTGAGATGGCTGGTAGACTGCACTGGTGCCCGTGGGACTGAGCGTGGTCCCTCCACGGGAAGCTGGTGATCATAGGGGCCACATGAGATCCACAGTCCACGCCCCCAAAGCAGGAAGTTGAGCCGGCACATCCTCGACTGTAACCTGAAGCCTGAGTATAGGTCGTGGGACAGGACCTCTGCATGCGGGAAGAGGAGGTGGACGAGGGATCTGACAGTGGGGGGACGGAAGCTGGGCTCCAGATAGACACAGGAGCACTGCTGCTGGAAACGGCTGGGCCTGAGGTGCTAGAGGGGGCAGTGAACTGGCCACTTGTTCCACCCTCTGAGCTCACTTCCCGAGAGGAGACGTCCTCTCTCTGGCAGGCCTCACTGTTTTGACCTCCATTCTGCTGCTGCTGCTGGCGGCGGCACTTAGCGCTTCAGTTCTTCAACCACACCTGTACCCTGGACTTGGGCAAGTTGATTTTCAGTGCCACCTCTTCCCACATGAAGACATCTGGGTATCGGGTCTTAGCCAACAACGCTTCCAGCACATCTAGCTGCGCCCGGGTGAACGTCGTCCTCTCCCGCCGCTGTTCCCAAGGGGTGGCCGGGTAGCCCATCAAGGGGCGCAGCAAGCCCATGCCCGACGTGGTCAGACTCAGCCCACTGGCTGCGTAAGGCGGTTGCTTAAGATAAGGCATCGTGCTAAGGTTGTTTGGAGGGGCAAAGTCGGCCCAAATCCGGGGACCCAGCCGGAAGGTCTCGCTTCGCCCGGGGTGGACAGATTCAGAGTCCTGGTGGGTGGGTTTGGAGTGGTGGAGCTAAGGCAAAGCAAACAAACAGAGGTGCTGGTTTACCGCTTTGGAGGACGCAGCTCTTCCACGTTCCACCGCTAACTTAAGAAGAGTGAACCCCAGCTTTACAGCATCATCTTTCTTCCCCCACGCCGTGGGCTTTCTGGCGGGGGGCCGTGGACGTGGGGTCCACAGATGGGAGTTGGTGTCCTGGCGTGGCCACGGCTTGTTGCGCCTGGGCCACCTGAACTCTCGGGTCCTGGCCTCCCCATCTGCACAGCGGACACCAGAACAGCCTCTTCCTAGGCTTGGTAAGCTTCACGGACAGGAAGACCCTGCAGAGCCCCTTGCCAGGGGTGGGCACTGGGGCGCTGGTTTCCCCATCCGGCCAGCCCACCCGGCAGGGCTCCGTTCCCTCTCCTCCCCAGGCACGCGAGCAGAGGGTAGAGTTCGTGGCTTCAAGTACCTTGCAGACCCACATGGATGCCCACGCCTTCCTTTGCTTTCAGAATCCGGCCCGGGGGCCAGGTGTCCTGGCGGGTGGGACCTGGGACCTGGCTCCCTGAGTCCCTGGTCTTGGAGGGCCCGCCTGGCGCAGCATGGTGGGTCTAGGGGCTCCGAGCCCTCCTCCCAGCGGGGCCCCGGCCACACACCTGACCGAGCGACAGCCTCCTCACCAGCCGGGCTGACCAGCTGTCCTCAGCTCCATTCCTGGGTGTATTTGGGAAGATAGCGTGAAACGCTGGAGACGTTTTCTCCGGAAATCGTCCACGATCCCGTCCCACCCCCCCGTTCCCACCCCTCTGTAGCCTGGGATCCACTGTAGCCTTGAGGGTCTCCCCTCCCCTTCACCCCCAATGAGAAGCGGGGGGACAGGGCACAGAGAGGGGTGGACGAGCTCTCAGGAGTCGGGGCGCCCACCACGGGCAGACACGGTGGTAGCACTTTCTGCACGGATTTGCTCCGAGCTGACGGGGGTCCACACGAGGCGGTGCAGGCGTGATCCCACCTTACAGCTGAGCTGTGAGTCAGAGCGATGACGCGGGGGTCGCTGGTGGCGTCCAGCCCTGCGCCTGGACTGCCGGACCCAGGAGCCGGAGGGTGTGTCAGCATGTGCCCACGTGAGGTCTGTCATCGGGGGGCATCTGGCCTGTGAGCGCAACCCACGCCAGGCGCCTGGCATCCTGGCGCCGGTCCTCGACGGTCGGCGTCTGGCCTGGCCAGGTGGGGCCTGTTCTCGGCAGCCGCGCGATGCGGCCCGAGCAGGATTCGCCGTGACGTTGGGTCGTTTCTGGGTTTGGGCTCTATGAGCAGAGGTACCATCAGAATTTGTGGGTGGGTTTTCACCTGAGCGTAAGTTTCCTTTCCCCGGTGAGCGCCTGAGGGTGTGCTCGTGGGTTCACAGGGCAAGCGTTTGAGGCACGTGAAGCAGCCAGCATTCTCCCACGTGGCCGGCCACCTGCCCTCCTGCCGGGAGCCTCCCTTGGAGGCTCTTATGTGAGGCTTGGAATTTCCCAGGAAGACGGACCCCCGGCTTGTTCTGGTGCCAATTTCAGACCAAGGGCCAGGGCTTCTGGGGCCCTTCCCTCAGCCTTGCAAAAGGGTCACCAAGGTCCAGCCCCGGGTTCCCCGGGAGTGCCCGCGGCCCGAGCCCAGAGGATGCTGTGCCCTCCGTGGCAGCTCTTGGCCGCCGCTCCCGACACAGTCCTGAGAGGGTCTACAAAGCGGGCCTCGCTCACCAGGATTGCCTGGGTCAGAGGGTGGGGAGACGAGCCCGTCCCAGTGGTGGGGGTTCTGTGTGGGGTTTGGGTGGTCCTGTGTCTACACGGAGCAGGCTCCACGTCTGGCGGGAGTGCGGCCAAGCCCCTCGGTGCTTTGTGTGCTCCTACGCAGTTCTGCAGACATCTCATGGGTACGTAGCTCCGGTAGCGCGGTGACCATCACTTACTAACCACGGCCTCTGTGGACGCGTGCTTCTGAATATTTGCCATCATGGGTGCTTTTGGGTCCTGAGTGTGAACCTGTGCAGTCAGGGTCGCCCCAGTGGTTCTGTGCGTCCTCAGCTGGCCAGGACGGGGCACGGCCTCTGCCAGGCTCTCCTGCGAGCACTTGTCACCACGCTGCCCTGTGGTCCCATCTGACTCGCATGCTGACCTCTTGGGAACTGTCTTGGGCTGCGTCTTCTGAAGGGTCTCAGCACGCTGACTTGTAACCCTGAAGGCGCATGAGACATGGTGACCACCCCCACACCCTTCGTGTCAGCCTGCTGGTGGGAGGGGGCGGGCGGGCCACATGGCTCTCTAGCCCTTTCCACTCGGCCAGTCGCTGCCTGCCTCGTGCCCACCGGCAGGACTCGGCCTTTTAGGGCCTTCCTGGCTGCGTACATGTCCGCTCAAGTCCCCTGTGCTACACAGACCGGGGGCCGAGAGGCCAGGTGCGGCAGCGTGGTTGATGGTATGCACGCGGACCCCGGGTCTCTCACGGGTCCTGCCTGGGTTGGTGGCCCTGGGTCACAAGGTGGCGACTTCCTGCTGCTGCTTCTTCCTCCCTCCTTCCCTCTGAGTGTCTGCATAGACTTTTTTTTTTTTTTTTTTTTTTTTTTGCGGTACGCGGGCCTCTCACTGTTGTGGCCTCTCCTGTCGCGGAGCACAGGCTCCGGACGCGCAGGCCCAGCGGCCATGGCTCACGTGCCTAGCCAGCCGCTCCGCGGCATGTGGGACATTCCCGGACTGGGGCACGAACCCGTGTCCCCTGCATCGGCAGGCGGACTCTCAACCACTGCGCCACTGGGGAAGCCCTGCATAGACTTTTAATTCCACGCTCGCTGTTGTTTTTACGCTCAGATAGTCCCAAGCGAGGCTGAGGGGAGAGCTCCCGGTCCTGTTGACACGACCCATTCGTCTTCTAGCTCTTTCTTGCTTTCCGGTGAAGAGAGATGCCCGAGGCCAAATCTCTAAGGAACGCTGACCCTTCGTGTGACCCTCTGTAGATCTGGAAACTTCCTGTGTGCACAGGTGACGGGCAGTCCCCGCGGGGCTGGCAGCTGGCCAGCGTAAGCAGGCCCCTTCCCGTTGCACCAGTCGCTGCTGCCTCTTTCTCGATAAAAAGTTTTTCTACAAAAGCTCCAGCACTTCTTACACGTCCACGTCCCCTGACTGCTTTGCTCGCTCTTTACCTTCCTGCTGTGGCTCGGCCCCTGCGTGCAGTGCTCTGCCTTAGAGACCCGACTGCTGGAGGTCAGAGATTCGGCACGAAGTCCAGTGTCGGGCTGCCCCCGTGAAAGCCGGGCCCCATGGGCTCAGTGCCGCCGGGGGCTGTGTGTGTGCATGTGCGTGCGCACGCGGAGCGGCACCCCATGGACTGAGCTCACCTCCACTGCTGTGAGGGCGTGTCTTGTAAAAGCAGGATTTGCTGTGAGTCCTGAGAGCCCCAAGGCTCCTGGGCCAGAGCATCTGCACAGCCCGACTTCTGAAGGAAACTCCGGGACGCGGATGGGGTCTCCTCGTCTGGGGTCAGCGCTTCACGCTGTTAGGAGCTGCCCGGGGCCAGTCCCGCAGGCCCGCCTGCGCAGAGAGTGAAGGGCCGCGGCGGCCACTGGAGGGCGCCCCGCGAACACGCCTGCTTGGAGGCTGGCAGTCGGTCACCCAGCCGCCTGTTGTCCTGCTTAGAACCTAAAAGCGCAGTCCATCAGTCCATCGGCGACCTGCCTCGTGGGCTCACGTGGTGGTGAGGGCGGGCGGTTTTGCAGTGGCCCTGCCCCCTCTCCCCATGGGACAGCTGAGAAACCCACAGGCGTGAAGGAAGCGCTGGGTTCTCAGTGTCCAGGGCAAGGAGTGCTGACAGATGGCACAGCCGTGTGAGCAGCCCTCCGAGGAGCCCTGGCCTCGCGGGAGCCCTGAGCGAGCCAGTGGGTGTCTGTCCCCTTTGGAGGCTTGTGTGCGTGACGTGCAGAGCGGGAGTGAGATGCTCTGTCACCGTCTGTACCGCGGCTTTGGCCCCGCAGTGACGCAGGCATGTGGGATCCGACCTCCGTTGGCCCCGTGGACGCACCGTGGGCCCTTGGACGGCTCGGCAGCTGACCCGCGTAGGACTTACGGGCCCCACGGCTGCGGGCGTCCAGACCCACGTGGTGCAGGGTCAGCTGGGAGGAGGACGGAGGAGCCACGGGGTAACTGAAGAGGCTGGGGTTTAAGTCACGACAGGAAAAACCTGTTTCTGTGATACCTTCTGCTGTTTGCCGACATGTCACACACCCCTGGAAATACACACAGAAGAATTCAGAAGTTGGCTGATAACGAGCAAATAATTTGATCTTCAAGCCTGTGAGTCGTCTTCAGCAGTTTCCTCTTTCTCAGGCACAGGCCATCTGGGTGGACGTAACACGTTAGAAATGACAAAGCCCCCAAATCTCCCAACTGACTTTAAATTCAATAGCTTGATGTGTAGTTTAACTTCTTATTCCTGGTTTATCCTTTGTCAAGTGCCTTTTAAAAAAAAATTTATTTATTTATTTATTTTTGGCTGCGTTGGGTCTTCGTTGCTGTGCACGGCCTTCTCATTGCAGCGGCTTCTCTTGTTGCAGAGCACGTGCTCTAGGCGCGCGGGCTTCAGTAGTTGAGGGCATGCAGCCTCAGTAGTTGTGGCTCACAGGCTCAGTAGCTGTGGCTCACGGGCTTAGTTGCTCCACGGCATGTGGGATCTTCCCGGACCAGGTCTCAAACCCATGTCCCCTGCATTGGCAGGCGGATTCTTAACCACTGTGCCACCAGGGAAGCCCCTCAGGTGCTTTTTATAATGGAACAAATGTTTGATATCTTGATGTATCTGCTACAATTAGCAAAAGATCCAGTTTCCTACACTAAATTTTATAACCTTCATGAAATAAATTCAAGGTTAAACTCACCTTTGGGATCTTAAATAATGGAGCATGGCAAGCAAGGTAGGTGACCTTTTGTCTACTGACAAAAATAAGATCGTTAACTTTAAAATCATAGTCAAGAAGTGTCAGCAGCAGAATTAACGACCTTAGAACATAAGCTGGAAAACTTCTGGTATCTTGCAAATGCATTTGAAGAATATAGGACTGGTAAGTTAAGAAAACAGGATTGAGGGGACTTCCCTGGTGGTCCAGCGGTTAGGATTCTGCTTCCACTGCAGGGGGCATGGGTTCAATCCCTGGTCAGGGCACTAAGATCCCACATGCCGTGCGGCCAAAATAAATAAATTAATTAAAACACACAGAGAGATTAAAAAAAAAGGACTGAGTGTACCCTTCACCTTGGCTTTTTCCAAGTAGCTCCTCCTTCTCTTCTAAGTGGCTCGAGTCCACGGCCACACCACCCCGAGCCCCCAAATCAGAAGGGCTCCAAAGTTCACTGCAGTGTTTGGCAGCGTGGCAGGAGTACTGGGAATCAAACCAAACATACTGGGACGGCAGGAAGTGACCGAGGTGAATTCAGCATGAGATCGTCAAGCAAATGTCCACAGAAAGTAGGTTCTGTGTTGTGGCACCAGCGGCCGAGGCAAAGGTGGGCTTGTGCCCTGAGGTGCGGGGGCCCTGGGGGGGGATCTGAGATGCAGCAGAGGGGCCTGCAGCTGAGACCCCACTATGTCCCTCTGTCACCAGTAGAGGTGGACGCCGGGACGGGGGAGGGACAGAAACGCGTGGCTGCTGCTGTCTGACACCTCCCCACCCAGGAGGCCCCCAGAGACTAGACAGCTTGCGACCAAAGCCACTGAGAAATTGATCAGAAATAAAGTGATTTCAGGCCCCCCGTCCTGTTTGGGGAAGACCAGCTGGGCTGAGCGGTGCAGGACTGCAGGCAGAGATCTGGGCGCTGGGGGTTTACCTTTTCCCAGGAGCTGTGGGAGCAAAGAGCAGAAAGGGAAGCGGGGGGTGGGGGTGGGCTTTTATTCTCAGCTCCCACGGGGCTGCCGTACCTGCCGGGACCCTGTGGGGAGCCCTCAGCACAGCCCACTGCTGGGGCAGCTGCTGGAGGAGCCGAGGGGATGGGGAATTTGAAGACAAATCCCACCACAGCCCGGGGCCCTGGAGGCAGCTGTGCTCTTGTCACCGACCGGAGCCACCCAGACACCTCTTCAGTCCCTCCCTCCCCATCCCCGAGGTTTACTGTCCAGAACCATCCCCAGGGCCACGTCGGGCAGGGTGGGGACCATCCCCGGCATCCAGTGTGTGTCTGTGCTTTTCTGCACAGGCTCTTCAGCCGGGAGGGGAAACAGTCTGCACGTAGAAAAGCACTGCAGCTCACTCAGGGCTCAACTTCCCAAGAGACTGGGACCAAATGGGGCGATTTCCCCGGTAGATGCCACAGAAAAGAGCCAGCCTCCTCCTCGGGGCAGCTGGGTGGTCAGAAGTGAACATGCATGTATTTATGTGGCAGAAGCCCAGGGGCTGGGGCAGCGCCCACCATCACATTCATCTTTCCTCAGAAAGGTACCCTCGTACCTTTGCTGCGAACTTGAAAACCGAATCTTTGTTTCTAGGGAGTTTGGGGGTTTCAGAACTGAGGGTCAGAGGGTTGTGGGGCAGTAATTTCTTCGTGAAGACTTGGGGTGGGGGAAGGGAGGCTCCTCTGCGCCCCGCCCCGTCTGGTCAGGTCATCTGGTCTGTACCGTCTCGTCTGTCTGTCCCGGGAGCAGGCAGCACCCTTGTGGCCCCAGTGACGCCCGCCTGTCCAAATCCCTCTTTCCCGTCGGCAGTCCCATCGGCTTTCGGGTTAGGTTAGAAATCCTAACAGCACTTTTCTTCCTTCAGTTTATTTACTTTTGTGCGCTTTGGGGACTTGTTTAGGACAGACCCACGCAGGCCCAGCGACAGCAGACGTGACCCGGGGGCACACCTAGGGTCAGGAGAGGCCCCGTCCGGACTCTTCGCCCACCACGTCCGCATGCACGCAAGTCGCCAGCAGCTCCGGCCCCGCGAGCCCACCACCCACCCATCCCCCGAGTGCGCTTCCGTGTGTCTCCTTCATTTTAATACCTTCTGACTTTCCTACCAAACGTCTCTTCATACACAACAAAACAAGAGGGAGGGGGGATGGAGTATTTTAACAATACAAAGTATAAATAGTGGCGTTAGATTTTCATCACTCATTTGAAAGCCAGACGTGAGGCTGAGGGAAGCAGGCTGCTGCAGGCGTGGACCAGAAAGGCGCCCGTAGGAGACAAGCACACACCCTGCGGGCGGCCAGGTACCCCGATGGCCCAGCTCATCCTCACGCCTGGCACCTGCTGCTCGGACATCACGGCCTCGGCCTGAGGGTGGCTTCTTGTGGGGGACTCGCCTGGCTCTGCCTGGTCTCCTGGGGAGAGGGAGGGAGGGAGCGGGTGATGCAGGGCCAGCAAGTCTCCTGGACGCGGGGGGGGGGGGAGCAAGCAGCGGGCGCGGGGGACCCGGTCCCTGCGGGCTGTGCCTTCTGCCACGCGCCGTCTGCCCCTCGGTTGGCCGAGGCCCGTGGAGCAGCGTCTACGCCATCGCCGGCTGTGCCCCCGCTTCGTCCAAGGAGCAGCTCTGGGGCCCACGTTGCAGCTTCTTCATCAGCCGCCGGAGTTTGCCGGGGAAGTTTCTGTCCATGTGGCGGTAAAGAAGCGGCACCACAGCGCTGCTAGCGAAGGCCAGGAACCTGGACAGGTCCTTGGCGAGGAGCAGCGCCCCCAGGTGGTGCCCGTCCGCTGGCCTCCCCCGCGCAGCCAGGACCGTGCGCCCCAGGAGCGTCAGGTAGTGGGGCGTCCAGAGCCCGAACTGCACACACACGGTGGCCACCAGCAGCCTGTGCGCCGAGGGGTCCGGCTGGCCCGCGTCCCGGTCGAGTGGCGTGTCCTCCTTCCGGATCCGCGTGAGGAGCACGAGCGCGTACAGCACGGCCAGGACGGGCACCAGGTACCCGCTGAGCAGCATGATGGCGTCGGCCGCCTCCGTGTGCCGCACCTGGGAGCACTCGGCCAGCCTGGCAGCCACGTGGCCGCAGATGTAGAAGAGCAGGGAGGAGAAGCCGGTGAGCAGGGCACCGCCCCACACGAAGCCGCACACGTGCCTGGTGTTGTAGACGCTCGACATGTAGGTGCGCGGCAGCGCCCGCTCGATGTAGCAGTCGAGGGCCAGCAGCGCCGTGGAGTACAGGGTCACCAGCGCCGCCACGTTGAACAGCACCAGCAGCGTGACGTGGACCTCGCTGCCCGCGTCCCACACGGCCCAGCCGGCGGCGCCGGGGCCCAGCAGGTGCGCAGGCGCCAGGGCGCCGAGGACCAGGCCGGCCGCGGCCATGTTGGCGAAGTAGACGTCGGGCATGGTCATACCGCCCGGGTCGTGCAGGTTGACCAGCAGCAGCAGGGCATTGTAGCCGAGGCCGAGGGGGACGCCGACAAGCAGGTAGAGCAGCGAGAGGGCGGACAGGGCCCGCTGGACGTGCTGGCAGGGGAGCTGGTCCTCGCCGCCCGTGCCGTTGAGTGGGCAGCTCCACATGGCGGGCTGTGGGGAGAGCAGCGCGTGAGTCCTGCCCTCCACCGGACCTGGGCCCCTCCCTGCCCCCTGAACCAGCTGGGACGGCCAGAAACTGCCGCATGCGTGTTTTCTGTGGTCGCAAGGTGGCGTGGCTGGAAGCTGTGAGGACCCTACTGGCCGCGGGAGCCTCCCTGGCCCCGTTTGCCAGGGAAACGTACAGCTCTTGGAGCCATAACGTGCCTGCTGTCACCTTTTGGTGATGGGTGGTGACTGGGTGGGCCATGGTGACAAAAGCCTGGAGAGGAGGGGGTGGACCCGAGGCCTGGCCTCCCGCGGCCCCGTCAGCCCCCTCGGTGGGAGCTGCAGCCCTGCCGGCGCATCCCTGGTTTCCCACATCAGTCGCGGAATCCTGCGATCACCCTGCTCCACCCTCCCCGCCGTCCTGTGTCTGGGCCGAGGCGTGCCGGGTCGGGGTGACGCAGGTCCCGAGCTGCTGCCCTCCTGCCGGCTCCGTCACATCTGGGAGGGGCACGGCCGCTGCAGGGACACGGGTCCTCCCTCCAGAGTCCTGGGGTCAGGGGAGCCGGCGGGCGCTCCAGGCAGGTGACACGCCCTCGTGGGGTCCTCGGAGCCCTCTGCGTCCTCTTCTTGCCGACTCAGTGCTGGCTCGCTCTCTCCCATCTCTGTCCCAAATGCCTGCAGGCTCCTGCCTGCTGAGCCACGGCCTGGAAAGTGGCTGGGGGCCGGGGAGCCGGTCCACCAGAGCGGCCTGTGCATGCTGTGACCAGCCTGCGGCCTGGTCCCCGTCCACTCTGGCCTCACATGGCTCGCAGGGCGTCCAGCGGCCCCTGGGCCTCAGTCCCTACCCTCCTGCCGTCCACACACTCTCACTCTCCTGCCATGCCTGCCCTGCCTCACTCCGGGCCCCACGTCTCCTGGTGCCTGGGCCACATCTCTGCACGCGTGGGCGTCCATCTGTGGGTTCTCGTGACGCCCCTCCTCCCGGGGCGGGTGCAACGGCTCTTCCCTCTCTGTTTCCAGCCAGTTTGAGGCGCGAGGGTTGTGTCTGGAAGGACCAGCGTGTGGGATGGGCAGCCCTGCCCTCTGGCTCCCCCCATGGCCCCACGGCGGGTCCGCTGGCGCCCCCGCCCCTCCTGGGGGTCCCCATCCATGTGGAGGGCGGGCTCAGCCAGGGGAAGTCAACTGAGCAGAGGTTCTCGGAAACCAAGGACAGAAGGGGGGCCCTGTGGGCTCGTGGGCCACGGCCAAGGAGGGCAGGGGGAGCACTGTCGGAGGAGGGGCAGAGCTGCTGCCAGGGGCCCTGCCCTGGCTGAAAAATGGCTCCGTTCTTGGGAGGTGGTCACGTGGAGTCAGCCTACTGAGAATTTCCTTCACACGCTCATGTGCTCGTACGGCTGGCTCTCTCGGCCCGAGAGGGGCTGTGAGTGTCTCAGGAGTCAGTGCCGGGTTTTAGATTAAGAACCTGCCCGAGTTTGTGTTCTGGCAGTTCATAAACACAGAACTTAGAAACCCTGCCCCATGAGCTACAAGCAGCTCTGCGTGCGTCCTCTTAGTTATGAACCGTGAGGACACTTCTGATTTCGGGTGCAGATCGCGAGCTCAAAGTACCAGTTTGCACTTGCTTTCCGTCCATTTTTGCTTCTTGTTCCTACGTTCTTCCTGGAGGCCCCTGGTCTCCAGGTGTCATTCAGAGGGCCCAGGGCAGGGACACCTGCTGGGCGGGCCGCCTCATGCACAGAGGAAGGTGCCTGGCGTTTTCTGAAGTGGGGAGGCCCATCCTCACCTGCGTGGGCACGCAGAGTGAGAAGAAGGGAAGGAAGCAGACGGGTGACACCACTGGCACCGAGGGGACGTGTCACTGGGACACTTGCAGGCCGTGGGTGGGGGGCCACCTGGCTCAAGACTGCGCGGGCGGTGCCTGTGGGCTTGCAGGGGAGCTGGGGGATCTCATTTGGGGACGCTTGGCACGTGGCACTGTGACACCCCCAGACCTGCCGAGCGGCAGTGAGCCTGGCGGGAGAGCAGCGGTCATGTCGGGAAGTGACTGCCCGCCCCGGCGGCAGGGCAGCCGGTCAGGCCCGCTCGAAGCCCAGCCGGGTATCCCGAGGACGGTGGTGGGGGCGGCCATCCTGCCCTGTCCAGGTCCCGGTGCTACTCCTGCAGGGTGCCCTGCCCTGCTGGCCGCAGACTGGCCCTGCCTCCTCCCCTCGCCGCCTGCGGTCCCCCCACTTCCCTTTGTGCTCTGGTTTTGCAAGTGCAGGAATCTGGGAACAAGACCCTCCTCCCCACCCCCGCACCCCCAGGCCCTGTGAGGAGGGGGCCTGAGAACAATGGCTTGGCTCACCCCCTCCACAGGGCTGGGCTGGGCTGGGCTGTCTTTCCAGTTACCAGCTCTGTTCACTTCCTTCCCGAGAAAGAGGAACTGGAACGGCTGCCAGCGCAGAGACCAGGATTCCAGGAAGGGCCCTCTCTGTGGTCCTGCCCCTCCCAGAGGCAGGAGAGAAGAGGCCAGGTAGGCCCTGAGTGGCTGGGCTCCTTCTCCCCGGTGCCTCGGTGGGCTGTCCCTGGTGGTGCCGAATGTGGAGCGTTTGGCGCTTTTCATTCTGAAAGCTGCCACATTCTCCCCAAGTGGCAGGATTAATAATCCAACTTCTGACGGCCCCGTCACCTGCTGCAGTCCTCTCAGCTCCAGGGGTCAGCGCAAGCAAGGACCCCAGTGGCCTCTTGTCCAGGCTGGCCTTAGGAACAGGCTGGTCCTGTCGCCCTGTCCTTGGGGCCTACCTGACACCTCCTAGTAAGAGCTGCCCGCGCTGCTGCCCGCTGGGCCCCTCGATGCTCCCGGGCCTGCCCTCTTCTGTGCCCTCACTCCCTCCCCCCTCCCCCCCCCCCGCCCCCGCCAGCTCTGCCCTGTCCTCCCGGCTCTGCCCCGTCCTCCCAGCTCTGTCCTGTCCTCCCGGCTCTGTCCTGTCCGGCTGCCCTCCCGCCTCGCCTCCTCCGGGCCCGCCTCCAGACTCGCTGGCCGGGGTGGCCACCTTCCTCTCATGCTTTCGCTGTGTCTCCACTCTCCAAATCTCCCCCATGCCTCCTCCGGCACCAGCACCCAGTTGCAGCGCCCACACCAGGTCTCGTCCACAGCCCCTTCGTCAGACGAGACACCAGGAGTGGCCCCGACCTCCTGTCCTCCCACGGGACTGCACCCAGGGGCCCTCCGTGGACTCCCACTCCTGCCAGCCCAGCTGGGTCCCGGTTCCATGCCCGAACCTCTCTTTTGCCTGGTTGGGATCCTGGCCTCCTCCCAGGGACCCTGCCTGACTTCCCTCCGCTGGGCCCAGGGAACATACAGGTGTGTGCGCGGTCGCCTCTCTTCTGCGGCAGGCGTGCCGAGCCAGGGCTGCAACCAGCCTCGGTCCACAGAGCAGGGCTGCACCTGACGCGTGCAGGCGTGTTGCCTCGGGGATCACAGCGATGCCAGTGGGAGGACCGCCGAGCCCTGATCATCTGCTCGGCCGGCGTGTGGCCCTGGGCCGGGGGAGCGGGCTGGTCGGCACCAGTGTCCTGGCCCGGCAGAGAAGCGGGAAGCAGCTCCGCAGGCTGGGCCTGGCATGCGCCTCGGGCTGTCCGTGGTGGTCCCGTTACAGCTTTATCCTGTTCCTCCTATAAGGGGATTGATCACTGATCTAAAGGTGACTTGCATCCCCGCTGTCTTGTTTCTGATTATGCTCCTGAAGCAGCAGCCTCGGCCCTGCCAGCACGGCGGCTTTCACCACGTCCGCTCCCCTGCCTGGTCCCGGCGTGGCTGCTGTGCGGCGGGCGTCTGGCCAGTCTTGTTCGAGGGGATGGAGAGGTCCTTAGCTTCGGGCCAGGGTGGTTCCAGGCTTGGGGCCAGCAGTGGAGAGGAGAGAGGAGGGTGGCCAGCCTGGCAGAGCAGAGAGTACCTCGCCCGCGGGAGGGCACCGCCGGCCTGAGACTCCAGGGTGGAGGTCATCTCTGTGGGCGGGGGGCTCAGCTGGCTCAGAACGTTGCCCCTGACACTGAAGCACCTGCTCAGGGTCTTTCTCTGCAGGCTTGGCTGCATGCATGGCACAAGAGGGTAGCCTCGGGAGAGGCTGGAGCTCAAAAATCATGCTTTTTTCAGAGAATCTGAGAGGACCAGGAAGTCGGGCGGCGTTGGGCCCGATCAACGAGCTGGCCTGCGCGTGGCCTGCTGGGGCTGCTGCTTTCTGAGTGTGATGGGGACGCTCTCAGGCCTCCCTGCCCACCTGCTGCGTGTGCGGCACCGGGGGCTGAGGGAAGCCTTCAAGGGAACACAGCCAAGGTCACCACTGCCACAGCACAGAGGGTCCCCTCTCGGGCCCCAGTGGCCTTGCCCTCTGGAGTGAACCAGGCTGAGGCCCCAAGGCCAGAGGTTCACGGTCAGACAAGCTGGCATCCACCTGTGGTACCTGGGCAGCGGCACTGCCACTGACCTCAAGCTAGCCCATCGGAAGGGCATGGTGATAGGGCGGCCACCTCCAACGGGGCAGGCAGGGCGAGCCCTGCTCGGGGCTGCCGGACGTGGAAGTAGTGGTTTTGTCTCCACGGGAGGCCCAGGGCACGGAGCCGTTTTGGGGTTCTGTCCCACCGCACCCGTTTCTGAGGACTCAGCTGTCTCTAGAGCCCCCTCTCTTCCTTGACCCTCAACTGGAGTGAGTGTCATTCATCACAGATGTTCCCGTGCACAGAAGTACTGATAGTTTTCTTCCAAGACACTCTCTGGGTTCCAATAATTATCTTTCAAGAAGACGTTCTCCCAGACTCTCCAACTTCCAGCCCCGGGAAGGCTCAGCCACCCCGTGGTCACGCTGTGTGCCCCTCGGGTGGGAGCTCCCCCGGCTGTGCTGGGCGGGAGGCTCTTTGGCGGGGTCGTCGGCATGGCACTGAAGAGCTGTCTGCTCCAGGCTCGGGCGGGGAGGAGCGGAGACACCACGAGAGGAAAACCCACGGCCGCCGGGCTCCAAGGTGCATGCTGACATGAGCGCAGAGTGTGCGGCGCTGGCCGAGCACCCCAGGGCAGCTCTCCTGCTGTCTTCAATTCTGGAGAAGATGGTCCCTGCTCTGCTCTGGGCCCTGAGCAGGCACTTCCAGGATGTCTGCCGCTCTCTCTGGCACCCAGGAGGCCGTCGGATGGCCCTGTGGCCTGGGTGGGTACTGGAGTCACATGTGGGCCGAGAGGGTCTTGCGGGCTTAGTGTGGAGGCCCGCTCTAGGTGGGCGTGGCTGGGCCTCAGGGAAAGTGAGCTGACAGGCCAGCCTCTGCTCAGCGGCCCAGGAAGCCCTGAAGCCCAGGAGGGGCCGCGGTGTCCAGGGCGTGGGGGCAGCGCAGTGAGGCAGCAGCTCCCCGCCAAGGATCGGTGACTGCGGGGCCCTGGCGGGGGACTGGCCACAGGCCTGGTC
This sequence comes from Globicephala melas, assembly GCF_963455315.2. NCBI lineage: Eukaryota > Metazoa > Chordata > Mammalia > Artiodactyla > Delphinidae > Globicephala > Globicephala melas. The sequence goes on along the minus strand of NC_083328.1, from coordinate 596,246 downwards.
AATGGAGCGGAACAGCCGGGGCAGCTGTGAAGCGGTGCCCACCTGGGGACCTGGGGCCACGGGGCGCACGTCCAAGCCCTGCTGCACCGAGGGCCCTGCTTTTATACTTAGAGAAGGCAGCTCGGGTGCGCCCCCTGCCTGACTCAGTCCTCCCCTCGGAGGGACCCACACTGCCTGCTGAGAGCTCTTGCCCGAGGGCTGCGAGGGAACCAAGCAGTGGCCTGTGAACTGGGCCGAGGGGCCGAGACCGGGACTCCACATGGCTGAGGACCGGGCTCCCTGGGCACCCTGCTCACAGCTGCCTGGCTTTGGTCCCTGGGTCAGGAGGTTGTCGCGAGGGTGGAGTACGTGCGGTCAGTGGATGAGCCTGGCCAGCCCCCGGCGTGCGCAGTGGGCTGCAGTTCCTCATCCTCCTCCACGGTCCGTTACTGCAGAGGAAGCTGCTGCGTGAACTCTCACTCAGACTCTCTGCCAGCTGACACGTGGGGAGAGGAAGCTGGCGGAGAGAGGACAGAGAGCTTGAGCGCGGGCACAGGCTGAGTGCGAGTTCTCACGGGGAGAGGCTGCGGGCCCCATCAGACCCCACATCACAGCTCAGAGTCCCTGGGACCCCACTAGGGCCTCGGTAACAACACAGGCGGCGAGTCTCTGGGGCTGCGCTCGCTGAGCTGGGGTCCCAGCCCCATGGGGCTGGTCTCCACCCCAGTGGCACCCCTGCTTACAGATGCTCCGCCGTCCCTTCTTTCATTCTCTGCTGGCAAGGACTGCACGTCAGTTGGGCTAGCTGCTGGAAGTGTTTTGAGGCCCGATGTCAGCGTCTTTCTTCCATGATTTTTTTTTTTTTTAAAAAAGAACCCAGAACGGTATAAACCAACCCTTGAAAAGTGAATGTCCACAGGTAACTAAAAACCTTGCTCAAATTCAGGGCTACAGTGCACGGTGATCTCTGTGGAAATTGGAGGATGCCAGGAGCACGTCAGAGCAGCAACCTGGCAGGGGGCGGGGAGCGGGCGGCTGTGGTGGGCAGGGGGTCCTGAGTGAGCGTGTGCACATGCACGAGTGTGAGCGTGTGCACGCACACAGCCCGCAGAACCAGCTAACTCCCGTCCGAGGTCGCTGAACTTGTCCCACTGCACTCGTCTGTTCCCACCTGCCGAGAGCTCCCTGAAGGGGGAGCATTCCTTGATCCGTGCCCTGCAGCCTGGCTGGCTGTGTCCGGGAAGAGGAGGCCTGAGATGGTGTCACAGGCTTTTCCCCAAAGTGCCTGGGCAGTGCGGCTCGGCCTGGCTTTAGTCCTGGAGACCCGCGCGCACGGTAATACCTGGACTTCAGCTGAATGCTCTGGAGCCCTCAAAATGCTTTGAAAACGACTCCTGAATGTTTATTTCCTTTTGTAACAGTGGATAGAGGCTCTAGCTACAATTAACATGCAGCTGGTAGGAGCCAGACGCTCCGGAAAGGCTGATGTTTTCATAGGTCTTCAATGTAGAGAGCTTACGCCTCTGATTCCTGTCACAGACGCTGCGCCTTCCTGGCTGTGATAAGAAACGGTCCATTATGTAGATGGGGTGTCCTGATTTTTGTAGCCTGTTGCTTTTTAAGGTTCTGAACCGAAGAGTGGTGAGTGTGAACCAGGCAGCCTGCCTCAGGCATAAACCGAGCTGCCTCTGGCTCTCCGTGGGAGAGAACGGCACATCCGCCGCTCGGGAAGGGCTGCAGGAATGGGGACCAACGGCCCGGGACGCCCGCCCGGGCTCCCAGGCTCTTCACCCTGGGAGAATATGGGACACGTGTTCTCTTGTTTGTGGAGCTCTGGTTTCTTGCCTTTTTCTTGTCCACTGACTACCTTGGTTTGAGGCTAGTGCTCCTTGCAGGTAATCTCAACCAGGGGAAAACAGAACCAGGAAGACTCGCTCAGAAATTCAATGGCCACACGGAGAACAGACCGGGCCTCCGCTCAGGCTCCGCAGCCCGGCACCCTGCTGGGCTCCCCCACCCCGCCCTGCCTCTCCCTGGTGTGCTCTTACCTGAGGGGTGCTCGGAGCCACAGATCTTATCGCTGCCCGTGGTTCTTTCCAAGGGAGGAACGCCCATTACACTTGGTGTAACAGCCTTCCTCGGTTCTCATTAAAACTGGGAACCTCCTAGGTGCGCTCCGCCCTCCCACCACGTGTGTGGGAGGAAGGGGACCCGCGGGGTCGCATGGGACAGGCGGCCCGTGCCCCCCGTCCCTCCGCTACTCAAGGGGTGTTCTGTTGGCAGGTCTTGGGGGTCGAACTCGGCCCCTTGGCAGCATCACGTTCTAGCTTCTCAAATTAGAAAGTTTGCTTTTACTCCCTACACTGAGTCCCTTCTGCTCTTTGATGCCTGGCTGGTGTTCTGGGGTCCCGGGCCTGTGAGACCCCGTGGACAGACGCAGCCTGGTGTGGCCCAGTCGTGCAAGAGGCTTGAGCCATAGAGCGCTGAGGAGCCGGCGGCGAGCAGGGGGAGGTAGCTGGGCGCTCTGCCGAAGGAGGGAGCAGCCTGGGTGTGTCCTGCGCAGAGCACAGCAGCCCTCACCCCAGACAAGCCCTGGGGTGCAACCTGCCGGCGGCAGGTTGTATTTTCAGGGTCTAGATGACATGCTAGGGCCTGGAGGATGGATGCAGCTTGCCCAAGGAGCACCTTCCCCTCCCTGCCCCGGAAAGCGGCCGGTCCGTCTTCCCACCGGCAATCATGCACGCGTGCTTCCTGGCAGGGATCTTTGCAAGCATGTCACTTTTTCGTTATATAATAGGTATAAGCAGTTCTCCGTTCTAACCTAAAACCCCACACGCCCACATCCGGCGGCTCTGCGTGCCTTTCTCCCGTCACCTGCCTGCCAGGGGCTTCTGAGTTCAGGGACCCCAAGTCAGTGCAGAACTAATGCTGTGCTCGTCTCAGGGTGTTTCCCTACCCCCCAGGGAGGCAGGACAGCAGTGGTCAAGGGCAGGGCCCCCCCAGCTTCCTCTCCGTGACTCGGCACAGTACGCACTCACCAGATGAAGCTATGGTTTTTCAAAGCCTGTTATCTTAGAGAGGACTTTTTCATTTAGGAAGATACTAGAGGTTCCGGTGTGGGGAGCTGGACCCTGCAGCGGGTCATGGAGTGTGTGGCCGTCCCCTCAGCATAATTTTCAATAGGGCCTCTTTTCCCTCTCGGTGGCGCCCTGGTGGGGAGCCAGTTGCGACGGTAGTGTTAGTGTCTGGTCCCCCTTACGCGTGGGCGGCCTGGAGCATGGTCAGAGTCTTCGTGTTCACACTCTCGCGTCTGCAGAGGCCTGGAAAGCAGGCTGCTCGCCCCCGGGTGACTGAAGGCCAGCCCCGCTAGATGCTGCAAACAGAGCGGGGAGGAGGGGGCCGCTGCTCGCAGAGGCACGGAGCTGGTTGTCGGCAGGTGGCCTGGAGCTGCCAAGTGAGCGCACATCCAGCGATGGGGGAACAGTCCGTCAGGTCCAGACGCACCCTCTGTCTCCCCAAAGCCCGGACAGACTGCGACACTGAGACCAGGGCCCCACTGAGACCATGAACCCGGCTACCGTGTTCATGTCATTAACTTGGTGTTGGGTTTCTGGTCCTGGGTAGATGGGCGCTCAGAGGCTGGGGCACTGCCTTCTTCTCAAGTTTTGAAGGAGCCTTATGCCCAGGGGTTTTTATCTTTTTATCAAGTGTCCTAGACCATTAACGACACTTGATATTTCCATTTAGACGTTGCTCCAGAAGTTCCTAAGATTTTGTAATCATAAAAGGGGACGAAAGTTACAACCACGGTGACCCAGGAGCAGGCGGTCGGTCCCCGGCAGGACATGTGAGGAGCCGGCGGTGTTGCTGAGCCTCCTACGCGGCCAGCAGCTCTCAGCTGCCCCGGACAGGTGAATGACCGCAGGGCAGCGGCCCCGGCCGGCTGGGCTCTGCACGGCTGGAGGGCAGCCACGGGCGGGGACAGCGCTCCCACCCGCCGGGGGACAGTGCCCGGGCGGGGCCGAGGGGACCCGAAAGTCAGAGCTCAGAGCGGAGCACCGGCCCCGGGCCGCTGCGTCCCGTGCTACTGCCGCGCGGGCCGAGACCCCGAGTGTGCCCATCCGCCCCCGCCCCGCGTTCGGCGCCCACTCACCGGCTCGCTGGGCCGCGGACCGCGCAGTCGCCGCGAGGGGGGCAGCTCGGGGCTCCGAGAGAGGCGGCGGGGCTGACGGCGCGCACGCCGCGCGGGCCTGTGTACACACGTGACCGCGCCGCTCCCGCCCCGCCCCGCCCCGCCCCGGGAGTCCGCCCCGCCCCCGGGGGCGCGCCGGTGGCCGGCCGAGGTCCTGGGCGGGCCAGATTGCTGAGTCAGAACGCGCTCTAATCCGCAGGGGACAGACACCCCGCCCTCGGAGGTTGTAATCGGGGCCTGCCAGGCGCACCTGCTCCTCTTCCCCAAGTGTGGTTGCTGGCTCCAGGTTCACCTCCTACTTCCTGGCCTGAGGAATTTCTTTGTAAACAACTGGCCGCAGGAAAACCATTTAAAGAGACAGTGCACTGTTTGCAGCCTCATTAATTCCGTAGCTGCTGTTCTAATTGGGTGTTGGGAAAGTTACAGAACAAGGTCGTTTTCTCTGCTCTAAGGCTTGTGCTGTAATAGTGCTCCTGGCAACGCGATCTGGCTCCAGAGCTAAGAACATTTCTGAAAATCCACGTGTGCTGTGTGACCAGGGGTGGACGGAACAGGAATGATGGGAATAGTAACCAAGGCTGGCCCTGGGTGTCATGGTCCTGCCGGCTGGGCTCAGGGCTCCACCTTGGGCCATCCTGCTTGACAGGACAGCTTCCTGACCAAGGGATCGGAGAGGGAAGTTGGGGGTCAGCTGGGGGACCAGACTGCCTCTCGCTCTCTGTCAGGGTCATGTACAGACCCCTGGGGCCCCCACCCTCCCCTTGGCCCCGTTGTCATTACCGTAACTAGCTCGCCATGCCAACACCAGGCCTTTGTGGCAGCAGGCAGGCATCCAGCCGTGGGAAGGCTAATCCCGTTAGCCGGCACTGACATCCAGCAGCGAGGGACTACGGGCTGTGTGCCAGCTTCTGTTCTGGGCCCTCAGAGCAGCCTTTCAAGGTATATGCGCCATGTTTCATCAAGTCGGAGACTCCGTGCGCGTTGCGCACGCCAAAACGCTATGGACCGCTACAAGAAAACAGTCGGACGCTGTCTGCTGTAAGAAGCGTGCTGCTCTTAGGGTCGTCAAAGTGAGGAAATGCGCCTTACCATCAACGGAGTGCGGCGCCCTGCTCACTTTAAGTTGTACTGAGGTTCAGAAAACTTCAGCAGCGCGCCGGGGTCATGCAGCAGAGTGGAGCCGGAATTTGCACTCAGGTGGCCTCCGCTTTCTCCATCAGGGCTTGGGACTTTGCGTCGTCCTAGCGATCTGCCTAAGACGTGTTGTTGTCTACTTTTTTGAAAGGCCTAGGACCCCGGAATTCCTGGTCAGAGTCCCTGGAATGCCAGGCTCAACAAGGTCTGCCCACGGGTGCCCACGCCTGGTGAGCTGCTGATCGTAACTGGGAAAAGCAGGCGTTCAGCCCCGTCCCAGCCCCTCAGCCCTCGGGTCACCCCATTGCCTTATCTGCAGAGAAAGACTTCCTCCACCAAGCAGGCCCCGGCCAGGGAGAATGGCAGAGTCTGTGTGTGTCGGGGGATCTTCAAAGAGGACCCACCCTCCAGCTGAGCCCAGATCAGCAGTTCCCTAGCTGGGGAATGTAAACACGCTCCGTGGGGCCCCAGCTCTGTGGCCTGCTGCTAGCTGCTCCCAGAGTTCAGGCCAACTCCTGGGCAAGACCCAGGTGTCTGCAGGGACAGCTGTACCGTCCTGGGGGTGGGAGGTGTGGGAAGCTGGTCCTGGTTCCTGGGTTTCCAACTGCATCGTCTGGTGTTGACTTTTGAAAACCGCGAGGAGTCGGCCTCCCCTGCTCTCTGGTTGAGGCCCCCAAGGAGCAGTGAAGTGCTCCCAGGCCCCAGGCCTCTACCTTTGTAGCTGCACGCGCCGTGTTCACAAGGCTGGTGCCCTAACTGCGCCACACTGTGCAGCAGAGACTCCGGCCAGTGCTCTGCTGGGGTCATGGGCATGACTCTCCGTGGATGGAGACTGCTCACCAGTCTTGAGACTCGTCTTCCTCGTTGTCCTCGAGCGGCAGTCGATCCCACGCGGGGGGCTCTGGACTGCTGGTCAGGGACTCGAGGGTCACCTGCTGCGGGGGCCGCACTTGGTCCTTCCCTCAGGGGCGGGGAGGGTGACGGCTGCCCTCACCGACAAGGCAGGTGGGTCTTTCTTTTTAGGAGTTCTGCACGTTTAGGAGATGCACCTTTTTAGGAGTTTCACACCTACGAGGAAATGTGATTCTATGTGAAACGCGGGTCAAGGGCAAGGAACGTTTAAAGTTCCCTTATTAGTTCTTGTAGTGAGGTTATGTGTTTTGATGTCTCTGTGGCTCTGTTACTGTAAGTCGTGTTGCTCAGGCCCCGGTAGTTGACTTTGGTAAGGAAGCGTGAGGGTCTGGTGAGAACCTGAGTCCCACCCTGGAGGGGCCGGGGGTGGACGTCAGTTGACAGCTGGGCCCGTGGTTTCTGTGTGGTCGTCCTGGGTCGTCACCCTTGTCAGCGCAGTTGCCTCACTGCCTCCCCCTCCTTTCTAAATCCCACCCTACTCGGCCTCCGCGGGACCTCTTCTGTCCTCCGTGGAAGCAGATCCTCCCCATTATTAATGTGAGAGGTGCCCGGGGTGGGTGTGTGACAGGGCCCCTGCCCTCAGCGTGCAGCCTGGCGCGGGGACCACCCAGACTCCAGGAGGGCAGTGGAGCGGCACCCGGTGTCAGCCCTGCCCGAGCTGCGCCTTTCCTGGCCTGGGGGAGACCAGTGGCTCTGAGAGGTCAGCACGCTGACGGGGCCCGCCCTCCAGGAGCCCCAGGCCGGCGCGAGGCAGGCCGTGAGCCGGGGCTCTGGTCCCCGACGGCGAGCACCAGGGACGCCGGCAGTCGGCAGGGGTGCGGCTGGGCCAACCTGGAGGAGGGCCACCGAGGCTGAGGCCTGGTCCCGGTGCTCCGTCTAGCCTGAGGCCGACGAGCGCCCCGCACACCTAGCAGCCCTGGCACGGCCTTCGTGGTGCTTCTTAGGTCTGGAAAATGTGGCCCCTCCCGAGAGCCCCTGGGCGGCTGCCTGACAGCAGCCGGCTAGGCAATAGGGCGGCCCCTCCGGCTCTCAGGTGTCCCGACGCTCGCCCGACAGCGGCCTGCCCTCCCCTGCCCCGTGGCCGTCTTCTCATCCTGGCCTCCATGTGCGAGGGACCACCGACCCACGGTGGTGGGCCACGAGCCTGGCTGTGTCTCTTCCGTGTCCGAGCCGGCGGCTGTGGCGAGGATGCCGCCCTACGGACGCGCCGCACGGGCCCCGCTGCCCACTCCGATTCCGGCGCCGCACTGCCCCGCGCTGCCGCTGCTCTGCAGCCCTCGCCAGCTCAGCTGCCCCGGCTCTCGCACGGCCGCTCCAGCCGCGGGTGGGGAGACGAGGGCACGTCCCCACCCCCGCTACGGGGCACGCGCATGCAGGGGGAGCACGGGCACGTGGGGGCTCCGCACCTGGGCGCCTCCCCCAGCAGCAGCAGCGCGGATCGTTGCGGGGACTGTAGGTTAACCCACGATGTGCTTAACTGAGGTTCGTCGCGGCCCCGGCTGTTCAGCACGTCGGCTCTTGTGTCCAAGAGAAACAGGCGCTGAGCCTGCTTATTCTCTGCACCACACGAGGGTGCAGGGCGAGCGGGTAGTCGTGGGCGAGGTCGCCCGCGGGACCTGGGAAGGGGCCCCGATGGCTGGCCTTGTGCCACAGTCTTTACGGAGTGATTTCCTGCACTTGAGTGGGATTCCCGGTGGCCACCAGGCCCGGTTTAGAGAGGCCAGGGTCCAGGGGATAACAGACCCCTGACCAGAGCAGACAGCTGGGGCTCCGTGCGGCCCGGCAGCCTCATCAGAGCGCCTCCCAGCTCCCGGGGATGCTTCGGCAGCTCCGCTTTGCAGGTGGGAAGACCAAGGCCCCGAGAGGAACTGACCTACACAGGGTCCTGCCACGCTCGTGGGCTGGAGCCCAGGTCAGTACCAGGTCGGTGGGCTTTGGTGGCCCCTCGTGCTCCCTGTCCGTCGTCTGCGGTGGGCGCAGCGCCTCAGCCTTTGTGCAGCCCCGCCCGTGGGCCCCAGGCTGCTCCCCCGCTTGGATAGGGCGGGTTTCCCCGTGGCCGTCTGAGCGGTCCTGGAGGGGAAGAGCCAGCGTGGCTACAGGGCCACGTCCGCTCGGTGGTTTTCTCGAAGCTGGATCTTCCCTCGGAGCCGAGGACGTGGAGGAAGTTGATGGTGGGAGCCCGTGCGACGCCCAGTCGTTGTCTGACTTTGGGAGGCCGGCCTCCGCGGTGCAGCCTCAGAGGCTCCTTCCCAAGGAGTCAAGTCAGCGCTCCCCAGAGTCAGGGGAGCACGTCACCCAGCTCTGCTGACGAAACTTTTCTGCCACACTTTTAGCCAAGAAGAGCTCACGGTCCGGCTTCCAAATAACGCAATCAATGACGATATTCCGTTACTTAGAAAAAGCTGCTCCGCTGTAGTCATGTGGGCTTTCATTTGTGTGAACTGCGTGTGTGTATGTGTGTGTGTGGTATAAAACACACGGATCACATCAGAGCCGTACACTGAAGTGTTCCAGGTGCGTGTGAAGAAATGATGAGATGTCTGGGAGTGAGGGGCGGACGGGGAGATGGGCCACACCATTGGACACAGGGGGTCACCACACTTCCCTTAATAACAGAAAGAGGAGAAAAGAGGGAGGGTGGTGGGCCTGAGCACGTCCCGGGGCCGCCTGCTGGGACCTGCGTCCTGCCCCATGTGCGCTCACCCCTCCACTCCTCCTGCAGGAGGGGGTTCACAAAGCAGGACTCGCTGTCTTGCTGACGGTTGGCGGGGAGCCTCTGTCATGCCCTGTCCCTCGAGGGAGCCCGTCGATCGCTGCCAGACTGAGCACTGCTGCTGCTGCTGCCGGGTAGGACCTCGCAGGCACGCACCTCGAATCTGGGGTTAGGAGGGGAAAGAACCAGAGTTTTTATTCTGGGAGTTTATTTTTTCTTTTCGCAAACCTTTAATCGACATTAAAAATAGTGCACGTGGGGCTTCCCTGGTGGCACAGTGGTTAAGAATCCGCCTGCTGATGCAGGGGACACGGGTTCGAGCCCTGGTCCGGGAAGATCCCACATGCCGCGGAGCAGCTAAGCCCGGGCGCCACAACTACTGACGCCCACGCGTCTAGAGCCCGTGCTCTGCAACAAGAGAAGCCACCGCAATGAGAAGCACGCGCGCCGCAATGAAGAGTAGCCCCTGCTCGCGGCAACTAGAGAAAGCCCCCGTGCAGCAACGAAGACCCAACACAGCCAAAAAAAATTAAACTAATTAATTACTTAATTTAAAAAAATAGTGCACGTGACACAGTGCTTCCTGGAGAGCAGGAGCAGGGTCGCTGGAGGGTGCATGGCCCGGGGTTTCCTCTCAGCAGCCCGCGCTGGGGGCATCCCGGAGTCTGCTGGCCACCTGCCATTCAGGCGTGGCCCCAGAAGCCAGGGCACCATCCCCACTACAGTGAAGGGTCCCAGGCCCAGGTCTGGCCGAGCCATGTGGGGAAGGCAGCCTGCCCCGTGCCAGGATCCTGCCCGAGGACTCAGAGGAGGGTGGGTGGGGGTGGGGGGTTTTACCCCACGTGACCTGTGGAAATGATGGGGGCTGGGTCTGGCAGGCTCCCCTATACAGAGAAGCGTGGGCTGAGGGCCGAGGCTAGACGCTGGACATTCGTGCAGGCTGGTTCCCCACCCATGGCCCTGCTCCCTCTGCCTTGGATGGATGGCCATCACTGAGACGTGCAGTAGATTTCAGGACGCAAGATCAACATACAGAAGTCAACCGTATTTCTGTGCGTTCGCTGTGAATGCTGAAACTGAATTTAACATGGCAGTGTGGTACCATTCCTACCAGCCCAGCCTTGCTGCTGGTTTTCCGTACCCTTTGGGCATTTGCACTCTTCGTGGAGCAGGTTTTTCCACGCAGGAGCTTTTGTTCAGGGGTAAGTTAGGGTTTTTCAGGTGCCTCCTTCCTTATTCTCTTTCCTAACCCTATGCAAGCACCTCTGGCCGCCATCATCTCCTGGGATGCCGGAGGGCTGCCACCCAGGCTCTTGGGCCCAGGGGTAATGCCTCCTAGAGGGCGACCGCACTCTAGTTCTCTGCCGTGGCCTGAGGTGTGGGTGGGCGTGCTTGGTGGAAGGCAGGGGGAGGTGAAGGGGAGAGGGGGGAAGGACTGTTGCTCCTCGGAGCTTGGTAAGGAGGGTGGGCCTAGGGCTTGGCAAGCGCCACTTATGGCAGGTTTAGAAATTTCCAAATAACTCTGTTTATTAATGGTAAGCAAAAACAGACAGTGTGGTATTAATGGAGGGAAAGACACGGATCTGAATAGAGACCCCAGAAACTGTCCCACGTCCGCACCTTGATTTTCAGCAGAGGTGTAAAAGTAATTCAGTGGAGAGTCTTTTCAACAAGCCGTGCTGCAGTAATAAGGCATACACAGGGGACAAGTGTGTTGACTCCTTGGGCTCTTCTATGTTGGCCGTCGCACCACGTGTAAACAGAGACAGTTGTATTTCTTCCTTTCCGATCCGAGTGCCTTCGCTTGCGCTTTCTTGCTTTCTTGCCCTGGCTGGAACACGTAGTGCTGTGTTGAATAGCGGTGGTGAGGGTGGGTCTCCTCACCTTGTTCCCAAGCTGGTGGGGGGAGGGGCCGTTTTACATGTTACATACCAAGTTGAGGAAGCTCTCCTCTATTATTAGTTTTCTGAGAATGTATATCATAAATGAGTTTTGAACTTTGTCACACGCTTTTTCTGCATCAGTTAATATGATCATGTGATATTTATTCTTCAGCCCGTTGATGTGATGGGTTTATTAGATTGACTCTTGAAAACTGACCCAGCCTTGCGTCTGTGGAATAAACTCTGCTTGGTCATGGTGTATAATTTTTCTAATGTGTTGCTGAGTAGGATTTTTGCATTTACATCTATGAGAGATTTTGGTCTATATTTTACTTTCTCTTTCATTCTTTTTCCTTTGGTACTATTTTTGTCTGGCTTTGGTGGCAAGGTAACACTGGCCTCCCAGAGCAAACTGGGAAATGGTTCCTTTGCTTCCGTTTTCTGGAAGAGCTTATATAAAATTGGTGTTAATTCCTCTTTAAGTGTTTGATAGAATTCCAGCGAAACCATCTGGGCTTGGACACAAGGTTCTGGAGTCAGGCCTGCGATAGCTTTAGTGACAGCCAGGCCCTGCGATGGCCGTCCCTGGAGGGGCTGGCGGGCCGGCTGCACCAAGACCTTGAGCAGCACTTTGCTTCCTCTTGTTGTGGCCGACGGCGGACCCTGCTCCCCTGGGGCGGGGGCTCCCCCCATACTCACACGCGCACTCACGATTTCCACCCGCCAAATGCTTCCAAGCAGGGCCTGACCCGCTGGCGGGGCCACGTGTGAGGGAAGGGGTGTGTGCGGGAGCTCTGGGGGCTGCGAGCAGATGCGGGCATCCAGGCGGGTGTTCCAAACCCCCTGCAGCATTTCCTGTGATTTCACCAGTGGTTGGCTCTCGGGAGGTGCCAAGCCCGGGAACACTGTGCTTGCTGATGGGCCGGACGTTCCGGCTAATGATGTCTGCGTGGGACATATTTGTTCTTTGCTGAATGACTCCGAATGATCCCCGTGATCTTGGGGTGCTGGTTTCGAGAGCTTGTTCTTCCTGCCTTGGGGGAGGCTTTGGTGGCAACTTCATGCTTCTGGAACACCAGCTCAGCAGAGGTGTTCCACTCTGCCCCCCACACCTCCAGCCATCCTGGCTTCTCCTCTGCTTCACGTGGGCCTCTGTGCCCCCTCCCCGGGATGTGGCTGCCTGCTCCCTTTGCCTGGACCACCTCTCTCCCAAATATCCACGGCCGTGCCCTCACCTCTGGGTCTCAGGTGTCACTGTCCTGACGCTGTCTCCTTGACCTCCGTCCTCCTCCAGCCATTTAAAATGACAAAATGTAAGTCAACCGACTCTCTGTCTGTTGTCCCTATTTCCTCCTTAGTATTATAGCCTTTCAGGGCAGTCTGACTATGGCAGGGGGGTCTTAGTTCAGGCTGCTATCACAAAATGCCGTGGGCTGGGTGGCTTATAAGAAACCGATGCCTTTCTCACGGTTCTGGAGGCTGGAAGCCCAAGACCAAGGCACTGGCCGTTTTGGTGTCCGGTGGGTTCTCTTCCCTGATCTCCTTGCTGTGTCCTCACGTGGTGGAGGGGCGAGGAGCTAGCTCTCTTAGTGACAGCCAGTGCCCTCCCTTATGAAGGTACTGATCGCCTTCACGAGGCCCCCATCCTCGGGATCTACTTACCCCCCAAAGGCCCCACCTCCGAGTGCCATCGCGGGGTGGGCGGTAGCATTATGATATAGGAGTTGTGGGGGCACTGGAACATGGTTTGTGGTAGCAGGCGTTCCCCACAGTAAGCTTAGCACTTAGAAGAACATCTCATGTGAAGGTGTTGCTTAACGAACGTATGTGGAATGCAGCCAGGTCTGTTATGTACCCATGCTTCCTGGCCGGGAGCTGCTGGGCCAAGTTGCATGGGGTTCTGGGGCCTCGGTGGCCCCTCAGAGGTAGACCCAGTGTGCTGCTGCCGGGGCCACACGGCAGGCAGGCCTCTCAGCCACACTGTCCCGCTCCACCAGCTGGACTCTGGCCACGAAGGCCCTCGGGGCTGGACCAAGCGCCCTTTCTCTTGGGGTCCCTACAGGTAGCCCCAGGGTGCACGGAGTGGCCCTGTGCCTGCTGCTGTCTGACACAGGCCAGAAACAGACAACCAGGGGGTAGCACAGACCAGCAGCACCTTCTGGGGGTGAGCCCCACCTGCCTCTGTGTGAGGGCTTGCGGGGACAGAGTGTGTCCTGCAGGCAGGTCCCTGGGCAGAGAAGGGCCTGGGAAGGAGCTGGGTCGGGAGCGGCAGACCCGGCCCGTTTCACACCCTTTACGTCGTCTGCACAGCGTAGGTAACAGGGCAGCTGGGAGTGTGAGACGAGCGGGCACGAAGCTCCCTCTGCGCTGCGTGTCCCTGTGTGCGGTGTCCGACCCTCACCCTGCCCCAGGCCAGCTCTTCCCCTCCGGCTCTCTCCTTTGTCCAGCCTCCCACGGTGGCCCATTAGAGTCACCAGAATAGTACCGTGAAGAAACCAGATTGGGGGTTCTTGGGTTGCAGGGCTGACACAGGAAATGCACTGGGAAATCAGCACGCAGATCCTCTATGACTCTGGGACCTTGGGAGGTCCTCATCGGGCTGGGAAGCTGGGACACCCACATCCGCCAGCCAGCGCACGGCCTCAGCACCCAGGGGACAGCGTGTCCTCACGCCAGGGTGCCGGAGCAGCCCCCCGAAACCAGCCCCGCCTCCAGAGCCTGCTGCAGGCCTTGGGCGGGTTCAGCAGGCTCCGGCCGCGGGAGCGTGGTTTTCCTCGGACTATAAAAATTGATTTGCAGTATTGCCTTAGGAGAAGGACACGTTCATTCATTTACTCCGTGAGCCTTTATTGAGCACCTGCTTTTTGCTGGGTGGGTCTGCGGTGGGCAGACCCGGCCTTACGCTTGTGGAGCTCAGTTTGGGGGGGGTGGAGCTCTAGGGGCTCTACACAGCGGGTTCAGCGGGTGAGGCAGAGAAGGCTTCCCCGAAGCTGAGGGTTGACAGGCGCTGGAAGTGAGCGCTCCAGTCAGGGGAAGCGCATGCGCAGACGCCCTGGGAGGAGACAGCAGGCCAGGTTACCCGGCTGCAGGGGGTGGAGATGGGGGGGGGGGACCGAGCCCGCGGTCGGCAGACGCGTCCGTGTTAACTGCACCGCGTTGTTTTCCTGCCTCCCCTGTGGGGACCTGCCAGGGAGCCGGGGCCACCGCGCCGTGAGGAGAGCCACAGGCAGACCCCTGGGCGGGGGCTCAGCGTCTGCCACTCGGCGGCCGAGCTGTGGGCCGGGAAGTGCCCGGAGCCCTGGGCTGGGCCTTCCCCTGGCCCGGAGGGCCCTCCTCCCCCCCTCCCCCTCCCCCGCCCGGGGCCGCGCAGCAGCCGCCGCCCACTCGGCCTGGAGGGGAGGGGTGGTCCTCGCCCCCCAACCCCCGTGCAGGGCCGACCCCGCCCACCTCCTGACCCCGCCCCGCCAGGAGTCCCGCCCACACGCCCAGCCGCGTGCTTGCGTCACCGCCCAGCCGGCTGGATCTGGTTCCAGCCGAGCCTAGCCGGCCTGACATGCGCAGTGCGCGGGGGCTGCGGCGGCCGGGAGGTGCCGCGCTCCCGGGCACACCTGGCGGCCTGGGACGCGGAGGTCAGTGCGCCGGGCCGGGAGCGGGCCGTGGGGGCTGGGGGGCGCGGGGGTCCGTGCTGCAGGGCGGGGCGGGGTCTCGGCGGCGCCCTGGAGAGCCGAAACTGCGGTGGGGGCGGGGAGGAGGAGGGGCCCGGCCCGCCTAGTCCCGCTTCCAGACGAGAGGGTCCGGAGCGCCCCGCCTTCCGGGCCCGGGGTCCTGAACCGCGGACAGGCTGCGTGGGGCCGGGGCTCTGAGACGCGACTCGACGCGCCTCCCTCTCCCCGGTCGAGGCCTTGGGTGCCCGCCGACCGTGGGCTGCTTCTTCCATCCCGGGACCCACGCCAGTCCCCTGGGCTCTGCCGGCCCCACCTTCTCTCTGTAAGGACGGGGAGTGGTCTGGACCACGTCGGTGCCCCCTCCCCCAGGCTGGGCTGTCATCACCGTTGGCGACCCGCCTTCGGGGCCTTTATAGCCGGAGGCCGTAGCCCTGCGAGGTCCACCGCCACTCAGCGCATTGAGTGTCAGGGCTTGGGGGCGGAACCCACCAGGGCATCTACCATTTTGCTTGTGAAGTTACCTGGGTATGCGTAGCTCTTTGCTTGGCAATGTGAGTGTTTAGTTTTTTAATTCATTGTTACACTCAGGAACTCTTACAAAGTGTGGGGGGTATTTTCCTAGTGTGATGAAATGACTTTGGAAGTTACACTTAACAGCGGATGGAGCACAGCGGATGGAGCTGACATCGTGAGGTGTTACATGCACGTTTAACGAAGCCTTTGGATGTTCCTGTTTCCTTCTTTTGGAGCCACTAACATGTTTTGTTTTGTTTTGTTGCCTGAAGAGCCTGCAGCCTGGTGCCTGTGGGGCTGGAGGGCAGCTGGGCCCCTGTAAGGCCCGCGGTGGAGGTGGGTTAGGACGCGGCCCCAAACGGGTATATCCACTCTGTGCCCGGCCGTGCAGTTTTCTCTCCCAAGGACGCAAGGCGCAGAAGCCGCTGGGGAAGACAGTCCAGAGTCTGCTGGGTTGACACGGGGTGAAAACGTAATTGAAAATTTTGAGCAAAAGTGGGATTGTTTTTGCTTTGAGGGAAGCAGCGTCGGACGCTGTGGGAAGCCTGGCGCCCCAGGCCCACCTCGAGTGTGGGGGAGAGAGAGGTCTTTGTGGTCTTGTGGTATGCTTTTCATTAAAATGGCAAGATCAGTACTGTCAGATTAGGAACGACTGTCTGCTAGTCTTTCAGAAGTTGCTAGAAGTTACGCTCTCTGTGTGTTAAATGTTATGTCTAGACTCGCAGCTCGTTCGCTTGATGTTCCGCTCAGCTCTGCCCACGCTGGCTGTCCATCTCCCGGAACTGCATTTCCAGGTTACACACAAAATGCAGCCTGAACTCCTGGTCAGTCACACGTTTCCAAAGATGGAAGGAAAGCAGCTTCTTGCAGGGAGGAGGTGGGCGTGGCCGGGGCCTGCAGAGCCGGGGGCAGCTTCTCTGAATACACGAAGCAGACCCTGTGTGATCTTTGCCTTCCGATAACGGGACAGTCCACATTAGGCTGTTGACCGTGCAGAGCGCAGCTGGGCCCCAAGCCTGTGTTGGCCTCTCAGCAGCGAAAGCGATGGGGAGGGTTGTACATCATCCTCCTGCCTAGAACCAAGGAGGGCCCATGGGCTGGTCCTGCTGCGCGTGGACATCAGAGCTCCTGCAGAGGCCAACCAGCCAGGGCCTGTTTGCTCCCTGCATATGGGCGAGATCAACCCAAAAGCTTAGCCGAGATTCTGGGAAGCAGTGAGAGCAGGTGGCCCTTGGGATCTGGGGGCCACGAAGGCCTGTGCCGTCTGCAGCTAGGAGGGGGTGTGGGGTCCTGGCCCTGGGCCACTGTCCTGGGCCTGCTGGTGGGAGACCTTGGGGCTGTGAATGAAGGTCTCCAGTGGGCAGTGGGGGTGGGTGACAGTCTCTTCCTGTCCTCAGGAGGCCTTAAGGACTGGGTGTGTAGGAGCCAGGTTCCTGCTAAAAGTCAGCCGACGAAAGCCACCCCCCATAAATGCCTGGTAAGAAGAATCGGTGGACCTCCTCCGCCCACCCCCGCCCCGGGGCTCATGGGGAAGCAGGGTAGCTGCTCTGGAAATGGAAGTGCTGCCAGGGGAGGGGTAGGTCGTGTGGCCCTCCTACCAGCTTCGTTCCTGCTGGGCTGGAGCTCTCCCTGATGGAACGTGCTGCATCTTCTCTGTTCTCCTGCCCCCTCTGCCGTGGGGTCTGCGGTCTCAGCTAAGACCTCAGTGGCCCTGAGGTCCCCGTGCCGCACCTCGGCAGCACGTGACCACCCCGCCCCCAGCCTGTGGTGCCCATGTTACACCTGAGCCGGGTGCTCCTCACCCTTCCCCCACAGGCCTGCGGCAGCTCGGCCACAGCTCAGCCTGTGTCCCCGGAGGCCCCAGGCCCGGGCTTGTGGGACACGGTGCTTGGTGGGGGAGGTGCTGGGTGCACCAGGTTCCCGCGTCCAGGCCCTGGGCCTCGCGTGCTGGTGCTGACCTGCCCGTGCACCTACTGGCTTTGGCTCTCCTTTGACCACGTGTCCCTGCGGCCTCTCCCCCTGGCTCCTCCCTAGACCGCAGCCTCTGAAGGGAGCCGAGGGATCTCCCCCATCCTGGCTCTCCCCCGAAGCTGTAGCCTGGCTTTGCTCCATTGTCCATCCAAGGGCAGGAACGGATGGACAGCCTGTGAAAAGGTAAAATGAGTAAATACCTCAGGACTTTCTGCTTCCAGAAACGAATTTGATCTCTGTAAACACGGTTCCTGTCGCAGGGCAGTTAAACCAGGCCTCCTGCTGTCTACAGGCCAGAGGGGGTCCTGCCCGCCCCCCCTCCTCTTGCAGGTGTGGGCCTTGCAGAGAGGCTGTCCTTGCTGGCCGTGACCCCCGTCCAGAGGAGATGAGAAGTTGATCACAGCATGGCCTCGGGAGAGCCAGGAGTCCTGCCGTCATCCAGGCTGAGGTTCTGGGGGACCTTGAGAGGGTTTTATAGGCTGGTCATCACAGCACGGCCTCGGGAGAGCCAGGAGTCCTGCCGTCATCCAGGCTGAAGCGCTGGGTGGTCATCTGCTCCCTGGCTTTGGCACCCCAATCTGTGTTTCGTGTGTCTTTTGGCTTTTCAAGTGCACGGTGGTACGTAACACACGTTCATTTGAATCCTTGGGTTACGAGAGAAGCAGAATAGAAGTTAAGTCTTCTGGTCACCGATGCCCCCGGCCCGCTGAGCGTGCAGCCGTGCTCAGAGTTTTTTGTTCTGAAGCTGGTCTCTGACAAGGGCCAGTGTCTCCAGCCCAGGTGGGGAGCAGGTCCTGCCGGCAGCCAAGGCCACAGGCTTTGAAACGGTTGATGTGGAAGACCTTTCCCAGACCCCTGGCCTGTCCGCAAGGGCCACCGTCCCTCGGTGGCACAGCCCCCCGCCTGGGCCGTGGCCGTGGCGACCCCCCCACCCCTCGAAACCCTCACCTCTTCCTCTGTAACCCAGGAGCTGGGCTCCAGCGGGGTCCGCGTGTGTTTCTGGCCAAGAGCGTCTGACGGTTTCGTCATAATGTCCAAGACCCACGTGGAAGGGGACCAGGGGGTGATGGGCTGGGAAGGGGAGAGACGTGGGCCAGGGAAAGGACGCCCTTCCTCCCAGGTGCTGTGTGGTGGTAGAGCCCAGGGCTGCAGGCGGGGCGGCGCTGGGCAGGATTCTTGGGGGCTCCATCTCACTGATTCTGGGACCCACTGGGGTTGAGCGTTTCCTTGTGCTGTGCGTGTTGACAGCAGACCACGGTGGCCCTGGCGGGCGGGGGCGGGGCCAGGCTCTCAAGTACTGTACGGGGACCTCTCACAGCGTCACCTCACGTGGATCTGCCCTGGGGGCGGTAATGAAGCGCGGAGGCTGTATTTTGTGATCTGGTATCTGTTTCAGCGTGGGCCCCTGTGCTTGTGTATCCTGGTTCAGGCATTTGGGAACGTCTGGTGTCTGCAGCATCTGGATGGAGGAGCTGTGCCCTGCTCTGAACGGCCGCTCAGCCCGGGGCAGCCGCTGTCCCTGTCCTCCAGGAGCTCACTTACCTCCGGCCGTGCGCTCCTTGAGGCCAGAGCCCGTGTCTGCCTCAGCACCGGCACCGGCAGCAGCAGCGGCAGCTCTGCAGGGCACTGGGCCCGTCACCCACGGCCCACAGCGCTCGCAGCGTCCCTGCTTGCCCAGCCCAGCCGCTCGCTGGGTTGATCAGAGCAGCGTCCTGCGTTGTGTGCATGCTTTCTGAAGTTGTTTGGAATTGGGTTGGTTTTTTTTGGCGGAGCTGCGAGGCTTGTGGGATCTCAGTCCCCTGACCGGGGATTGAACCCGGGCCGCAGCAATGAAAGCCCGGAATCCTAACCGCTAGGCCACCAGGGAACTCCCTGGAATTGGCCTAGTTTTAATCAGAGTACTGCAAATAAAATGAGGAGGGTACATATCACTGTTTCTGTTTCTGAATTAGCAGAGGAAACTCAGCATCGCTCACAGGTTGGGGGAATGAGCGTTTAAAGAATCTAACAATTTGTAACTGAAATCTTAGTGTCTCCTGTGTGTTTCTGCTCTTGTTCTGCAGGGAAGCTGTGGGGGGGAAGGCTCATGGCGTCTGTGTTGTCCTTCAAGTTGCGTCTAGTTATTTCAAAACACAAAGTTTTACTTAAATATTAGGAAACACTCTCTCTTTTGTTCTTCATCGTTTTCAGGAAAGGAAAAAGGAATTGATTGGCTACCATGAGTTTCCCTTTTGACTTTTAATAATTGCAGTAATGCTCCTGATTAAGGTTCAGTTTTCAAGCTGAAGCAGTGTCTCAAAGGAGCTGCAGGCGGGGACTGGGCGTCCTGCCCGCGGATGCCTGGCTTCAGAAGCGGAAGGAAGAGGGGGCTGTGTGGCCTGGGGAGGCGCCAAGTCTGGGACCAGTTTCCTCTTAGGTGCCCTCCCTTCCACCCCTGAGCTCCCGTCGCTTCAAGGTTCAGCCGGCTCCATGGGACTTCCGGGAGAGAAGCCGGTGCTTCTGGCCTCAGCGGTGTTTGGACGGAGACCTGTGGTTAAGGGTCACTCTGGGGGGGGCGCCTGGCGGGGACCTGCGCTCTGACCACCTCTGGAGAGTCGCCGTGCCCTTGGGGACGTTGTCTGGCCTGTGGACAGACAGCTGAGCCGAGTGGCTGGACTGCTTGTGCTGCCCGGGCCCCTGCCCCCGCCACCTCAGGGTCACTTTGACCCCTAAACCCAGCCCTCACACTGGGGTCAGGTCACGCCTTACAGCTCGTCCCTGGTTCAGGCTTATGTTTCATTGGCAAGGATTTTTAACGCACACCTTTCTAGTCCCCTAATTCTGTGGTTGATGGGTTTCGCCTGGACGGAGTGGGTGGGTTAGGGGCCCCACCCCGGCCTCTGCTGTCAGCAGGCTGGCCGATGACCCTGTCCCCGTGTGTCAGTGGTCAGCAAGGAGCAGCCCCCCCGACCCCGGCCGGGAAGTCCCACCGGGGGGTGGTCCCTGCACTGCTGGCTCCAGCCAAGTGCAGCCTCCTCCTCAAGCACGTCCGCGGCCACCACTGCCCAGTGGTACTTGCCGGGTGATAGAAGGGAAGCTGGGCCCCGACGCTGAGTCTGATGCTCTTTGAAGTAGGAGGCTTCTGAGGAACACGTGGGTGACGGGCACTGCCTTCTCCCCACCGTGTTGGCCCCTCTGAGCCCACGCCCCTGGGGCTCCCCCAGCTCTGCTGGCATCAGGATCAGAGATCCCGTTGTCAGTCGTCCCCTCCCCCCCCCCCCCCCCCGGCCTCCCAGCTGAGCAGGACCTGGCTCTGGGCCTGAGCTCGGAGGCGGAGAGAACGGCCCCTGCACGGAGCCCCGGCAGCACGGGGCTCAGAACTGCTTGGCTCCCCGCGCTTCTCCTCCTGAGCTGGTGGGGGACCAGAGGGTCTGCAGGCAGGAGACCCCCTCCCTGCGGGCTACACTGTCCCCCGCAGCTGTGTAGTGTAACCTGTGAGCACGAGGCAGCAGGGGCCCCCCAAACATGGCCCGTCTCAGGCCACCCCAGCTGACCTTTCCTTCCTTGGCTCCCCCACAGACCCGTGACCCCCAGTGTGGAGAGCCAGACCCCCACCCCTTCCTGTGTGTTGGGGCCTCCGGGAGAATCCAGTTCAGAACCCTGGGCAGGAGCTGATTAGAGGATCCGAGCCAGGCCAGTGGGAGCCCACGCGGGAGGTCGGGGAGGTCGTGGTGGTCTAGGCGCCCCTCCCAGAGTGGGGCCTGAAAGGCCCTGGGGGGAACCACAGTGGGACAGAAGGGTCCCCAGGACCGCCCGCCTCCAAATGCACACACAACTCGAGAAAGCCTGACACGTGGTCGGGGTGCAGGAGGACCCCAGAGAAGGAGAACCGACCCATCTAGTAGACGGGCTCCTCTGTGCCCTCCCGGGCCTGTGCCGGGCCTGCCCCACCCTCCTGGGTCAGCCTTGGTTCATAGAGGAAGACTTCGCTCCCTGAGACTGGAGGGAAGGAAAAAGGTGGCTGGAAGAGAGGCCCGTTTGTAACCTGGGACACCCTCACAAGGCAGTGGGGACGGGGGGCCACTTGTGCCCGGTCGATGGAGCGTTGCAGGACGCCTGCCCTGTCAGTGTCTCCTGATGGCCCCGCGCCCACAGGCCAGGGACCGAGGCTGTGGTGCTACTCCCTGAATCTTGGCCTCAGCCCCCCACCCCCGTAGTGTCACCGGCAGGGGCAGGGCAGGCCTGTCCCCATCACGGAAGTGGCTAGGGAGGTGCGAGGCAAGGGGTCCTCCCGTGGTGGCAGCGGTCCCACGGTGACCGTCCTTCCAGAGTGTCCCGTTTTCATCTGCATTCCTGGCCAGTCCTCAACGAAGGAACTGGAGACTGAAGTCCAGTCTGTGGCGCCAGTGGTCGGTGCCAGCCTCGCTTCAAGGGATCACGGAGGGAGAGGGGTTCCCCCTGCACATTCTGCTGGTGCTTCCAGTGCCTTGAAGTTGCAGGACCCCCTGGGCTCCCCGGGGTCCTCCTATAGGGGCAGGGTTGTGGGTTTTCACTTTCTGGTTCTGGCTGGGGTGTGACCGGCGACACTGCCTGTCTCGGGGGCAGGGCAGGGCCGGTGGCCAGAGCACGAGGCCCGCCAGGGGTCCAGGCGCCCTGCTTGTGGACAAGGGCTGATGGGCCTCCTGGCCTGAAGGACCCGAGCCTGTCCTTCTTCAAAGCAGAGGGCTCTCTGCCTGAAGTGAGCCTGTGGAAACCTTCCAGATCGAGGTCATGCCGTTTCTGCTCTGTGTCTCTTGCCCAGAGTCACGGGGCTGGATGCTTCCTTCATGTAGTTGTGTTTTCTCTGTGTCGCTATTCCCGTAAGAAGTCAGCACGTTTCCTTTTGTTTTGTTGTTTATTTAGTGCATTTCCTGGATGTACTCAGTGCCTGTGTTGCCCGGAGGCCGGTGAGGATTTAAGTGCTAAATGCACCTTTGATCACCCGTGTGCTGCGTTACTTAATACGGTGCGTGCAGACATTCACGCGTGGATGCAATTTGTGCCTGGACTCCAGGGCCCTCCAGGCTCCACCGCGGTCCTCCAGGGTCCCTCGGGGCCCTCCAGGGTGGCCGTGGCTCACCAGCTTGGGTGCACATCTGCCAGAGGCCTTCCACACGGGCTGACTTGTTTTTGTGCCCTTTGAAACATAGCCTGAAGAGCTCTAATTGGAGAGGGGACTATGTGCTGAGGCTTAAGCTTTCACCTCACTTCGTGGGGGGGCCTGTGTTTTGTCTGGAGCAGCAGCGCGGTGTGGTGCTTCCGAGGAGACCCCAGCGGTCAGTTCCCCATGGTTGTGCTAAGTTGGGGAGATGGGGTCTGTGTTCCAGAGAGCAGTCGTGTTAACAGCACTGACCCTGCTGCCCCCAGGCCTTCCCCAGGAGTGGGCCTGGCCTGTGGGGAGTCCCGGGGTGGCTGTGGTCCGCAGGGCTTTCTGGGGGTGAGGCTTCTCCTTTCCCTGAAACTTGGTCCCCAGAAGGGCCCTCACAGGCTGCGGTTGTGGACTCCTGCGTTCCTTCCAGATGGTCTTGGTGTTTTCGTGGGCTGTCCCCCCGCAAGCAGTACCAGCGGGAGGGGCGGGGGCCCCCAGGCCTGAGTGGGTTTAGGAAAAGGACACAGGTCCCACAGGGGGACCGTCCCTCGGGCTTGGGCAGGTGTGCAGAGCCCAGGGGCTCAGAGGTGCTGGCTTCCTCACGTGGTCCACACCAGGGTTTGGCCCGGTAGCCTACGTTGTTTACTTGGAATAGCCAGCATTTAAAGTTTAGGAGATTCACCTGTAAACATGTGTTTCTAGCTTTTCTTGAGAGTCCAGTTAGCTCAACGTTTGCCCCGGGCCCCCAGCTCCCCTGGATGCTGCGCCCCTGTGTCTTGCCTGGCCCCTGGGCCTCATGGCTCTGAACAGCTCCTCTCGGGGGCCACGGAGTGTGGGCTCCCCCCACTGCCACGTCAGGGGCACCACCGGCCAAAGCGAGAGTGACTGAAAGAAGCTCTTTTCG
Source organism: Globicephala melas (assembly GCF_963455315.2). Classification (NCBI taxonomy): domain Eukaryota; kingdom Metazoa; phylum Chordata; class Mammalia; order Artiodactyla; family Delphinidae; genus Globicephala; species Globicephala melas. The sequence continues at coordinate 573,273 of NC_083328.1, read as the reverse complement.
TAGTTTCCAGAGTCCGTGCCTAACACAAGACCTAGATCCTTAACGCTGGACGTGCCAGCAGCCCCAGGAGAGGCAGTTGGACCCTTCAGGTGCCCCCCTCCATGGGACTGCCGGGGTCCACGTCCCCTCCCTCCCAGGCCCACACTAGAGCCCTGGCCATGTCCCCCTCCAGCCTCCCTCCTGTGCCCTTCCGTGGGGACAGTGGCACCTCGGGCCATCACTGGGCCTGCAGAGTACCCCAAGAGCCCTCAGGGAGTGGGACCTGGCTCCCGTCTCTTGTGTGACCAGGCTTAGCCTCGGGGAAGCAGCCAGCACCCCATAGGGTCAGAGGGGCTTGGGCAGCAGGGGCCTGGACCTGGATTTGGAGGACACCACCGTGTCCTAGTGACAGTGGGAGCCATGGGGGGAGTTGCATCCACCCTGGGGGCAGATGCCTCTGACCCTTCCATTCCCTTCCCAGACCTGCCCAACCTGCTGGCCTCCCTCGGGAGTCAGTGTTGGCCAGTCCCCAGCCCTGACCCTTCCCTGGGACTTAGGGCCTCTTGGCCGGTGCAGTGCCCCCCTGTGTGGCTCAGAGGGGCAGGGCTGGCCTGCTGCTTTTAGTGCCAGCTTCTCTGTGAGCCAGCGGGTGTGTCTCCTAGACCCCAGTGCACCCCACTTCGAATTTGTGACAACGTGGAAGGGCCTGGAGGGTGTAGTAGTGCTGGAATAAGTCAGACAGTGTGATTTCACTCACGTGGAATCTAAAACACAAGGAGGCAAACCAAAGATGCAGAGATCAGTGTGGCGGCTACCGGAGGGGAGGGACGGGGGAGGGCGGGGCAAGTTAGAGGCTCAACCCCAGGGTGACAGATGGAAACTAAAGGTTTGGTTGTGAGCACACCGTTGCCTCCGCAGAAGTAGAAATTTACGTAACGTTATGAGCCAGTGTTACTCCAGTGAGGAATACCTTGTTTTAAAAATCTGATTTTATTCCCTGTCAGCGGAAGTCTGGCTGATACTGGCGTTGGTGTTTCAGGCATGGTTGTGATTTTTAAAGCAAACACACACCCTTCGGGCAGCTGTGTGGTCAGAGCCCCTGCTGCCCTGTCCTCCAGGGTGTTCCAGCCTCCTGCCTCTCCCCCTCCCTCTCCCCCTCACTGTCTCCCTGCTTCTCCCCCCTCCCTCTCCCTCTCCTCACTGGCCCCTCCCTCCCCCTCCCAGTCCCCCTGCCTCTCCCTGCTCCCTCTCCCCCTCACTGCCCCCCTGCCTCGCCCCCTCCCCTCCCTCTCCCCTCCCCTCCCCTCCCTCTCCCCTCCCCCTCCCTCTCCCCCTCCCCTCCCCCTCCCCCCGCCCGGCTGCAGTGCAGTGTGGGTCGGGTCTGCGTGGAGCATCCATGCGAGGCGGCGGGTCGCCACTCCTCCCCGGGAGAGGAGCCCTGAGCCCCATACGGAGGCGCCTCCTGGGCAGGTGGGCTGTGCGTCCCGTGTCAGGGCTGCCAGGAGTCACCCGGTGCAGCCCTGAAGCTCCACGGCAGGTAAATCCCAGATGGTTTACAGAGGAGGAGGAGCTGGGGAAAGCAGCTCTTTTGTTTGAGAAGATTCCGGAAGGAGCGGGAGTGGAGTGGGAACACAAAGGTGGTCAGGGATTGGCATTTGTGACGGCCTGCCTGCCGGGGCATGAGAGGGTCCCCGCTGGGCCTTGCTCTCCGGGATGGGGGCTGTGGACGCTGGGTGTGCGGGGCCAGTGCCAGAGGCCTCCCTGGAAGTGCTGGAGCCGTGGCCGGGTCCCCAGGGCTTCCGGCCTGCATCACAGTGAACTCGCTGGGTCTGGCCTCTGGGGTGATCAGGAGACCTTGGACTCTGCTCTTGTTTGGTTTGTGGGGTAGGGGATCGCATCACAGGTCCCAGCGCCTCCTTCCTGCTCAGCCCCAGAGAGACTCTCCCAGGCACCTCCTGCCGCCCTTGGAGCCTGGGGGGGGGGTCCTCGGCGGGTGCGTGCAGCACCTGCCCCACCCTGCAGGACTTCCCCCGGGATCCCGGGACGAGCGGCCCAGCGTGGGCCACGGGGTCCAGGGAGCCGCGGTGGCACCTGCTCCCGAAGCCCTGATGGTGGTGCCCTTGCTTCCAGGGAGCCGCGTCCCCGGAGGAGCAGAGGGTCCTGGAGAGGAAGCTGAAGAAGGAGAGGAAGAAAGAGGCCCGGAGGCGGCTGCAGGAAGCGGGCATCTCCGTGGCCCAGAGCCCAGCAGCCAGGCGCTCGGGGGCCGCGCTGGCCTTGGACTACCTGTGCAGGTGCGCGACCCCGGAGGGATGCAGGCAGACCGACACGGGCTGCGGGCTCAGGGCCCCCGGGGGGGCGGGTGGTCGCAGCCTCCGCGGCTGTGTCTGGGGCCAGGGGAGCCGCCTGCTCCCCGCCTGGGCGTCTGGCGCCCGGAAGCGCAGCTTCAGCCGTCGGGGTCAGCGGTGACAGGTCAGTAGTTGCGGGCGCTTGGGCAAGGCTACCCCTCAGCCTCCACCTCAAATTAACCAAATGCAGGTGAAGAGTCTCACTCACCTGCCCCTCATAGTGTTGTGACAACCTGACAAAATAATGGCCTTGGAGCTACCATGAAAGACTCATGGGCCATGTGCTGAGGATGGCATCTCACCACCACTGTCAACCTTGTCACCCCACCTACATCACCACCCGCACCCACGTCACCACTGTCAGCATTCACGTCACCACCACCACGTCACGTCACCCCCCCCTGACATCACCATCCACGTCACCACCCCATCGTCATTGCTGCCATCAGCATTGTTGCTGTCTCCACCATCACTCTCGTCACAGGTCGCACACACCCCACATCTCCCTCCAGGAACCTGTGTTCTTTCGTGGAGTCCTCGAGATCCAGCCAAGGGTTGGGGTTGGTGGCTTGGAGCCGGTTCAAGAACAGAGTTCCTGGGGGCCCTGCAGAGGATTCTGGAAGGGCAGGGGGGCCTGAGGACGTGTGTGAACCCAGCGATAGGCTGGGAGGGGGCGTTTCAGAGCCCTGTCTTCCAAGAAGGAGGAGCTGCCCGGCTGCCCTGGCTCTGTATGAAGCGGAATCTTCCTGATTCCTGGACCGGGCTGAGCACCGATGAGTCAGCTGCACAGGCAGCCCAGGGTCCAGGCCTCCCCCTCCTCCTTGCCCCCGTCCCCCTCCCGCTCCCCCTGCTGTCTCTGAAGCCCGTGAGGTTGTGGCAGAGCATTAGACGCTACCCCGCGTCTCTCGCAAGCCTGGGGCCCCGCTGGGCCCGGGCAGGGCTCCCACCTGCTGGATGGACTGGGGCTTGCCATTCCCCCAGCCCCAGCCGGAGCCTGCTCTGGCGCAAAGGGGGCACAGGCCGTAACCGGGACGGGTGCCCTGGGGAGCCTCGGGCCTTGTGCTGGGCCTGCCTGAGCCCCCAGGAGCAGCCCTTCTTCGGCTCTGCTGGAATCTCCGAGCGCGCTGTCCCTTCCTCGTGGGGGCCTGCTCCCGTTAAGATCTGCCCGCCTCCCTGTAGGAAACACGCCTTCGATTCAGTGCCTCCCTCCCCGCCCAGGGAAGGCCGGGTGCCTTCCTCGCACTGCAGGGGCCACCATTGGCTGGCCGGTGGGGGCCACGTGGAGCCCGGCGGGAGGGGAGGCCCAGCCTGCGCACCGGCGGAGGGAGCTGCCCGGCAGCCTCCCCTGACCCTGGGCCTGACCCTGGGCTGTGTTAAGGGGGTGGGGGGTACGGGGATGGCCAGCAGGCCCCTCGTTGACACCTGGTCCCGTCCCGGCACCTTTCACCTGCAGCTTAGGTGATATTTTCCGTGGTGAGCACGGCCGTACAAGGCAGCCAAGAGAGGCACCTGCAGGCTCCGCTGTCACTCGGGGGACTGCTCTGAAGACGGTGGTCCTGGGGAGGGGACAGCGGACCCACTCAGCAGCTCAGACGGCCCTGCCCAGCGCTCCCCAGGGGACCAGAAGCTGTGGGGTGCTGTGGCTTCAGAGCAGCCGTCACATCTGGGTCCTGCACCGCAGGCAGCGCACGTACCTGCCTCTCACCCCTCTGGGTCGTAAGAACATCCTTCGGCCCTGACCTCACGGTGCTGAGAGCCGCGTCCTCATGGGAGCTGCTGGCGGTGCAGCACCCCCTTGAGAGGGTCGGGCTCGGCCCTCACCCCCGGGGCCCGCGCTCCCTCCCTGCTGACCTCTGACCTCTCACTTCCCCTGCTCACCAAAGTCACGCAGATGCTCCATCTGTGGGTCCCTGCCTTCTGGGGAGGTATTTTTGGGCGGGGCTGGGGGCCCCCGTGGTCACTCGGTCATCATTCACATGGTCCTGGTGTGTCTGGGAGCCTCCTCTGTCCGTTGTGGATTTCCGTGGGGCCGCACCACCCCCAGGCCTCCAGCCGGGTGCCCTTTGCTCCCCGTGGGCCCGGACAGCCCATCTGAAGCCAGTCCGATGCTCCAGACACCCGAGCCGCTTCTGGGGCCCGGCGGACCACAGGGTTGAGGTGACCCTGGTCAGAGCCCTGGGGTCAGGGAGGAGGGAGTGCTTCGGGCCGATGCCCAGCTCGTCTGCGTCACCAGTGCAGCAGTGAGGGAGCCAGGCCTGAGGTGGTCCTTCCCTCCCAAACCCTCTGGCAGCTCAGGAGGGACCTTGAGACCCTGGGAAGAGCGAGGTCTTCCAGGGCAGATGAGTTGGCCAGGGCGCGATGCAGGTGGAACGACACAGTAGCTGAACTGGGGCCAGTGCGGGGGCATTCTTTATTATAAAGACTGCTTAACTGGAGCGAGAGCGAGAGCCCTGTGGAGACTGCAGAGGAGCAGATGTGAGGGGCCGGGCCGAGCCCAGGGAGCGTAGGGGCTCACGGGCAGCAGGGAGGTCACGGGAGCTGCGCCAGCACACTTGCGGGGAAGCGGTGCACTGCAGAACCACGGGGGGCCCCGTGGACGTGGACACCAGAGAGGGCTGCTTGCCCACGCTCGGAAGGAAGCTCCCTCCTCCCCACCCCGTGTGTCCAGCATCTTCTGTGTAACTTCGTTCCGTCTGGGAAGGAAGCATCTTGAAGGGCCCATCTCCACTTTCGCAGGCAGAGGATGAGCGGGGGGTTTGGAGCCGAGAGACAGTTACGTCATTACTGGCAGCAGGGAGCGGTCCCACTGGTGGCGGCGGCCCACACAGAGCGTGCCCTCCCAGTCGGGCCAGCAGAGGAGCCTGAGGAGATGGCCAGGGGCCGCTGACTCCCCAGCCCGGTGGCCCTTCCTCTCCCCCTTTCTTCCTCCCCTCCCTCGAGTCGCCCGCCTCCCTCCCTTCCCCCTCCTCTTGGTGGGGCGCCCCTGCGGGTGCAGAAGACTGAGCTGGGCCCTGTCGTGGCCCACACATTGCCCCGGCCTCGCCACTAAGCGCTGGAGGCGGGACTCCAGGCACAGGCAGGGTGTTGGTCCCCCAGGAGCTGTGGCCAGGTCCGGCTCGTCGGTGGCTGCCACGCGAAGTGCCCATGGTCCCCGGGCAGATGTGGGGCGGGGCCTGGGTGGTCGTGCCATCGCGTGACACGGCATGTGGGAAACTCCACAGGCGTGAAGCGTGTGCTTCTGCCTCAGCCCCGCCAGCCACGGGGCTGCTTGTCCTGAGAGAGTGAACCGGCTGGGCGATTAGGGAGGCCGACCCTCCTGCCGTCCTGCAGCCCCAGAGCCCGCACTCTGCCCACTCCACGCCGCCAGCGCCCGGGTCCCAGACACAGACCTCTGTCCGTCTCGGGGCCTCCGCCCCAGCGTTCGGGTCTCCCCTGGGCACTAGCTCCCAACGTGGCCTGCTTCCTCCACCTCGGGCCCCTTCAGCCTGGGCTTCACGGGACCAGCCGCGCTTTGCCGCAGCGTCCTCATCATCTGGGGGCCCGGTGCGTCCGAGGCCCTTGGGTGGTGACGTGCAGGCTGGGCCAGTGGGACCCCTGCGTGACCCTTGGGGTCAGGGCTCCTGGCTCCTCCCTGATGCCCAGCTCATGGCGTGAAGGCCACGCCTGCTCCAGTCGGCGGTCCTGCCGTCCTGCACGATAAACGTTTCTGGAAGAAGGACTGAGTTTGTGAAATTCAGAGTGTTCACGTTAGGGTCGTGGAACGATGGCCGTGCAGGGCTGAAAGAAAGTGTCCTTGTGCCCCCTGGTCCTGCCGTCCTGGCCGAGGGCCCCCGGCAGGCGTGCGGGGGCGACGGTCCTCCTGGTGCAGAACCCTGAGAGCCCCCTCCCGCCCTCGCGCTGGGAGGGTCCTCTGCAGATGTCCCGCGCCCCCAGCCAAGGAAAGGCCACCCAGGCCAGTGGGTGCAGGCCTTCCGGCTCCTCCTGTGCAGTACCTGAGACGTCGTGTCCTTGCCTCCCCAGCTGGGCCCAGCAGCACGAGAACTGGAGGTTTCAGAAGACGAGGCAGACCTGGCTGCTGCTGCATATGTACGACCGTGACCAGGTGGGTGCACACTCGGTGCGGGGGGGGTGCCCTGTGGGAGCACCCGTCCAGCCCTTCGTTTTACAGAGATGAAACCCGGGCTCAGGGAGGGACCCACTCAGTGTCAGGGAGCCAGAACCCCTGCCAGGTTTGCCCAGCGGCCGGACTCATCGTGGAGCTCCAGGCTCCCAGCTGCAGGAGGCGGCTGCGGTTCCAGGAGGGCCACCGTCCGCGTGCTTGGAAGTTCCACCCTCCCCTGTGGATCCTCGTGGGGTGTGGCTATCAGGCTGAGGCTGGGAGCTGCCGTCACCCCCAGACACTCCAGTGTGCGCCTGCTACACGTCAGGGCGTCCTGCGGGACAACATCCCAGCCTGAGTCAGGGCTCCACGTCACGTCACTACTACACGTTCTTGGTGGCATCCTTGGGCGGGGGCCTGTCGAGAACCGCGCTCACCCGGTGTCTGGCACGTCCCTCATCTTACCCTCGTGACCCTGACGTGCTTGCAAGGGCAGTCGTGTGGCAGGGCGTGGCCGGCGTGGTTGGTTAGGTCCCCACCCGGACTCGGGGAAATAAACGTATGTGTTCGTCCTCCTCGTAGCTGGTCCGTGGTGGCTTGGTGTCGATGTTGATCACGTGACGCAGGTGGTGGCTGTCGGGTTTGTTCCTCCAGAGTTACTGATTCTTGCAGTAACAGGCACGTGTCTTTGGGGGCTGCCCGTCTCTCGTCACTCTCACTAGCCCGCTGTGGCCCTGTCTGGGGCTCTTCTGTTCCCTTCATCCCGTCTCCGATAAGGAGGAGCTTCGCCACCCCCGCTCCAGTGGACTGTGGCTTCCCGCTTCAGCGTGGACTGTGCTGTTTTATTCAGTGGCTTGTAATCCATTTATCTGGGGCCGCTGTCACCATCTGTGACGATTGTGTAGCTTTCATTATGATGGTTAAGTGGCTCCCCGGCGGGGAAGTTGAGGGCGGACTCGGCCCTGTGTGCACTTGATGGGGGGTGGGGGACCCTCCGTGGAGGAGGCACCTGTGAGCTGAGTTCTGAAGTCAGGCCGTGGCTGTTGGGCGGGTGGGGGACAGCGGGGTGCAAAGCCTGGGCCGGGCCAAGCCAGCGATGCCGCAGGAATCGGAGCCCCAGGCTGGGGGATGCTGCCTGGGCCTCCTTCCCCAGGACCACCCCCCACTCCTGCACAGCCCCACGCCCACTCCCCACTGGGCCAGCTCAGGGCACCTGCCCCTCCTCCCTGTGGCCCTCAGGTTTTGAAGTCAGTGTGAGTCACTTGCTGCTTTCGAAGTGGACTTGCAGTCGCCCCTGTTTTTAGCCCCATCCTTTAACTCTCGCTTCCAGCAGCACCCACACAGCCAGTTGTGGAGTCCCGGGCTTGGGGGCGGGGATGGTCTGCAGCGCGATTGGCGTTTCTCAGCTTGAGCTTCACCTTCGTCAGATCTGCTGAGTCACCGTCATTCATCTCCAACCCCAGAACGTTGTCACTCTTATCTTTCCTCTGCTCTCTCTGTTCTAAGAGATTTATCTGTTATTTTTTATTATTTTTTAAATAAATTTATTTATATTTTTTTATTTTTGGCTGCATTGGGTCTTTGTTGCTGCACACGGGCTTTCTCTAGTTGTGGCAAGCGGGGGCTACCGTTCGTTGCGGTGCGAGGGCTTCTCATTGCGGTGGCTTCTCTTGTTGTGGAGCACAGGCTCTAGGCACGTGGGCTTCAGTAGTTGTGGCACACGGGCTCAGGAGTTGTGGCCCACGGGCTCTAGAGCGCAGGCTCAGTAGTTGTGGTGCATGGGCTTAGTTGCTCCACGGCATGTGGGATCTTCCCGGACCAGGGCTTGAACCCGTGTCCCCTGCATTGGCAGGCGGATTCTTAACCACTGCACCACCAGGGAAGCCTGATTTATCTCTTTAAAAATGTATCTGCTTACTGTTGATTTAGTGGCATTTCAGGAGGCGTGAAAACTGACGTCTGCCAGCCTCTGGAACGCAAGCCGGAGTCTGTGGGGAGAAGAGCGGGGGCCAGCAGAGGACAGCGGGCTGGCCGCCCTTTCCACCTCCCCCAGCCCGTTGTCCTGGAGCAACTCCTCGGGGCCCGGCCTGAGGGTGCTGAGGGCTGGACGGTCCCCTCGCAGGCCCGGGGCCCGCAGTGTGGACATCCTGCATCTCCACGCGCCACCCGCCCAGCCCTGACGAGTGTTCTCTGCCCCGTCCAGGTCCCCGACGAGCACTTCTCCACCTTGCTGGCCTACCTGGAGGGGCTCAGGGGCCAGGCCCGCGAGCTGACGGTGCGGAAGGCAGAGGTGCTGATGCGGGAGCTGGACGAAGCGGGTGCAAGCGCCGACGCCCCACTGCCGGGGAGGATCCAGCGCGTCCGGCAGGTGCTGCAGCTGCTCTCCTAGCAGGCGGCGCGGGGGTGCGGGGGTGGGGTCCCTGGCCCTCCTGGCCCCTGACCCTTGCAGGGACCACTGCTCTCTCCTGATTCCTTGGCCAGAAATTGTTTATAGGGGATGACAGTTTTAACCCCTTCACAGCAGAACGCAGTCACTCTGAAATAAGCTGCCCTCCCAGTGGCCCTCAGGCCCCCAAGGAAGTTGCTTATTAAGGGAAATGCCCGTTTTTGTCCCAGGGGTGTCTTAGAGATCACCAGAGCTGGCCCTCCCCGCCCGCTGTGGTCCATCCGTGTGGGGGCTTGGGCCCCCCCATGGGTCTGGCGGCCCCTCGGTGCCGGCCGCCTGGCCACCTGCCTGCGTTCACCTAGGGGCCTGCGCTGTGGCTCGTCCATGTCGCCTCCCTCCTCAGGCAGCCACGGCTCCGCTGGCCACTTACAGGGAAAACCTGGGTGTATTTTCAATAAAAACCGGCCTCTGGAGGCTGTGGCTCTTGTCGCGTGACTCGTTCCCTGCCTGTGGGGCGTGGGCTCCGTGGCCTCCCAGGACGGCGTCCCGGCGAGCCCCTCGTGTAGTCTTCTGGCTGCAGGCTGACCCCTGCTCTTCAGGCCATGTTTCCAGGTGTCGGCAGGGGACACGCGCTGCCCTCCCGCACCTGCCCAGCCGGGAAGCACCTGCTCTGTCCCCCATCCCCGGAGGAGCGCGTGCGGCCAGGCCGTCTCCACAGACAGTCAGACGTGGTGGCGGGCGACTGTGCAGTTTGGAAACTCTCCACCGAGTCTGTGATGCTCTGCCCCTCGGGCGTGGTCAGCTTCCAGCCTGGGAGACGCATGGGCACCACGTGGCTTCGAGGCTCCTGTGATGGGGTGGGGGGAGCCGCCCCAGGTGACCCCGAGCCCGGAGTCCTGCTCCGGTTGCAGGTTTGTGAGCCACGCAACCAGGGGGCAGTAGGAAAGCAGAGTCCGAGAGATTGCGTCACGTGGGCAGCTCTGTCGTGAATTCCATGCTGACAGCCCGTGAGTAACAGGGGCCCTTTATTCCAGAATGAGGTCCCGGGCCTTCCTGTGGCCACTCCTGGCTTGGCTGGGCCCCGACCGTGGCCCTCGGGGATCTCGCCTCAGAGCAGCATCCCCAGTTCAGTTCAGTTCAATTCAGTGTCTGAATGGCGGAGGTGGGGGTGGTGGCCCGAGGGGGGGTGACCCGTGCCCGGGAGGGCCACACGTCTCGAGGGCCCGGGCAGGTCCCTCGCTGACCACTTGGGGCCTTTCCCTCTTCTCACCTGTGACCCCGGACTCAGGGTCACGCCACCCCACGTGGCGAGCCTCGTCCACGCTGGAGTCTCGTCTGCTCCCCCCCATGAGGGGCTGCTGTGCTGCTCCCTGAGGGGCCTCTGGCCTGCCCCCGCCCGCTGGGCACACACGCACACACGTCCACTTCTGGGTGGGAGCCACTGGCCAGGCACCTCCTTTGGCCTTGCAGACCTTGGAGACGGAGTGAGGAGGCCCAGCCCTCCTGGAGGCCCTCAGGTGAGGTGAGGTCCCCGACGGGAAAGCACCCTGTGACGACGAGCCATCGCGGTTCTGCAGGTAATCTGTGGATGATGCCGCCGCCCGGGTGCCAGCCTCACTGTCCCTAAGCTTTGAGGCATTTTAAAAACACGAGAAATAGACGTACAGTAAAGGAAGGTCCACAGGACACAGGGAAGGGGCAGGTTCTCTTTAAGGGATCCGGGCTGAGACATAGACGTACAGTAAAGGAAGGTCCACAGGACACAGGGAAGGGGCAGGTTCTCTTTAAGAGATCCGGGCTGAGAAATAGACGTACAGTAAAGGAAGGTCCACAGGACACAGGGAAGGGGCAGGTTCTCCTTAAGGGATCCGGGTTGACTGATCAAGAACATAGCTCTGGGTTTCCTGGCAGCCAAATCGAAAAGGGAAACGTGGTGGTACCGGGTCCTCATCTGCTGTTAATGGGAAACGGCCCAGGAGAGCCAGGCGCTCCCCTTGTGCACAGAGGCTCTTGGACACCGACTTAGGCGGCTCCCGTAGGGTGTGCAGTGCCGTCCTCTGCGGCGTCCCCCCGGCAGAAGGCGCAGGGGAGGTGATGCATCGCTTGGTGTGGGACCAAGCTCAGGGTGCAGGCGGTTCCTGGGGTCCCTGTGTGGTCACAGGTGGCACTCTGATGGCCCCAGGGGTCAATTGATGTGGAGGGACTGAGCCTGGTGGCTGCACAAGGGTAGTAGGCTCGCCGGCCGCCTTGTCCGTCCGTGGGCTGAGGAGCATCTCCCTGAGGGGGCAGGTGGAGCTCCCCCACCTGTTGTGGGGGGCGTCCCAGGCGTCCGTCAGGTCAGCGGCCACGGCACCCCGAGGGATCAGGATGGAGCTGGCGGGGCTTTTTCTGAGGTGCGGCCAGGCTCACTGGCCTGTCAAAGCCTCAGCCCCCCGCACCCTGGCCCTCCGAGGAAGCCACCGCCACGGAGCCAGTAGTTGTAAGGTTATGGCTGAGAAGCAGGTGTTTCCTGTTGGCCTCGCCTGTGGGATGTGGGGACTCAGCTGCTTCTGCACCCCAGGAGGTTCACGTCCACTTTGGGTAAACTGGTGTTGAGTGTGTCCCGTCGGTCCTGTAAGGATACAGTGACCAGCCAGAGTGTCCCTGCACGGCGGGAAGGAAGCTGGGATGGAGGGGCCTCGGGAAGTTAGACGCCCGAGCCGGGACCCCTGCCCCCAGTGTGCTCTCCCCCACCACGGGTTTGCCCTGCGAGGTGGGTGGCGGCCACGCAACACTGCTGGGTTCTGGACTCACAGAAGAACGTCTCCAGTCAAAGCCCCCGCAGGCCCGGGAGCTGAGACCGCAGCCTGTATGTCTGTTCTGGAGGGTTCGCTTGTGCTTTAGGGCTGATGCGGGGTGGCCAGGGGCCAACCCTGGAACCAAAGGCAGATCTGGACCAAGAGCCACCCGCCGGCCCCCAGAGGTTCCCCCTCAAGAGGCTGGGGCACTGCAGCCTTAGGAACAGACTGTCCAGGGACTGACCAACCCACGTGAGCCCAGTCCTCACGTCCAGCCCACCTGCCCCCTCCTGACCCACGATGCCCGGGGGCCCTTGATGGACGTCTGCCCGCGGACGCTTCTCCCAAAAGCCGCACAGCCAGCGAGAAACAGGATCTAAAGCTTGGCGTGTCCGACGAAGGGTGAGCAGTTAAGAGGTGCTTCATCCGTAAGATGGGCCGTGGCTGAGCCTTTAGAAGGGAGGGAACGGGCGCATCGCGACGAGCCTTGAGGACATGATGCTCAGTGAAGTAAACCCTTACAGAAGGACAAACACTGTGTGATTCCACTCTGCGGGTCCCTGGAGAGACAGAACGTAGGCGGTGGGGCCCAGGGCTGGGGGAGGGGGAGGGGAGCTGGTGTTTAATGGGACAGAGTCTCAGTTTGGAAAGACGAGAACGTTCTGTGTGTGGGTGGTGGTGACGGTTGCTCAACAGCGTGAACGAGCGAGATGTTCCTGAACTGGACACTGAGAAGTGGGTAGGATGGTAAATTGTATGTTCTCTCTGTTTTACCACAGTAAGAAAAATACTTTAAAAAATGAAACAGGGCTTCCCTGGTGGCACAGTGGTTGAGAGTCCGCCTGCCGATGCAGGGGACGCGGGTTCGTGCCCCGGTCCGGGAAGATCCCACATGCCGCGGAGCGGCTGGGCCCGTGAGCCATGGCCGCTGAGCCTGCGCGTCCGGAGCCTGTGCTCCGCAGCGGGAGAGGCCGCAACAGTGAGAGGCCCGCATACCGCAAAAAAAAAGAAAGAAACAAAACCAACAAAACCAACTAGAATGTGAGATGACTGACCTGTCAGCTCCCACCCAGGGGTCGATCTGCACACTGGGTAGGGGGGAGGGCTTCTGCCTTTCGGCAGGGGTCGGGGGCAGCCCCAGGGGCCAGGCAGATGTCCACTGTCCCCAGTTCCTAGTCCCACCTCCCTCGCTGAGGAGCTGAAGAAGCTTTCAGACTGTCTGAGTCCGGCAGGCGGGTCCAGGGGTTGGTTTCGTGGGTCAGACGACAGACGTCAAACTTGGCAAAACGTGCTGCGTTCGTGTCGACATAAAGCAGGGGGAAGGGATCGGTTTCCCCAGAGGCCAGGTGCTCTCGGCTCTCCTGGGCCCCAGCCAGCTGGTCCGGCTCTGGCCATTTCAAGGCGGGGGCAAGGGGAGCCTGAGAATGGAGGCCTGGGTCCCCTGCCGAGAGAGGGTGGGGCCCAAGCCCTGGACTGGGGGGGGACGAGGGTCTCGCTCACACCAGCCCTCTGCCCAGTGCCCCACAGATGCGCATCTGGACTGGGGTGACTGCCCCCTGGGGTGTGAGGCGGAGATGCTCTGGGGCAGGTGACGAGCAGCCCACCGCCTGAGGGCGCCGAGCCCCCGCCTGACGTCCCAGGCGCGTCCCCCCAGTGAAGCCCCATCCTCGCCAGAGCCTCGGCCCAGAAACAGGGTTCCCCAACTCCCAACGCCATGCACGGACACCCCGGGGTCACCGTTGTTCGCAGCTGTGTCTCTGCCGCCGGCGCCCCGCCCCCTCAGCTGCGTTCGAGCCGCCGAGGCCACCTGTGGGGCCGGGCTGCCCCGAGCAGCAGCGCGTTTGTATTTTTATTTATTTATTTTTTAAAAGTTTATTTTATTTATTTTTGGCTGTGTTGGGTCTCCGTTGCTGCGCGCAGGCTGTCTCTAGTTGCGGCGAGCGGGGGCTGCTCTTCGTCGCGGTGCGCGGGCTTCTCATTGGGTGGCTTCTCTTGTTGGGGAGCACAGGCTCTAGAGCGCAGGCTCAGTAGCTGTGGCGCATGGGCCTAGTTGCTCTCTGGCGCGTGGGGTCTTCCCGGACCAGGGCTCGAACCCGCGTGCCCTGCCTTGGCAGGCGGACTCTCAACCACTGCGCCAGCAGGGAAGTCCGAGCGGCACATTTTTAAATCCTTTTCTGCCAGGATCTACCCCTTCCAACCCAGCAGGACGGCTTTTCAAATTTGTTTTTGGCAAATTAAAATAACTGCCGTAAACCGTCAACTAACCAACCAGGTTCTTTTGAGAAAACTTAACATCACCTTTGAAAGTGGTTCATCTTGTCACCTATTCTTGTAAGTTAGAAAATAAGCGCCTTAGCTTCTGGGTCCCGCACCTGGGCCCAGTGGGATGTCCCGGGAGGTGCCGCGGCCACGGTTCCTGCTCTGGGTCCACGGCAGGGAGCAGGGGTCTTGCGATGGCGATGCTAGCATTTTCCCTCCTTACAGCCGTACCCACCTCATCCCACCAGGGCCCGCTGCCAGGAAGCTGAGTCTCTTCCCACAGCAGCTTTGGGCCAGTTCTGTGGCCTCCGGAACATTCTGCCCCCACCCTGCAGAATGAAGCTTGGTACCTCGGCTGTGCCCTGGGTGAGGCGGGCTCCCTGCGCCCCGCGTTCAACGCCAGGTGTTCCAAACCGACAAGAAGAGAAGGACAGTGAACCCTCGCTGCCCTGCCCCCAGCCCCCTCCAGGGATGTGGGGACCACCCTCCCCTTCCCGGGCCCACTGTGACGTATGGTGGCCACAGCCCTGCCCTTCACTATTAGGAAGCTTCCCCTCCCCACACCCCACCCCCTGCCCCAAGATCTGCGTGCTGACTGGTGCGTCCTGGGTCGTTCCATGTGAAGCCCCTGGAGGGTCACAGGGTGGCTGGCACTGGAAGCCCTGGGCCTCGCTCTCCCAGCCCACCCTGCTCACCAGTTCACATCCCAAGGGTAGCCTCCCCACGTGGTCACTGCGACTTAGCGCGGTCCCAGGCTTTTCAATTTGCACTCATCTGACACTCCCCAGTGTCGGCTCTCCTCCAGGAAGGCCCTCTGGTGCCCAGCTGGGAACAGAGGCTTTTCCTGTGTGCCCCGAGCCCTGTGCCTCCCTCTGGTCCAGGCGGCAAGCTCCGAGCTCCAGGAGGGTGGAAGCCACGGCTTGTTTGCCCCCGTCCAGCTCACGGACAAGGTGTTGGGAAGGCATCGGTGTGATCTCAGCACCTTGTGCAGAATCCGCCAGCATCGCTAGCCTCCTGCCACGTCCCGGGCCCGGCCCTCCACCCACCGCCAGCTGGCCCCTCTGTGCTCTTCCTCGGAGAGGTGACCTCCACGCAGACACAAGGAGCCGGTTCATGGGGAGGGTCTGGGGGCAGATGTGGAAGAGGAGTGGGGGGTCAGAGTGGACCAGAGAAGAGGCTTGTGGAGGCGGCCTCCCTGCAAACTCCTACTCATCCTTCCCACCTGAGCCCCGCCGTCGCCCTCTGGGTGGCTGCTGCCCCTCAACTAGCTTGTCTTCTGCTAAGGGCGTCTCTGTGGCGGCCCCAGGGCTCAGGGGCCTGGCTCCAGGGGCAGAGTGCTGCCTGAGCACGGTGCCCAGGACCCCTGAGAACGGGGTGGGGTCTGCAGGAAACCCGCTGGACCTGGGGCAGGGCCGGGCACGGCACAGAGCAAGCGGGAACGCTGGTCTGAGGCTGGCCTCTGGGTGGACGTCATCCCGGGGCCCAGCAGCCCCTGCCATCTGCCTGCATCCCCAGCTGCAGGTGGGTGGCACCTCTGTGCCTGGCAGGTGTTATCTGGCGACACTGGCCCTGCTGGGGAACCAGATGGGGACAGTGTGGAGGGGGATGCAGGAGGGAGCAGCGGGGAGCTGCGGGGAGGCCTGTGAGGATCTGCTGCACCCGTGGGGGGGGCGCCCTGGAGGGTCTGCAGGGGGCCCAGGTGCAGACAGGCAGCAGCGATGTCCTAGGGTGTAGGGATGGAGGGAGGAGGGAACCCAGCTCTGCCCTGTGGTGTAGGGCCTGGGAGAGGCAGAACGGGGTCAGGCCTGGGTGGGGCTCTCAGGCCGGGGTTGGGATACGCAGCCTGTGGTGGCCACAGCAGAGAGCCCAGTGGGGGGAGCCATCCGTCCTTCCGTCCTGTCTCCATCACCTGCCGAGCACCCCAAGCTGGGAGTGACTCAGACCCTCCCCGGCCCTGGGACTTTGTCCCATAGTCAGGCCAGGCCTCTCGTGGTCAGCGCCCCTGCAGCCTGGGCACCGCACACAGGGCCTGGGCCTGCGGCCGCGTGGTGAAGGCCAGGGCAGGCATGGTGCCCAGGGTGGCGGCGCTGAGGCCGGGTGGGGGCAGCAGGCGGTACCTCTGCAGGAGACCCGAGAACAGCAGGAAGAGCTGCGACCGGGCTAGGCTCTCCCCGACGCAGACGCGGCAGCCTGCAGGGGACGCAGGGTGCGGCGTGGGTGCCGGAGGCCGTGGCGGGGCGGGGGGAGCCCTGCGGGCTTGGGACCCTGAGCTCTCGAGGCCCCGGGGACCAGGCCGCCGCCCGCGGGGCTGTGGTACCTGCAGAAAAAGGCAGGAAAGCCGCCCGCTTCACGAAGCGCCCGTCGGCGTCCAGAAGTGGCCCGGGTTGAACTGGCGGGGGGGTCTCCCACTGCGTCTTGTCCAGGAGCACGGAGCTCGGGAGGGGCACCACAGGCGTTCCCTGTGAGGGGCGGCAGGTGGGCAGACGGACGCCCCGTCCACCTAGGCGGCCCCAGGCGGGGAGCACAGGGAGGGGGCCCTGAGGGGGGTGGGAAGGCGGGGCGGGGCCTGGCAGGGATCTGCTGGGGGTTCGTGCTTAGCCCCAGGGGACCCCCGTGGTGTGGCCCCGGGTCTGCTGTGAGGGGCTGTGCGGCCGAGGGCTGCCCCCCGATGAACCACCCGTCTCCTGCCTCCTATGGGGAGCCCTGGCATCAGGCACCTGAGTCCCTGAGACCCCCAGCCCCGTCTGCCATGAACGAGAGGAACAGGTCCGGGGTGGGGGGCCTGGCCCTCCCACCTTGGGGAGCAGGTAGCCGCCCAGCTGGGTGTCGGAGGCTGTGCACCGCGGCACGTGGGGCAGGAGGGTGATGAAGCACTGGACCTCATGCAGCACGGCGTTGGTGTAGGGCAGGGAGCGCTGGTCCTCCAGCCGGGGGGACCGCCCGGGCCCCAGCACTCGGTCCGGATCCTCCTGCACCCGGCCTGCGGGCAAGAGGGTGGGCGCCAGCGTCCCGGGGAGCCTCTGCCCCTTGGTCCTGGGCCCTGCGGGAACGGGCTCACGGGCTCACCCTGCACGCTCGGGTGCTTGCCCATCAGGAGGGCGGCCCACTGCAGCGTGGCGGACGTGGTCTCCGTGCCAGCCATGTCCATGTCCAGGGCACAGGCCACCACGTTGGCCTCGGCAAACAGGCCCTCGGGGTCTTTCCCCTGCAGAGGTGGGTGGGGCTGGGCTCAGCTGGAGGCTGGCTCCATGGACGCCCCCCCAGCCCCAGGCTCAAAAAAGGCATAGAAGACAGAGGCCTGGCGGGAAGGATAGCGCCAGGATCCACCGAGCACTACGGCATTCTGGATTCACCGCGGCCTTACGACCGCCCCATTTCACAGATGGGGAGACTGAGGCTTAGAGAGGCTCCGCACCAGGAGGTGGAACAGTATGGCGTGGGGCCAGCATGGCTCCCTACCCAGCCCCTCTCCTCCTGGGGGGGGCCCCGGCAGGCCCCCCACCAGGAGGTGGAGCAGTATGGCGTGGGGCCAGCATGGCTGCCTCCCCAGCCCCTCTCCTCCTGGGTGGGGCCCCGGCAGGCCCCCCAGGTCTCCTGGGTGGTGGGGTGGGTCTTGCCCACACCTGGCCCTGCTGGATCAGGGCGTCCAGGTAGCTCCGCACGGGCCCTCGCCCAGGCACGGGGGGCCGCCGTGCCTCCAGGAGGTTCCTCAGGATGGCCCGCACCGCCGCCACCTTCCGCAGGACGGGCCGGTGCAGCTGGAGGAGGGCCCCGAGCCAAGGGTAGATGTTGAACAGCTGGGGGCAGGGGGCAAGACGGCGTGGTTGGGGGGTGAGGGCACAGGCGCCACAGCCCCACCTGGTGAGGGGCGGATCCGTACTCCAGCAGCTGTGCTCACCTGTCCGGGGTCCCCTGGCGCAGCCCCAGACCCCAGGTAGAGGTGCCACAAGGGGGCACCTGCTCCCTGCTCACGGGGCCCCTCTCTCACCCTCCCAGTGGGACCAGCAGCCACAGGGGCTCTGATGAAGTCGTCTACCTGAGTGCAGGAAGGAGGGGCCGCTCGACAGGTAACACCCCTGGGGGTCCGTGCAAGTCACAGCAGGAGCCTGCCATCATGGCCCCCCCGTTCCCCCACCCACCAAAGCGGGGAAGACGGAGAAGGGCGAGGGCTGCCGCTGTGGAAGTAACTTTGAATGTGCTGGGTCATTAGAAAAACGGGGACTTGCAAACTTCAGCGTTTCAGCTCACGACGTCGTGAAACGGGGCTCACGGCACAGCCTGTCTGACACGGTTGTCAGCCGCCCTCTGACTACACTCGCACCACCGTGTCCCCCAGAATGCGAGCCATCACACGGGGCACAGGCACGGGAGGCCACGGAACATTCTGTCTCCCTGGAGCCCCCGACCCTCTGGCCTCCATCCTCCTGGGGCTCCCTGGCGGGACTCGGCCAGGCTACTCTCGGGCGGAGGCCACATCTTCCTGCCCGTCCGAGCCTCCTCCAGCCGCAAGGGATGACTTAGAATCAGGACCAAGCCATGAGTGCCCGCCCCACACTCACGGGCTCGGGTCCTGGAGAGACGGGGCTGAAAAGTACATGTGAGCCACGTGCCAGCATACGTGCGTACCCTGCCTCAACGTGCGTGCCTGAGCACGTTATGGTTAAAACTGGTAACGGGGGCTACAGATGACAACAGTTACCTTCTGGAAAATGAAATGGCGTAACCCTGGGGGTTCTGAGAGCCAGGATGGATCCCTGTGATTCCTGAGGCTGAGGGAGGACCCCCGGTTCAAGGGCTGGGGGCCTGGGGGACATCGAGCCCCATATCCGGGGAAGAAATGCCCGGGTCCCACCCGCACCTCTGAGCAGATGCCTCTATTGCTGACGGAAGGTGTGGAGGAGGCGGCGAGGACCCCTGCCCCTCGTTTCCCAGGAGCACGGGGGACTGGCCTGGGGTCGTGTGGCCGGTGGAAGTGCGCCTGGGGCCTGCTGTGCTGCTTCCCGAGGCGGCAGCTCGGCTCTCCCTGCCCCCACCCAGCAAGCGGGGAGCAGCGACCTCTCACCTGCAGGCCGGGCGTCCCCAAGAGGACCATGACCTCGTCGATGAGGCCCAGCAGGGACACGAACACGGGATCCCGGTAGTCGAACCGCTGGCCAAAGAGGAGCATGAAGGTGATGTTGGAGGGAGCCCAGCCGAGCAGGGCCAGTGGGAAGGGCCAGCCTGGGGGCGGAGAGAGGCCTCAGAGCTGAGGGGCCCCTGGGAAGGGGGCGCGCTGGCCCCCACTCACCTCCGTAGCTGTCTAGCTGCGCCGTGAGGCACCTCAGCTCCTGCAGGACCTTGTCGGCCATGGGCGCCCTCCCCACGCCCAGGCCGCGGAGGGTGCGCACGGTGAGCTGGCGGGCGGCCCTCCAGCACTACCCGGAGGGGGAGAAGACGCCTGCGGGCCGGACACCCCCGTGAGCGGCCCGGGTGATGCAGGAGGGAGCAACGGGGGGCTGACAGACGGGGTGGGGGCCTGGCTGGGGCCTCACTCCCTCCCCCAAGTCTGGCCCCTGGAGCTGGCCTCGGCTGGCCCAGCCCTTTCTGGTGTTCCCTGGTCCCCGGGGGGCCCAGCTTGCCGCGTGGACACCCTGGCGCTCCCCCTGGGCCACACTGGGAGCGCTCCCTCAGCTGCCGCAGGTAGGGGGACCGACCCTTCTCCTTGGCCCCTCTCTGCCTGGCGGAAGCCCCCTCACCCCGCCACACACCTACCCCCACCTCCCTGGATGAGCTGGAAGATGGCGATGGGGGGCCGGCCGGCCAGCTCCTGTCCAGTGCCCACCAGGGCCTCCCTCACCACCTCGTAGCCGGTCAGCACCGTCGTCTTCTGGCGCCCCAGATGGACACCGAACACCGGCCCGTACTGTTCCGCGAGCTGTGGGGACAGGCAGGGATCAGACTGCGGCCCCACCCCCAGCTCCCCTGGGAGCCCATCAGGTCCCGCCCACCATATGTGGAGGACTCAGGGAGGCCCCTGGGCCTCTGTGTGGGCCCCTCCCTTCTGTCCTCCCGGCACCCCTGCCTGGGACGGGAGGGCTGTTGTCTCCCCACTTTACAGATGGGGAAACAGGCCTGGGGGTGGGAAGTGAGTTGCCGTGGATCACACGGAGGCAGCAGGGCCCGCCACTCCTGGCCACTGCCCACTCTGCCACCGCCGTGCAGACAGTGGCCTCCAGGGCCCGGCACTGGGCACAGGGCCTGAGAACCCTGGTGCCTGCAGGCTGACTTCACGGGTCATCGCGGCTCCCCACCCGCCTGCAGGGCCTGGGGGCCACGAGGCAGCCTCGTGGTTGGGGCCTGGAGGCACCCCAGCCAAGTGATCATGGGAGCTGGAGCTCAGTGGAGGGGGCAGTGGGCTGGGTGATCCCCGAGGGCGGGGCCAGGCCTGTGCCTCTGCTTCAGCGGGTCAGCCAGCTCGAGGTGGGCGAGGGTGTTCAGCCTCCAGCCCCGGTGGGAGCAGCCACACCCAGCAGGCGTCCCATGAGGCCCCCCCAAACCTGGTCCTCCTGCAGGCACTCATCAGAAGCTGCCTTCTCCAGTGAGCCCTCCGGGCCTGCCACTTCTGGCCCCCTGCTCCTTAGTCCGCCCATCCGTTTCCCTGTGGGGTGAAATGTCTTTCTCTTCCCCGAGGCGACGCGGGCACTTGGGCCTCCTGTGTCCCCTGGGCACGGACCTCCCACCCCACGGGGGTCCTGGAAATTGGGGCTGGGGTGCCTTCAGGGCCGGCAGGGGCCCAGGCGCAGAGCCCAGCCGAGCACGTGCCTGCCCTGACCCACCTCCATCAGCGACTGGTCCTGCTGTGCCACACACAGCAAATGTAGGCCTGACGAGGGGCAGCAGGCACGGCCCCGGGGGCCAGCGGGGGGCCGGGGGGGGCTGTGTGGGTGCAGGTGCGGAGGAGCCCCCAGAGCCCCAGGAGCAGCAGGGCCATGAGGACGGCGGTGGCGAGGCCCCAGCTCCCCTCCCGGCCGCCCTGTGCCTTATATGCGTCCCGGGAGCCCCACCCACCCTGGGAGCCCCACCCACCCCACCACCCCAAGAATGTGGAATGAACAGTTTGCAGGGGACAGCCAGGCGGCTTAAAGCCACAGGCGTGCGTGGTATGTTAGGTCGAGCCTGTGGCGGGGGCTGGTGGGGCCGGGGCCGTCTGGGGGCTCCGCCTTGCTGGGGAGCGCACAGCATGGCGGCCAGTCTGCTCCCCACAGGTCTCGGCCCCTGCCCGGTCTCCCCGTCAGAACCAGGGCTCAGGGGCCTTGGGCCCCGTCCTCCCCAGGCTCTGAGCCTCCCCCTGAAGGGCTCCTTGGCCTCTTCCAAAACCACCACCACCTGTGTTCGCCCAGCTCCTCTCTGCCTGGAGCCGGGGGGGGGAGACCAGGAGTGGAGCGGCCCACGAGGTCTGCGCAGCAAACGCCTCGAATCCTGGGACTTCAGAGGCCCCGGCGGAGAGCTCGCCCGAGTGGCGGTCTGCTCCTTGGTGGCTTTTCGAGCACTGTCACCCAGGCAGGAGGCCCTGGCCGCGCCGGGACGAGGCGGTGGGTCGCTCAGAGGGGCCCACCCCTCAGGCAGGGCTGGGCGAGCCCCCGCCCGTCTGGGCTGCACTGTGGCCTGCTAAACCCTGGTGGCCCAGCTGGGAGGGGAGGAGGTGCTGTTTGGGAAACGAGCTCTGAGGGGTGGGAGGGCTGTTGGCACCTGAAATGGCTGGGCCTGCTCTGGGCCTCCCCCAACACGAGGCTGCGGGAACCACATCCACGCCCCTGGGCCCCTCACCCCGGGGCCTGTCTCCTGGGGCACCATGCGTACCCCTACACAAACCCCAGAGCCAAGGCAGCCTGAGGGCCCTTACCCGCTCTGAGCCCCGATTTGCACACCTCCCTTGACCGGGTGCTCACTACCTCACAGGCAGACCGTCCAGATACACAGCCGTGGAGCTGCAGTGAGGGAGGACCCCTCTCTGACTGCTAGGTCTCCGGATCATTTGGGCTGAGCGGCTGGTACCAAGGCCCCTACTGGGTGCATAGGCTGGGGCTCCCGTACGCCCAGGACAGTTCACTTAATTAGTCCTGTGTGCATTTACTGAGTGCCTGCGCGTACCAGGCTCGGCCAGGAGCTAGGGCTACAGAAACGGGTGGCGCAGGGACCCTGAAAGGGCCCTCCCCGTGTGGCAGCGACTTTGCCACGGGAAGTGCCTTGGGTGTCGGAGCTGGAGAGGTGGGTCACAGGAGGAAGGGCATTCTCGCAGAAGAACGGCCTGTGCAGAGCCTGGAGGTCTGAGCTGGAAGGGGCGCTGGGAAGGCCCGGGTCATGGCCACGGGAGCCCCGCCCGGGTGACCGAGCGGGAAGGACACTCGTGGTGGGAGGGCAGTGTGGCCGAGGCGCTGGAGATGGACGCAGGGTCCCTGTGGGGGGCCTCGAGGAGCAGGCGGCCCCCACAGTCGGACGGTGCCGCTGGGGAGGACGTGTCCAGCCCCCGACGACAGGCTGGCGGGGTCACCCAGAAGCAGGCTCAGCTGGGAGGCATCCCATCCAGCGCGGGGTGCGCAGCGGGGGAAGGTCACGGGCGGGGCGGAGCAGGGGGGTCGGCAGTGAGGCCCCAGGATGTGAGTGCGTCGGGTCCCAGGGAAGTGATTCGGTGGAAGATGGACTGGGGCTGCTGGTGTCGTCCTCCAACTACAGGGCAGGAGATTATCCTGGGGGAACCACAGGGGCCCCGGGGAGGAGGGAGGCCGGCGGGGCGGGGAGCTGGCTCGAGCCTCTGGAACCCGGTGGGGGGCTGGGGGAGGACTTGTGTTTTTAGGCTTCAAGAGTGAGTATCCGAGAGACAGAGACCACAGCCGATATCTATGACCTGTGACCTAGCCTTGGGGTCACCTTTGGAGGAGGGGAGCCAAGGTAAGGGGGAATGGATGGGGGAGGAGCAAGGTTCTAGAAGAGTCTGGGACAGGGGAGGTGGACGGTTCTCAAAGGGTCCAGTCCGAGCTTTCCGGGGCCCGTCCCCTGGGGCGCCCGCGCTGCTCTGTCTGCAGCGTCCCGGGGCCCCGAGCCTGGCAGTCCCCACAGGCGGGGGGTGGCGCCGGCAGGGCCTGCGGGCATCTCTCCGGCACCGCCAGCCCCCTGCCGCCTTTCCTCAGCTCACCTAGCGCCTTCTCCCCGCCCCACACCCTGAAATAACAACAATGACAATAATAAAATCCCTCCCTCACGCTCCACTCCTTTCGCAGACAAACTCCTAGAGAGAGCTGCTGCGCCCACCCGCCCCCCTCGCCCCCCTCGCCCCCGCCCAGCCCTCGGAAAGGGTCCTGCCAGCCTCCCAGCGACCTGTGTCACAGGCTCCGCCTGCGTGAGGTCCAGGGGCCGCAGCAAACTGGGCGTTTGGACAGCAGGAAAGTGTCCTCAGCTGCGTGGTGGGTGTGGGCAGGGCTGGTTCCTCGGGGCGAGGCGGGGTGCTCGTCTCCCAGCTCCAGAGGGCTGCTGGCGCCCCTCGGCCGGCCCTGATCCAGGATGGCCTCATCTGGAGACCCTTCCCTTTGTGACACCGGCCCAGGCCAGGCGGGTACATCTCTTGTGGGGCCACCAGTGAAGCCACTACAACCTCCCACACAGACTCTGATGAATGTAGGTATTAGTTGGGATATTTGTCTATTCCAGTAGGCGATAGACACCAGCAAAGAATCCGGAAGTCCAGCAAGTCCCTCAGCAAGGTGAGCACCCTCCCCGACGTACCACTTCCTCGTGCATCCTTCAGAGATGCACCCTGTCGTGTACACGCTTTGTTTTTACAGGTTTATTCACGTACGGTAAACGGCGCACGTAGAAGCGTACAATTGAATGAGCTGAGATGCATAGACAGCCCGGGACCCTTCGCCACGTTCAGGACAGGGAACATCTCCATCAACCAAAGTCTCTGCATTTTATTTTTACGGTAACGATGTAGCCAGGACCGAGCGGGGGCCTCCTTCCCACTGTGTAACTGCTGCCTCGTCGGGCTGGGCCTGCCTGTCCGTCAGTCCGTCTCAGGCCCTTACGAACCTCCTGCTAAAAATGCCTGTGTGGGGCTTCCGTGGTGGCGCAGTGGTTAAGAATCCACCTGCCAATGCAGGGGGCACGGGTTCGAACCCTGGGCCAGGAAGATCCCACATGCTGCGGAGCAACTAAGCCCATGTGCCACAGCTACTGAGCCCGCGTGCTACAACTACTGAAGCCCGCGCGCCTGGAGCCCATGCTCTTCAACAGGAGAAGCCACTGCAGTGAGAAGCCCGCGCACCGCAACGAAGAGCAGGCCCTGCTCGCCGCAACTAGAGAAAAGCCCACACACAGCAACGGAGATCCAACGCAGCCAAAAGTAAATAAATTTATAAAAAAAAAAAATAAAAAGACCTGTGTGCCCGTCCCTGTGCACAGCTGCCCGGCTGCTGTAAGATAACTTCCTGGCAGCGCTACCCGAGCCAAGGGCTGCTTCTCGTCAGATCTGGCAACGTTCCCACCCGGGGAAGCAGCTGCACCCGCGATGCCCCACACCCCAGGTGAGGCCCCTCCTGCCCCCGCGTCTGCAGGGCCTCAGGAGGAGCCGCCTCCTCCGGGTGTCCCTGGTCACCGCCGCGCCTTCATTTCCTGCCCCCCGATATCTGACACCAAATGCTGGGGGGTCTCCTGAGCTCTGCTCCAGGCCAGCCGGTCCCTTTTCTCGGCAACAAGAGTGATTTTTCAAGCTCGTGACCCCTGAACTTTGAGGTGGCGCCCACACCCTGGAGTCCAGAAGGGCCCCCTGCCTCTGCATTGCATCACCTGAACCCAAGGGTTCTGTGCCTGCTGGGACTCTTCATAGGGAAGAAACCCCGAAGTGGCTGGAGCAGGGCACTGGGTCGAAGGGCATCCCCCCGACATTCACACCAACCCAGAGCCTCAGAATAGGACCTTGTTTGGAGGGGGGGTCTTTAGAGAGGTCATCCTGCCCCTCGCGCAGTGACAGAGGCAGAGGTGCGGGCCACAGCCACAAGCCAAGGAGCGTGGGAGCCCCAGAAGCTGAAAGGGGCAGGAAGGACCCCCCCCTCCGCTGGAGCCGCCGTTGGGAGATGGCCCTGCGACACCAGCCTCCAGAGCTGACAGGGTGTGAGTTGATGGTGTTTGCAGCCCCCTAGGCTGTGGTCCTGTTAGGGCAGGCCCAGGAGACCGTGGAAGCAGAGTTCAGAAAATTACCCCACTCGCAGAAACGAGGCGAATGGGTGACGTGTGTCCCTTCACGGGGTCACTGTCTAACCAGCCTGCCGGGTGTCGCTCGGCCCAGGAGGGTTGCTTTCTTTGACTTGCCATTTACTATCGACCAGGCCCAGGTGCCACGAAGCTGGAGGTTACCTTGCGGAAAATAGGAAAAGTGCAGGTGATTTTCCCCCATAAACATGCAGGTGACTTCTGTCTGGCGGAGAAGATAAGCAAGGTTGTGGCTTTATTGTCCTGTTAAGACATTAACCTGACATCGATGGTAGACGTTACCTCCTGAGCCCAGCTCAGCAGCCTCGTTCCGGAGCTCCTTCTCTGACTGCACGTGGATCCGTCAGGGTTTGACATTCTTCTTTGAACCAGCCTTGCCATCTAGACTCGTTCACCTTGTTAACGGGTGAGATAAAATTCTGACACGTGCTCAGTATATGTTTGGCTGAAAGCCTTTTGAAAATGACACTTTGACAGCAGAATGTGTTAAAGTGGGAAGATCAGCTCTTCGTTTCAGGCAAGGGTAGATCCAGGGACCAGATGATGTTATTAGGATTTGGATGAATTCTCCTTGCTCTTGGGTCTGCTGGCTGCACTCTGGGGCGAGTCACGGTGGCCAGACGACAGCCGGCCGCCCAGGCTCGCGTCCTCCTAGCCGCAGTCCAGTGTGCAGTTCCACTGGCTCTGTCCTGGTGCTCAGGCAGAAGCCTGGGGATTGTTCTGGTCAGACCTGATTGGCCAGGCCCCCCGCTGGCCAGGGGTCGCCAGGCTCCTACTGGGGCTTAGGTCACACCTGGCCTTGACACCCGAGGTTCAGGGTGTTCCCTAGAGGGGTCTGGAGTTGCACACACCTGGCTCCACACTCAGCGCTTCCATCCACTTGTTAGCTGAGGCAGACGGCATGTTGCAATGACAGCACCCAGCCCATAAGTTCTTCATATAACTTGCCCTCCGCCCGTGGAGAGCAGGGGCCCTGCCCTTGAATTTGGGTGGGAGCTTGTGACCACGGCGGAGGCAATGCTGTGTAACATTTTTTTTTAATAAATTAATTTTATTTATTTATTTATTTAGGCTGCGTTGGGCCTTCCTTGCTGTGCGCACAGGCTTCCTCTAGTTGTGGCGAGCAGGGGCTACTCTTCGTTGCGGTGCACGGGCTTCTCATTTCGGTGGCGTCTCTTGACCTCAAGCCAAGGGGCTTGGCCTCTCTGTCTCTGCGTGTGACATGAGGGTAATAATACCTGCCCAACTATGCTCATTCTACAAAAATATTTTTTTATTTTTATAGATTGATCGATTCATTGGCCGCACCACATAGCATGTGGGATCTGAGTTTCCCTGCCGGGGATCGAAACTGCGCCCCCTGCAGTGGAAGCGCGGAGTCTTAACCACTGGACCGCCAGCGGATTCCCTCTTCAAAAAATATTAACAGAACACCTACTGTGTTCTGGGCACTGTTCCCGGCCCCGTGACCCCACACGAAACAGCCCGGCGCGTAAGAGGGGTTCCAAAAACATTAGCTCCTTCCCCAATTTTCAAATCTGTGCACTGCTAAACATCTCCTACAAAGCAATAACCGCTTGTCAGGTACAGACATGTCAGTTAAAAGCTGGCCGTCACCTCCAGGTCACTGGGCCTCTGGTGCTTCACTGGTCCCTCAGGGCCGCCAGACGGAGAGGTACGGGCAGCCCTGGTGGGGATGGGCTGTTCCTTTTACTGCTAAGTGGTACGATCTAGTCAAGTGGAAAAGTGCTACTTGCTGGGTAATAAAAGCTTCCATTGTTCACCAGCCCTGGAAACATATTAATGAATAACCCAGTGTGCGGCCCCTGGCCCCAGCGGTGTGAACGGTTGGTTGTTAATACGGCAGGAACAGGTACAATCTTCCTTTTGTAGTTTTAAGTGGGCCCAGAGCCCCAGGTCGACCAAGGCCCAGACAACGGGATGGGCTCTCCCTGCAGACCCCTGTTGTCGGCCCACAAACGTTTGGTGGAGCTCTGTGCTGGCTCTGGACAGAGAATCCAGCCTCAGGCACAGAGATCCGGTGGAGGGCACCACGGGTGGGGGGGCGGGCTTCAAGTGGGTGGAGGCAAGCAGATGCCTTCTGGAGGAGGGGGCACCCAAGTCAGCCCTGGAAGGGGGCAGGCCTGTGGGGGAGGGGCTGCTGGGACTGGCTGGCAAGCTCCTGACATTACAAGGGGCAGGGCCTGGGGGGAGGAAAGCTTGTCCAGAGGGGCCAGTGGTGACTCTGTGATGCTAAGGCCCCTCTGTGCTTACGTCTGGGGCCTGGCACACGGTGGGTGCCAGTGACTGTTATGCAGGTGGGGATTGGAGCTCAGGGCAGAATCACAGACAACAGGGTGTGCTGGGCGGGCAGCCGCCCACTTTCCCCGTCACCCAGATGAAAGCCAGAGGCTCTGCCCAGGGTGCAGGGCTGGGAGGGGCTCGGCTGGGGAGAGCTGGGGTCCCCACTGAGCGCTTTCCCTGTTGTTACTGTTGTCATAACAACAATAATAAATGACCACCAGGGGCTTTCCTGTTTATGATGCATTTTTACTCTCTTATCTGTTGAATTGTGTCCCCAAATTCATATGTTGAAGTCCTAGCTTCCCCTACCTTTCCGGGAACAGGGTCCTTGCTGATGTAATTAGTTAAGGTGAGGTCATCGGGGTGGGCCCTAACCCAATACAAGTGCGTCCTCATAAAAGGAGGAGATTTGGACAGTGACACACAGGGAGCTGCCACGTGATGAGGCAGAGATAGGGTGATGCATCCACAAGCCAGCAACCCACCAGCAGGGATGGGAGAGGCCAGGAGTGGACGCTCCAATCTCAGACGACTGGCCCCCAGAACTGTGAGGGAATTTCTGTTGTTCTAAGCCGCCCAGAGCGTGCACTTTGTTACGGCAGCCGCAGGAAGCTAACGCTCCTTCCTTCTCACCAGGCAAGCACCAGGATTAGGCCCTGGTGCCCAGTGGGGAGAAGCCCCTGCAGACTCTCGGGGATACAGAGACCCATAGGCACAGCCTGCAGGACCGTGCAAGTCTGCTGTGTGTCCTTGGGCAAGTTGCTGAACGTCTCTGAACTTCCATTTCCTCATCGTGAGGGGGTGACGGCTGGACCCTCTGCCGCTGGGTTGCCCTTAGGGTCATAGGGTCCCGCAGAGCAATTGGCAGAGGGTCCGGGCCTTTTAGAGCCCGGGGGTGGGGCCCTGGTGGTGAGGGCGGGCCCTATAGGGCGAGGGGCGGGGCCAAGCGACCAGGGGTGGCTCGCCGCTCGACGTGATCGGCGCTCCTGCGGGGGCCTGCTCGGCGCTCGGCCGGCCGTCCTGCGTACAGCGCGCGTCGCTCTTGGCGACTCCGGCCGCCGCCATCATGTCGACGGCCATGAACTTCGGGTCCAAGAGCTTCCAGCCGCGGCCCCCGGACAAGGGCAGCTTCCCGCTGGATCACTTCGGTGAGCGGGGCCGGTCGGGGCTCCCCGGCCGGACCGGCGCAGCTGTGGGCCGGCTCGTTGGAGCCGCGCGGCCGGGGAGGCACTGGCGTCTGCTCGCGGTGCGGGCGGGGCCGCTGAGGCTGGGTTCGGCCCGGCCGCGTCCGGTCCCGGCTCAGGGCCTCCCGCCGCGGCCCGAGAGTGGGCGCCGGACAGGGCTGGGCCCTCGGAACCGGGGAGGGGACGCGGAGTCCCGGCCTCCAGTCTGGGGCCGACGTTGCGTTGACAGGGTCCTTCGCGGGTGTGAGGCCCGCGGGGTTAAACGGGTGTCTCGCGCGAGAGCGAAGGACGCTCCTGATCGTCGCAAACTACGTGGAAACCAAGGCTTCGGAGATAGGTTTCTGGATGGATTTTTCGTGTGCCAGCATTTTACTGAGAAATGTTAGACACACGCGGCAACGTCGGGAGAATCCCGCGTGAGCTGCCCGGCGCCGCCGCCTGGATGCCCTCCTTCTCCTGTACTTGCTTTGCCACTTGGTACATTTGCTTTTTCCAGTCTGTTTCCAGCGTGTTTGGGAGGAAACCAGTTTTCAAAGGGGAGGAGGGGTTCTGCCAGTAAGGCTGCGGGGCGGGCCTGTGATGTTTTCACTTTAAGAAGGAAACGCTTTTCTGTTTGTTACAGGGGAATGTAAAAGCTTTAAAGAGAGATTCATGAAGTGCCTCCGGGACAACAGTTTCGAAAATGCTTTGTGCAGAAACGAGTCAAAAGAGTATCTGGAGTGCAGGATGGAGAGGCAAGTACATGCCAACGGGTTATCTGTGGCTTCTCCCCCCTCCCGCGTCTCTGGCTAAAATGTTGATTCCCAGAGGCCTCAGTTCAGCTTGTGTTTCGGAACTGTAGGGCTGCTTGCCCGCGAAGTTGAGGCTTTTCAGAGATTCAGTTGTACTCCGAGTCGTTTAGCAAAATCGCGGGAACCTTTTCTCCCGTGATAGCATTGGACATGATTGCCCTCCTCCGAGTATTTTTTCTTCCCAAGTTTGGGTGCTACTGACATGTCGTTCAGCTTTCAGAATCGCACATCATAAAAATGCTGACTGAGTCGAAAGACTTGAAGATTTGTGGGTACACAGCTTATTCCTTTAAATACTTTTCTTGAAACAAAAGTATGTGCTCTGTTGTTTTGTTCCACGTCGGCTCAGAGCTGTTTGCAGCGTGACAGGCGAGACAGTGGGCCCTGTAAGGAACGATGAGCGACGAGTGATTCTTCCTGCCTTAATCAGAA
Source organism: Globicephala melas (assembly GCF_963455315.2). NCBI lineage: Eukaryota > Metazoa > Chordata > Mammalia > Artiodactyla > Delphinidae > Globicephala > Globicephala melas. The sequence goes on along the minus strand of NC_083328.1, from coordinate 543,473 downwards.
TTTACTGGATGTCACCTTTAAAGGAAACAAGAACGCTCTTAACTGATCTGTTGAGATTTTCCTTATAATAAGTACTATTGTAAACCTTCACGGGGAAAGTGTGTAACGTACAATTACGTCCTTGGGTGGGAACTTTTATTTCTGCCTTTTGAGCCCTTCGTTAGTTCACTAAGGAGTCGAGTCATCAGAGGCCTTGTCTGAAGACAGGTTGACATAAAGCTGAGCCTCATTTTCATTTTCCCTTAACAAACTCAGACATTCCGCCCCAGGCAAGATCTGCTGTGCTTCTCAGGCCCCGGTGTGTTGAGGGCTGTCGGGGACACTGGGGCCTTTGAGGGGGACGGACCCTCAGGTGGCTTCCTGAGTCGCGCAGGCTCGCGGTGCTGGCATCTGACGACGGGCCGGCCCCGGCCCCGAGCAGCGCATCAGTCGGATCTGCACGTTCCAGTCACTCTCTTTCAAATTGATGCGTCTTCAAAACACCTGAACTCCTTGAGTTTCTTCTTGGTGTGGCCACGCCTCCGAGACTGAGTTTGGAGCTGGTCTCCGCCCTGTGTGAGGGTGTGAGCAGGTCGCCCGCCTCCCCGAAGCTCGGGTCACTGTCCCTGGGTCAGTCATCCCTGGGCCAGCACGCGGCCCAGCAGCTCCTGCGTGAGGTTGCTCGGAGGGTTTGGCTGGTTGGGTCCCAGAGCAGCTCCTGCTGCCTGACCAGGGCTTCCAGGCAGGGCCAGCAGAAGCGCCCTCTTTTCCCCATTTGCCCCTGGGAGGGAGCTGCCCGCGCCTCCATGTGGTGGCCCCTCACCCAGCGCAGCTTTTGGGCACCATCCTCCCTGGGCCGCTGAGGACGTGGGGAGACGGGGACGCGGCCGGCCGCTCTGTGGGTCCCACGATTCAAGTGGCTTCACTGGTTGGTCAGGCGACGTTTGGATGAATGTACGGGGATGTATGTGTTTCTGACTTGGTCATTTATTTTGACTGGAGACTTTCAGTTTGTTTTCAATGAAAATCCTCAAACGTACAGAAGCAGAGGATCGTCTAGATCTCCATAACCATCACCCAGATTCAGGATCAAGGTTTTTCCCATTTTGCCCTCATCCATCACCCTTTTTAAAGCCTCTTTTCTCGTCCTCTTTTTTCCTTTCTGCCGACATTCCAAACCTTATTTTGCCCCTACCTACTTCACGTGTGTCGTTTTAAAAACCAGACCGTGGTAGGGTTTGCAAGTCGCCTCACGAGGACTCGTGAGGACAGGGCGTCAGCCTGAAGTGGACGTGTCTGCGACTTAGGTGGGGGCACGTTTTCTCACAGCAGCAACTGTTAAAATTGAGGTTGCACTGTCGGCAGAGACCCAGCAAACACACGTGTGATCCCCGACCTCAGGTCCGGTTCCCGCCTGAGGCCGGGCCTCCTGACCGGGTGCCAGAGGGTAGAGCAGACAGTCCTGGGAAAGCCCTCTGCCCGACCCAGGTGCGGGCAGGTTCCCTCTGGAGGCGCCGTCTCCTGGCCTGTTCCAGCTCCCAGCGACGCCGTGTCCTCAGCCTGAGGCCCCTTTCTCCACCCTCACGTTCCACAGAGCTGCATCCGGTCCCTCCTCTCTCCTCTTTACCTTTTTTCTCTCTGACCAGAGCCAGCAAAGTTTCTCTAATTTTAAGGATTCATGGGATTAGGTTGGGTCCACCTGGATAATCCACGGTGGTCTCATCTCCAGACTGGCTGATTGACGTTATTTTCATCTTCAGCCTTAACCCCCCTCCCGTGTAAGGTCGCACTCACAAGCTCTAGGGAATAGGGTGTCCTTTGGGAGTCGTGGTCCTGCCGACCGCAGTGGAGCTGACAGTCAGTTGTAAGAGCTGTCGGCCAGTTGTACTCTTTTGGCAAAGGTGTGGGAAGGTTTATCATTATTTGCCTGTTTTGGGTTTAAGGAGTGTCTTGTGCATCCCATCACTGTACAGTTGGTTTAATCTGCTGCCAGGTTAGATTGTGCCACCTGGGGTTTGCGATTCTGGGGACATCGTCTTAAGGACTGTTGCTGGGCCACTGGGTTTCGTGCGCATGGCAATCGGGGGCAGGTAAAGGGGGCAGGAATGGAGGGACTGCACCCCGGAGCTGCCAGGCTCTCCTTCACCCCTGCACCTCAACGCGCTCCGCCTCTGGTCTCCTGCTGGCTGTCTAGGCGGCCGGCCCCGCGAGTTCCGGGGCCACATGACGAGGGAGGTGTGGCCGGGAGCACGGCGGGGCTCCTCTGTCCCGGCCTCGGCTGCTTCCTGCCCCTCGGGGGTGCAGGGCTAAGGGTACCGCTCGGGGTCTGTTCCCAGGACGGAGTGGTTGGGGGTGAGATGGTGGCGGGTGCCCAGGGCCTACCTCGGCCCCGCGTGGACAGGGCTTGTCCTCCCGGCCACCCTGACAGCTCTCACTTTTCCTTTCAGGCAGCTGATGGTACCAGAACCCCTGGAAAAACTGGGATTTGGAGATTTGATAGATGGAAAGTCAGAGACAAAATCGGAACCGTGATGGGAAGAAGCCCGCAGAGCTGTGTGGGTTGTCCGATGACCTGCCGCCCCAGCAGCTTGCTTGTAGGTATCGTGGCTCAGGAAGGGGCTTTGGTGACGCCCGCGAGGTGCCACTCGAAATAAAGACATACACCCCTCCCTGATCGATGCGCCTCGTGGCTGGGAGATGGCTCGTCTTCTGAAACTCCCAAAGGGATTCTGGAAAACCGTTGTCCCTTTTAGATCCCATTTTCCCCCAGGAGTGTTAGGTTTTATCTTTAAGTTCAGGTGTGCGATGGGGCTCCCGGGAAGGTGAGGTGCCGGATGACGTCCGCCTAGTGAGTGGACACCGCAGGTTCCTGTGAGACGCTGGATTCACATCACGGGTTCTGCGTGTCTTTTCGGTGCAAAAGTGATAAATGTTCACGAATTGTGGTCTGTCATGTAGACAGAGATTATCAGGAAAACGTTTCCTAGCAAATGCGTTTCTCTTTGTATTCATAAATATACGTGCCTTTTCTTTCTTTTTTCCTTTCTTTTTGAGGGTAAACTTGGAAGTGGGAAGCAGCCTGGCTTTTGATTTTTCTGACTTCTTGATTTTTTTTTTTGCTGATGCACAAACACCACGTATCTTTCTAGTCCAGGGGCATTTTCTGATTTGGATCAGACGATACTTGTTAAACTAGATGGTTTAATTTTAAGAACTCATTTGCCGTAACTGAGAAACAGAACGTCCCCCCGTCGATCGATGTGCACAGTAGCCTCCAGTGCTTTTACTCCGAGGAAGCCCCCGAGACGGCAGCCATCCCTGCTTCCCGGCCAAACGTGGTCGGGGCAGCGCGTTCCCGCTGAGAGCTGCCCAGGGCGCTGTCAGGACAGACCTCCTGGGGGTGCAGACCCCGCGATGGCCTTTCTAGGGCGCCTTGTCGTGTGGGCTCAGAACCACAGCAGAGCCCCCGGACTTGCCCTGTGGACTGCCTTCCCCGACCCCCCCAGTCAGCTGGCTTTTGTCCCAGTGTGGCCAGTGCTGGGAGGATCCAGGTGTGTCCCCGCTGGTGGGGACAGCCGGCCCTGATCCCCCCCTTCTTCTGCCTGGCAACCCAGGCCAGGCTCCGGGAAACCCTCGTGGTCTGCTCCTCGGCCGTGTCCAGTTCTCTGTGTTGACGTCCCTCTGCCTCGGTCCTACGGTGATGGCCATTACTAGGTCAGGCCCTCCCTGATGGTCCCTCTGAGGCTGGTCCCATCTCCACGGGGCTCCCCAGCACCAAGGGCTTCATCTGTGGTTTGTCACTGTTCAGCATCGGCTCTCTGTCTGTGCTTCTAATTGTTCTGCAGGTGGTTTCCATATTTTTAGCTAGTTTATGAAAAGCCGTGGTTTCTATCAGCAAAGTGAGGCACGAAAATATTTTGTGTTTTCCAACAGTGCAGCGTCACACACACACAAGGTTATTTATCGCAGCATTGTCTGCAGTTGGAAAGCATTTAGAGACGGGGCCCTGGGCGGCCACAGGAAGGACTGGGGGAGAGAGAACGGAGCGCCCCGCGCTGCCCCAGGGTGGCTCACCGTGAGCGGGCTCCGAGAGGGAACCAGGGCCCAGAGAACGTCGTGGTGAGAGAGAGAGAAGGAACCAGCACAACACCCGCGTGCCTGAGCAGCAAGAAACTACGGAAGGCAAACTGGAAACCAGTGAGGATGGTTGCCGACAGGTGTGGGGTGGGGGGCAGCTCTCTGAGTGCTCCTGACTCGGAGCCATGTTCTTATTTTCTGTGCTCAAAAGATAAACCGGGACGTGGGGGGGCCACCGTGGGACAGCGGCAGTGACCCCGAGCCCAGCCGTGTCGCAAACGCTGACTCTGCCCACGGCAGAGGGGCCGGTGGGACGGGACTTGTCCAGGTAGCTTTGGAAAATAGTGTTTTGATTAAAGCTAGAAACAAAAAGACGAGATTTGTACCCTGGTTAGTATGTTTGTTCTTCATGTGGACAGTGGTTCTGAGGCTGTGAATTTTAAGGTGGAAAAAGCTGGAGCTGTGCTGTGGGTGATGAGAGCCGGGGCTGTGGGATCCTGGCTCTCGGACATCTGCCAGGGCAGCGGGTAGAGAAGCAGACGTGTAAGTGTGTATGCGTGCGCGCGTGTTCGTACGGACGTCCCCTCGCTCTGGGCACCAAGGGACCAGGGGCAGTGACCTCTGGCAGCACGGATCTGAGCCTCTCTCCAGCAGGAGGACCCAGGGGCAGGAAAGTCCAGGTGAGCCTGGACCCTCTTGTGTCAGAAAGTAAGGAATTGCTGGAACCATGATGGGCTTGTCGAGAGGACATGCGATGGAGCTCCCAGTGGCCCGATCGGGGACCAGTGGAGCAGAAGAAGGAAGGACTGTTGTGGGCTTTGGCTGCAGAATCAGTTCCTACCCAGGAGCCCCCGTTGATGGAAATAATGAATGAGGTAAACGTATCAGTGCAGGAAGGGACACCCCTCCTCCGGGTCCCAACCCACATGGAAGGAAGGGGCGTCGGTGGTCCTGAGGTTGGTGGGCAGCGTGACGTGGAACAGCTTTGCCTGGTCTGGAGGGCGCCCTGCGAGGCACTTGGCAAGCAGCTGAGGCTTCTCAGCGTGGCTGCCTGACTGCCCGCTCCCCACAGCGCCTGCCCCAACCGATGCCCTGAGAAGGCGGCATTGCTTCTGCCGTTGTCTTCCCCGGAGTGCCTCACCTCAGTCTAATGAGCACACGCAGACACACCTGACGTGAGGGACGGGCTGCAGAGTGAGGAACAGCGCTCCCCAGAAGGGCCGCGTCCTGGACAACAGATGGAGGGGCTGACCCGGGCCAAGGGTCCAGGGAGGCTAGGGCCACCGGGGAGCCCGAGGGCCCGCACGTCAGTCACAGCACTTCTTGTCCTGTGCTCGCAGCGGGTGTCGTCGGGAGAAGCAGGCAGACAGAACTGGCCTGTTTCTGCAACTTTCTGGAAGTCTGAAATTATTTTGGAATCATTTAAAAAAATGTTTTGTGCTAAGCTGTTTGTAGTTGAACTTTCTATATACGTGATTGGGTAAATACTCACTTTGAAACATATTCATGAATCTCGGATAGAATGCAGACGCAGTGGTTTCTGCGCCAGGAGGGGACGGTCGGGCTCTTGACAAAGGGCAGCAGCGTCCCGCGCTGCCTGCTGTCTCCTGGGTCTCAGTTGCTAAAAATGCCAGGCTCAGGGGTCCAGACGTCCTGTCTGGTCCTGCCAAAGCTCCTGTGAGATATTTTTAGTTGCCCGTCATTTGTCACGTAAAGAATGTCTTTTATTTCTCATACATACTCGTCACGATGAGCCAGCGACATTATTAGAAGACAATTTCCAGAATGTTTTCCAAGTGTCCTCCTTAGGCAGGAGGTAAGCCGGAGCAATCAGGTCAGACCTGGGCCCACAGCTGCCTTCCCGGCAAGTGAGGCCAACGGAGCCCCTTGACCTGGCTCTCACTCCAGCCCCTGGGGCGGAAGCTCGGGGCGCAGGGCCAGGCCACCCTCCGTCCACAGCCTCGCGCGGGCCTCCACTCTGCTGGCTGGGCCCCAGGTCCTTTTAGCAACTCTGTGAAAACCTCAGGCAGCACACAGGGTGGCTGGAATATGTCTACTGTTAGGAAGGCAGTGTTTTCATTTTTTAAAAAGGCAAGTCAGGCTCCTTCCCCACTAAGAGGTCAGCACAGACCTGGTGGCTTAAACAACACATTCCTGCCCCAGCCCGGAGGCCTCACGTCCAAAGGGGAGGGTCCGTCTCCTCCTCTTCCAGCTCCTAGAGGCACCGCGGTTCGTGGCCCGAGGCCGTCCTCCATCTGAGCCAGTGGCTTCTCTCATCCCCGACTCGGCCTCCTCCCCACACCTCCCTCTGGCCCTGGCCCTCCCACCTCCCTCCTGTTAGGGCCCTCGTGATGACATTGCCCGCCCCCCCCCGGCATAATCCCGCCTCCCTTCTCAAGACCCTTAACCACAGCTGCACAGTCCGCTTTGCCACGTGGGGCCGCAGAGTCTCGGGTTCCGGGACCAGGACGTGTGCACTTGAGGCTGGTCCTCTGCCGGCGGCAGCACCTGCCGGCGCTTTGGGAGGACGCTGGGGCGCGGCACGGGGCCGAGCGGCGGGCGGCTTGCTCGGACTCCAGGACGGCCGAGCGCCTGTCCTCATGATGCGCAGTAGCCCGGGTGTGGGTCGAATTTTCTCAGGGCTGAGTTTAAATCCCTGTGTTTTTCGGAATCTTTGGCCCTGGCTTTGCTGGGCTTGTTGCTGGCAGACGGCGGAGAATGGGTACGTACTTAATAACCGGGATCGGAAAGTCACTGCCAGCGTGGCGTGTGGGACGGGGCCCCCCTTCTTGTCAGGTGTCTGTCTGGACGTCCCCTGGTTCTCTGCAGGTGTGAGCGGGTTTGGAACCCTGAACAGCAGATGTTCAGGACGCCTGCCAGTCCGGGTGGTTTCCTGATATTTTTCTTTTAGAAACTTTATTTTCCGTCAACCTATTTCCATTTTAAGAGTTTGTGGAAGAACAGCTTAAGACCGCTCGGTGGCGGTTCCTACCCACTCAGTGGCCTGAGCAGCGGGGAACCGCTGAACAGGCACAGAGGGCACCTGCACACCTTCGGACCAGTCCGCCACCTCAGGCTGAGCGGCAGGGAACTTTTCTTTATGGCTGTATTTTATAACATGCACATATCATTTCGATAGAAACAATAAAATCATTAGTTTAAAACTCATCGTGTTTAGTTGTATTTTATATTCTCTACAAGTTGCGTGCCCGTGGTTGTAACTTGCTGCGGCCCGTGAGCAGAGACTGTGCTAGTTTGTGTGTCGGGTGCCGTGTGGCCTTGCTGGTTGAGGGGCAGGCTGGCCGCCACCAGGGCGTGGACCCTGTCAGCTCTTAAGGGAGGGGCCGCGTTGGTTCCCCGTGGGAAGTGGGAGCTCCGGCAGTGACCCCGGGGCGGGGGACAGGCTGGCCCCCACGAGCATGTCTTCCCGTCTGCGGTGCCGCTTCCCCAGCCTTTACTGGGGAAGAAAGGGCTCCTGTCTTTGGTGGCTGTCATTCTACCTGCCTGGTGCTTGAAGTCAGTCTTCTAGTGAAATTGGGTATTTATGGACTAGATAAAATGGGGCTTTATTGTTGCAGGAGGCGTGAGGAACGTTCTGTTAACCCGTGCAGCAAGTGACCTTGTCTTAACGCTGTGAATAAAGTCTCTCCTGGAGGGATGGAATCAAGTCTCAGCTGTGCTTGTGGAGTGGGGGTCCCTCACCCCGGGAACAGGGCCAAGGGTGCTCTTGCAGAGCCCCGGGGGGAAGCGGGCGTCGGGGAATCTCAGAGCAGCGGGCTTCCTGCCGTGTTCCCTGCAGGGCCCAGCGATAAACCCGCGACTTCCAGCACCTTCCGGGAGCCTCCATCTGCAGGATTCTGCCAGCTGCGCTTGCGTGGGATTTACAGAGCTACGTGCGATGGCAGATGAGGACTCAGCTTCCGGGGGCCCAGCGGTGTCTCTGATGGCCGCTTTCTGAGTGTGAAGGGAAGCAGATCTCTTGGGCACTGGGGACAGAGTGAGGCCCCATGATGGGCGCTGGGGGCTGCAGACTGTGTTGGGGGAACAGGCAGACCCTCCCGGACGGGGAGGGTCTCCGGCACCTCGGCGCTGGGGGGACAGAGCTTTCTGAGGGTGCTGAGCCGCGTTACCACGTCAGGGCAGGGGTGGGGGCAGTTAGGGTTGGTTAGGCCGGGGGTGGGCTGGCCTTGCTACTGAAGGACAGAAGCCTGGGGGCCTTCCCCTTCTGGAGACCGTGGTCCTGGTGCCTGGGGGACAGAATGTGGTGGCGTGGCGGCCCCTGCTGGACGGTGGCGGCACTGCAGCACCTGAGAGACACCTGTGGGAGGGCTGTCCCCGGGGGCCCCCCTGAGGGGACAGTGTTATGTGCAGTGGCCTCCACACTCCAGGACCTAAAGATTGGACCAGGGCTTTGCATGCCTGAGGCCCCAGGTCCTGCTGACACGACGGCCCAGCTGGGGGGCCCTGAGTGCAGTGGGGGCCCCAGCTGAGGCTCATCAACTCCCCCTGCCCCCCAGCGCCTGGGCCAGCGCCCTGCCCAGCACGGGCTCAGTGACGGCGGCAGGGGCCTCGCCGTCCACACCCACGGGCTGTGTGCCAGAGGGCGGTGGAGCCCCGTCCAGAGGAGACCACCCTGGGGCACAGGGAACTGGAGGAGGGCTTGCGCCGGGCCTCCGTTCCCGGCCTCACTCTGACCAGAGAGTCTTGGGCGTGATGGCTGTGGGGCCGGCTTTCCAGAGACCCCCGTGCCCTCGCTGGGTGGCAGCGCCCCATACTTGGCTTCTGACCCCAGCATTCGATGGTTGCCACCCTCACGGCCCTGGGATGGGCTGCGGTCAGCCGGGGGTTCTCACCCCCGGTGAGGTGGTGGCTGAGGCTCCCTGAGGCCGTTCCGCGTGGCCAGCACCTGAGCGGAGGGGACTCAGGCAGAGTGGCCTCCACGGGGCCTCGGCAGGAGAGCAAGACAGAGACCGAGGCAGAGAGCTAGAGGGAGAGACACAGAGAGAAGGAGAGACACGCAGAGAGGGAGAGACAGAGTGCGCCCGGTGGAAGCTGCATCCTTTCCCGGCAGCCCCGGAAGCACCGTCCTCCGCGGGTGGGAGTACTCCTGGCTCCCGCCCCAGGTGGGGGCGAGCAGGTAGGTCCCACCTCTCAGTGGGAGCTGGGGGGGATGTCAGTGACGTGGTGCGAGATCCTGGGGGAGGGGAGATGGATGGATGATGGATGGACAGGGTGGGGCACAGACAGAGGACCCCTCTCTGGGAAATCCAGGACCCCTCACGCCCCGCCCCATCCCCCTGTCCGAGGCCTGTCCTGACAGGTTGGGTCAGAGCCCGGCCCGGCTCTGTCTGCAGTCTGCAGAGCCTGGTGAGCTGTGAGATGCGTCCAAAGGGGCTGCGGGCTTCCCCGCCGCCTCCCTCTGGGGGTGTGGGGGGTCCCTTGTGCTCAGTCCTCAGGCCTGTGGTCTGATCCTGGAGACAAGCCTCAGGAGGCAGGTGACCCAGGGCCTCCCCGTCACTAAGGGCTGCTGAGGGGCGGAATGAAGGACCCCTCCGTTCAGTGGACCCGGTGGGCTCAGCACAGGGGCTGGGACTGTCACGTGGAAATACTCTTCAGATCCGAGGACTCACATGAGTAGAAACGCACCCTGCCGTTTCGTGACTGGGTTCTCTCACCGAGCATCGCGTGTTCAAGGTTTGTCCAGGTTCTAGCTGTGTCAGCACTTCCTTCCTTTCCTGTGGCCGAGTCCTGTACCACTGCAGGGAGGGACCACGTTGTGTGTATCTATTCATCTGCTGATGGACGCGGGTCTTTCCCCTTTGGCTCCTGTGAGTAACGCTGCACGTGCGTGTTTCTGAGTGAACGTGTGTTTTCTGTCTTGCGTGTGTACCTCGGAGTGGCACTGCTGGGTTGCGTGGTGAGTGTGTTTAAGTGTCAGCACTGGCGAGTCTCTGGCTGAACTGCCCCCGTCCCAGCGTGTGTGCGGCCGTGTCTCGGCTCCCTGACCACGCGTGGTGCTGAGCGGCGTCACGTGCACACTGGCCGTCTGTGCGTCTTCCTTGGAGAAGGCTCTGTGCAGATCCTCTTCCCGTTGGCTTGTAAGAGTTCTTTATAAGTGAGTTTTTAAAATTTAGTTATTTATTTTATTTTTGGCTGCGTTGGATCTTCGTTGCTGCGCGCGGGCTTTCTCTAGTTGCAGCGAGCGGGGGCTACTTTTTGTTGCAGTGCGCGGGCTTCTCACTACGGTGGCTTCTCTTGTTGCAGAGCACGGGCTCTAGGTGCACGGGCTTCAGTAGTTGTGGCACACGGGCTCAGTAGTTGTGGCTCGTGGGTTGTAGAGCACAGGCTCAGTAGCTGTGGCCCGTGGGCTCTAGAGCAAGGCTAAGTAGTTGTGGCACATGGGCTCAGTAGTTGTAGCTTGTGGGCTCTAGAGCACAGGCTCAGTAGTTGTGGCACACGGGCTCAGTAGTTGTGGCTCGTGGGCTCAGTAGTTGTGGCTCGTAGGCTCTAGAGCACAGGCTCAGTAGTTGTGGCCTGTGGGCTCTAGAGTGCAGGCTCAGTGGTTGTGGCGCACGGGCTTAGCTGCTCTGCGGCATGTGGGATCTTCCTGGACCAGGGCTCGAGCCCGTGTCCCCTGCATTGGCGGGCAGGTTCTTAACCACTGTGCCAGCAGGGGAGCCCCTATCAGTGAGTTTGAGTTGTGCTGATTTGTGTGTGAACTGCAGATCCACGGCCGGATGTTGCTGCTGCTGCGGGCTCCCCAGACTGCATCTGGGACCTTGCCCTGCGGCTCCCGCCCCTGCCCCAGCCAGGCCGCCCGTGCTCACTGCCTTTGGGAAGCCACGTCCTGGCAGCCTCGCTCCAAGCCCGAGAGATGCTCCACCCTCCTCCTCCTGCAAGATGCTGGTTCTCTTAGGGACACCAAGCAAAAAATATTTTTAAATGTCCCCAAACCCACTAAACAACCCATAGCGCCCTGCCCCCACAGACACCCCACCCCACATGTCACCTCTGGGGACAACCCTGAGACCCTGTCTTCCCAGGGGGTCTCCAGGGCCGGTGCCGCTCTCAGATGGAGAAACCGTCCTGGTCCCAGGGGCCTGTCCCTGCTGCCCCCTGGCTTTAGGGTGGGGAGGGGCCTCCATACCTGTGTCTGTTAAGCACACGCAAAGCTCCTGAGTGGCCCTGCTATACCAAGGGTCCCCTTTCCTTTGGGTTTTTCTGTGTTTGTGTTTCTCTTGGTGAAGAAAAAAAAAAAAGATCCTTTTTGTTGGGGGTGGGGCCGGAGGCTGAGGGCAGAGGCTCAGGAGCTGCACTGGGTGAGGGCTTTAAAACAGGAACTGTCCCAAGCCACACCAGGAAGCTGGTCCTCGTGGCCAGGCGTGTCCCCGTCGCTCATTTTCGCCACCATCTTCGTGCCATCTCCACCCTTCTGGGGGGTGCCTGCTTCCTCAGCCCCCAGTGGAGGGCTGACCCCAAATCCCCAGCCACCCCGCTCCTGGGAAGACCCACGGGGGTCCCCTCTGGGTCTGGCTCAGCAGGCACGGGGAGGAGGGTGGGCGCAGGCGGAGGGATGCCTCTGCAGCCCTGCGAGGCCCCAGGAGGGTTCTGGCCTGGTTCCTGCCCTGCCCCATTCTCGCCCAGCGCCACCCCGGAACCTAGTGGCTGCTCAGCCCCCGAGCACAGCGCGTCCAGGGAAGGGCTGGAAGGCAGCGCCCACTCTCCCCACCCCCGTGCCGGGGCTGGGGCTAATTCATCCTAAACCCGGGTCTCAGGCCAGGGGTGCTGGCACAGCCTGGGGCTCCCCGTCTTCTCCCCTACTTAGACGGGTCAAGCTGCTAAGGGCTCTGCATACAGCAGGCGCTGCGAGAATGCTGTCGAGGGGAGGGGCCTATGGAAGGAAGGACCCGGCTGCCCAGAAGGCCGGCACACGCGTCAGCCAGGGAGCTCTGAGCATCGCTGTGCCCCTGCCGCTGGCGACCTCTGCGCTTGGCGTGTCCCCTCCCCTCCCTTCCCCTCCCCGTCCGGGCAGGAGTGCCTACCCACCTGCTCTACAGAAGCTCCTTAGGAGTCTGGGGACAGCTGCCGGTGGCTGGGGGCTGCACTGCCCTCTGTGGGGATGAGGATGCCTGCTGCACCCCCGCCCCGGTGCTGGTCCTCTGCCTGCCAGCACCCCCACCGCCTTGCAGCCCCCCTCAGCCCTCCCACCTCAACTTCTGGGCCCTCCTCCCACCGCCCGTCTTCGTGGCCATCTCCCCACCTCCCGCACGGCCCTCTGCTGCCCAGGCCGTTGGTGCTGCTGCCCAGCGGGCCCCGGCCCCCTCCTGGGCAACCCACCCGCTGTAGCTGCCTCGGCGTCGACTGCCCTGGACTCTGTCCCCAGCCCTGGAGTGGACCCCTCCCTGGATCTTCTGTGGGCTTTGGCAGCCCCACCATCCCCAACGCCTTCCTCGGGCCACGAGGCCCTGAGTCCCGGGCATTTCCCATCCCCTACACCCAGGCAAGCACAGCTGTTTCCCCACTCACCCTCGTGTGCCCCCCCAAAAGCAGACAGAGTGGTCACTCTCCTTCGTCCCCATCCCCCTCAGGACAGGAGCCGGACCCCCAGGGCCGTTCAGGGACCCCGGGGTCTGGCCCCCAGCAGCCCCAGGACCCTGGGCCAGCCCGTGTCTGGCTGTGGCCCACCCTGGGCTGCCTGTCACCTTCTGAATTTTGTGAGTCCTGAGCCCTGCACCCCAGCCCCACTGCACCCCGTGCCTTCACTCCAGCCTGGGCGCGGGGGGGTGGGGGGCGCTGCAGATCCTGACCTGCCTGTCTCCTCTTTTAAGAGTCTGTTTCTTGAATTCTCACTTCCTCCTGCCTACCTGGACAGTATCTTCACCTCCTTAGCCGGATGGGAAGACAGAGACAGTGAACAACCCACCGCCAAACAGGGCGTGGCTGTGCGCTCAGCCCTGCCTGCTCCGCACCTGCCCTACTCTGAGGCCCCTGTAGCTTCCCTGCCCCTCTTGGACCCTCAGCAACCCTGCCCTGCTTGAGGAGTGGGGTGTCTCTTTGTTTCCGAGCTGTATGTTCATCCCAGCCCTTCCACCTAGAAGCCACGTGCGGCCTTGGGTGTGATTGAACTGCTCTGTGCCTCAGTTTCCCCATCTTTAAATGGGGATTAAATAAGAAAACACATGTGAGGGGTCTGACCTAATGCCTGGTGCTGTTGGTAGAGTAGCTGTTGTTGTAATTGGCGTCAGCCTGTCTTCAGTGACGTGCTCCACTCTGCTGTGTGGCAGATTCTGACCCTGGCACGGGGACCCAGAGATGAAAATGCCACCCATCCCTCCCACAAGGCCCTAGAAGGGCTGCGTCCCTGCTGTTGGGCAGAGTGGGCGGCTGGGGGCCGGGCAGGGGCCAGGCCTTGGTGAATTGGCACCAGCACAGCCTCCACGGAGGACGAGGTGGCAGGCCTGTCACCAGTTGGGATGCTCTTCCCCTTGTCCCGGAGGTGCCACTGCCGGATGTGGACCCACCCGGGACGATTGCAGAGCGTCCGACTGTGATCCCAGCAGATGGAAGACGCCCGCCCCTCAGCCAGTCCCTGGGGAACAAGTCGTTGTTCAGCTCTGAGTAGAACGCAGCCGTTGGGAAAGAAAGGGGCAGATCTGTGTGTATGGACTCGAAAAGGGGCACGTACGGTTTACTCAGTGAAAATAAACCGACCCAAAACCCCCAGCAGCAGACCAGAGGAACAGGGACTCCCTTGGTGTTCTAACAGGCCGAGGACCATTCTGGAAGGATGCTAATGGTGTTAACAATGGTTGGCTCACAGTTGCCGGGGCGGGGGTGGAGGTGGGGAGATTCAGTCTGGTACTGTTTCAATTTGTTTTTAACAAGATGCATCGTTGCATTCACAATTTAAGAAGAAAATGAAAAGAATTTGAAAAAATGCGGGGGGGGGCGCATCACCTCCCTCCCTCCCCGTGTCTCTGTCCTGGCCTCCTAACTCAGAACGGGCTTTATCGGGAGCACCGCGGCCCACCCCTTGTCCTGTCTCTGCTGGGTGGACGGCGGGGGCCCTTCTCCAGCCTGAGCACCCACCGCACTCACTGGGCCTTGTCACCTGCCGGCCATCTCCCAGGGCAGGGATGGTGTGAGCCCCGGCCCCCAGCACTGGGCACACACCCCTCCCTCCAACAGGCATTCCCAGCGTGCCCACTGGACCTGGTGTGCTGACCCCCTGGGTGCACAGTAGGTGTCCAGGCGCTGTTGGGGCCCAAATGACCGAAGGATGATCCCACCCAGGCCTGTGGTTATTTGGTTCCCTCAAGCCCCCCACCACTGTGGCTGGTGGCCTCTCGCTCGGGCAGGTGGGCCGCTGCGCTGGGATAGGGTGGGCGGAGGCGGCGGCGGCGGCGGCGGCGGCGGGCAGACCTCCCCGGGCGGGTCCCCGGGCGCGCGGGCGGGCGGGTTCCCGGGCGCGCGGGCTGGGACGCCGGGCGCGCGGGCTGGGACGCCTGGCCGGCGCGGGAGGAGGCTGCCCGCCCTCCCGCGCCGCTGGGGGCCGCCCGCGGGCCGCGCCGGCCAGAGCGCGCCGTGCGCCCCGGGCCCCGCGCCGGCACACGCTCGGCTGCCGCGGCGGCGACGAGAGCGGCGGCGGTGGAGCCGAGCCGGGCGGCAGGAATGCGGAACCGGCGCGCGGGCTGAGCTGCTCAGGATGGCGCAGGGGCGGCGGCGGCGGGCGGCCTGCGCGGGGCCCTAGCGCGGCGGGGCGGACGCTCCCCACCCGGCGTCGCGGGGGGCGGCAACGCGGCCATGGCCAAGGAGCGGCGGAAGGCCGTGCTGGAGCTGCTGCAGCGGCCGGCGAACGCGCGCTGCGCGGACTGCGGCGCCCCGGGTAGGTGCGGGCCCGCTGGCTGCGCCCGGGGTAGCTGGGGGTCTGGATGGGTGCGGGACGGGTAGTGGCCGGCCCGCGTGGGGGAGGGCCCGAGTGGATGCGGCCCGGGGTGGGTGCCGGCCTGGATGCCAGCCCCGGGGTCGGGGAGGGGTGCTGCGGCGCCTGCTTGGAGGGGGGCGCGGGCAGCGCAGCCTGGTCCCCGCTCGGGTGGGGCGCGGGCCCGAGGGCACCTGCCGGGACCCGGACATCGCCTGCCCGCCCACGGCCCCTGGCCTGCGGCTGTGTCTCCGCCTCCCCTCCCCCAGGCTGCGTGTCTCGCTGTCACCCGCGGACCGCCGCCGCCTTGCGAAACCTGGGGCTCCGCAAAGAAAGAGGAAATCGCGGCGGGCGACCGGCTGCAGGGAGGGGACGGACAAGCGGGCCGCGGGCCTCTGTGCGTGGGTGTGGGGTTCCACCTGGCCCTGCCCCCCACCTGCGGGTGACGTCATGGGCCCCCGCCTGGAGCCCCCCTCTAGCCCTGCACCCGGCGGCAGGGGGAGGAAGCACCTGCCGCCTCCACGTGGACCCCGTGGGAACGGGCGCCCCTCCCCCCACCCGGCCTCACTGCTCTGGGGCAGGTGGCCAGTTCAGGTGGGGCAGAGGGGCAGGTGCAGCTCGGAACAAGCACTAGGCTACCTGCACCCCATCCTCCCAGCAGGCATCTCCTAGACTTTGCTCCTGGGTGGTGCCCGCTATGGGTTGATTTCCAAGGCGCCAGAGCCCTGGGGCTACGTGTGCTGGGACTGGCAGGAGGAGAGAAGGCTTTGCTCTCGGACCAGTGGCGCCCTGCTTCTGGGCTGGCAGCCCCTGGCGCGGCTTCGCTGCGGTGGGGGGTGGAAGAGCCCCGAGAGGCTCACCTGCTCAGGCCCCCAGCAGGGAGGACGGCTCAGCTCAGGCGCTGTCCCCAGGCTCTGCGGGGACACACGGGGCGCTCCACTGGGGGCTCCTAGCCTGAGCCCCTCAGAACAAACCTACCACAGCAGGGAGTGGCCGAGCCCCCGGGGGGGAAGGTGGGAAGACTCTGCATTTGTTCTGAGACTCCTGTTTGAGACACAGTCTCTGGACACCCCGCAAGTAGGACACCCCCCCAGCTCTCCTCTGCTGCTCGCCCGCTGGGCTAGGAGGGGTCCCCAGCGCAGCCCCCGCCCCTGCCGAGTGCTGGGCATCTGCTGGGCAGCTGCAGTGTGGCTTCAAGAGACCACGCCAGAGCTGGAGTGTCCCAGAGGGGCGGCAGATTGAGGGCCTTTCCCCGCCGCCCTGAGGGCCTGCCTCGCCTTGTCTGTGCAGTGAGGCGGCAGCACCGTCCCCTCCGAGCCTGCTCTCGCCCGCTCCGCCGTCCCACCTCCCTCTCCCAGACCTGTGTTTCCACTTGCTGGGAGAGCGGCCGTGCCAGGGAGCAGTCTGGTGAGGAAGGGCGGTCAGCATGTTCTGCTCTCAGACTTGGCCTGGGGGGCCCGGGCAGCGGGGAGCTGGCCCCGGCCCTCCCCTTCCTGGCCACCCTGCCCAGCGGGGGCTTCTCTGGACCCAGAGCCTCCCTGGCAGGAGGGACAGTGGGCTTCCTTGGTGTGGTGGGCCCTGCAGCTGCCGTGCCCACCCACCCACTCGGTCCAGGGGTGTGGCCCTCCAGCAGGTACAGGGGGTCAGGAGTCGCCGGCTCTCCCTGGCGTCGGGCCCGCCTCTGCTTTTCAGACTCGGTCCATGACCTCAGCATCTTGCCTCATCTTGTCTGGCAGCCTGACAAGACAAGATACGGGCTGTTGCCCCCATTTTACAGCTGGGGAGACTGAGAACTTGAGCTGTCTTAGGGGACCTGGGGCCTCAAAGGCAGACGGGCCCTGACCTCCCGTGACCCCCATGTGATGCCCGCGTATGGTCTCTGCTGGAGCCCCGCTGGTCCGTCCATAGTCTGTGCCACTGTGGGGTGTCACTGGGACCTCCCATCCCTGCTGTGGCCCAGATAGGCAACTCGGGCCCGCTCTGGCATTGATGGGGGCTGGAGGGGGGACAGAACACCGTCACATGGACTGGTTCATGGCTGCTCTTCTCAACTGCAGCCCACCAGGAGCTGGGTGCCTCAAGGGTGAGGGTCCCCATGGCCTGCACTCTGCACCACAGGACACGGGGTGGTCCCTGGCCCCCCTAACCACCAGAGCAGATCTGGGAAGACCTCACAGCTGGCCATGCAAGGGCTGCTGGGAGGAACGCAGTCTGGGGTTGGCTGTAGCCCCCATGGGACCTGCTCCCAGATCCTCCCATTGTCTGCTCCAAGAGTGGGTCCCCTGCCCTTGAACACAGGGCCTTGTCTAGCAGCTTCCGGAGAGGCTGCTCTCGTTGCAGGCCTGGTGGTGGTGGAGGGGGTGTCCTCCACCTTGGAGGGTGTGGGTAGGGGGCTGTGCCTCTTACTGCCTCTGAGTCACCTGCCTAGTTGGGACAAATGACAGTGTCACCTTTGAAGCTCAGGTCTGATGCCCAGGAAGGACATGGCCTGTGAGCTCTTCCATTGGGCTGAGGTGTGGGTGAGCATTCTGTGGGGCTTCAATGCACGTCACCTGGACCTTGGGATCGCCTAGAGCGCCAGACAGGACCACCTCTGAGCACACGTGGGCCTTCTGACTGGCGGTGAGGTCTGGGCTCGTTAAGGAGAGCTTCCTGAGAAGACGGATGGTTTGGGACGGCAGTGTGGAGACCCTGCTGCTCCTGGACCGGGGGTGTCTGGGTGTGAGTGGCCCTGGGGGCCCGTCCTCGCAACTCTGCCAGGACTGGAGCAACTGCCTGCAAGACCAAGGGGGTGAACTCAGAGCGGGAGGTCCTCCCTCAACTCTGGAAGGCTTCAAGGCAGAGGTGACTTTTCAGACTTCGCTGTAAACCTGGGCAGAGAGGAATTTCGGGAATTTGGCTTAGTTTGGGAGAGGGTCCTCTGAGAGCGTGGTTGGCAGGGGGCTGCTGAGGAGTGGGCTGGGCAGTCAGTCCCTGCTCCCTGGAGCAGCAGCCCACTTGGGTTTTGGGTTCAATTGTTTTTTCATTGTGGTAAACTATACAAAAAAGTTATTTTTCAGCGTGCAGCTCGGTGGTGTTAAGTACATTCACACTGTCGTGCAGCCATCACCACCACCCATCTCACAGCTCTTTCCATCTTGCAGAACGGAAACTCTGTCCCCATTAAACACTGACTCCCACTTCTTTCCCAGCCCCCACCCTTCCAGTTTCTGTCTCTATGAATTTGACCCACATAAGTGGAATCACACAGTATTTGTCCTTTTGTGTCTGGCTTATTTCACTGAACGTAATGTCCTCAATGTTTATTATGTTGTGTCAGGTGTCAGAATTTCCTACCTTCTTTAAAAAATTGAGTTATAATTGACTGTCACGTCATATTAGTTTCAGGTGTACAGCGTAGTGATTCGCTATCTGTACGTGTTGAGAAATGATCACCATGGTAAGCCTAGTTAATATCCTTCAACACGCAGAGTTCTTCCTTGTGATGAGAACCTTTAAGATCTACTGTCTTAGGAACTTTCAAATATACAGCACAGTGTTTTTCACTGTAGCACCATGCTGTGTGTTATATCCGCAGGACTCATTTATTTTGTAGCTGGACGTCTGTACCTCTTGACCCCCCTTCACCCAGTTCACCCACCCCACCCTACCTCTGACAACCACCAATCTGTTCTCTGTATCTGTGAGTTTGGGGTTTTTTTGGTTGGAGGTTTGGGTTGTTTTTAGATTGCGTATACAGTATTTGTCTTTCTCTGTCTGGTTTATTTTATCAGCAT
This sequence comes from Globicephala melas, assembly GCF_963455315.2. Lineage (NCBI taxonomy): Eukaryota > Metazoa > Chordata > Mammalia > Artiodactyla > Delphinidae > Globicephala > Globicephala melas. The sequence goes on along the minus strand of NC_083328.1, from coordinate 524,720 downwards.
AATGCCCTCAGGATCCATCCATGTTGTCACAAATGGCCAGGTTTCCTGCTTTTTTATGGTTGAATAATATTCATATATTATACATCCCATTTTCTTTATCCAGTCATCCATATCTTAGCTATGGTAAATAAGGCTGTAATGAACATGGGGTACAGATAGCTTTTTGAATTTGTTTTCATTTACTTCAGTAAAATATCTAGAAGTGAAATTACTAGATTGTATGGAAGTTCTAGTTTTAATTTTTTAGGAACGTCCATACTGTTTCCATAGTGGCTGCATCAATTTACATTGTCACCCAGGTGTACAAGGGTCCCCTTTTATCCCCGTCTTTGTCAACACTTGTTATTTCTTGTCTTTTTTTTTTTTTTTTTTTTTGCAGTATGCGGCCCTCTCACTGTTGTGGCCTCTCCCGTTGCAGAGCACAGGCTCCGGACGCGCAGGCTCAGCGGCCATGGCTCACGGGCCCAGCCGCTCCGCGGCATGTGGGATCCTCCCGGACCGGGGCACGAACCCGTGTCCCCTGCATCGGCAGGCAGACTCCCAACCACTGCGCCACCTGGGAAGCCCCCTCTTGTCTTTTTTTGATGATGGCTATTCTAACAGGTGCGAGGTGATACCTCATTGTGGGTTTGATTTGCATTTCCCTGATGGTTAGTGATTTGAGCATCTTTTCATGTACCAGGCCATCTGCATATCTTCTTTGGAAAAATGTCTCTTCGGAGGCCTTGCCCGTTTTCTAATTGAAGTGTTTTGTTTCGTTTTATTGCTATTGTATGAGTTCTTTTTGGGTATTGACCCATTATTATTCTGGGTATTGACCCATTATTAGATATATGATTTGCAAATATTTTCTTCCATAGGTTGCCTTTTTATTTTGTTGATGGTTTCCTTTGCTGTGCAGAAGCTTTTTAGTCCCACTGGTTTATTTTTGCTTTCGTTGCCTTTGCTTTTGGTGTCAAATCCAAAAAATCATCACTAAGACCGACGTCAAAGAGCTTATTACTGTCTGTGTTCTTCTAGGAGTTTATGGTTCCATGTCTTACATCCAGGTCTTTAATCCATTTCAAGTTAATTTCTGTGTATGGTGTAAGACAGTGGTCCGAGTTCATTCTTTTGCATGTGGCTGTCTGGTTTTCCCAGCACCATTTATTGAAGAAATTGTCCTTTATCCATTATATAGTCTTGGCTCCTTTGTTGTAAAGTAATTGACTGTATGTGTGTGGGCTTATTTCTAAGCCATCTATTCTATTCCACTGATCTGTGTGTCTTTTTTTATGCTAATACCATACTTTTTTCTCATACTGTTTTGATTACTATAGCTTTCTAATACAGTTTGAAATAAGGAAATATGATGCCTCCAGCTTTGTTCCTCTTTCTCAAGATTGCTTTGGCTATTTGGGCTTCTTTGAGGTTCCATACAAATTTTAGGATGGTTTGTTTTTGTCAAAAATGCCATTGGAATTTTGATAGGGATTTCTTTAGATATCTACATTGAATCTGTAGATCGCTTTGGGGGGTAGGGACATTTTAACAGTATTAATTCTTCCAATCCATGAGCCCAGAATATAATTCCATTCATTTGTGTCTTCTTCAGTTTCTTTCATCAGTGTCTTATAGTTCTCAGTGTACATGTTTTTCACCTCCTTGGCTAAATTTATTCCTAGGTATTTTATTCTTTTTGATGCAATCATAAGCGTATTGCTTTCTTTCTTTCTGCTAGTTCTTTTTATTAGTGTAAGGAAATGCAGCAAATTATTGTATATTGATTATGTACCCTGCAACTTTACTGAATTCGTGCAGTAGTTCTAACATTTTGATGGCGTCTTAGGGTTTTCCGTATTTTATATCATGTCATCGGCAAACAGTGACAGTTTTACTTTTTCCTTTCTTATTTGGATGCCATTTCTTTCTTATTCTTGCCTGTTTGCTCTGGTTAGGGCTTCCAGTACTTTGTTGAATAACAGTGGCAAGACCGGGCTTCCTTGTCTTTGTTCCTGATCACACGATTTTTATTCTTCATTTGGTGGATCACGTTGATTGATTTGGGAATGTTGATCCATCCTTGCATCCCTGGAATAAATCTCAGTTGGTCATGGTATATGATCCTTTCAATGCATCATTAAATTTAGTTTGCTAATAGTTTGTTATGGATTTTGCATCTCTGTTCATCAGGGATATTGGCCTATAACTTCCTTTTTTTGTGGTGTCTTTGTCTGGTTTTGGTATCAGGGTGATGCTGGCCTTGTAAAATGAGTTTCAAGGTGTCCCCTTCTGTTTCTTGGGAGAGTTTGAGAGGGACTGGTATTAATTCTTCTTTAAATGTTTGGTAGAATTCACCAGCAAAGCCTTCTGGTCCTGGACTTTAGGTTGCTGGGAGGTTTTGATTACCGATTCAATCTCCTTATTAGTGATTGGTCTGTTCAGATTTTCTGTTTCTTCATGATTCAGTCTTGGTAGGTTTCATGTTTCTAGGAAATTATCCATTTCTTCCAAGTCGTCCAGTTTTTTTACTTCTAGGTTAATACCCTTGTGGGTAGAAAAGATGCTTGATGTGATTTCAGTCCTCTGAAATTAGACTTGTTTTGTGGCCTAACAAGTGATTTGTCTTGGAGAATGTTCCACGTGCACTTAAGAATGTGTATTCTGTGTTGCTTCTGGATGGAATTTCCCATGTATGTCTGTTAAGTCCACGGTCTAACGTGTTGTTTAAAGCCAGTGTTTCCTCGTTGATTTTCTGTCTGGATGATCTAACCATTGGTGAAAGTGGGTGTTAAAGTCCCCTGCTATTACTGTATTTCCGTCTATCTCTCCCTTTAGGTCTGTTAATATTTGCTTTACAGTTTTAGGTGTCACTTATGTTGGGTACCTAAATATTTACAAATGTTATACCGTCTTGTTGGACTGCCTCTTTATCATTACGTAATGACCTTCTTTGTCTCTTATTACAGTACTTGTTTTAAAGCCTATTTTTTCTGAGTATTTTTTCTAAGTATAGCTATCCTAACTCTCTTTTGATTTCCATTTCCTTCCTTTTTAAGGTCAAATAGTATTCCATTGTATGAATGGACTACATTTTACTTATCCATTCTTCCACAGATGGACACTTGGGTTGCTTCCACGTTTTAGCTATTGTGGATAATGCTGCTATGAACATGGGTGTACAGACATCTCAAGACTCTGCTTTCAGTTCTTTTGGGTATATACCCAGAAGTGGAATTACTGGGTCACTTGGTAATTCTGTTTTTATTTTTTTGAGTAATCTTGTACTGTTTTCTGAAGTGGCGGTACCATTTTATATTCCCACCAACGGTTCACATGGGTTCGAATTTCTCCACATCCTCACCAACACTTGTTTTCTGTTTCTTGGTTAGTAGTCATCCTAGTGGGTGTGCGGTGGTGTCTCACTGTGGTCTTGATTTGCATTTCCTTAATGATCAGTCACGCTGGCATCTTTTTGTGTGCTGATTGACCATTTGTACATCTTCTTCGGAGAAATGTCTTTTTAAATTCTTTGCCCATTAGAAATTGGGTTGTTTGTTGTTGTTGTTGAGTTTGGGGAGTTCTCTGTATATTCTGCACATTAATCCCTTATCAGATATATGATTTGCAAATATTTTCTCTCATTCTGTGGGTCGCCTTTTTACTCGATGGATAGTATATTTTGATGCACAAAATATAAAATATTTTCATGAGGGAATTCCCTAGCGGTCCAGTGGTTAGGACTCAGTGCTCTCACTGCTGAGGGCCTGGTTTCAATCCCTAGTCAGGGAACTAAGATCCCACAAAGCCGTGCAGCGCAACCAAAAAGAAAAAATTTTTTTTCATTTTCGTGAAATCCAATTTGCTTATTTTTTTCTTTTCTTGCCTGTGCCCTTTGGTGTCATAGCCAAGAAAGCATTTTCAAATCCAGTGTTATGAAGCTTTTGTCCCATGTTTTCTTCTCAGAGTTTATGGTTTTAGGTCTCACATTTAGGTTCTTGATCTATTTTGAGTTAATTTTTGTACATGGTGTTAGGTAAGGGTCCACCTTTATTCTTTTTTGCATGTGGCTATCCAGTGTTCCAGCACCATTTCTTGCACAGACTGTTTTTCCCCATTGATTGATCTTTACACCCTTGTCAAAAATCATTTGACCATATATGTGAGGGTTTATTTCTGGGCTCTGTATTCTATTCCATTGGTCTATTTGTCTGTTTTTATGCCAATACCACACTGCTTTGATTACTATAGCTTTGGAGGTCCCTTGTGATTACCTATGAATTTTAGGATGGGTTTTTCTATTTCAGCCAAAAAAGTCTTTGGGATTTTGGTAGGGTTTGCACTGACTTTTTAGATCACTTTGGGTAATGTTGACATTTTAACAATATTAAGTCTTCTAGTCCATGAACATGGGATGTGTTTCCATTTATTTATGTCCTCTTTAATTTCTTTCAGGAATGTTTGTAGTTTTCGTTGTACAAGTCTTTCACCTCCTTGGTTAAGATAATTTCTAAATATTTTATTCTTTTTGATGCTAATGTAAATGGCATTGTTTTTGTAATTTCCTTTTCAAATTGTTCTGTATATATAGAAATGCAACTGATTTTTGTGTGTTAACTTTGAATCCTGCTGCTTTGCTTAGTTTGTCTATTAGTTCTAACAGCTTTTTTGTGGAGTCATTATGAATTTCTACATATAAGATCATATCATTGGCAAATGAGATAATTTTGCTTCTTCCTTTCCAATTTGGATGTCTTTCATTTCTTTTTCTTTCTTTCTTTCTTTTTTTTTTTTTTTTTGCGGTACGTGGGCCTCTCACTGCTGTGGCCTCTCCTGTTGCGTAGCACAGGCTCCTGACGCGCAGGCTCAGCGGCCATGGCGCACGGGCCCAGCCGCTCTGCGGCATGTGGGATCCTCCCGGACTGGGGCATGAACCCGTGTCCCCTGCATCGGCAGGCGGACTCTCAACCACTGCGCCACCAGGGAAGCCCTTTAATTTCTTTTTCTTGCCTGATTCCTCTGGCTAGAAGTTCCAGTACTGTGTTCAACACAAGTGGTGCAGAGGGCAACTTTGTCTTGTTCCTGATCTTAGAGGAAAAGCCTTCAGTCTTTCACCATTGACTGTTATGTTTGCTGTGGGTTTTTCGTATATGGCTTTTATTATGTGGAGTTAGTTTACTTCTATTTCTTTCTTGTTGATTGTTTTTATAGAGTGTTGACTTTTTTCAAATGCTTTTCCTGCACCAGTTGAGATGATCATGTGTTTTTTCCCCTCTTTATTCTATTTAAGTGATGTGTTAACATTGATTGATTTTCATGTATTGAACTGTTCTTTCATTCCAGGAATAACTCCTACTTGGTCATGGTATATAATCCTTTTAATATGGTACTAAATTCAGGTTGATAGTGTTTTTTAAAACTTTTTAAAGCCTTTTATTATGGATATTTCAAACATATACAAATATACCCATTACCCAGGTTTAACCATTCACTCTTTTTTTCCATATTCTTTTCCATCATGGTTTATTACAGGATATTGAATATAGTTCCCTGTGCTTTAAAGTAGGACCTGTTGTTTATCCATCCTGTATATAATAGTTTGCATCTGCTAGTCCCAAACTCCCAATCCAACCCTCCCCAGCCCCCTCCCCTTGGCACCCACAAGTCTGTTCTGTATATCTCTGAGTCTGTCTCTGTTTAGTTTGATAGTATTTTGTTAAGGACTTTTTTTCCTAAATTATTTATTTATTTATTTTGGCTGTGTTGGGTCTTCGTTGCTGCACACGGGCCCCCTCTAGTTGCAGCAAGCGGAGGCCACTCCTCACTGCAGCGCACGGGCCCCTCACTGTGGTGGCCTCTCCCGTTGCAGAGCTTGGGCTCCAGGTGTGCGGGCTCAGTAGTTGTGGCCTGCGGGCTTCAGCAGCTGTGGCACACGGGCTCAGCTGCTCCGTGGCGCGTGGGATCCTCCCGGACCAGGGCTCGAACCCGTGTCCCCTGCATTGGCAGGTGGACCCCCAACCACTGCACCACCAGGGAAGCCCATTGTTGAGGATTTTTGCACCACTGTTCATAAGGTATATTGGTCTGTGGTTTTCTTATAGTGTCTTTGGTATCAGGTTTATGCTGGTCTTATAGAATGAGTTAGGAAGTGTTCCCTCATCTTCAGTTTTTCAATTTTTTAAAAAAAAGTTTGAGAGGAATTGGTGTCAGTTCTTCTTCTTCTTTTTTTTAAATAAATTTATTTATTTTTGGCTGCGTTGGGTCTTTGTTGCTGCACGCGGGCTTTCTCTAATTGTGGAGAGCGGGAGCTACTCTTTGTTGTGCTGCCCGGGCTGCCCATTACAGTGGCTTCTCTTGTTGCGCAGCACGGGCTCTAAGCACGTGGGCTTCAGTAGTTGTGGCTCGCGGGCTCTAGAGCGCAGGCTCAGTAGTTGTGGTGCATGGGCTTAGTTGCTCCGCGGCATGTGGGATCTTCCTGGACCAGGGCTCGAACCTGTGTCCCCTTCATTGGCAGGCGGATTCTTAACCACTGTGCCACCAGGGAAGTCCCCAGTGTCAGTTCTTCTTTAAATGTTAGGCAGAATTTGCTATTGAAGCCGTGAGGTCCAGTTCTTTTCTTTGTATGGAGAATTTGATTGTGGATTCAATCTCCTTCCTAGTTATAGGTCTATTCAGATCATGTATTTCTTCCTGATTTAGTCTTGGTAGGTTTTGTGTTTCTAGGAATTTGTCTGTTTCATCCAAGTTATCCACTTTGTTGGTGTACAGTTGTTCACAGTACTTTCTTATAATCTTTTTTATGTCTGTAGAATTGGTAATAATATCCCCACTTTCATTTCTTTCTTTTTTTAAGTTAATTTTTTTATATGAAGTATAGTCGATTTACAGTGTTTTATTTGTTTCTGATGTACATCAGAGTGATTCAGTTTTATGTGTGTGTATATGTATCCTTTTTCATATTCTTTTCCATTACGGTTTATCCCAGGATATTGAATATAGTTCCCTGTGCTCTACAGCAGGACCTTGTTGTTTATCCATCCTATATGTAATAGTTTGCATCTGCCAATCCCAAACTCCCATGCCATCCCTCCCCCACCCTCCTCCCCCTGGGCAACCACAAGTCTGTTCTCTACGTCTGTGAGTCTGTTTCTGTTTTGTAGATATATTCTTTTGTGTCATATTTTAGATTCCACATGTCAGTGATGTCATATGGTATTTGTCTTTCTCTTTCTGACTTACTTCACTTAGTATGATCACCTCTAGGTCCATCCCACTTTCATTTCTGATTTTAGTATTTTGAATCTTTTTTCTTAGTCCATCTAGTTGAATTTTTGTCAATTTTGTTGATCTTTTTGGACAACCAACATTCGGCTTCGTTTATTTTCTCTATTGTTTTTCTGTTCTCTATTTCACTTATCTCTGCTCTAATCTTTATTTCTTTCTTCTTTCCTCTGGCTTTGGATTTAGTTCTTCTTTTTCTAGTTCTTTACATTGTAAAGTTAGGTTACTGATTTGAGATCTTTTTTTTTTTAATGTCTGCATTTATAGCCATAAATTTCCCCCTTAGCACCGCTTCTGCTGCATCTCATAAGTTTTAGTATGTTGTGTTTTTGTTTTCATTCATCTCTAAGTATTTTCTAATTTCCATCATGATTTCTTCTTAGATCCATTGGTTGTTTAAAGAGTGTTGTTAAATTTCCACAAAATCGTGAATTTTACAGTTTTCTTTGTTATCGATTTCTAACTTCATCCCGTGGTGGTTAGAAAAGATACTTTGTATGATGTCTATCTTTAAAATCTATTGAGACCTAATGTGTGCCCTAAGGTATGGTCTGTCCTGCCAAATGTCCCATGTGCACTTGTGAGAACGCGTGTGCTGCTGTCAGGTGGAGAGTTCTCTGTGTGTCTGTTAGGTCTAGTTGGCTTATTGTGTTAAGTCCTCTGTTTCCTTACTTCTGTCTGGTTCTTCTGTCCATTATTGAGAGTAGAATATTGAAATCTTCAACTGTTACTGTAGAATTGCCTATTTTCCCCTTCAAGTTGTCAGTTTTTGCTTCGTGTATCTTGATGGTGTGTCATTAGCTATGTAAATATTCATAATTGTTATATCTTCTGGCTGTATTGAACCTTTATGAATATATAATGTCTTTCTTTGTTTCTTGTAGCCTTTTTTGATTTAAAGTCTGTTTTGTGTAGCCACTCTTCCTCTAACTTGTTTACTGTTTGCATGGAATATCTTTTTCTATCCTTTTCGTTTCAACCTGTTTGTGACTTTGGATCTCAAGTGAGTCTCCTGGAGAAAGGATACAGTTGGATGATGTGTTTTTCGCCATTCTGGCAATCTCTGTCTTTTGATTGGGAGTTTAATACATTTACATTTACAGTAGTTACTGATAAGGAAGGACTCACTTCTGTCATTGTGCTATTTGTTTTCTATGCCCTGTAGATTTTTTTGTCCCTTATTTCCTGCATTCCTGTCATATTTTATGTTTATTTTTTTAGTGAAATATTTAATTTTTTCTTAATTTCTTTTTGTGTATATTCTATAACTATTTTCTTTGTGGTTACCATGGGAATTACATTTAACATTCTAAAGTTATAGCATTCTAATTTGAATTTATAGCAGCTTCACTTTAATAACCTACAAAACCTCTGCTTTTTTATAGCTCCGTCTCCACCTCTTTCAGTTGTTGATGTTGCAGAATGATATCTTTATACATTGTGTGCCCTAAAACATAAACTACTAATTATTTTAAATGCACTATCTCCTAAAGTATGTGAAAAACAAGGTTTGGAGTCACAACCCGGAGCTACAGTAATGCCAGCTTTAACATTAATGTTTTTTCCTTTAAAAGTATTAGTCTCTTAAATCATGTAGATAACAAAAAGTTACGAACCATTGTTACAGCAATACTGGCTTGTATAATAGCCCACGTATTTACCTTTATTGAGATCTTTGTTTCTCCACATGGCTTTGAGGTACCATCTAGTGTTCCTTCATTTCACCTACAGGACTCCCTGAGCATTTCTTGCAGGTAGTCCTAGTGGTCACGAACTCCCTCAGCTCTTGTTTATCTGGGAATGTCCTCATTTCCCCCTTACTTTTTTTTTTTTTGGCCGCACTGCATGACTTGTGGGATCTTAGTTCCCCAACCAGGGATCGAACCTAGGCCCTTGGCAGTGAGAGCACGGAGTCCTAACCTCCGAACTACCAGGGAATTCTCTCCCCGTTACTTTTGAAGGACAGTTTTGCTTGGATAGAGGAGTCTTTGTTAAGAGGTCCCCCCCCGCTGCCTTGAGCACTTTGAATATATTGGCTGTCTTTTGCCTCCAACATTTCTGATGAGAAGTCTGCTCGTTATCTATTCAAGGATCCCTTGTATGTGACAGGTTGCTTTTCTTTTGATGCTTTCAAGATTCTTTGTGTTTTGAAAGTCTGGTTATAATATTTCTCAGTTTGGGCTTCTTTGAGTTCATCTTCCTTGTAGTTTGTTGAGCTTCTTGGATGTTTATATTCATGTCTTTCATCAAATTTGTGAAGTTTTCAGTGAGTATTCCTTCACATATTTTCTCTGCATGTTTCTTTCTCTGCCTTTTCTCCCTCTGGGACTCCCATAATGCATATGTTGCTCTGTTTCGTCATGTCCCACAGGTTCTTCAGGCACTGCTCACTTTTATTCAATCTTTTTTCTTTCTCCTCCCCAGCCTCAATAATTTCTATTCTCATATCTTTACGTTTACTGATTCTTTCTTCTGCCTGCTCGTATCTGCCTTTGAATCTCTCTAGTGAATTTTTCATTTCAGCTGTACTTTTAGCTCCAGGTTTTTTGTCTGTTTATTTCTTTTTAGCTTACTATCTCTTCGTCGATATTTCTACTTTGTTTATATTAATGCACTGTTTTCTTGACTTTCTCTGCATATTCCTGTTGTTCTTTGAGCATAGTTAAGGCTGTGCTATAAAATCTTTGTCTAGTATATTTGCCATTAAGTCTTTTTCAGGGACACATTCTGTTTAATTATTTTTCCCTTTGGATAGGCCATACGCTCCTGTTTCTTTGTGTGCCTTGTGTTTTTTGTTGAACACTGGGCATTTGAATCTAATAATATGGTGCCTCTGGAAATCAGATTCTGCCCCTTCCGCAGGGTTTGCTATTATTTTGTGATTGTTTTTTTCCCCTGGCTGTTATAGGCTGTGTCTGTGCTGTGGATCAGCCTGAGGAGTGAATTTAATGTCTTCTCAGGTCTTTTCTAAGCCTTCCTCTGGTCATGCGTGGTCACTTTCTAGATTTCCTCGTATATGCAGTTGTTTCTGAATGTCCTAGTCTTTAATGAGTGGCTCCCAAAAGGGGGAAAGCACAAATGAAGGGGGAAAGCTGGTGCTGGCCCTTTAAGTCTTTGGGAGGTCTTGAGATGCAGGGGGAGGGGCTGCAGCGAAGGCTGCCTCCCCCTTTTTCTGCGCGTCTGTGGTCAGAAGCAGCAATCAGAGCACAGATCCCGGACATTTGAGGGACAGGGTCCTTCTTCACCCTGGCTCCTGCGAACTGAGTGCCAGCTGCACCTAGGACACATGCCCAGCGGCCTGCTGTGCTCAGAGCTGAGACTGAGCGGAATTAACTGCAATTTATGTCCACGTTCTCCCCTGGAAGTTGTAAGACTTCAACAGGCTCTGGAGTTCAACAGTTGTTACGTCAGTCAGATTCTGCCAGTACCGTCGTTTTCCAGGTGGGGGGAGAGGTTTCTGGTGCTTCCTGCCCAGCCATCTTTCCAGAATCTTCTCCGGGATGGGCACTCCATCCAGGCCCAGAGGTGGACAGCCGTGAGCCAGTCTCACCTGGCCCCCGACCCTGGTCCGCGGCATCCTGCCACTTTGCAGAGGTGGCTCGTGGCTGCGCGGCTCTGCCCACGGACCCAGAGGCCTGTGAGGGCCAAGCCTTCAGTTGGCCGACCACCCCGGACTCCAGTGCGGGTGCCCCCTTACCCCATCCCATGCGTGTGCAGGAGCACCTTGTCCTGTGCCGTCGCCCGGGCTGTTTGCTCATGTGTCTGCATTCTGTGGGGAGGACGGATGGTGAGCAAGCGGTCCCATGCAGAGACGGGACGGGCAGAGGGTGGCTAGTGCAGTGGTGAGCACTGCTGGCTGCCCATCAAGAGCGGGCAGGGAGGATGATGGGCCGCCTGGGGCCTGCATTGTGAAAAGGAGCTGGGCCTGCAGGAATCTGGAGGAGGAGCATTCTGGACTCTCGGAGCAGCTGCCCAGATGCCTGGGTCCAGGCCTGGCCTCTCTAGGGAGCTGGAGGCGGGGGGTTGGCTGCAGGGAGGCTCTGGGACAACAGGGGAAGCGTGGGGTCACCTTGTGCAAGGGTCACCTCATCTAATGACGGGTTTGGGGTGGGTTTGGTGGGGAGCAGCCTGATCCACATTTTGGGGTCCCGGGGAGGACAGGTGGAGGACAGGTGTGGGCACTGGGCACTCCCTGCTGGAGCCGCACCAGCAGAGGAGATGGTGAGGGACCCCCGGGGAGGGTGGAGACCCCCGTGAAGACAGCTGTTAACAATGCGAGGGGACGCCTGCGTGCGAAGGGGTCAGAGAAGAGAGCAAACTGGACTGAGCCCTGGCGGGGCAGCTCAGGGGTTGCTGGCTGACGGGGCGGGATGGTGGGAGCCGGCGGCAGTGCCTGGAGTCACCCTGTGAAAGGAGCCGAGACCTCCGTGGACACAGGTGGGACCGGGAGCACAGGAGGCGGCGGGGGCGCCTCTGTCCCCGGCGTGAGGTGGAGGGGTGGGCGGGGAGGAGAGCGTGAAGCAGCGGCTCTGATGCGGGAAGCCCCGGGAAGGGGGGCCCTGGCCACATGCCCTTGGATGTCCCCGTGATGCATGGTCCTGGGTCAACCTGCGCACCTGTACGTGGCTGGGCCCTTCCCTGTGCGTGGGGCGCCCCCGGGCGAGACCTTGGTGGGTGAGAGGCGGCCCGCGTTGTGCAGCAGAGGGAGGGCGGTGGAGACTCGGGGTCTGTGCTCTTGAGGTGCAGGGCAGGCGGGTCGGAACAGGGCCCCTGAGTGGGAGCGGCGGCCTCTGTGGTGACAGGGTGAGGGTGTGGCCCTGGGTGCGGCTGGGGTCTGGGTGGGGGTCACTGGGAGGAGGGTGTTACTGGGATGTGACGAGGGGACAGGTGGGTAAGCCCGGGCACCAGGGTCATCTGGGGTCCCCCGGGGGTCATGGCTCCTCTGGAAGCGGGTGGGCCCGCCAGCTGCTGTGGCCCCGGGCCGGCCAGAAGCCGAGAGGCCGGTGTGTCCAGAGCAGGAGGCATGAGCTCAGAGGGGCCCTGACCGGGGGCGCAGGCGGGGCCTCAGAGCGGGACGGAGGGCCCGAGGCGCGGAAGCGAGATGGAAGCAGGTAGGCTGTTAGGATGCTCACGAATCCTCCAGACTGGAGGTGACGGTGGTGTGGTGGGAAATGATGGAGTCCCGGATGCATTGTGGAGTCTGGGGAGCAGGGCTTGCTGGCAAACGGGGCGGGGGGGGGCAAGGGCGCCCCGGCTTTGGGCCGAGGCTGAAGGAAGGGTGAGGCGCCGTCGCCGGCTGGGGCCGGCCTGGGGAGGTGGGCTGGGGACCAGGGGCTGGTTTAGAGGCCGCGACAGACCTGGAGTGGAGGCGCGAGCCCGGCGCCCGGACGGCCCTGGGGGAAGGAGGGCAGAGGTAGAGACCAGGCAGAAAATAGCCGGAGGGGTGTCACTGTTTGGGTGTAACTGTTTCCTTTTCTCTTTTTCTTGATTGAGGTGAAATTCACATAGCATAAAATTGGCCATTAAAAGTGAACAATTCAGTGGCATTTAGAACATCCCCAGGTTGTGTGACCACCGCCTCCGTCTAGCTCAAAGTACAGTTTTCACAGCCAAGAGACCAGATGAGATGCCGGGAGGGTGCCTGGCGGGGAGGGGTACGCACGCGGCCTGGAAGGCAGGAGGACCCCTGGGAGGCAGGCGGCCTGGCCAGAGGCTGCCTGGTCCAGGAAGGATGGGGTCAGTGCCACGGAGGCCAGAGGGGTCTGCGATGGGGGTGGTGGAGCGGTGGGGTTGAGAGGGATGGGGGGCGTCTGGAAGGTTCCTCGGGGCCAAGAGAGGGACTTCGGCAGTGTGCGTGGTGCTGGCCGGAGTGATGGAAGAGCTGGGGAAGGACGGTGCGGGAGAGAAGAGGGAACTAGGCCAGGCAGGTGGGGAGGGCTCAGGAGGGGAGGCTGAGCGAGGCTGGGTCCCGTGCTTGCCTCTCAGTGGACTGGGCACTGGGGCCGGGAGAGAGGAGGTGTGAACCACAGGTATTCACTGAGCGCCTGCTGTATACAGGGTGCCGGCTTTGGCGATGGGAACCACCAGGCACAGAAGCCAATTGCCTGCCCTCCCGGAGCTTCGATTCCAGCGGGAGACAGGATAAACACAGCCCAGGCTGCACTGTGTGTTGGGAAGCGCCAACAGTGGAAACGGGGCGTGGGACCCGGATTGAGGCGAAGGGCGGGCGCTGTACGTGTGGGGAGGGCCCGGCCCCAGCAGATGAGTAACTGTGATGGGCGGTGGGCACAGGCTGTGGGCCCCTAGGCGGCCACTGGGCCTTCTGCCCAGAGCCAGTTGCCTGGCTGTGCCCACCAGGACTCGGCCCTCCTCTGCCTTGCGGGGGCCGAGGTCCCTGGAGCCGGGCCACAGGGCTCGGCCAGACCCACCGTGCCATTGACAGGTCCCGCTGCACACCCTCCTCCCCCTGCTGGGCCTTGGCCGAGGGACACACCTGCTCTTGCTGGCTCAGCCCCAGGACGTGTCTCACCTGGCCTCGGTCGGGCTCCCGGAGACGGAAGTAGTCAGGGGGCTGAGTCACTGAGAGTGCCCTAGGAGAAAGCCGGGCAGAGCCGGGGCAGAGGGAGGGCAGAAGACGGGAGAGGAGCCGGGCGGAAGCTGGCGGCCTGGAGCAGCCTGCTGGGCGGCGGGTCCCGTCACCCTGATTCAGAGAGGGTGCGGCAGGAGCCTGGAGAAGCACAGAGCAGCCCCGGCACTTGAGGGGCCGGGGCAGGAGTGCACGTGGAGACTCAGGCCTGGCCCCTCTCCCGCCCCCTCTTATTGCAGGGCCCCGTGCGCTCCACCCACACCAGCCCATGCCCTTGGCCACCCCGTGGCCCGGGCCATTGGGCAAGGAATCCCTGAGTCCTGGGTGCTCAGAAGTAGACAGAGGGGCAGGGCAGGCTCTGGACGGCTCGGCGGCCCCTTGCCCTGCAGGGACGGGGTGCAGCCAGAGTGGAGCCCGGACCAGGAGTGGGGCCCTCCTGCCCGGGACTAAGGGGGTCCTGGTGCTGGGGTACCCCTACCAGCTCTCCTCCCGCCGTGGGCCCCTTTCCACCCCAGGAGCTCAGGAATGTGGGGCTTTCGCATATACACGGACACCCCAGCCCTGTGCCTGTCTCCTGGCCCTGTTGGGGAAGGGGGGCTTGTGCAGATGGGGTGGACCTGGCTGTGCCCCAGCGGCTTGGGAGGGAAGCCTGCAGGAACAGCCTGTCCACTAGGAAAGCTGAAGGTCACCCACCCCCTCCCTTGGGGACCTCCTGCCAGCCATTATCCAGCCCCTCATTGCCCCCGCTGCACGCGTGCACATGCGCCCACCCCGGAGGTCCTTGGCCTCAGGGTCGGCATCGCCAGTGGACAGGCCGGGGCGGCCCTCCTGCCCGAGATTGTGCTGAGAGCCTTTTGTGGGAAGGAGGGAGGGGCTGGCGTCAAGTGAATTACCGATCAGCTGAAGTGCAGGCACAGCGCAGGGAGAGTTAATCCATTAATCGACCAGATGGACACACAGGAGACTGTCCTGGAGCTGCCTGCAGGGCCACGGCGAGGGGCCCGCACACCCCACTGGTCTCCATGTACTGCTTTGGGGGCTTTGGGGGGCGGTCACTCTGCCTGACCCCAGGGACCTTAAACTGTTTCTCAGAGTCACCCCCAGAACTCGCCTCCCAGGGCCTGAATACTTCCTTAAAGTAGGGGCTCTTGATTGGAAAGCCCTCCCGGGGCCCAAAGGCCTGGCGCCCAGGGGTGCCGTTCCTGGCATGTGCTGCTTGACCGGCCCTCCGGGACGGTGAGTCCTGAGAGCAGCAGGTCGTCTGTGGGCTGGGCCGGCAGGCCCTGGACTGGTGCCCTTCTCACTGCCTTTAGGATTTTTGCAGCAATTTGCAGGGGCAGAGGACAGACAAGGGTGACCCGTGCGTCGGGGGCACTGCAGGCCCACTGTGCGCTGGGCAGGCGAGGAGCAGCCGGTGCCTCCCCCGAGCAGAGGCAGGCCTCTCCTCTCCCGCTGGCCTTGCCATGGTGCCACGCGTGACGGCAGGGTTGGGGGGACTCCCCCAGGCCCGGACTCGGGGCTTCCCGAACTGCAGTGCGCAGGCTGGGCTTGGGGTCAGGACGCCTCCTGCTTCAAACCTGTTTCAAACCATCTTCTCACTTTTCCCCGCCAGCCCCTGGGGGAGCCCCAGGAGGGAGCAGCGGGGTGGTCACCTCCCGAGATGATGGACAGGCTTCCTCACCAGCCTGGATGCTGGGCTGGGGCTCCCGTGGGCGCCGGCCACCCGTACACATCCTCACGCCCACCTTCTTTGAACCAGGAAGGTGGTTCCGGGGTGGAGGGTGGGAGACATGTGCCTGCCCTCTGATCCCAGCTTTGCCGCTGTGTGACCTCAGACACCATCCGACCCTCTCTGGGCTTTTTTTGCCTTATTGTGTAGAACTGGACTAACAGCAGGACACAGCCTCAGAGGGAGTGGAGAGGAGCGGCAAGGTAACATGGTCGGTTATTGCGCCGTGAGTGTGATGAGGCCGTAGAGCTGTTACAGCGGCTGAAGGGACCAGCAGGAGGCCGGGCGGCAGGCGCTGAGTCCCGAGGACACCGTTGCAGGTGTGAGGATCTGCAGGACGCCCAGGACAGACCAGACCTCTGGATCGGCCCATGTGGCCCCCGGGTGCCAGCTGGACGTCACTCTGGGGGACGCACCCCTCGAGAGGAAGCAGGTGCCTGCCCCCTTCAGGGCGGGACGCAGGGGGCGGAAGCCCTGACTTATGCTGCTTCTCCTGTCTGTTGGGACAGGTCCGGGGTTGTAGACACATCTTTCTTAAATTCATTTTTATTGAGGTGTGACTTACAGAGGATAAAACGCACCCCTTTGGAATATGGGAGAAGTATCCGCCATCACCCCACAAGCCCCCGCGGGTCCTGTGCAGTCAGCCCTGCTTCCCTGATGACGTAAGATGGGGAGCATCCTCCTTGTGCTTATTTGCCGTCTTCCATCACGTGTTTGTTAAAATCTTTTGCCTGTTTTTGTAATTGGGTTGTTTTATTACTGAGTTTGAATAGTTCTTTTTTTTTTTTTTTTTTTTTTTTGCGGTTTGCGGGCCTCTCACTGTTGTGGCCTCTCCCGTTGCAGAGCACGGGCTCCGGACGCGCAGGCTCAGCAGCCATGGCTCACGGGCCCAGCCGCTCCGCGGCATGTGGGATCTTCCCGGACCGGGGCACGAACCCGTGTCCCCTGCATCGGCAGGCGGACTCTCAACCACTGCGCCACCAGGGAAGCCCTGAATAGTTCTTTATATGCTTTGGACACAAACCTTTTATCAGATATATGATTTGCAAAATTTCTCCCAGTGTGACTTGCCTTTTCATTCCCTTGACTAGTGCCTTTCAAAGAGCAGATTTTTAAAAAATTCTGATAAAGCAATGTATCTTTCTTTAAAAAATGGGTTCTGCTTTTAGTGTTATAGCTAAAACGTCTTTGCCTAACCCAAGGTCACAAATATTTTTCTCCTATTTTCCTTCGGAAGCTTTATGGTTTCAGGTTTTACATTTGGTGCTCTGATGCATTTTGAATTACTTTTTGTATATGGCGGGAGGTTTGGATTGAAGTCTAATATTTGCAGATGATACCTGTTTCAGCTCCATTTGTTGAAAGATTATTCTTTCTCCACTGAACTGCCCGTACACCTTTGTCAGTAATTGGTTGTCCACACATGTGTGGCCTATTTCTGGACCCTCTATTCTGTTCCGTTGATCTGTTTGGTTTTTTTTGCTGATACCAACACCATCTTGATAACTGTGGCTTTGCAATAAATTCTAAAATAAATTCTAAAACCTTCATCTTTGTTCTTTTTCAAAGTTGTTTTGGCTCTTCTAGGTCCGCTGCATCTACCTACGGATTTTAGAATCAGCTTGTTAATTTCTGCTCTAAAAATCCTGCTGGAATTCTGATTGGGATTGCATTGAATCTATGGATTAATTTGAGAGAGTTTACATCGTAACAATATAGAGTGTTCCAACCCATGAAAGTAGCATCTCTCACCACATATTTGGGTCTTTAATTTTTTCAGCAATATTTTGTAGTTTTCAGCGTACTGTTTTGCATATCTGGTCATATTTACTCCTAAGTATTTAATATTTTTTATGCTATTATAAATGGTATTCAGAATTTTTAAATTGTGGTAAAATACATGTAACATAAAATTTGCCATTTTACTCTTTTAAGGGTATAGTTCAGTGGTGTTAAGAACATTCACATTGCTGTGCAACCGTCTCCAGGATGTAATTGTATTTTTAAATGTCCAGTTTCTGACTGCTTGTTGCTGGTTTATAGAAATACGACTGACTTCTGTATATTTATCTTGTATCCTGCCACCCCGTGGGTTAGTTCTGGTAGTGTTTGTGTAGACTCCAGCAGCTCTTCTATATGGATAAACATGCTGTCTCTGCATAGACCCATTTTACTTCTTCCTTTCCAACCGGGATGCTTTTTATTTATTTTTATTGCCTCACTGCACTGACCGGAACCTCTAGTGTAGTGAGTGTAGTGTTTATGTTGTTTTAAGTTTTTTACTAGCTTTATTGAGATGTAATTTATATACCATACAATTCACCCATTTGAAGTGAACAATTCAGTGGTTTTCAGTGTACTCACAGCGTTGGGCTACTGTCACCACAGTCGACTTAAAAACATTTTCATTATTCCAAGAAGAAATGCTATCTCCCCCCATTCTTCACACCCCCCAACCCTCGACATCCACTGTTCCCTCCGGGGTAATGCTGGATAGAAGTGAATAGAGCAGATATTCCTGTCTAGTTCCCCGTCTTAGCGGGGAAGCACTCAGCCTTTCTCCGTCGAGTATGATGTCAGCTGTAGGTATTTCACAGATGCCCTTTATCTAGTTAGGGAAGTTCCCCTCTATTCCTAGTTTTCTGAGGAGTTTTATCAGGGTGTTACATTTCGTCAGGTGCTTTTTCTGCATCCGTGGAGACGATCGTATGGCTTTTCTTTCTTAATCTGCAAATATGGTGAATCACGCCGACTGATTTTCAGATTTTATGCCAGCCTTGCATTCTTGGTATGAACCCCTGTCGGTTGCAGTCTTTGTGCTTTTTACATAGTGTCGGATGTGCGAATTTTTATGGACATATTTTCATTTCTCTTGGGTAGATACTGAGGAGTAGAATTGCGGGGTGATAGGAGAGATACATGTTTAATTATGTAAGCAACTGCAAACCGTTTTCCAAGGTGGGTTGAACCAATTCATGCTCCTGCCGGCAGTGTCTGAGAACCCTGCTCTGCGCTCTCATCCGTACCGGGTGGTACCAGTCTCGTAAATTTTACCCTTTCTGGTGAATGTGTGACAGTGTCTTATCACCATAGCTTTTTATTCTTTTTTTTTTTTTTTTGCGGTACGCGGGCCTCTCACTGTTGTGGCCTCTCCCGTTGCGGAGCACAGGCTCCGGACGCGCAGGCCCAGCGGCCATGGCTCACGGGCCCAGCCGCTCCGCGGCATGTGGGATCTTCCCGGACCGGGGCACGAACCCGCGTACCCTGCATCGGCAGGCGGACTGTCAACCGCTGCGCCACCGGGGAAGCCCCCCACCATAGCTTTTTAAAAAGGCACCAACTTCCTGCTCTTTAAGTGACGACTTTCTGTTGCCCCTGCCCCCAACACTTGATTTCGCCGTGTCTTGTCTTCTTACTGTTATATGAAAGGCTTAGGGTCTCCGTTCCTTAATTTTAAACTTCTGTGAGCCCTCTTTGGAAGGAGGCCGCCCAGGTTGTATCTGTGGGCACACACCTGTGCACACCCTCACACACACAGTGGGCGGGCGGGCGGGGATCAGTGGGTCCCGGTGCCGGTCGCATGACACTGGGCAAGTGTGTCGCTTCTCCTTGAACTTCGGTATCTGTGATCAGAGATGGACGGTGTGGGCAGTGGCCTCGAGGCATCAGTTCTAATCACCTGCTTCCTTAGGCTGCTCTCTGCGTCACACCTATTTTTCTCTCTAGAGCAGAGCTTGGCAGATGTAAAGGGCCAGATAGTGACTGTTTTAGGCTTTGTGGACCACACGTTCTCTGTGACAACCACTCAGCTCTGTCCCTGCGCCACAGAAGCAACCATGAGCAGAATGTAAATGATGGGCATGGCTGAGCGCCCATGGTTTGTAAAACTTCACGAGACCAGGCCCGAGGGCCGCTGTTTGCCAGTCCAGTCCCTGCTAAAGTGTCCTGTAAACAGGGCTTCCGGGATAGGGGACAGACAGTCTCCTGCTGGAGCCTGTGTGAGAGGATGGGGTCGCGTGGGCACCGGTCCTGGCCCCGCGGCAGGGCTGGATCTTCTGGTGGCCCTTGTGCAGCCAATCTCAGAATTTTCACTTCAGTAGACAAAGGCTGTGAGGGGGCCCGGAGCCAAGGTCCACGCTCAGAGCAGAACCCAGCAGCATCACCGAGCTGTGCACAGGGGGTCTCCCCTGCACCAGGGCCCTCCCGGGGGCTCGTTTCACCCATCACCCTAGCAAGTGGCTGCCATCGTCCCAGCACACAGAGGAGGAGGGTGAAGCCCGGAGCGGTGCCGCCTGCCCTGGGCCCTGGGAGGACGGAGCACGGTGGGTGAGGGTGGGACCACCCCCCGGCCCCGGGCCCTGGGAGGACGGAGCACGGTGGGTGAGGGTGGGACCGCCCTCCGGGACCTCACTTCAGTCTTTCTCCGCAACCCCTGGGACACTGCCGCTCCCTGCAGCGCGTTCTTCCCCGGAAGCCGTGGTGCCTGCCCAGCGCGCCCTCACCCCGCTGGCACACGTCTGTTGATGCGGATCCCGGGCGCTGGGACTTAGGGCCTCAGGATGCCATAGAGGACGGGCAGATAGACTCCCTGCTAAACAGACAGCCCCACATCTCTGGGACCTGACTTGTCCTCACAGCAGTCCCCTTGGCGGTGTCCGTCCCCCTCTCTCCGGGCCTCTGTCCTCCGGGCAGTGACTCAGGGGTCCAGCTCTTCCCCCTGCCCCGGCCCCCGAGTCCCCCGTCAGCCCAGGATGGGCCCGGAGCACGGCGTGCGGGGTGTGTGGCTGTCGGCCGGGCCTGGGGGCACGTGGGTCCCCCTGCTCACGCTTCACTGGCCAGACTCGGATCCCGTGGCCACGCTGAGCTGCAGGCGAGGCCGGGAAGTGTCGGCGCCGTGACCCCACGGAGGGGCAGACGCTGGCGAGCTGGCAGGTGCTGGGGGCCGGGCCAGGGTGGGCCGAGCTGGAGCAGCCCCTGGAACCCCCAGGACAAGCGGTGCGGCTGGCCCAGCCGGACTGTGGTGGCCGCCGGGCAGGGAACCTCTGTGCCCAGAACTGTGCTGTCAGTGGCCTCGGGACGCACAGCCCGGAATGGCGGAGGGGGGGGCACCCGGCGTTTGGCAGGCGGGTATAACAGGGCCGCGGGGCTCAGTCGGGAGTCCTCCAGGGTCCCAGTGAGCGGCCAGGTGCCAGGAGCTTGGGCAAGGGTGCCACAGCCCCTCCCCCTGCCCCGGTTCAGTTTTCTAGCGGTCCTGTCCCCATCCCCATTGCAAATGGGTTCCTGCACCACGGGACATGCAGCGGCCACCCCGCTCGGGCCCCGGGTGCCTGTCTTCTCCGTTCACTTGTTCTCGGACCTGCTAGCTTTCCGTCCGGATTTCCTCACTTCCGCAGAGGGGGCACCGCTGCTGGACCCGGCGGGGGGTGGGGGAACGTGGCTGGACTGGGGCCTGGCAGGGGGACCCCGGGTGGGTGCTCTCCTGGGTCCTCTTTGCAGCAGCCAAGTGGTTTCTTGAAAGTGACACCCGTGGGGAAGCACGTCCTGAAGATACAGGGCTGATGTGGCACGTCGGTTCCTGCAGACGCACGTTTTCCGCCGCCCCACGAGCTAGTGGAAACTGGTCACGAGTGGGGGTCTTCTGTCCAGGAGCCCTTGGGCTGGAGGTCTTCTGGGGCTCCCTGGCCCCCAGTGTTTCCTTCCGCCCCCTCCCCAGAGGCTCAGAGCTGGGGCATGCGGCCTCCTCCCTACCCAAGCCCCCTGTGCCCACCCACCAGGGTCCTCACACACCCGTGCACCCCAGTACATCGGGGGCCTGACTTGTGGCCGCTGCCAAGCCCTTGCCACCAGAGTACCTCCCCGGGTCACATTCAGGGCAGTGGGGTGGTGGCCTCTCCCTGGCATCCCCCCAGCGGTCACCCTGGGTCAGTGGGAGGGAGCTTGCAGGCCCCCCACCCATGTACGTTCCGGGGGCCGAGACAGCCCGTGGTGAACAGGGACCTAAGTGCCAGGACGGGCCGATGCTGGGGAGAGAGAGGTGTTGCGAGGGGTGCATGGGGCCCGGCCGTGGTCGGGGAGGCCCGGGGGGGACGTATGAGCTGGGGCGGGGGTGCCGGGGCAGAGGAGAGGTCCCCAAGGCTCCACCCAGAGAGTTGACGTGATGAGCGTCTGTGTGCCCAGCGGGCAGAGGCTTGGCCGGGGGGACGCAGGGCAGCAGGGCGCGAGGCTGGGAGTCAGGAGGATGGAGGGGCCCCTCCGCTCACAGCCCTTCTGAGCTGGGGTGAGGCCCGAGGCCCCCGGGTCTCTGGGCTGCCCCGACCCGTGCTGGCCCCGGTTGGGAGCCACCGCTGTCAGCCAGCCCCATGCAGCGGGGAGGCAGGGCAGGGGCCCCCCGGAGGCCTTGGAGCGCCTGCCTCTGTGTCCCTGGGCAGGGCAGCCCCTCCCCCGCCGCCCAACTGCAGCCCAGCCCCCGACCCTGAGAGCGGCCAGCATCCCTCATCAGGAGGCCGGGCTCGCCGGTGCCCGCAGCGCCCCGTGGAGCGTCTGCCGAGAGGCTGGGGCAGGGGCCTCGGGATGACACGGCCTTTTGACTCTCGAAGCTCCTCTGTTCCACGTGCCACCTAGACTGTGTGTCACGGGCCAGAGACCTACCTCCCTGGCTTCCAGTTTCTTCCACGAGACCCTAGAGCGGTCACACCCCGTGCGGCCTTGGGACTGGATGGCTGTGAGCTGGGCCGTGAGTGCCAGAACGGGGCTTTTCCTTCCCCCGAGCTCACCTGCCCATCCCGCCAGCCGCCTGGGCCCCCGTGTCTGCGAGCTGACCCTTCATTCCATACAGGCAGGGAGGTGTGTCTGGGGCCCAGGGCCCCGGGCTGGAGGGGTCTTGACCCAGGAACCAGAGGTGCCTGCCACCCCTACGGATCCCCTCCCCCCGCCACACGCACGCACGCTGTGTGGGCCTGTGGCTGCTGTTTGGTCTCTGAGGAGGGCTCTGACCCTCTGGCACCAGGGTGGGTTCTTGGGGGTCCCTAAAGGGAGGTGCAGGGCTGTGTCCTCAGTAGGGTGGGGGCCTGGGCCGGCCCCCCGTGGGCACAGCCACCTCCCAGCCTTGTCTTTCTTTTATTTATTTTTGGCTGAGTCCGGCCTTCGTTGCGGCGCACGGGCTCTTCGTTGTGGTGCGCCGGCTCCTCTCTAGGTGCGGCATGCGGGTTTTCTCTTCTCTGGTTGTGGCGCACAGGCTCCAGGACGCGTGGGCTCTGTAGTCGCGGCACGTGCGATCTTAGTTCCCTGACCAGGGATCGACCCCACGTCCCCTGCATTGTAAGGCAGATTCTTTACCACTGGACCACCAGGGAAGTCCCCCAGCCTTGTCTTATCACAGAAGAAAGTGTCCTCCTGACCTAGGGCTGGGGCATCCACGTGCTGATCCCAGCGACCCCCGGGTCTGTGGGCTCCCGGGCCCCTCGGGTGGCAGTGACCGCAGGGTGGGCTCAGTGCTGTGCTCTCACACGGGCGTGGGGGGTGTTTGCTAGTTTAGGGGCTGGGTGCAGACCAGCCCCCCAGGGGCTCCCAGGGAAGCCTGCTCAAGCTGGTGGCCCTCGGCTGGGAGCCACTGGGCATCTTGATTTAGACCAGTCTGATACAGAAGATTCCCTGAGAGACGGGAAGCCTTTACTGGACAACCTGTCCTCTCCAGAGAAAACCTCCTCTGTAGGACTCCTTTCCGCGGCCCAGCCCCCCACGCGGTTACCACGTGGATGCACAGATGGGGAGGAACTGGGGGCTCGGGCGCCAGCACCCACTTACCCTCCGCCCAACTGAACAAGCATCACGTCCCTCACTGTCTACGGTGCCGCTGTCCAGCTGAAAAATTTCAAACCTCTCGAAGTGTGGACACAATTGGGCCTCCACAGCCCCGCCCTAGCCTTATTCTGCTTTTTCCGTTGCCTCAACTGCAGGACGTGACACATGTTGGCGTGTCCTGGTCACGCCTGCCGGAC
Organism: Globicephala melas; assembly: GCF_963455315.2. Taxonomy (NCBI): domain Eukaryota; kingdom Metazoa; phylum Chordata; class Mammalia; order Artiodactyla; family Delphinidae; genus Globicephala; species Globicephala melas. The sequence goes on along the minus strand of NC_083328.1, from coordinate 501,145 downwards.
AGGCACTGATCATGGGTTCTCATCAGCACGTCGCCCCAGTGTCTCCCACGCTACTGTGGTCCACTCAGGGTTCCCTCGGTCCCCGGGAGCAGCTAGGATGATGAGGTGGGGCTGCTCCTCTGTGCGGGGGGCAGGGACCCCCACTCTGGGCCCCCAGAGCCTGTGAACCTGGTCTCCTGGCCGGCCTCCCATTGCACAGACGAGACCAGGGCCAGAAAGGGAGGGGGCCTTCCAGCCCTGTGGGCCCTGGTCCAGTGTTCTGTCCCCTCTGGGGGACCCTCGGGGTCAGCGCCCCCTGAACATCTGGCCTTGTCTTCCAGATCCTGACTGGGCCTCATACACCCTAGGGGTGTTCATCTGTCTGAGCTGCTCTGGAATTCACCGGAACATCCCTCAGGTCAGCAAGGTGAAGTCCGTCCGCCTGGACACCTGGGACGATGCCCAAGTGGAGGTAAGGCCAGGCAGGGGTGCCAGGTGGGGAGGGGAGGACACAGGCCTGTCCCGTTGCCCTGGGTGACCTCGGCGCCACCCTCTGGGTCATGACACCTCAGAGGTCGCTCCATCTCTGGTGCCCCAAGGGGGCCTGGGCTGTCAGGGATTCCAGGCTGTGGGGAGACCATCCACAAGTGTCGGGAGGCCAAGGGGCCAGCAGCTGGACCTCGGCCCTCCTGTGCCGCTGCCCCCGCCCTGTGCACCCGGTCCCAGGACTGCCTCTCCCTGCCTCCCTCTTGCGGCAGCTGCAGAGTGAATGAATGAGCGAGTGAGTGCGGGGGACTGTTGATTCCTCTCCGTGGGCAGAGCCTGCGGCTTTGGGCCCATTTCCCCACACCTGGGGCATTCTGGTGCTCAGGGAACACAGCATATGGAGCAGCTATGCAATGGGACAGGCCCTCTTGTTGTTCGGGTTTTATTGCCATTAACCTTATGGAGAGTCGCAGAAGGTAATGAAAGTCAAGCCCTTCACTGAGCCACCCACCCACCCACCCATCCATCCATCCACCCACCCACCCAGCCACCCATCCACCCACCCATCCATCCATCCACCCACCCACGCATCCACCCATCCACCCACCCACGCATCCACCCATCCACCCACCCACCCACCCACGCATCCACCCATCCACCCACCCACCCACCCATCCATCCACCCACCCACCCACCCACCCATCCACCCACCCACCCACCCATCCATCCACCCACCCACCCACCCACCCATCCACCCACGCACCCACCCACCCATCCACCCAGACATCCATCCATCCACCCAGGCATCCATCCATCCACCCACCCACCCATCCACGCATCCACCCATCCACCCACCCATCCACCCATCCACCCACCCATCCACGCATCCACCCATCCACCCACCCACCCACCCATCCACCCATCCACCCATCCATCCATCCACCCACCCACCCATCCATCCACCCACGCACCCACCCATCCACCCACCCACCCACCCACCCATCCACCCACCCACCCATCCATCCACCCACGCACCCACCCATCCATCCACCCACGCACCCACCCATCCACCCATCCATCCACCCATCCACCCATCCATCCACCCATCCACCCACCCACCCACCCATCCACCCACCCACCCACCCACCCATCCATCCACCCACCCACCCACCCATCCACTCACCCACCCACCCATCCACTCACCCATCCACCCACCCACCCACCCACCCATCCACTCACCCATCCACCCATCCACCCACCCACCCACCCACCCACCCATCCACCCACCCACCCACCCACCCACCCACCCACCCATCCACCCACCCACCCACCCATCCACCCACCCACCCATCCACCCACCCATCCACTCACCCATCCACCCACCCACCCATCCACCCACCCATCCATCCATCCATCCACCCACCCACCCATCCATCCATCCACCCACTCATCCATCCATCCATCCATCCACCCACCCACCCATCCACCCACCCACCCTCCCACCCACCCATCCACTCACCCATCCACCCACCCATCCACTCACCCATCCACCCACCCATCCACCCACCCATCCACCCACCCATCCACCCACCCATCCACCCATCCACCCACCCATCCACCCACCCACCCATCCACCCACCTGACCTGTGTTTATTGCACAGTTGCTATGGGGGGCCTGGCGAGTGGCTGGCCCCTGGAGAAGGCCTTAGAGAGGGGGACACGCAGGTTGCTGGTGGGCAGGGGGTGGTGACTTGGGCCGGGGTGGCAGGCAGGGCCCCCCAGCCTGACTGAAGGTGAGAGCAGGGCACAGCCTGGGGTAGTGAGTTCCAGACAGAGGGCTGTGGCTGTGGAGGCTGCCCAGGTGGGGCTTGACCCCTGACGGAGGCTGCAGGGAGATGTGTGGGAGCCGAGGGGCAGGCCCCCTAACTCCTCAAATTTGACTCCAGGGTCAGGGGTTCGGGGGCGTGGTGACCATGCCCACCCAGCGAGAGGAGGAGTTCCCTGGCTGGTGGCTGCCTCAGGGCTGGGGATCCAGGCTCGGTGCTCCCTGTGTGCTCCCCCTGCTTCCGGGAGTAGCAGTTTGCTGCTGTCCATGCAGCCTTGGTGACAGCAGCCTCCCGGGCCTACCCAGGCCTTCCTGCCAAGTCAGTCTGCAGGTAACGAAGCCGCCCTGTGCACGTGGAACATTCACACATGTGGCTGGAGGTACCCTTACCCCAGTGGTCAGACAGCGGAGGCGGAGGCTGCCTTGACGCCCCGCAGGGGGTGATGCCTCGTGAGGAGAGAGGGAGAGGGTCCTAGACACGGGTGCCACCAGGAAAGCTCTGCTTTCCACCTGCGAACGCTCGTGAGAAGGTCCGAAGAGAGGCCGGGTTGGTGCCAGTGGTGCAGGCGTGGGACAGGGGCGCTGGGAGCTGAGAGGGGCCTTCATCCCCTTTCTGTCGTCTGCCCCTCTTCTCCGCCATTAAAACAGAGGTGACCTCGAGGGGCTGGAAGGGCTTGGCCTGCAGGGTGCTGGACCCCCGCCCCAAGGTGGGGCGGGGCGGTGTGGACGGGGACCTGCCGGGCCTCCGGCCCCGGTCCTCCCCTCACTCTGCCCGTGAGTCCCTGGGCTGGTGGTTGGCTGGGGGTCCTGAGCCTGCGTGAGCCAGCCCGCTCCCGGGAGGGCGGCCGTGATGCGGGGAGCTCGGCCCTGGCTGTGGGCCAGGCGCGCGGGACCCTCGTCCGTGCCTTTTCCTTTTGTTTCTTTTCATGATTTTCCCCCCAAACTTTGTATTTCTCTATAGCATCTCCTTTAGAGAAGCTTACTGAAATATAATTCACAAGGCACACAGCTCGCTCTTTGAAGCCCAATTCAGCGGTTTATGGCAGTCACTGAGTTGAGCAATCGTCACCACAGTCAATTTTAGAACATTTTCATCACTTCAGAAAGAACCCCGAGCCCTCAGCTCCCACCCCTCCCCCAGGCCTAAGCCACCAGGCGAGCGCTTCCCCCACTTTAGAAAGGCCCAGTGACACCCACTGTGTGGACACACCACGGTCACAGGTGGCGGACCCTGGCGCGTTTCCCCATGTCCGCGTGCACAGACTCCGGGGAATGCGGGTGCCCCTGGGACGGCCGTGTGTCGCAGGCCGTGGCTGCCCAGCGCACCCCTGCCTGGAGAGTCCCAGTTACCCAGCAGGCTCCTCCGTGCACACAGGGGCGCAGGGGGTCTTCCCACCGTGCCCACCGGGCCAGCGGAAGCGTCACCTCCTGCGGGGGGCAGCGACGGGGCTCACATTCCTCGAAGGGGGGTTCAGAGGCTCTGTGACTAGTTTTAAGGACTTTGCCAGTCTCCCCCTCTTAGCCACGCCTGCACCCGCACATGTGAGAGCGTTTGCCCGCGTTCCTGCCGACCCCTGTCTCCCAGGGCCCGTCTTTGCCGACAGAGAGGTGAACCCTTGTTCCCAGCGGGGTCTTTTCTCGTCTTGAGTGAGGTGCAGCGTCTTAGGAGACATTTCAGAGCCATCTGTGAATTTCCGGGCCCCGGGCCGCTGCTGTGAGCTGCTTCCGTTTTCTCGGGGGTTTTTGCGTAGGAGGGCTGCAGCCCTCAGAGACGGTAGGTGAAGGCGTTTTTCTCAAGGGTGTCTTTTGACTCTGCTCATGGTGGTTTTTGCAGTGGAAACGTTTTTACTTTGAAGTAATCACATTTCTCAACCTTGCCTTTTGTGGTTTTAGGGTTTACAGCACACTTAGATAGGCCTGCCCTACCCTCAGATTATTTTTACTCACAACAGCCTGATTTCTGTCATTCACACACCATACACCTCACCCTTTTAGAGTGTACAATTCAGTAGTTTTCATGAATTCTCAGGGCTGTGCAACCATTGCCACGATCTAATTTCAGAATATTTTCACATCCCCAGATAAGCCTGTACCCACTAGCCGCCACTCCCAGCACTGTCCCCACCCCAGCTCCTCCTGAGAGCAGGGCCTCTGCTTTCTGTCCTGGTGGATTTGCCTGACCCGGACACTTCGAGTCGGTGGACTCACACCACGTGCGGCTCCTGTGTCCTCTTTCACTGAGCGCCATGTGTTCAAGATTCATCTACGTCACCGAGGTGGCAGCACTTCGTTGCTTTTTATGGCCGAGGTCATTTCCATCGCATGGATGGACCACATCTTGTTGATCCGTTCCCCAGCTGATGGACCTGGGTTGTCTCGTTTTTCCAGGTCTTCCGAACAATGCTGCTCAGAATATTTCTGTGCTTTCAGTCCTCTCAGAAGGGAGTGGCACTGCCGGGCCTTACGGTGGCTCTGTGTTTAATGTTTGGGGATCTGCCAGGCTTTTCCCAGCACGGCTGCCCATCCCCACCAACGATCATGTGGATTCCAGTTTCTCTGCGTCTTCTCCAGCATCCATTGCCATCTGTCTGACTTCAGCCGTCCTGCTGGGTGCATGGCGGGCTCTTGTGGTTTTGGTTCCCATTTCCCTAACGATGAGTAACGTTGAGCATCGTTTCATGTGCTTCTTGGCCATTTGTGTGTCTTCTTTTTAATAAATTTATTTATTTATTTATTTATTTATTTATTTATTTATTTATTTATTTATGTTGGGCTGTGTTGGATCTTCGTTGCTGCACGCGGGCTCCCTCTAGCTGCGGCGAACGGGGGCTACTCTTCATTGTGGTGTGCAGGCTTCTCATCGTGGTGGTTTCTCTTGTTGTGGAGCACGGGCTCTAGGCGCGCGGGCTTCAGTAGTTGTGGCACGTGGGCTCTGTAGTTGTGGCTCACGGGTTCTAGAGCGCAGGCTCAGTAGCTGTGGCTCACGGGCCTAGTTGCTCCACGGCATGTGGGATCTTCCCAGACCAGGGATAGAACCCGTGTCCCCTGCATCGGCAGCGGACTCTCAACCACTGCACCACCAGGGAAGTCCCTTTTTGTGTATCTTCTTTGGAGAAATGTCCATTCAAATCCTCTGCCCGTTTTAAAAATGGGTTGTCTGTTTACTATTGAGTTAGGTGATTTTATTATTGAGTTCTTTGTGTATTCTGGACACAAATCCCTCATCAGATTTAGTATTTGCAAGTAGTTCTTCTCATCCTGTTGGTTGTATTTTAACTTTACTTTAAATTTTTTTTTTTTTTTTTTTTTGTGGTACGTGGGCCTCTCACTGCTGCGGCCTCTCCCATTGCAGAGCACAGGCTCCGGACGCGCAGGCTCAGCGGCCATGACTCACGGGCCCAGCCGCTCCGCGGCACGCGGGATCTTCCCGGACCGGGGCACGAACCCGCGTCCCCTGCATCGGCAGGCGGACTCTCAATCACTGCGCCACCAGGGAAGCCCTAAAATAATATTTTTAAAATGCAAAAAGTGCAGTTTATATTCTTAAGGAGCTATGTAATTTTTTCAATTACTGAGGTGAAATTCATGTAACATAAAATTCATTTTAAAGTGAACAATCAAAGTCGTACATGTATATAATGGAATACTACTCAGCCATAAAAAAGAATGAAATAATGCCATTTACAGCTACATGGATGGACCTAGAGATTATCCTACCAAGCGAAGTAAGTCATAAGGAGAAAGACAAATACCATATGATGTCACTTATATGTGGAATCTGAAATACGACACAAATGGACCTATCTATGAAACAGAAACAGACTCACAGACATAGAGAACAGACTCGAGGTTGCTGGAGGGGAGGGGAGCTGGGGGAGGGAAGTCCTGGGAGTTTGGGATGAGCAGATGTAAACTATTATGTATAAATGGATAAACGACAAAGTCCTACTGTATAGCACACAGAACTATATTCAATATCCTGTGATAAACCTAATGGAAAAGAATATGAAAAGAATATACAGTATGTGTAATTGGATCACTTTGCTCTAAGCAGAAATTAACACAACTTTGTAAGTCAACTATACTTCAATAAAAGAATTTTTTTAATAAATTTTATTTTTGGCAGCATTGGGTCTTCGTTGATGCGCGCGGGCTTTCTCTAGTTGTGGCCAGCGGGGGCTACTCTTCCTTGTGGTGTGTGGGCTTCTCATTGTGATGGCTTCTCTTGTTGTGGAGCATGGGCTCCAGGCGCGTGGGCCTCAGTAGTTGTGGCTCGCGGGCTCAGTAGTTGTGGCTCGCGGGCTCAGTAGTTGTGGCTCGCGGGCTCAGTTGCTCCGTGGCATGTGGGATCTTCCTGGACCAGGGCTTGAACCCGTGTCTCCTGCGTTGGCAGGTGGATTCATAACCACTGTGCCACGAAGGAAGTCCTCAGTAAAATAAATGTTTAAAAAATGAAGCGAATAATCCAGAGACAGGAACATACAATGGGGGAGAGTCTCTTCTATAAATGGTGTTGGGAAAACTGGACAGCCACATGCAAAAGAATGAAACTTGGACCACTTTGTTACACCGTATATGAAAAATAAACTCAAAACGGATAAAGACCTAAGTGTAAGACCTGAAACCATCGATTAAAGACGTAAATATAGGACCTGAAACCATAAACCTTCTAGAAGAGAGCACAGGCAGCATATGCTCTTTGACATCCGTCTTAGCAATATCGTTTGGATCTGTCTCTCAGGCAAGGGAAGCAAGAGCAAGAGTAAACAAATGGGGCCACAGCAAACTAAAAAGCTTTGCACAGCGAAGGCAGCTGCCAACAAAATGCAAAAGCCACCTGCCGAACGGGAGAAGATATTTGCAAACAATTTATGCAGTAAGGGTTATTGCACAAAGTATACAAAGAACTCATACAACTCAGTACCAAAAAAAGAAACTGTCCAATTAAAAATGGGCAGAGGACCTGAACAGACATTTTTCCAAAGAAGACATACATATGGCCAATAGGTAGGCACATGCGAAGGCTCTCACTGTCGCTAATTATTAGAGAGATGCAAATGAAAACCGCAATGAGGTACCACCTCACGCCAGTCAGAATGGCCATCATTAAAAAGTCTACAAGTAATAAATGCTGGACTTCCCTGGTGGCGCAGTGGTTAAGAATCCGCCTGCCAACGCGGGGGACATGGGTTCAAGCCCTGGTCTGGGAAGATCCCACATGCCGCGGAGCAGCTAAGCCCGTGCGCCACAACTACCGAGCCTGCACTCTAGAGCCTGCATGCCACAACTACCGAGCTTGTACTCTAGAGCCTGTGCTCCGTGGCAGGAGAGGCCACCATAGTGAGAAGCCCGCGCACCGCAACAAAGGGTAGCCCCTGCTCGCCGCAACTGGAGGGAGCCCACGCGCAGCAGTGAAGACCCAACGCAGCCAAAGATAGATAAATAAGTAAATTCATTAAAAAATAATAATAGTAATAAATGCTGGAGAGTATGTAAAGAAAAGGGAACCCTCCTACACTGGTGGTGGGAATGTAAGTTGGTGCAGCCACTACAGAGAACAGTATGGAGGTTCCTCCAAAAATTAAAAATAGAACTCCCATATGATCCTGCAATCCCACTCCTGGGTGTTTACTAGAACATTTTTAATCAAAAAGATACACGCACCTCCGTGTTCACTGCAGCGTGATTTACAATAACCGAGATATGGAAGCAACCTACAGATGAATGGATAAGGAAGATGTGGTGTATATATACATGGAATATCACTCACCCATAAAAAAGAGCGATATTTTACAATCTGCGACAACACGGATGGACCTAGAGGGTAGTACTATGCTAAGTGAAATCTGTCAGACACAGAGAAGTACTGTATGATCTCCCTTACACGTGGCATCTGGAAAACAAAATTAACAAATATTAAAAAACAGAAACAGACTCATAGGTACAGAGAACAAACAGCTGTTGCCAGAGGGAAGGGGGCGGGGGAACAGAAGAAGTAGGTGCAGGATACTCAGAGGCATGAACGTCAGTCATGATAAGTAAGTCACAGGATGTAACGTACAGCACAGGGGGTACAGCCAACAATGTTGTAATAACTTTGTCATCTCGTAACGTGTATACATGTCGAACCACTATGCCGTACAACTGAAACCAATCCTGTATGTCAACTACACTGCAGTAAAAAAATAAATAAGCATATTCACAATCTTGTTCAACCGTCACCTCCGTCTAGTTCCAGAACATTCGCCTCACCTCAGGGGAGACCCGTCCCCCTTCGTGGCCACTCCCCTCCCCCGAGACCCCCAGTTGACTTTTCTGTCTCTGGATTTGCCTGTTCTGGGTGTTTCATACAAAAGCAGTCCTATGCTGTGTGGCATTTTGTGTCCGTTTCTCATGAGCCTCGTGTTTTTAAGGTTCATAAATCTTTTCACTTTCCTGATGGTGTCCTTAGAAACACAGAAGTTTTTAATTTTGATGAAGTTCCATTGATTTTTTTTTCTTTTGTTACTTGTGCTTTTGGTGTCACCTCTAAGAAACCACTCCTAACCCAAAGTCATGAAGATTTCCTTCCATATTTTCCCAAAATTATTTTTTAAATCATCCCGTGATTTTCATCTACCTTTGGCCATGCTGCACGGCATGCGGGATCTTAGTTCCCTAACCAGGGGTTGAACTCGTGCCCCCTGCAGTGGAAGCGTGGAGCCTTAACCACTGGACCGCCAGGGAATTCCCTTCGTCTACTATTTGTATTGTCTAACTTTGGAAATTCAGTCTTTAATCCAGTTGGAGTTTACTTTGCTGAAAGGCATACCCCCTTTTCTCCAGTAGCTTCCAGTTTCTTACTGGTCATCAAGTAATGGGCACTTCCCCCGTCGACCTGAGATGTTACCACTGTTGTACACCACTTGTCCTACTAAACCTGTTTAATATTGGACATTAGATCCCATTGGATCTGTTTCTGGACCTTTTAGGCTTTCTGGTCAGTACTGTTGACTCATAGTAGCATTATAACAGGTTTGAATATCTGGTAGGAAGCATCTTCATTTTCAGAATTTTCTAGGATGCTTTTGCTTGTTAATTTTAAAATGAACTTTAGAATCTTTGCTAATAGCTCTTGAAAATTCTATTCCTGGTTTTCTTTTTTTGAGAATTGCTAAAAATAGACCAACACAGGGAGACAGCACGCTTTCTGTCTCCCTGACCACGAACTTGGTATGTCTCTGGAGTTGCTTTTGCTGCCCTGGAGCACGGGACAGTTTCTTCATGGAGACTGAGTGACCCTCATGAGAGCTAGTTCTTAGGTGTTTTGTCCACCTGCTCTTAGCGGCGGCCTTTCCTCCTATTAGACCTCTGAGCAGATCGGTGTTTTGTATAGAAAAGCCATCGCTTTTAGGATTCTAAGTTGGTGCCAGCCTTTTGCTGAAGCATCTTATTGTTTGTGATTTTCCCCCGTTGATCGTCCACATCCACGGCCTGACGGTCCTCAAATGCGATGACTTAGAGGGAGGGGTTAGGGCACCGGCAGCCCACACTCCCTCCCTGCTCTTGAGGCCCCTGTGGTCAGGCCCCCACCCACGCCGGCCAGGCCAGGGCAGGGCATCTCCTCCAGTATGCCCAGCTCGCTCCACCTCAGGGCCTTTGCATGTGCTGTTTCTGGGCCCGGGACGCCCCGCATGGCGGCTGCTCCAGAGGTTCCCCCTCACCCCCCCCCCAGCTTGTTCACAGCTTGCAGCTGCATGCCTGGTCTCTGCAGCGTGGCTGCCCTACAGGAACGTGGGCTTCTTCTGTGCCGCTCAGGCAGAGTAGACAAGCCAGGCCTCGTGTGAGGCCAGGGGCAAGGGCCTTCGTCCAAGGAGGGCCCCGTTCTGGAGGCACCTGGCCCCCGCCAGCTGCGGGGAAGGGCAGTCCCCTAACCCTTGCTCACTCCCTTCCAGGCGCCGAGCTGCCAGGGCCCTGGGGTCAGCTGGCCTTGGCCTCTGGGGCCCTGACCCACCCTCTCTCTTGCAGTTCATGACCTCCCGCGGAAACCATGTCGCCAGAGCCGCATTTGAGTCCAAAGTGCCCCCCTTCTACTACCGGCCCTCGGCCTCCGACTGCCAGTGAGTAACAAAGGGCTTCTGTCACGGTCGCTGGTAAACAGCCCGCAGGCTCTGGAGATGGCTCGGGACGACCCGCTGGCGGGCGGGAGGCCGGGGTGGGGGAAGGTGGGCGCCGGCCTTGCGTCCTGGGGGCCCCGTCCAGGCTGTCCTCCGCTTGGTCTTGGTTCTTGGTGCGCCAGGTGTGGACCTGGGGAGGTAGGGGGCCCGCTCCCGTGGGACCCCAGCCCCCGCACTGACCTCAGTGTCCCCATCTGCACCCCACCTGGGTTCCCAACCCCCTGGTCCCTGAGTGGCTCCCCATCCGGGCTGGATGGCCATTCCCCACGCCCCTCCCGCCCCAACATCCCCCGCTGTTCCTTCCACCCGAGGCCCTTGCTTGACCCCCCAGGACCCCAGCCCCCCCCAGGACCCCAGCCCCCAGGCTGGCTCCGTTTGGCCACCGCTCATTCCTGAGGACCCCTCCCCCCTCCTCTGGCCCCTCAGAGCCAAGGGGTCGCAGAGGCCTTTCCTCCTTGGGTCCCATGGGCTCAAGGGAGGGTGGGCTCCTCAAATCTCTTCCTGGCGCCCAGCAGAGGGCAGCACACTGTGGGGTTCCAGAAGGTTCTGGAAGTCAGGGGAGGTGCGTGGGGTCAGCTGCCCGAGTCAGGTTCAGCACCAGCAGGGAACCTGCCCACCAGGGGTCTCCGGATCCTTCCTGGGGGGCTCCTGGGGACTGTCCCCCGTCTCACTAGCTGGCCCCCCCAAGCACCCCTCATACCTTCTCCACCCATATCAGACCCACCCATCCATCCCTGGCAACCCTCCCTATGCCCTCAAGGGTCACTCAGGCCCCTGATGGCCCCTCCTCAGCTGGCCGGTGTCACAGCTGCTCAGCTGCGGCTCGGAGATGAAGGGCCCCTCTGTGATGAGAGCCCCTCCCGGAGTTTCCTTTTCTGGGAAAGGAGGGTAGGGACGCAGCCCCACCTCCTCCCAGGCCGGGGATGCGCCCGCGGCTGCGAGGCCCCTGGGCGCCCTGCGTCCAGCCCTGGCCCCCGGGCGGCACCTCCCTCCTGTTGGCTCAGCGCTGTCGCCTCCTGACTCACTGGTGTACCCCACACCCCGGGGACCCCGCCCGGCAGCACCTGGACCCAGGCTGCACGCAGGGCTGTGTGTTTCTAGTTCTGTGTGAACGAGGGGTGGGACACCGGGGGGCTGCTGGCGGCCGCAGTGGGGAGACTGGGAGGCGCGTCCAGTTCGGACACTTCACAGGCAGGGAGACCGAGGCTGGCCTCACCTCAGCATGCCGCGCCCACCGCTTCAACCCTTCACGGGCAGGCCGGCCCCCCAGGCCCTGGCGCACCCTGGGCTCTGGGCTCCCGGGGAACTCGCGCCCCGCCCCACTGGGCTCCATCTCGGTATGAATCAGCAAGATGGCCGCTGATTCTGACCCGATTTTAATCACCCAGCCACAGGCTCCTCCGTTGTCTGGGCCATTTGCATGCACACCCTGCATCCCCACCGCTCTGAGCGTGTGGCCACACGCCTGCCTCCTGCCCAGGGCTCGGCCAGCCCCTCTGCAGCCTCATCCCTGCAAAGCCCCCATGCAGGGCTATGTGGTCAGGACCTCTCGGGTGACCAGGCGTCCCCACTGGGAGGGTACTCTGAGCCCCAGTGGGCCCCACCTTCCGGAAACCTCCACTGAGTGAAGGTTCACAGGACCCGAGCCCGCCCCATTCCCCAGACTCAGGTGCTCAGGTCTGCCCGTGTACACTGTGGAGAGCCGCGCAGCGGTGGAGGGGGTGTGAATGCCCGTGTACACTGTGGAGAGCCGTGCAGCGGTGGAGGGGGTGTGAATGCCCGTGTACACTGTGGAGAGCCGTGCAGCGGTGAAGGGGGTGTGAATGCCCGTGTACACTGTGGAGAGCCGTGCAGCGGTGGAGGGGGTGTGAATGCCCGTGTGCACTGTGGAGAGCCGCGCAGCGGTGGAGGGGGTGTGAATGCCCGTGTACACTGGAAAGTACACCTCCTCAGCTATGCACACTTAGCACAGGGGCTGCAGCAGCCTCCCGGCAGTCTAAGACCCAGTGGCCTCAGTTTCCTCAGCTGTGAAGCTGGAAGGATGCCACCTTCCCTCCCCCCCACCCCCCCGGGGCATCGCGAGGGTGCCATGAGGTGGTGAGTCAGGTGGCCGGGGTCTGGCCCAGGGTGGGTTCTGGACACAGTGGTCCCCCAGCTCCTGCTCTCTGGAGCTCGGAGCCCACCCCGCCAGCTGGGGCAATGTGAGGAGCAGAGGGCCTGGCCGTGTGACTCAGCGGGGCCGGGGCCCAGATTCCCTTCCGGTGCCACCCGTGCCCTGACTTTCAACCCCAGCGTCGTGGGTGGCGGTCAGTCCGGCCCCCTCAGTTTGGCCTCTGCTAGAAGCCGGGCCTCCTGCTTGCTGTGTGGCTGGGGCAGCTGGGAGCCACCCCCCCCAAGGCAGCCGTGGGCCTGTGGGTGCCCCTCCCTTGGCGGGTCCCAGGCGAGGCCCCCGAAGAGGGGCCACAGGCTGGCGGCATGAGCAGGAGAAATCGTATCTCCCGGTCCCGGGGCTGCGTGGGGTCCTTCCGGGGCCGGCACCCGTGTCCTCGCGTGGCCATCCCTCTGCGGCCTGTGTCCAGACGCCCCTTTTCCTGAGGGCCCTGGTGACGTGGGGTTAGGGCTTCCACACCACATGGCCTCGTCCCGGCCCACTGGTCTCAGCTGTCGTGTCTCCAGACAAGGGTAGGCCTGAGGTCGTGCAGGTTGGGACTCTAGCATACATATTTGGTGGGATGGGGACACAATGTGACCCATGACAGCCCAGCTGGCTGCTCGTGGGGGACCCCACGGGAGGGGGCGGCCTGGGAGAGGGGAGCGGCTGGGGGCTGCAGGCGTCAGGCCGCCCCCGTGGGGCAAGCCCCCTGCTCACTGCCTTGTCTCCCCTGCCTGCTGCCCTCCCGCGACCCGCGACCACTGCTGCGCTGGGGAGCCGCTCTCCGGGGAGCATGGGGCGGGCCCCGCGGGCAGGTGCTGGCCGGGCCTTTTCCTTCTCTGGACCCGAGCGTGAGCCTGGCCTCCCAGACAGAGGAGGAGGGTGGGGTGACTGAGCTGCCACGTGGTTGAGCCCCAGACACTCTGAGCACATCGCACGTTCCAGGCACAGGAGACGTCCCGACAGGAAGCGGACTCACGGTTGGGGCCGGGATGCGGGGGCACTGCTAACGGATGGGGTTTCCATTTGGTGTGATGGACTGTTGTGGAACTAGATCCTGGTGGTGGCTGCACAGCCTGTGAGCGTACCAGGAACTGCTGAATCGAACCCTTAAACGGGTGGATTTTATGGTACGTGAATTATATCTCAGTTTTTAAAAAGGGGACTCTATGAAGTGGTGAAACTATCCGATTAGCAGTGTTAAAACCCAAAGCTGGTGGCCCTTCAGCCCCGCCACCTGCGAGGCGGTGGGACCAAGCCCAGGGCCACCCCTCCGCGCGGCAGCTCCCGCGGGCCTGCGCTCAGGCCGGACTGTCCCCCAGCCCGTCCCCTCTCTCCCCAGACTCCTGCGGGAACAGTGGATCCGGGCCAAGTACGAACGGCAGGAGTTCACCTACCCCGAGCGGCAGGAACCCTACTCCGCAGGTGAGGATGCCGGCACCTGTCCGTCTGTCCTTCCGCCCTCTCTGTCCCCCTGCCCCTACCTCCCAGAGCTGGAGCAGGGTCCTTAGGAACCTGGGCAACCGCTTAAGTGGGCTGAATCCGTGTCCATCCGTCGGCCCCTGACACCAGCTGGCTGACCTGGCACCAGGGGTCCCCGCAGCTGCTCACAGCCCAGCCCTGAACCCCGACCGAGGGGTGGGGGGCTGCCCGGGGCCCTCCAGGCTGGTGGCGGCAGCACCTCTGCCCTGGGAGGGCCCGCAGGGTGGGTGGGTCCTGGCAGGAGGGATGTGGATGGGCCTGGGCCAGGTGGGCCCGGGGAAGGGGGGGCCAGGCCCCGGGGGCTCTGTCAGCACACGGGTTGGGGGTGATGACATGCGAGCGGCCCAGGTGTCTGTTGCGGGATTGGCCCCTTTATCCTCCATTGGCCAGGAGGGGCTCTGCGTGCAGCCCATGCTCCTGCACAGCAGGCGGCTCCAGGTCCCCTCTCCTCCTGAGCCCCTGATGTGGCCCAGGGCTGGGACGTGGCCGGGATTCAATTACGGTCCACCCCAGAGAGCCACTTCCTCCTCTCCTGATGCCCCCGACGTGCGAGGGAGAGAGGACGTGGGCGCCCGTGCCTGTTCAGCCCTGGGGCGCTTGTGTCCCGTCCTGCCTGAAACCCGGCCTCCCTGCTCTGGGACCCCAGGAAGGCTCAGCCCACAGCCTTTGTACCCCAGGCATAAACATCTCAGCAGTTTATAACGCGTGGCGTGCGGCCTCGATTCAGAGGCAGGTACAGGATTTTGTTCCTGCTGCTGCATCAGGACCTCTGGTTGTGAGCAGCAGTTGTCCAGCCCAGGTGGGTGTAAGGAGAACAGGGAAAAGAGCAGCTCGCACAGCTGCCCTGGCTTCAGGCACAGTTTGAACCAGGCGCTCAGTCAGCGCCGTGAGGACTTGGCTCGTGTCTCCCGCTCTGGTTCTGCTTCTCGGGGTGGCACCGCCCCTGCCGGTGGTGGCTTTACTGCCGCAGGTCCAGCTTGGAAACGCCTTTGGGTTCCATGAGAAAAGGGCAAGTGTGACTTTCACCCGAGTGTCAGGAAGAGTCTTAGCTTTGGTCCCGACTGGTCAGGGGTGGGCGTGTGACCGAGTCACGACGGCCGGGAGATGAGTGCGCACCGACCGGCTTCTGGAGCCCTCCCGCGAAAGTGGGGCTGTGCACAGGGTGGCACGACCACAGACCTTCCCGTCTCGAGTTGCTGCCATTCCTCTCGTGAAACGACACCTCGGGAGTGCTTGTGGCGCCGGGCAAGGGGACTGGGATGGGGAGAGCCCGTTGGGGGTGCACACGTGGCGGGATGGAGCGGGCGGCCTTTGAAGGCCATGGCTTCTCCGTCAGACCCTTGGGGCAGCGAAGAGCAAAGGCTGGGGCCCACCTGCGGAGGCGGGCCCTTGTCTCACCTGGATAGGTTGTGTTGGCCACAGAGGGCCAACCCTCACGGGGCGCAAGGGGGGCGAGCTCAGCTGGGCCCAGGGACGCTGCTGGGGTGTTGCTGAGGGGGCACCGGGCGGGGTGCAGGCCCCGCAGGGGGTGATGGTGAGAGCTTGGCTGGAGCAGGCGGGGCCGGCGCCGGCCCCCACCCCGGGGGCCCTGGCTTCCCACTGGGCAGCAGCTCATCCGCTGGAAGGGCCCTGTGCACGCGTGCCCCCATCTCTGATTGCCCGGCCCCTGCAGCTCTGCAGCCTCCCCCCGACTCACACGTCACCTCCGGCGTGGGGGGCCCTGGCCTCAGGCCTTGTCTCTGCTCGCCACACGAGGCGGCAGCCGCTTGCGGCCTCGGTGCAGAGACCCTTAATGGGGCTCTGATTCCCATTTCTCTAAGCCCACCCACCCTGCCCAGAACGCTAACGCCCCCTCTCCCTCGAGCCCTGAAAATTCACGCCTGTGGCTCCCCACCGCCCCCGCCCTGAGATTTACAGGCACAGAGTCCTGGGTGTGCGGGGCCCTGGGGACCGTCAGCTTGGTCCCCTGACTCCACGGAAGTGCTCATCAAGCCACCCGCAGGGCAGGGCCCCTCAAGGAGACATGGGGAGTGCCCGGGGCACCAGCTGCTGGGATCCACCTGGGTTCCCAGAGGTGCCTGAGCCCTGGCTCTGTGCGCAGGTCCTGAACAGCCTCTGACTCTCACTCCCGGCGGAGCCCCCCCTCGCCCACCTGTCTCCCCAGAGCCCGCCACCTCCCCCCCCAACCCCCGGCCTCCTCCTGAGAGAGGGCGCCGCTTCTCACAGCCGCTGCTGCCTGGCTGGCCGGGGCCCCTGGACCAGAGCCCCGCCCGGCACTCTGTTGGGATGGTGGGCGACCAGGCCCCCGGCCCACCCACCGCTCCTCTCGCCCACCCGCCCCTCCCCCCGCCCCGGCCACGTCCCTCGCAAGGCCCAGCCTCCCCAGGAGCGCCTTTCCCACGGCACAGGGGCCGACACGCCCACGGTCCCCGAGAATGGAGATGTTCCAGGGAGGGGGACCGCGGGGCCAGGGCAGGGCCGCTCCAAGGTGTGACGTGGCCAAGGGAGGCCGGGCTGGGGCGCCCAGCTGCCTGGGGTGGGCTCGGGGGGCTGCTGGGGACCCTCGGTCGTGGGCGGGGATCCCTCCCAACACGACGCCTGCCGGGGCCTCAGGCAAGCCCAGCCCCACCCGGTGCGCTTAGGGCGTCCGCGGAGGAAGTGTCGCTGCCGGGCCAAGCTGGACGGTTTGAGCAACAGCACGGTAGCGGCGTCACAGGATCTGAGCCGGAGCGAAGGGCGTCTCCACGGGTCCCTGTGATAACAAGGAACCCAACTGTGAGGGGAGGGAGGGGACACAAGTTCCCGCTGAGTGGCCGTGGGGGAAACGTCACCACAGCGAAACCGCTGTGGACAGATGTGAACGGGGTGGGGACTGGCCAGCAACCCCCAGAGTGGGGGTGCGGCCTCCGGGTAGGACGGCGGCGGCCTCGGCGCTGCTGGGGCACCAGCCTGGCTTTGCCGGTTCCGCTGTGGTGGTGGGTGTGGCGGCAGGTGCTCGCCCCGGGATAACAGGACCGAGGATTGGGCGCGCCGGGGCCGGGCTGCGCCTCTGCCGCTCCGCAGGCCCCTCGCCGGGGTGACCCCGGGTAACAACTGCTCCTGGCTCCGTCCCCGGGCCGTCCCCGCCTGCAGCCGGAGCCTCAATGGCCGCCTTTCACGGGCGACAAGGGCCCCTGTTGTCCGGAGGGCCGGCCGCCCCCGTCGCCGAAACGCTCAGCCTCCTGCGCGGCGCGGCCGGCCCTGCCTCGCGGGTTCAGCCCCCTTCGGAGAGCGTGGAGCCCTGGGGGCGGTGGGCCGGGGGCCCCCGGGGGGAGTGGCGGGCCCCCCGCCGCCGTCCCCGTCTGTGAGGTGGGGACGCGGTGGGACCGTGGAGGGAGCTCAGGCGCGGGGCATACAGGGCCCGAGGCATCCCTGGCGGGGCTGGAACCACACACGAGGCAGGCGCTTCGATCCCCCTCCTGGTGCCGCCCCTACACAACCCCTGCGTGTTCACGCGGGCTCATACACACCCCCGTGGTGCGTGTAGCCACAGATCACACATGTTCACAAGCGTGTGCTCTTAGATGCACTCAGTCACACACAGATCTCAGGTTCACACCTGTGTCCACACCCACGTTCACACCCAGAAGCACCCTCCACGTGTGCTGTTCCCAAAGCCTGTGATGTTCCTGGAACACCGGACAAGGGGCTTTGAGTCCTAGCAGCACCGCGCCCAGCCCAGCCTGCGCCCACTGACCCTCGGCCTTCAACCTTTCCCCACCGGCCCCTTTGGCCATTTCAGCCGGAGCAGCTGGGAACCTGAGTGGTGGAGGACCGGGGCTCCCAGGGCTCTCGTGCCAGCCTCTTGGGGAGCAGAACCCGGAAACCAGGTCCTGGCCCTTCTGGGGAGGTGGCTGGAGGGGCTATCCCTAGTGCCACCCGTGCCCAGAGGACACCCTCCACAGGGCACCGCCCAGGAGAAGCCACCCGGTGTGGGGGCCCACCTCCTAGCCAGGGAGGGCCACCCTGGGGCCTGGGCACAGGACGCCTGGCCCGGCCCCCGGCAAGCCCTGTGCCTCCCTGGAGCACGGCCACGTGGTCCCTGCTCCAGTGTTTTACGACGTTAACGTGTGACTTGCACACTTGATGAACAGCTCCACGAGCTGCCTGGGTACCCCGCCCCACCCACCTGGTCTGCTCTGTGCCCGCGTGTGCGCCTTCGCTGGAAGGTCACGGATGGCTCCCCTCGGCGCTGCACGTCTGAGCCCTGCCCGGCCGCCCCGCGAGCCTGGCGCGCAGCCGTCTCAGCGCAGCGTCCGCTGTGCGAGGGACCAGTTGGTCCCCAGCTGAGGGACATGGGTCGTGTCCAGTCTGTGACGCTGATGTGTGAAGCTGCTGTGAACACGTGAGTGTGTGTTCACCACGCTTGTGTTTTTCTCTGGGTCACGTGGGAGGTGCATGTCCAACTTGAGACGCTGCCCCGCTGCCCTGCTGCTTGCCCACTGGGGGGTGGTCAGTCTGTGGCTTGGTCACTGGTCCACCCCAGTGGGCATCTCGTCGCCGGCTCCGGCGTCCACGGTCTCTCTGGGCTCGTCCCGGGCCACCCCACGCAGGGCGTGAGAAGAGGCGGCTGAGCGGGCCCGGGAGCGGCCTGCCTCCTCCAGTTCCCCTGCAGCGAGCACTGGGCCCAGCACACAGTAGGCACTCAGTAAACGCTGGGTGAACGCTCTGGCTTCTGCCCCAGCACCGGCCAGTCCTTTGGGAGAAAACAGTCCCTTCCAGCCAGCCGGGCCCCGGGTGTGGGCCGGGGCAGGGGGGTGCCACTGGCAGGGGTCACGCGGGAGGCCTAGCAGCAGACCCCCAGCCCGCGGCTGTGTGCCGGGTGCTGCGCCGCTACGGCCCGGGAGTGGGCTCGGGAGTCTCCCAGGGCCTGGGCCCGCCTCAGGGTGGGTGGCCAGGGGCCCGCGGCCTGGAGCCCGGGACACGGTGGGCGGGCGTCCCCACGGCAGAGTCTGGGCTGCGCACGTCCCACGTCACGGGGTTGGGGGGCCCTGAGAGAGGACGGCTCGGGCGAGTTTGGACGCGGGCAGGTCGGGGGCCGCCACCTTCAGGCTGCGGCCAAAGAGTTGCCCATCTGCTGGGGCAAAGTCAGGGACCTGGCCGGCACCCACCCGAAAATGCTGCTGCCACATCTCAGACCCAAATCGGGCATCCTGGCGGCTCGCCATCGGGCCTGGGAGCCAGGCAGACTCGGGCCAGCGTTTCCGTCTGTTCCGCTGGGCTGGCCCCGGACATGTTAGCAGAGCCGCCTCAGGCGTGACCATGGGAGCGCCATTCCGGCTGCGGCAGAGACGCCCCCGTTCCGGGCCCGGCATCCCGAGGCGCTGCTGCCCCCTGCTGGGCCCCGCAGGCAGGCGCGGGCTCCTGGGGGCTGGGAACCGCTGACCGGGCCGGCGGCTCCAGCCTTGCTGGCCACTGGCCTTGGACAGGACTCCACGCCAGCCTCAGCTTCGTCCTCTGCAGTGGGGATGACCACAGGATGTTCCTAGAGGCCCACGTGGGGGCCATGAGACGGGTGTGCACGTGCTCGGCCTGCTGTGTCTCAGGCGTGGTCAGGGATGCTGGCGGGGAACGTCCTTGCAGAAAAGCTGCGCCTTGGGCACTTTTCTGTGTGGCTAGTGCAGGGTCCAGGGGGGCCGGCCTCGAGCCGACGGCAAGTGGACTTCCAGCCAAATGCTCACTGAGTCAGGGAGGGCCCTGCTTGAGCTTGGGGACACGGTGGTGGCCCTGCTCCCTGGCGCACACAGAGGGGATGTGCCTGCTGGCGCTGTGTGCAGGGGACCCGGGGGACCTCTGAGTCGCAGGGGGAAGGGAGCAGGCCTCACCTGGCACTGTCCCACCGCAGACAGACAGGAGCCAGCTGCCCCATCCCCGACGCCAGACTGCTGCCTCTTCAGGACCACACATCTCGAGAGCAGAGAAACAGCTCCTAGCCTCCATGGTGCTGGGCGTGGGGCTGCCAGGACAGCCGACGGGCGGCAGCAGGCTGGAGCTGGGGGCTAGGGGGGCCGGGGGCCAGGGCCCAGCGGTGGCGTCCAAACTACAAAAGCCACGCCGTCAGGCTCTGGGCTCCGGGCACCACCCCTACTGACGTCACCCCCGGCACGGACCAGCCTCAGACGGCGCCTGGCAGGGATCTCACTCAGCGCACGTGGGCATCGGGACCCTCTCCCCGGGGCAGGAGCAGAGGGAAAGCTGTAGGGCAATGACTGTGAGGGCCCCTGCCCCTAGCCATGTGCCCCCTTGGGCTATGCCCAAGGGCAGTGGGACGCCTCCTGGAAGACACGGCCGCGCTGGGCGCAGCAGAGCTGCTCAAGAAGGCCGGGCACGACCAGGCGTCTGTCCGCCAGGCGTGGGTGGACAGCCCGGCATCCACAGGGCCCCGCTGGCGACAAAGAGGCACGAATCCCTGATCAGGCAGTAGCAGCACGTCCAGGAGTGTGGTGCTGAGAGGGAGCTGGCCCAGCCCCGGAGGCACGTGCGGGGCAGACCTCAGACACAGAGCCCCAGAACAGGCAGA
Organism: Globicephala melas; assembly: GCF_963455315.2. Lineage (NCBI taxonomy): Eukaryota > Metazoa > Chordata > Mammalia > Artiodactyla > Delphinidae > Globicephala > Globicephala melas. Next base: position 480,506 of record NC_083328.1, on the reverse strand, counting down.
GGGGAAAGGCCGCGGCCGCCTGAGGGGCTGCCTTCTCACCCACTGCTGCTGGGACGCTGACTGCGGGCTGCGTGCCTTCAAGCGACGTGCACGGACCCTGCGGTCCCTGCAGGTCGGGGCTCCACCATGAGGCTCGGGGCCAAAGCTGAGGAGAGTGCAGGGCTGGCTCCTCCTGGGGGGGTCTCCCCCTGCACCGCCCAGCCCCGGGGGGCTCCCCACACTCTTGGCCGAGGCCCCATCGCCCCAGTGTTGCCGGGCTCACTTCTCCCTCTGCCCCCCTCTCTCGAGGACCCTTGTGGCACCCTTGGGCCCCCCCCCCGATGGTCGAGGACACTGGCCCGTCCCCAGGCCCTTGCTTACACCCAAAGAGCACACACCGTGTGCCCGCCCGGTGCGCTCACATCCCCGCGTGCCTGTCACACCTGCCAAGAGAAAGAAAAGACAAAGGGCCGGAGCGTGCAGCCCGGTGGAGAGGGGGTGGCCTGGGGTCCAAGGACAGGCTGATGCCCGCTCACACCCGCCGGCCTCCCGGCACCTGGGGGCTGCGGGTCCCCTGGGGATGGGAACAGGGGCCACCCCGGCCTCTGCCTCGCCAGGGTGGCGGCCGTCCGACAGGGCCCCTCTCCCCCAGGGTACCGAGAAGGCTTTCTCTGGAAGCGCGGCCGGGACAACGGGCAGTTCTTAAGCCGGAAGTTTGTGCTGACGGAACGCGAGGGGGCTCTCAAGTATTTCAACAGAAGTGACGTGAGTTGGGCACAGGGCCAAGAGCAGCGGCCAGGCCTCCCACCCGGGGCCTGGGGCGGCTGGACACTGGGCCCTGGACAGCAGCGCCACTTCCTCGGCGGCCCTCGTGCCCTCCTGGGAGATGAGCTGCCCCCTCCCGTGGGCATCTGCCGGCCCCCGTGGGGGCCCCTCCACCCACCCCGCTCACAGCCACTCCCTGTGCTGTGGGTGATCCTGGGGCACAGAGGTGGCAAGCCCTCCCCTGGCAGACACTCCCAGGCCTGAGAGGGACAGAGGGGACCAGCACCTGGCAAGCACGCCGGGGTGACCCCGGGTGCCGCAGGCAGTGCGTGGGGAGGCGTCGGGGGGGTCCCAGTGTGGCGGGGCAGCTGGCCGAGCCCCACCCACACCCGGAGCAGACCGGCTCCGGGTCAGAACATGACCCTGTGATGCAGTAACCACGGCAGCTCATGGCCCTCAGGCCCGCCGCCTCTGCCCGAGCGCGCCACGCGGCCGTCTGCCGGCCCCCAGTGCAAGGAGAGGAGAGAGGCCTGGCAGGATGGGAGCAGGGAGGGGGGGCGCCCGGCCGCGCCAGGGCGGACCAGACGGGACAGAGGGGGTCAGCCTACATGTTGAGCGCCCGCCTTGTCATCCCCCAGGAAGGGATGCTGTTATCTTAGACTTAGACCAGGGAGCCTAGGCCCAGAGCGGGTAAGTAACTTGCTCAAAGCCACGCGGGACAGCAGGTGTGTGGCCGGCATCCGGAGCCCACCCTGCCTGCTCCCTCGCCCTTGGAGACTCCCTGCCAGGCCAGCGCTGAGGCCGGGCCTTGCTTCCCAGGCCAAGGAGCCCAAGGCCATCATGAAGATCGAGCATCTGAACGCCACCTTCCAGCCGGCCAAGATCGGTCACCCGCACGGCCTGCAGGTCACCTACCTGAAAGACAACAGTACTCGAAACATCTTCGTCTACCACGAGGACGGCAAGGTGGGTGCACGGCGGGGTGGTGGCAGCTGGACCACCCCCACTGTCTCAGGAGAACCCAGTGGACCCCCAGGGTGGCAGGCGCGGGGCCAAGGGCCCGCCAGACCACCCTGCCATGGCTGCAGTGGGGAGCCAGCCGGGCCCTTGGGGAGGGAGCCTGGAGGCCTCGTGAAGAGATGAGCGTGGCAGCTGGCTGGCAGAGCGCCGCACCCCACCCCGTGGCCATCGCCTCTGTGTCCCCACCCAGCGAGTGTGGGAGGAACCGCAAGCCCCGCAAAGTCTGTCCTAGGCGCTCGCTCTATATTCTGGATGTGAATCCCCTATCAGACAGGTGACTGGCAAGTGTTCCCTGCCGTCCTGTGGACTGCCTGTTACTCGATGAGCGGTCTTTGGATGCACAAATTTTAAACATTCATTTCCGTTGAATCCGTCTGTTTTTCTTCGGTTGGGCGTGTCTTTCGGTGTCACATCCAAGAGATCACTGCCAAGTCCGATGTTGTGAAGTTTTTGCCCCATGTTTTCTTGGAAGAGCTTTATTGTTTTAGGACTTACATTTAGGTCCTTGATTCATTTTGAGTTAATTGGGTCAGGGTCCAGCTTCATTGTTTTTTGTTTGTTTTTAAATTTTTATTTCTTTTCTTTCTTTCTTCTTTTGGCTGCATTGGGTCTTAGTTGTGGCATGTGGGATCTTCACTTAGGCACGTGGGATCTTTCGTTGCAGCGCGCTGGCTCTTTGTTGTGGAGCGTGGGCTTCTCTCTAGCTGTGGCGTGTGGGCTGCAGGGCGCGTGGGCTCTGTAGTTGCAGCACGTGGGCTCTCACTGAAGCATGCAAGCTCAGTAGTTGTGATGCACGGGCCTAGTTGCCACGAGACGTGGGATCTCAGTTCCCTGACCAGGGATCAAACCCGCGTCCCCTGCATTGGAAGGCGGATTCTTTACCACTGGACCACCAGGGAAGTCCCAGGTCCAGCTTCATTCTCTGGTGTGTGGATTTTCAGTTTTCCCGGCACCATTTGTTTTAAATTCAATCCCCATTGAATGCTGTTGATACTGTCATCAAAAATCATTTGACTGAATATGTAAGAGTTCATTTCTGGGCTTCCTATTCTAGTCCATTGGTCTGTATGTCTGTCTTTATAACAGGACCATACTGGGGGTTTTTTGTTTGCTTTTTTAAATTTATTGAAGTATGGTTGACTTAAAATGTTGTGTTAATTTCTGCTGCACGGCAAAGTGATTCGGTTATACATATATATATTATTTTTCATATTCCTTTCCATTATGGTTTATCACTGGATGTTGAATACAGTTCACTGTGCTATATGGTAGGACCTTGTTGTTTATCCATTCTATATATAATAGATTGCAAAAAAAAGGTTGCATTTGCTAATGCCAAACTCCCAAACCATCCTTCCCCCACTCCCCTCCCCCTTGGCAACCACAAGTGTGTTCTCTATGTCTCTGAGTCTTTTTCTGTTTCATAAAAGTTCATTTGCGTCTTCTTTTAGATTCCACATATGTGATATCAAATGGTATTTGTCTTTCTCTTTCTGACTTATTTGACTTAATCTCTAGGTCCATCCATGTTGCTGCAAATGGCATTATTTCATTCTTTTTTATGGCTGAGTAATATTCCATTGGATATATGTACCGTATCTTCTTTATCCATTCCTCTGTCGATGGACGCTTAGGTTGCTTCTATGTCTTGGCTATTGTGAATAGTGCTGCTGTGACTGCTGGGGTGCGTGTATCTTTTCAAAGCAGTTTTCCGTAATCCCACTCCCAGGAGTGGGATCACAGGATCATATGGTAGTTCTATTTTTTGTTTTTTGAGGAATCTCCATAGTATTCCATAGTGGCTGCATCAATTCACATTCCCACCAATGGTGTAGAAGGGTTCCCTTTTCTCCAAACCCTCTCCACCATTTACTGTTTGTAGAATTTTTGAGGATGGTCATTCTGACCAGTGTGAGGTGGTATCTTGTAGTTTTGATTTGCATTTCTCTAATAAGTAGCAACGTTGAGCATCTTTTCATGTGCCCCTTGGCCACCTATATGTCTTCTTTGGAGAAATGTCTATTTAGGTCTTCTGCCCATTTTTCGATTGGGTTGTTTGGTTTTTTGTTACTGAGTTGTAGGAGCTGTGTGTATATTTTGGAAATTAAATGCTTGCTGGTCACATCACTTGCAAATAATTTTTTCCCAATCCGTAGGTTGTCCTTCCATTTTGTTTATGGTTTCTGTTGCTGTACAAAAGCTTGTAAGTTTGATTAGGTCCCATTTGTTTATTTTTGTTTTTATTTCTATTGCCTTGGGAGACTGACCTAAGAAAACATTGGTACGATTTACGTCAGAGAATGTTTTGCCTATGTTCTTTTCTAGGAGTTTTATGGTGTCATGTCTTATAAGTCTTTAAGCCATTTGGAGTTTATTTTTGTGTATGGTATCAGGGAGTGTTCTAATTTCATAGATTTACATGCAACTGTCCACCTTTCCCAGGACCATTTGTTGAAGAGACTGTCTTTCCCCCATTGTATATTCTTGCCTCCTTTATTGAAGGTTAATTGACTGTAGGTGTGTGGGTTTATTTCTGGGCTCTTTTTTAAAAAAAATACGAGGCATGTGGGCTCCTTGTTGTGGTGCACGGGCTCTCTAGTTGTGGCACATGGGCTCTGTAGTTGCAGCACCTGGGGTCTAGTTGTGGCCTGCATGCTCAGTAGTTGCAGCAGGCGAGCTTAGTTGTCCCGCGTGGCATGTGGGGTCTTAGTTCCCCGACCAGGGATCAAACCCGTGTCCCCTGCATTGGAAGGTGGATTCTTTTTTTAATTTAATTTAATTTTATTTTTTTAACATCTTTATTGGGGTATAATTGCTTTACAATGGTGTGTTAGTTTCTGCTTTATAACAAAGTGAATCAGTTATACATATACATATGTTCCCATATCTCTTCCCTCTTGCATCTCCCTCCCTCCCACCCTCCCTATCCCACCCCTCCAGGCGGTCACAAAGCACCGAGCTGATATCCCTGTGCCATGCGGCTGCTGGAAGGTAGATTCTTAATCACTGGACCACCAGGGAAGTCCCCTGGGCTGTCTTTTCTGTTCCACAATCCATATGTCTGTTTTTGTGCCAATACCATGCTGTTTTGATTACTGTAGCTTTACAGTACTGTCTGAAGTCTGGGAGGGTTTTGCCTCCAGCTTTGTCCTTTTTCCTTCAGGATATCTGTGGCAATTTGGGTCTTTTATGAGGACCATACTCTTTTGATTACTGTGGCTTTGTAATCAAAAGTGAATTCCTCCAGTTTTGTTCTTCCTTTTTAGGATTGTTCTGGCTGTCTGAATCCCCTTGAGACTCCATATGAATTTTGTCAAATGCATTTTCTGCATCAATTGAGATGATCATGTAGTTTCCCCCCCTTTATTCTGTTAATGTGGTGTATTACACTGATCGATTTTCATGTATTGAACTGTTCTTGCACTCCAGGAATAACTCTCACTTGGTCATGGTGTATAATCCTTAAATATGCTGAATTCAGTTTGCTAGTGTATTGTTGAGGATTTTTGCACCAGTGTTCATAAGGTATATTGGTCTGTAGTTTTCTTGTAGTGACTTTGTCTGGCTTTGATATCTGGGTTATTCTAGCCTCACAGATGAGTTAGGAAGGGTTCCCTCCTCTTTGATTTTTTGGAAAGTTTGAAAAGGACTGGTATCAATTCTTATTTAAACGTTTGATAGAATTCACCAGTGAAGCCATGAGGTCCAGGGCTTTTCTTTGTGGAGAATTTTTTTTTTTTTTTTTTTTGTGGAGAGACTTTTGATACTGATTCAGTCTCCTTACTAGTTACAGGTCTTTTCAGATTATCTGTTCTTTTCATGACTTAGTCTTGGTAGGTTTTGTGTTTCTAGGAGATTATCCAGTTTCATCCAGGTTATCTAATTTGTTGGTATACCGTTGTTCATAGTACTCTCTTATAATCCTTTCTATTTCTGTACAATTAGTAGTGATGCACCCACTTTCATTTCTGATTTTAGTAATTTGAGTCTTCTTTTTTTCTTAGTCCATCTAGCTAAAGTTTTTTCAATTCTGTCTTTTCAAAGAACCAACTTTTGTTTACATTTATTTTCTCTATTGTTTTTCTGTTCTCTATTTCATTGATCTCTAATCTTTTTTTCCTTCTTTCCTTTAGCTTAGTTTGTTTAGTTTGTTCTTCTTTTTCTAGTACCTTAAGTTATAAAGTTAGGCTGCTGATTTGGTATCTTTCTTGTTTTTCAATGTCAGCATTTATAGCTATCTGTTTCCCCCTTAGCACTGCTTTTGCTGCATTCTGTAAGTTTTGGTATGCTGTGTTTTCATTTTGATGTACCTCTAAATATTTTCTAATTTCCATTGTGATTTCTTCTTTGATCTGTTGGTTTTTTACCTTCCACAATTTTGTGAGTCTCCTGGAGAAAGGATATAGTTGGATGATGTGTTTATAGCCATTCTGCCAATCTCTGTCTTTTGATTGGGAGTTTAATACATTTACATTTACAGTAATTACTGATAAGGAGGGACTTCTGTCATTGTGCTATTTGTTTTCTATGCCCTGTAGATTTTTTGTCCCTCATTTCCTGCATTCCTGTCTTATTTTGTGTTTATTTTTTGTAGTGAAACGTTTAAGTTCTTTCTTATTTCTTTTTGTATATATTCTTTCACTGTTTTCTTTGGGGTTACCATGGGGATAACATTTAACATACTAAAGTTAAAACATTCTAAACTGAATATATAGAAGCTTTTTGAATGTTTTTTCAATAGCATAAAATTCTACTATTTTAGCTCCATCCCCACTGCTTTTGGTTGTTGATGTCACAAAATTACATCTGTACAATGAGTGATTAAAAAAAAACCAAAAAACAAACAAACAAAAAACCCCCTACTAATTATTTAAAATGCACTATCTCCTAAAGTATGTAAAAAACAAGGTTAGGAGTCACAACCCAAACTTACTGTAATACTAGCTTTTACCTTAATTTTTTTTTTGCTTTATCCTTAAAAGCATTAGTCTCTTAAATCATGTAGATAACAAAAAGCACAGTTACAAACCATTGTTACAATAATACCGGCTTTTATAATAGCCCATGTATTTACCTTCATTGAGATCTTTGTTTCTCCACAAGGTTTTGAGGTACTGTCTAGTGTTCCTTCATTTCACCTGTAGGACTCCCTGAGCATTTTCTTTTTTTTTTTTTTTTTAAATATTACCTTTAATCTCTCCTCTTTTTTAGAAATTTATTTTATTTATTTTTGGCTGCGTTGGGTCTTCATTGCTGTGCGCGGGCTTCTCACTGCGGTGCCTTCACTTGTGGAGCATGGGCTCTAGGTGCACGGGCTTCAGTAGCTGTGGCACACAGGCTCAGTAATTCTGGCTCACGGGCTCTAGAGCACAGGCACAGTAGTTGTGGTGCACAGGCTTGGTTGCTCCACGGCATGTGGGATCTTCCTGGACCAGGGCTCGAACCTGTGTCCCCTTCATTGGCAGGCAGATTCCCAACCACTGCACCAGTAGGGAAGCCCTAGGATTCTTTATTGAGAGTTTTGTTTTTTCCTCCTTTGAATATATTGGCTAGCTGTCTTGTGCCTCCAGCGTTTCTGATGAGGTCTACTCATAATCTATTTGAGGATCCCTTATATGTGACAAGTCATTTCTCTCTTGCTGCTTTCAAGATTCTTTGTCTTTTCAAAGTTTGATTATAACGTTTCTCAGAGTGGACCTCTTTGAGTTCATCTTACTTGGAGTTTGTTGAGCTTCTTAGATGTTTATATTCACGTCTTTCATCAGACTTGTGAAGTTTTCAGCTATTTCCTCAAATATTCTCTCCACCCCTTTCTCTCTTCTCCTTCTGAGACTCCCACAATGCATATGTCAGTCTCTTGGTGGTGTCCCACAGGTCTCTTAGGCCCTACTTGCTTTTCTTCAATCTTTTTTTCTGTTTCTCAGCCTTGATAATTTCCATTTTCCTCTCAAGTTGACTGATTCTTTCTTCTGCCTTTGAATCCGTCTAGTGAAATTTTCATTTCCATGATTGTACTTTTAGTTTCAGAATTTCTTTACTGGTTTCTTTTTAGGTTTTCTCTGTATTGTTATTTCCATTTTGTTTATGCATTTTCTTGAGTTTCTCCAAATATTCTTTTCTTTGAGCATATTTAAGACCATGTTTTAAAGTCTTTGTCTAGTATATCTGCCGTTAAGTCTTGTCAGTGACAGATTCCGTTGATTTATTTTTTCTTTTGAAAGGGCCATTTTCTGCTTCTTTGTGTGCCTTGTGATTTTTTTGTTGAACGCTGGACATTTGATTCTGATAATGTGGTAACTCTGGAAATCAGATTCTCCCCCTTCCCCAAGGCTTGCTATCTATTTATTTATGTTTGTTTGGCTAGCTAGCTGTTGCTTTGGGGCTTTTTGTTTTAGTTGTTGGAGGCCGTGTCTGTGCCAAGGATCAGCCTGAAGTGTAAACTTAGTTTCTGCTCACGTTTTTTCCGAGCCTTTCCCTGGTCGTGTGTGGTCACTTCCTAATCTCCCCTGTATATGCTGCTGTTTCTGAATGTCCTAGTCTTTGATGTCTGGCTCCCAAAGGGGTAAAACCAAAAGTGAAGGGGAGAAACTGGGTGCTCACCCTTTAAATCTTTGGGAGGTCTTGAGCTGGAGGGGTAGGGGCTGCAACAATGCCCCCCTCCTTTGTCTCCCTGTGATCAGAGCACAGATCCCTGATATGTGGAGGACAGAGTCCTTTTTGCCCACCCTAGCTCCTGCAAACTCTTGTGTAAGTTGCTCCAGGACACCTGCACAGCGGGCTGTCCTGGGGGAGGGGGGTGGGGAAGGATGGGTAGCTGCATCTGTTGTCAGAGCTGAAATTGACTGAAATTAACCACAATGTACTCTCCAAGTCTTCCCCTGGAAGTTGTTAAGACTTCAACAGACTTCAGAATTACAGAATGGTTACATCAGTCAGATTCTGCCAGTGCCCTTGTTTTCCAGGTGGGGAGACAGATTCCCAGTGCTTCCTACCCCATGTTCCCAGAATCCTCTTTTCAGCTTTTAGCTGATCCCTTGGGAACCCACATCCAGGTGCGTGCATAACATGCTCGAGCTGCTGCCAGACCTGTCCACGTTCCCATCGCCTGATGACTTCCCAGCACGCGGATGAGGCGCTGGCTTTCTCCAGTCCCCACCCCTCACCTCGCCCAGGCCTGCGCCTCTCCCACCTCACCCGTCACCCTTACGTTGCTATTCTGTCCGCACGTGTACTCAGAGTGTATGTTACCATGACCACAGAAATGCTCTCAAGCCTTAGCCGTGACTTTTCCCTTCCTGCACTTTCGTTTCTCCTACAGCTAAGAGCTGCCTTTCCCCCCAGTTAACCACGTCCTCATTACTGACTCACCTCGCCACCGACTGTCCAAGTCCCTGGATATGTCCTGGGCAGCAACCAACTTCACCCTTCTGGAATCCTCTCTCCTGTGACCACATCTCAGTCCTGGGCTGATTCCATTTCCTGGAACCTAAGTCTTTCTTGGTTTACTCCCTCCTCCTGGTGGAACAAACCCTTTAGTAGCTTCCTGAAGGAGTGCCTTGGAGGCAAGCTTCCACAGACCTTGCACATCTGAAAATCCTAACTTCCACTTCAGGGTTTTCCAATGACAGCCTGGCCTTGGGTCTGTCTTCCTTCTCTGTGTTGGGAGCTTGGTGAGTCCTCCTTGCCTAGTAATTTACATCCATGAGGTGGGGGAATAGTTCTTATTTCTTTAATAATTTCCTCCTCTATTTTCTCTGTTCTCATTTTCTAGAACTGTTATTCAGATATTGGCTGTCTTAGATTGGTTCTCTCATTCTAGTCCCACTTTTTCCCTCATTTCTAGAAAATTTCAACTTTGTCTTGCAACTTTCCTATTTAGTTTTCTTTCTGCTCTCAATGTTTCAGTCTTCAGAGCTGCTCTTGGGTTTTGCAGTGTCCCTTTTTCAGAGTACATTGTTCTTGTTTCTTGATTGTAGTGTCTTATCTCTGATTATTAATGTTAAATTTGAAGCTTACTTACCCTTGAACAATGTTTATTTCTTCTAAGTGGCTATTTCCTGTTTGTGTGCTCTGTTCTCTGACTTCCATGTGAGAGATTTTTGGGGCTGCTCAGATTCTCTGGAGGAAACCCCTCCTGCCTGGTGCAGATGCCTTTGAGTCCCAGCGCTGAGGGAGCTGAGAGGGAACAGGAGGGGCCTCAAGCTTGGTGTGCAGTCATGTAGCTTCACTCTTTCTGGAATGGTGCCTCCCCCGCCCCCACACACACCCTGTGCCTGGCACAACTCTCCCCTGAGACCCTCTATTTCTACCCCCTGCAAAGAGTAAAGGCCCATCTTCTGCCAGGGTGGCGGAGGGGCCGTCTCTTAGCCAGTTCTCCTGCTGAGAACCCCCCTCACTTCCAGGGGAGCCTAGAGCTCTGCATTCCCAAGCCCTTTGGGGCCTGCAGTACAGACTGGGCTGTGCCTCCGCTTTCCCCTGCGGGTCACACCCCCACCTGTCTGCCAGCTCCTGGCACCTTGTGACCGTTCTCGCCATCTCGTGGGGTTAAGCCCTGAAAAAACAATCCCTTATGCAGTACTAACAGGATTTGGGAGGGAACCTGGCTCAAGGAACGTGAGCAAGTCTGCAGTTTTACCCAGAAGCCTCTGCCTTCACTTTCCTTGTGGGGAGACTGAGCCCAGGGAAGGCAGAGGGTAGGTGCCGGGAGCCCAGACGCTTTCTGCACGAGCAGTGGATGCTGGCCTGGCCCGCGTCCCCAGAGGGCTGTGGGCACCTGCTCTGCACCAGGGCCTGTGCGTAGGTGCAGCTGAGCCTGTCTGATGTGGCTCTGTCTTGGTGAGTGACAGCACAGTCTGGCAGGAGATAGAGTCTGTCACACGGGCGACTAAAACCCCAACTGTGCCGAGTGCTGGGAAGAGTGAGAGAACAGGTGATGTCCTGAGGGGTGAGGACACGGCCGTGCAAAGGCCCCGTGACCGAGACTCTGCTGAGGATGGGGGAAAGGAGAAGAGGAAGGGGTGGGGCACAGCATGAGGCGGTCCTGCTGAGGGGGCTGGCCCGACCCTGCAGATGTCCATCTATACTGGAGATGCAGTGGGGGGAGGGTGTTGCCGCCCAACTTGAATTTCCGGAGCATCCCTCTGGTTTCCGTGAGTCAAGCGAGGTCCTGAGCCGAGCGGGGGGCAGTGCTAGGGACCGGGCAGGGGAGGGGCCAGAGGGACTCGGTGCGCTGGAATGGGGCTGGGGGGCACCTAGGCCCGAGCAGGGCTCCCTGGCAGTGCCCAGAGGCTATGTCGCAGCCTGGATTGTGTGGGCTGGGCTGGGGGTCCCGTGCGCCGAGGCAGGAGGGACAGAGCACTGAGGTGGGCAGGGAGGTGAGTGGGGCCTCAGGTGTGGCTGGAGGTGGGCGTCGGGGTGACACTGCAGGACCCAGGGGACCTGGAGATCAGGGAGGGCGCTGTCTGTCCAGGTGTCGGCAGGGAGAGCAGATGTTCGGTCCATCCAGGGTTGTGGGAGACCTCGGCCTGGAAGGGCCTGGGAGGGGAGAGATGGGGGAGCCTGTGGCGGGGACGAGGGGTGGGCAGGGGTCCCTGGGGCAGCGAGCATGGCAGCCAGGAGGAATGAGAGGTAACAGGAGGGTGGGGCGCTGGGCCTGGGGTGGGAGGGACGGTGTGGCAGCACCTGGGCTGTGACGCTTCAGCCTGGGGAGCCGGTCCTCTGCACGCCCCCGTGGGGCGAGGGCCGGCCTCCGGGAACAGCTCTGCCCTCCTTCCCGCGGTGGCGGTGGCGGGGAGGTGGCAGCTCCGGGTGGGTTTATAAATAAATGGGCCTCCCTCTAGGCTAGAGATAGCAGGTCATAAAGACAGAACGATCCGAGAGGAGAAGAGACCGCCCCGTGCCGGAAGCAGCAGCAGGGCTTGGGGGCAGCTTGGACGGCAGCCCCGCACCCGCTGTCCCCGCCTGTCCGGAGGTGGCTGTCTGTGGCGCGGCCCACTCCTGCTGCCTGGGTGTCGGGCCACACTGGCCCTGAGGCCTGGTGCCCCTGCGGTGGAGCCTTCCCTGTCCACCCCCACCGGCCACCCCGGGGGTGTCCCCCGAGCAGGCCCGGGCGCTGAGGGATGGGGTGTGTGTGCAGGAGCCTTGAGGCCGCAGCCCACACCCAGCCTCTGACCCCCCAGGAGATGGTGGACTGGTTCAACGCGCTCCGTGCTGCCCGCTTCCACTACCTGCAGGTGGCCTTCCCAGGGGCCAGCGACGCAGACGTGAGTGGCTGCTACCTTTGACCCGGGTCGGGGGACGTGTGCCCCAGGCTGGGACGGGATTGGGAGCCGACCCAGGGCCCACGTGGACCCCTCCCCCCCCGAGACCCCCACTGCTGACTGGCCTGAGGCCCCTGCAGACCTGCTTTATTCCGGGGTGTTTTAGCTTCGCTGGGAGGGCGAGGGGGGAGAAGGGCGGGAGGGGAGGGGGCAGCTGGGGAGGGGCTCCCAGGGCCCAGCCCAAGTGGTTCTGCCCTAGCTGGTGCCGAAGCTGTCCAGGAACTACCTTCAGGAAGGCTACATGGAGAAGACGGGGCCCAAGGTGGGTCTGACCTGGAACCCCAGATGCCCAGGCCTCACTCTGAGGTCGTATCCCGGGGGGGGGGGGGGGGGGCGTGTCAGCAGTGCCAGCCAGTGACACTTGCGCCCCCCCCCCCCACTCCCAGTGCTTTGCGAGAGCGCGGGCTCCACTGACTTGGGGCTCTGGGTCCAGCCCCAGCCAGCTGCGAGCCCTGCCTCCTGCCCTGGCCCCACCCCCCCCCAACGTGTCCCTGTGCACCCCCAGGTCCCTGCCACGTGGGGGATGGGGGCAGACACGGGGGACTCGGCTCCCAGGACCCAGGTGGTCCCACAGCCCAGATGGGGCCCCGCGAGCACGCGCGGAAGGGGAGTGGACGTGCTGGCGGCCCTGCCCTGAGGGAGGGGGGACAGGCAGTAGGGGCAGGGCCTGCCTCGGGCCGACCAGTGGCTCCCTCGACCCCCAGCAGACGGAAGGCTTCCGCAAGCGCTGGTTCACCATGGACGACCGGAGGCTCATGTACTTCAAGGACCCCCTGGTAAGGATGGGCCGCGGCCCCAGGGCCCCCGCGGCGTGGATGCGCCCTCCTGGGTCACCCGCCTGCCTGGGAGGCGCCGACCAGCATTTGCTGGGTGAGCTGGAGGTGGCAGGCCCGGTTGGCAAGGAGGGGCCGGGCCTGGGGGCCGCACGCGGCTCTGAGCAGCGCTCAGCCCGGTCCCCCCACCCAGGACGCCTTCGCCCGTGGGGAGGTCTTCATCGGCAGCAGGGAGAGCGGCTACACAGTGCTGGACGGGCTCCCGCCGTCCACCCAGGGCCACCACTGGCCGCACGGCATCACCATCGTCACGCCAGAGCGCCGGTTCCTACTAGCCTGCGAAACGGAGTCGGAGCAGCGGGCGTGGATGGAGGCCTTCCGGAAGGTGGTGGACAGGCCCATGCTGCCCCAGGAGTACGCAGGTGAGGTGGGCGGGGCGGCCTGGGGCCCCAGTCCCATGGCCCCGAGCGGCCCTGACCGGTTGGCACCCTGTCCCTTTTCCAGTGGAAGCCCACTTCAAGCACAAACCCTAGCACGAGACGGTCCTGGAGGCCTGAGGGCTCCGGACTCGCCAGACGTGGCAGGCGAGGCGGCAGCGGAAGGAGGGACTCGGCAGCCCCCGACGTGGTCAGGTGGGGCCTGAGCTCGAGCTGCTAGGACCCATTTCTCTGGAACGCCACTGGGACGCCACCGGGAGCCGGCCCAGCCCGACCCCGCCGTGCCGCTGCCCCCGGTGTGACGCCCACGGCCCCCCACTCGCCTCCCCGCCCGCCAGACCGCCTCCTTCTGAGGCCCCCCAGCTGCCGCCACCCACCTCCGCGGGACCGCACCCCTGACCAGGAGGCTGGGCTGCGGGGACAGCGGGCCTGCCTGCATGCCCCCCACCCCGCCGTGTCCCCTCACTCCCCCCACCCTCCCCCAGCAAGTACTTACTGAACACCCGCTGTCAGCTGTGGGGTCCCAGGGGCTGGAGTGGCAGACAGGGCCCTGGCTCCCTCAGCACGCCGACCCCATGTCCGCGAGGGTCCCGGGGGTCAGAGGCCCCAACGGCTGGAGCCCCCCGGGCCTGGGCCACAGGGCTGGCTGCACCCACCCCCGCCCCCAGCCGGGGCACTTCCCACACCGGCTCCGGACTCCGTGCTGACATGACCCGCCCTCCGCCTGCCCTCACGGTCTTCGAACCCTTGGAGGATGGAGGCCCGCGTCCGCGCCGCTGCCCGGACCCCAGCGTGCCTCTCCCCGGGTGCCCTGGGGGGATGGGGGACATCTATGAGAACATACCTGGGGGAGGAGGTGAGGGAGGGAAGGGACCCTGTGTGGTGGAGAACTTGGGGGCAGGACGTGCATAGGGGTCCCGTCTCCCCAGGAAATCTCACCTGCTGGGTTATCTGGGCGGCATCCTGTGTGGCTGAGACGTGCTCCCAGGGGAGCCCTGGTCCAGCTGTTGGGACCAGGAGAGGGGCCCTGAGCCAGGGTGTCCCCCCCCTCCATGTCACATCTTGGAATAAAGTGGGGGCTCTGGGCCCCCAGGAGGACCTGCCAGGAAAGGGACACCCCCAGGAGAGGGGCACCCAAGGGCCTCGGCCCGGCTGTGGGCGACACGCAGAGGATGAGGGAAGGCACCCTTCCTCCGAGCCCCCATCATCATCTCCCCTCTCATCTGAGCAAACGCCCACAGCTCAGACCCATCGTGCACCTGGATTCTGAGCAGGGACTGCAGGGTAAAAGGGGGAGCACAAGGCCCCCCTCCCCTGGCAGTGGGGGCCCCAAGATGGCTGGGCTGGGGGTGAGAACAGCTGCAGGGTCACCCAGGGCCATGGTCCCTTTCTCCCCTAAACCCTTCCTGCCCCAGGCAGTGCCTCCTAGCCCAGGCGAGGCTGCGGGGGCCACCCTTTCCCTGAGAACCCAGGTCCACTGTCTTCCAGATGAGGCAGAAGGACTCGCCCTGGGTCAGAAGCGAAAGCCCGGGCTCCCCTAGACCTTCATGACCATGCAGGGCCACCCACCCACCCACGCGCCCTCGTGGACTCAGCCTCAGGCCCTGGGAGCTCGGGCGCCCGCTCAGCACCAGTGTGAGGTCTGTGCCCTTGTCTGAGCGTGTGCACACCCACACGCTCTACCCAGAAAAGAAGTCCAGAGAGAAACGACAAAACACCCTGAACAGCTGCACGACCGCTGGGAAGAATTTCTCGGATGAGGCAGGACCCGTATGGTCCACACCAGGCCCGCCCCTCCTGCTGGCAGGGCCCCCGCCCTGATCCTCAGGCCCGAGGCTGGCGCAGGCTTGGGGAGCCCCTGCACAGAGGTGGGGGAGTCGCAGACACAGGCGGCCGCCTGCGACAACAGCACGACGTGTCCCCATCACAGCGCTGAGACCGCAGGGCGCCCCAGCCCCGCAGGCTGCTTGCAGAGCCTGGGAGGCCTCACCTGTCCGCAGATTGGAATAAAACACTGTATATTTACGTCTACAGTCGCGACACTCTCAACACCGGCCACCGCCCACCAAGGACACACTCCGGACAGAACTGGACAACACCGGTCACGGTGCCCATGCCCCTCGCGGGGGGCTCCCTGGCCACTGCTCACAGCCCCAGCCCCGTGGCCCAGCCCACGACCAGCCCCAGGAGCTCACTCAGAAAGGACCAGTGCTGCCAAGCCCAGTATAAAGGATTTATTTAAACTCAACACGAACACCAACCTTCCTTTAAATTCCATTTTTACAGTAAATAATAAAATTGTGTATTCCGTTCCTTCCCATGCATGATCACTGGGTATTAATCTACGACTCTTATAATTGTGAAAAAATAAAAGTGTTTCCCATTTTGTAACTATCCTGGGGCATCTGACAGACACAATCGGTGAGAAGGGACAGACCCGCTCGTTCCTGGGCCGATCATTTGGTTAAACCCTAAAACATTGTCACCTGGAGACAATAAATACTGCCCCACGATGGCGGACGGTCCTGCAGCCTCCCAGACGAGACGCCTTTCCGACGGCTGGGCGCTCGGCTGCAGCTCCTGGGGTGTAGCACGGAGCAGGCGCTCCCCAGGACACGTGCCAGGCCACCCCCGCCCCGCCTGAGGGCATGGCACCCCCGCCGCGTGCCACAGGGCCCTCCTGTGCGAGACCCAGCCCTCCCCAAGCAAACCAGACACACGGGCCGGGAGAGGAGGCGCGGCAGGGCCTGTGCTTTATTGGGGTCATCTCAGGGTACACGGCGGCCTGGCCAGCACGGCCCCGGCAGCCCCAGAACACCCGCCGTGCGGCCCCTCGGCCTTGGCCGGAGCCCGGGGGGCCCAGGTCTGGACCCGCATCGGGAGCCGCACCCGCCGCAGTCCAGGCCGAGTCCGTGCAGGTCCGCGGGCGTCAGTCGAGCTCAATGGGGCTGCTGTCGTCCTGACTGTCCTCGCCCTCCTGCTCCGAGGAGCCCATGAGGCTGCTCAGAAGGTTCCCTGGAAGGAGGTGCACGGCGCTGTCAGGGCCACGGCCGCACCTCGCCCGCTGCCCGACCCCCGGACGCCGCCTCCTCCCACGGCGCGTGACCGGGGCCTGGCAAGACAACAGCAGCCCAACCCCGGAGCCCCCTCCGGGGGTCTGTCCACAGAAACGCGTCTGCCGCGCCTGGAGACGCAGGGATCCTGCTGGGGCCGCGAGGGGAGAAGACCCAGGTGCCTGTCGAGGGGCCGCTGCACAGCCGCCAGGACGGGCCTGGGAGGATCACGGGCGGCCGATCGGCAGGTAACTCGCTCACGTGTTAACTCTCAAGTGACACAGAAGTCAGTCACATGTTACAGTTCCGAAGGCTACACGTGACAACGTTAACTGCTGTGGGCCTTGTCAGGATGGACACTTTTCCTTTTTACCTAATTTTTATCCAAAGAACCATCATGTCAATAGAAAAGCGAAGTTTAAAAAGTGCGCTAAACCAACTCGCGAAGGGGAACAACAAAGGGCCAGCGGCGCCCTCAGGGTAAAAGCCGCCTCGAGCTGCGGCGAGCTCGGCCCCGTCACCGCGCCTGGCGCCAACGCGCTTGGAAGTTCTGTGGGAAAACGCAGGGAGTCAGACGGAACGCAGTAGCTGACAGCCACAGCAGCCCGAGACTGAACATGCTAAAATGTCACCACGACTGTGGACGGACAGACGCTGCAGAAGCCCAAGGCGTGGGCAGGACAGGACACAGCCACCGAGACGAGTGGCTGTGACATGAGAGCCTGGAGAAGGGAAGTGGCCCCCCACACCTTCCACTAAAACTCCAGACAGACCCAGTTTACAGGTAAAAAGTCCAACTTGTATTTAAGGGGAAACAGCCTTTCAAATAATCTGGGAGACAGGAAGACCTTTCCACGGAGCAGAGTTTGACGATGGCAACGAAAACGACAAACGCTCATTCCACCCTCCCCCCAGGAGAGCCCCACGAGGCAGGGCCAGGAGCAGCAACTCGTCGGAGCAGCGAGACCAGGCGCCGAGGGGCCAGCCTGGCGGTCCTGCCACTGCAGGCCGTCCGCGTGCCTGCAAAGTTCCCCCTGGAAGGAAGCTAAGGAAACCTAGCACTGCCTGGCCTGCAAGTCACCATGGGACAGTGGCAGGGCTGGGTACGAGCCTGCACATCTGGACTCTGTGAGACAAGCTTTACCTATTCAAAAATAAAACATTAAGGATGGCAAAACCCACTTTTAAGTGCAGGCCTACACTGGTCCCCACCCTGCTGGAGGGCAGGAGTCCGATTAGGAGCCCCGAGGCTGCATCAGAAGAACGGGCAGGACACGGGGAGGTGGCCTGGCCTTGAGAGGTAGGGTCAGCGATCTGGCCACCAGCACCTACCAAGACTGAAGCACGAAGAAATACATACTCTGAAGAGACTCTAATGAGTAAGGAGACTGTGTAATCTCTCCCAACAAGGAAAGCCCTGAACTTCGCGGCTTCACTGGGGAAGCTACTGAATTGGTACCACCCATCCTTCCACTACCAAACCCAGAAAAGACACTATGAGAAAAGAAAACTACAGACCAATATCCCTTATGAACACTGATGCAAAAATCCTCAACACAATACTAGCAAACCGAATTCAGCAGCACAGTGGAAGAATCAGACGCCATGACCAAGTGGGATCTGCTCCTGGAGTGCAGACGGCTCAACATGTGAAAATCAGTCAACACGATGCACCACAACAGAGTGAAGGAAAAACCAGTGATCACCTCAAATGATGCACAAAAAGCACGGGACAAATGCCACACTCTTTCATGAAAACACTCACCCAGAAAGAACATAAGGAAACCATCTCATGTTACGATGTAATAAAAGGCATATATGAACAGCCCACAGCAGACATCACGCTCAGCGGCGACAGAGTCAAAGCTCTTCCTCTGAGACCAGGAACAAGGCGAGAGTGCTGCTCCCACCACTCGTGTCCAACATGGTACAGGTGACCCCTGAACAACACGGGTTTGCACTGTACGGGCCCACTTATTGTGCACTGTTTTCTATATACATACTGAAGTACTACCTGGTCTGCAGTTGGTTGAATCCACAGATACGATGGGCCAACTGTAAGTTAATATGCCAATTTTCAACCGTGCAGGGGGTCAGCACCCCTAACCTCCACGCTGTTCAAGGGTCAACTGAACCTGAAGTTCTAGCCAGAGCAATTAGGCAAGAAAAAGAAATAAAAGAATTCCAAGTTGAAGAAGAGTAGTGAAATGATCTGCTTGCAAGTGATACGATTTTACTTGTCGTAAACATTTCTGAAGAGTCTACACAATAACTTCTTTACGGTGACAACTCCATTTACAACAGCCTCGAGAAGAATAAAATACCTAGTAATCAGCTGACCCAAAGAGGTGGAAAACTGTACAATCAAAACTATAAAAAATTCTGAAAGAAATTCAAGACGTAAATAAATGCAAACATCCCACGTTCCTAGACTAAAGGACTTAATATTGTTAAAATGTCACGCTACCCAAAGCAACCTACAGATTTAATGAAAGCTCAAATCCCCAAAACATTCTTTTGCAGAAATAGAAAAACCCATCCTAAAATTCATACGGAATCTCAGGGAACTCAAATGGCCAAAACAATCTTGACAAAGAACAAAGCTGGAAGTCTCACACTTCCTCATTTCAAAATTTACTACAAAGCTGTAGTCGTCAAAAGAGTGTGGTCCTGGCATAGAGACAGATATCGACCAATGGAATACAGAACCCAGAAACGAACCCTCGCATGTATGGGCAAATGATTTTTGACAAGGGTTCTGTGCCCACTTGATGGGGAAAGGACAGTCTATTCAACAACTGGTGCTGGGAAAACTGGAAATCCACATGCCAAAGAATGAAGCTGGACCCTTATATAAGTAGAACACCACATAAAAAAACCACCTCAAAATGGATCAAGGACCTAAATGGAAGACCTAAAATAATAAAACTCTTAGAAGAAACCACAGGGCAAAAGCTTTGTGACACTGGATTTGGAAATGACACCAAAGGCAGAAGCAACAAAAGGAAAATAGACAAATTAGACTTCATGAAAAGTAAAATATTTTGTGCATCAAAAGACACTCCAGGGAGTAAAAAGGCAACAAGGGAGGGAAGGACGAACAGGTGGAACACAGAGAATTTTTTAGGGCACCACGACGACTCTGCACAATAGTATAATGGTGGATACACGTCATCACATATTTGTCCAAACCCACAGAAGGTAAACACCAAAAACGAACCCTAATTTATGTATCAATATGTTGGCCTTCCGGTGATAATGACATGTCAATACAGGTTCACCCATAATAAATGTACCCTCTGCTGGGGGACGCTGATAATGGGCAGGCCGCGCCTGTGGCGGGGAAGGGGTATTTATGCGAAATCTCTGTACCGTCCTCTTAATTTTGCTGTCAATCTGTAACTGCTTTTAAAAAATAAAGTCTTTAAAAAAAATAAAGAAGGCAACCCGCAGAATGGGAGAAATATTTGCAAATCGTGTATCTGGAAGGGAATTAATACCCAGTGTAGAGAACCTGTAAAACCACCAACACGATTCAAAACTAAGCAAATGACACGAACAGGCAAACACACAAATGGCCAATAAGCACGCGAAAGATACGCCGCGTGCTTAGTCACTAGGGAAATGCAAATCAGGACGATCAAACCAGAGACCCACCTCAGACCCATTAGTAAGATGACAACTGTCAAAAAGACCAGAAAACAGCAACTGCTGGTAAGAACGTGGAGGAACTGGGACCCCTGTGCCCTGCTGGGGAGCAGCTGCTGTGGGAACACAGTATGGCGTTTCCTCAAAACATTAAACAGATCCAGCAATTCTGCTTCTGGGTGTCCCAGAAGCACCGAAAGCAAGGCCTTAAGGAGGTAACTTGCACACCCACATTCACAGCAGCCAAAGGTGGAAGAACCCAGGTGTCCACTGAAGATGCAGTCTTATCCACACGATGGAACATGAATCAGCCTTAAAAAGGAAGGAAATCCTGGCACCTGCTACAACAGGGTTGAACCTGACAGTGACATAAGCCGGCAAAGGAGGACACTGTGTGATTCCACTTATGTGAAGTCCCTGGAGGTTCACAGAGACAGAAAGTAGGGGGTGGGCACTGGGAGCCAGTGTGTAATGGGGGCAGAGTCTCAGTTTGGGAAGACGGAAAGTTCCGGAGATCCGCTGCACAACAGTGTGCATGCAGTTCACACAACTGTCCTGCGTGCTTAAGCACGGTTAAGGTGGGGAATTGTACGTAATGTGTACTTTACCACAAAAAAAAGAAATCTGGCTTCGATCCTGTGGCCAACGGAGAGGGACCCCAGGGGACAATTATTCATCGGGGGCCGTACGAGCTCTGCTAGGGGAACACGCAGAGGGAAACAGCTAGGAGCCCGCAACCCTCCTGCTGGCACTGGGCCCCGCTCCAGGCCCCTGCCTGCTCCGCTCCCCCGGCCGGCACACCACACTCGGCCTCACCCACAAGCCCCCACTATGAGCCCCCCGCCCCACGAGCCCCTCACCTAGCAAGCCTCCGTAGGAAGACGTCTGCTTGGGTGGCACGCCGAAGAAGAGCTGTCCTATCCTGTCGAGGTACTGGAAGAGGCACAGGCGTGGTCGCGGAGGGCGCTGAGCCCGAGGCTGCACGCGGACCCCGCGCACAGCGTCTCTCCCCCTCCCCCTCCAGCGGCTGCCCCCCGCCTCACCTCGTTGTACATGGGGTCCCGCCGGAGGGATGGCTGGTACTGTTCACACAGCACCGTGAACACCGTCAGCTTCCCCCTGGAACAGGACAGAGCGCAGCATAGCCGATGCCCACACGAGACCAAGGACGTGGACAGAAACCGCACGACTCCACCCCCCCACGCGCTCACCCACACATCTCTGCGTGCTTCCACGCACACGTGTGCGCCCCTCCACACAAGCACGTGCGCACGCCTCACCCACACGCCTCTACACGCACGCAGGCACGCTCACCCATCGACGGCCAGCAGCAGAAACCAGAGGAAGTTGAGCAGGGGCTGCACGAAGGGAGGGCCGCTCTCGATGGACGGGTGTTTCCGTGTGTACGTCGTGAACACCACTGACGCGCTGCTCTTGTTTTTTAAACAGAGAAACCTGCAAATAAGATCCCAGTGAGTGGGCACACCTGACCGGAGGAGGAGGAAACGGGTTTCTACAAGCGCCTGCCCAGAGGGCCCCATGTGGCCCGTGCCCCCGTGCAACACACCGAGGGCACCAGCCAGGCCCCTCGCATGGACCAGCCACCCCAGGGAGTCCCAAGGTTTATGGCCGGGGAGAACTAACTTGAGAAGGTGACGTGTTCAAGCTCAGCAGATCCAGGAGACGGCAGGGCTCCCTGAACCTGTCCCACACCTGTCTGCCCCTGCCCGCGAGAGCACGGTGGCCCAGAGGCTGCCCGGGCTCCTGTTTCCGCCCCGTGGAGGGCGTGTCCACGGCCGGACTTCACTGTGGTGCACGCCCTCGACAGAGGTGGATGGGCGAGAAAGGGCTCGCGCCAGAGGAAACACTGCCAGCACATGCCAAAGCCAGGGCCAGCGAGTCCTGGATTTTAAACAGGTTTCGTTTTCAAAGTCGCAGATTCAGCAACAAGTGGTGACATGTCAGAGCTCGGAAGCTCCCCGTCCACCCCAACTCAGGGACACACCCCATCCCAAGGCCCGGCCACCAGATGCAAGTGCTTCCCTGGGAGGGAGTAATCTCGTCGACAGACATGTGGTGGGACAAACACATGGTCCAGTGGCAAGGGAGGTCAGGCCCCAGGTCACCCAACGCGTGCTCTCGGCTGTGTGAGCCCAACAGGATGCTCACGCCTCTAGCGACTCTGCTGTTTCAGTATCTTCAAAATAAATTGTCGAGAGAAAACAAAAGAAGAGGAGGCCCAACGGGGACAGAGGGGCAGAGACACAGAGCTGGGGTGCGGAGTGGGCGGGCAACTCCCCCATCACTGTGTCTGGACGCACAAAACACCTGGGAAGGCAAACGGCCTTTGAACAAAGGCTGTGATGCACGCGCACGTAACATCCCAGGAGGCTGAAAATTTGGTAAGTGTACGTGTCCTAAAAAAAATAGTTGCACACCACTAACCACCGCCCCCAAACGTGATAGATAATGGGGAAAATAGAAAATCAACGGCAACAAAACGCTAATTTAAAGCACAGAAAGTACTTCTACCGCCAATGGAAACGTTACAAGTCGGCCTAGGGGAGCTGAGGGGCACGTCTGGGGTGCCCGGAGGTCAGCAGCAGGGGTCACACTGGGGGACGTGAGCTGCGTGTGGGACACTGAGTGACTTCAGGCCTGTCCTCACGCGAGGCTCAACCAGAGGCTAGCCCTGGACCCCAGGAGGCCACGGACGCAAGGGCCGGACAGCAAGCGGGTACCTACTGGAGGACAGCCTGGGCCACGAACATGTCCACCTCGCTGCGGAAGCCCCGGGCCGTGGAGTACTCCACCAGCATGTTGGCACAGCCCTCCCCGTCGCTGGAGTGCAGGAAGTGGTACCGGGACTCGCAGTAGTTCTGTTCTGCGGAGGCAGGCAAGCAGGCAGCTGTGAGTGCCCCTCCTCCCCCTGCCCCGCAGGCAGGGAGGATGGCGGTCCTACGTCATCGCCGCGCTGACTTCCACCTGGGCTGTGTCCCCAGCAGAGACCAGACTGTCCCCACTCGAATCGGGGTCACCTGGGAGCTGGACAGGAAGGCGGCCTCAAGCCCTGGGGCAGAACCCGCATCCCGCCAGTGCGGTGTGTGCACGACGGAGCCCAGCGGCCCTCTTGGCCCCGAGTCTGCCGTTCTGACGAGGACCAGGACAGGGCTGGATGCCAGCCCTCCAGGACGGTGCTTCCTCTGATGCTCTGCTGTTCTGAGCCTTTGACTCTAAACCGGCTACTGAGCTCTAAGGGGGTTCTAATGGTCTGTTTTCTTAAAAAGCGACCAAGCTCCCAACCTCCCCAGTTTCACCTGGACACACACACCCCCTCCTCCCCCTTGGATCCACCCTCCACGCCGATGGCTCTCACCCAGAGCGACTCGACCCCTACTCCAGACGCAGGGAAAGGTCTGGAGCCGGCGTCAGCCGTCACAGCTGGGGGTGCTTCTGGCACCTAGCTGGGGAGCCCAGGGATGCCACTCGGCACCCTGCAGCGCGGGAAGGACGCCCGGGGTCAGCGGTGCTAAGGCAGAGACCCAGTTCCAGGGCAGCCCCCCAGTTCCCACTCACACGCCGCACTGGCTCCCTCTCCTTCCGGACAGAGGGCACGCCTCCCAGGCTGGGCCTTCTCCCACCTTCCACCAGCACTCTCCTCCCACCTGGGCACCCCCAGATCGCCACTGCCCCCCAGCATCAGCTGCCAGCACTGCAGGTGACTTCAGAGAAGAGCGTGCTCTGTGTCGTTGTGTTCTGTTGGTCTCCTCTCCCTCCAGCCCCAAGAGCGACCTTTCGGTTTTAGAGCCTCCACGTGAGAAGAGAAATCCGGCAGGCCACTAGGCGCCCTCAAGCCCCGGAGAGGCGCCTGCGCGAAACCCCAGCGGAGCGGGGACACCGAGAGTAGGCAGGTCTCCCACGGCGCCCTGCACAGCATGGCGGGCCCCGGGCCACACCACACGCCTGCCTGGAGGCCGCCCACCGCCGGGGCCCTGCAGATGCCCCTCAGCACGGCCTCCCACAGGTGCGGGGCCCGCTGGCCTCACTCGCCATCCGTTCCTGACGTGACACCGTAAGATGCCTGGGTCTTGAGGTTCAAACATTTAACGTTAAATATACGAGAGCTTAACAGCTCTCGACCCCAGCGAGGCCTCTGAGCAGCTCTTCAGCCACTGAGCAGGTGCCACACTCCCTGCTTCACGCCAGGCGCCGGTCCCAGTAACACGGGTCCCACAGACACGGGCCCCCTCCAGCTCTGCCTGGCACCTTGGCACACAGGCTGAGTGAGGCGGGTGTGAATCGAGGCACTGATGCTGCAGGTGGCCCGCACGGCCGACGAGGCAGTGCGGAGGGCGGCCGCTGGCTGAACGGAACCATCGACAGAGCCCCAGCACGAGCGTCCAGAGGTCTCTAGACCTTCCAAATTCCCACAGCCTCAGACAGACGAGGTCGGGCCCGCTCGCGCGATCCCAAGACACCTGCCCAAGGTCGCCGTCCCTCCGCCTGACCCCACCCGGGTGACGGCCCGTGAGGACGAGGCACAGAGCCGACCTGGCCGGTGGGGCCCAGACCCCTGGACCACCACGTGGATGAGCTGCACACACGGCCGCCACGCGAGGCCCCAGGTGCCACAGCTCCCTCACACCCGCCCAAGAGTGACTCAGGCCGCTCCCCTTCCTCTGCCTGAGCCCGGGCCTGACCCCCTCTCGTGGCCTGAACAGCCCCCGCAAACGCTCACTTAGAAGACAACAGAAGCGGCGGAAGGACCGGGGGAAGGACGTCCTGGAAGGAGGCCCCAGCGCGGGGGAGCGGGTGGCCGGCAGGGGACCGGAAGCTCCATTAAAGGGAACGCCCCGCCCACCCGAGCGCAGCAGGTGTTCACACTCAGAGCAGCGGCGGCTTGGGACTCTGAGGGCCACCCCCCAACCCCCGTCAGCAGCGCAGATGATTGTAATTGATCCGAACGGACCCTGCCAGCAGCAGCCCGGAGAGCATCAGAAGGGCCGCCTGTTCCCTGGCCCACCTGCCCGCAGGGGCCCCCGCCCACCCACGGCCTACCTTTCCACAGGGTGCGGGCCAGCAGCTGGTGGAGCCGGGGGTGGCCCAGCTTCCCGGACCCCCCACTGGACCACTTCAGGGCTCGAGACACAAATGCCACTCGCTCCGGGGAGTTGGGATCCATCAGGCTGAACAGCTTGGCCAGACTTTCTGCAAACGACACCCACACAAGCCTGAGCCAGAGGAAGCCGCGGCTGCTGCCGTGTTATGCAGCTCACAGAAATTAATTAAGAACAACTGGTTCACGTTGAAAGAAAGCGCAGAAGCGGCAGGCACACCGGGGGGGTCCTGGGGCCACCCCAACCGTCCTCACTGTGACGCCTCCCCACAGCTGAGCCTGTGTCGGGGAGCAGAAGGGAGGGGGGCCGCCCCAGTGGGGATCCGCGCGCGCCTCTCCGGCCGGGCAGCTCGCAGCAGGGCTCGCCCAACGGGGCAGGGGCTCCAGACCACGTGGCACCCACCACGCGCCAGGGAGGCTGGGTGCGTCTGGGGGGGTGGGGGCGGGGGAATGGCGTGGTGATGTGGCAACGGCACGCGTGTCCACTCCATCTCACCCAGCAGCTCCTCGACCACCTCGACCTCTGCCTTCTCCAGCGACTCCAGGACCAGCATGGACAAATCAGCTGCACTGTTTTGCTATAAAACATACAAAAGGACTGTCAGTGGGACGCGAGGCTCTGGCCCGTTTTCAGAAGACGGTGAGGCTGGGCAGTGGCTCTGGTTTCCAGTTAGAAACCAGCGACCGACTGCACCTAAGAGATGGTTCTGAGCACCAAGGCCACTAGCCTTCAGGCCCCACACTGGTGCTGGGACACAGGGGCGCTCAGCCCAGGCTGCTCACCAGGCCTCTCCCTGGCCCCCCACGCCAACCCTGGCCCCGGGCAGACGGCTCACCTGGCCGTGGCTGAAGAACAGCAGAGCTCCTGAGCACATGAGCTCGCGGGCCTCGGCGTGCTTGCTCTGGGCCATGTACCTGCACGGAGAGAAGGGCAGGGCCGGCCAGGGCCGGGATCTCACAGGGCTCGTTTCAGAGATGAGATCCCAAAGACTCGGCCTCCGAGTAGGAAGCGAGCACCCGCCCCACATACGCCTCCGCTGAGAACGGAGCGGAGCTGGGCTTCGGGTCCCGAGGGCACCTCCCGGAGCTGCCCCCGACCCCCATCTGTCCAGGCCGGTGCTGGGCGCCCACGGCCCAGCCCTCCCGCCCACGAGGCGCCCCGCGGCAGCAGCAGCACCGTCTGATGACAGTGTGCCAGGCACTCTCTCCGCCCAAACGGACCAGAAGCAGAGCCTCCCTGCAGCTGGGCAGGGGTCTCAGCAGAGGGACCAGCGGGGGGCCGGGGGCCACTTCCAGCTTCAAGCACAGGCCTGGCTGTGGTGAGGAGCAGCAAGAACGGGGCGAGGGCCACACGTTGGGGCCGAGGGCCTGCCGGGCCGCCCCCTCTGCTGCCCCCTCCACCCCGACCACTTTCCACCGGGGACGCTTCTCACCAGGGACGGAAGCTGGGAAAAGCCGGCTTGCCGAACTGCAGACGGATGAGAGCCTGACAGGCAACCCGGCACACACGGGACAGAAAGGATGCTCCGTCCACGATAAGTGAGACAGACGTTCAGGGGGGCGGGGCCAGGCCCGAGAGGAGTGCAGGACACGGAGCCCACGGCTGCACGTTCCTCTCAGGGACGATCAGGAAGGAAACCCGCCCAGCCGGTCAGACCTGCGTCCCGGCCCAGACAAGCGGAGTCAGAGACGAGGCCTGCAGGCGCGCGCTGGAGGCGGAGACGGAGCCAGGGGAGCCCCGCTGCCCTCTGGCTCGCGGCCCGAGGCTCAGGCCGGGACCAACCACAGAAAAGGACTGTTGTGCACCAGGCTCGGGAGCAGCAGCCCCGTCCCAGTCAGCACCCGGGCTGGACCAGGAGAACCCCGCGCACCTCGCGGGGCAGACGGGGCACCTGGGGGCGTGGGCACGGAACGGGGCCTTCTGGAAAAATGAGCCCTCACGCCGCCACCGGCACAGACGCCCGGACGGCGGGCACGCCTCCTAGGGGACAGTCACGCAGCCCCGCTCAGCTCTGGGGACACGACAGGGCTCCGGACTCTCCTCCCCAGGCACAGCAAGAGATGAATGCCTAGAAGGTTGGGGAGGGAGCGGAGCCCTGAGAGGCAGACAGGCTGGATTCCTGGGGCGGCTTCCCCAGTGACCAAAGCCGCACGGCCCTGGGCAGCCCTGCCCTGCAGGAGGGGGCCTGGAGCTGGAAACCCCGCAGCAGCGACAGGCACCCTGAAAGCCGGACGTGCTCTCTGGGCACCGCAGAGCCCTGGCAAGGGTGGATGTGGCTCCCCGGTGCCCGAGCCAGAGGGGGCGGGGTGCCACCGAGGCCTGGGGGCTCAGAGCACCACCGCCCCTCCCCCACCGCAGCCCCCCACCCCCCCGCGCTGCGTCTGTGCAATCGTTCATTTTGCACTTTTTTTTAAAGCAGAGCATAGACACAAGCGTAACACTAACGGCGCAGACGCCCTCTCCCGGGCGCTCCATCCTACCCCCAGGTGGTTGAGTACACAGGTTTGAAGTTCCTCTTTCAAAAAATTTCTTCATTTGATTTAAGACACAAAACACCCACAATCGACACTCATCTCAGGAAGGCCCCTGGGCAGCGAGGCCCCTTCCACAGTTAAATCCTGGCGGGTGCAGAGGCCCCTCCAGGCCACAGGCCACCCTACAGAGCAGTCGCCAAAGTACCGACAACCCATCAGGCCTGGAAAACGGACCCTCCCCCGTCCCTGCAGAGAGAAGGCTGGAGAGGCAAGGGAGCGCCCTGGGCACCCGCACCTTCGAGGAGACGGAGCTCAGCCTCTCTCAGAACCATTGGCTCCTGCCCCGGGCGGCGGCACCCCACCCCCCATAAGTCCAACCTCCCGGGCTGCCCAGTTCCTCCTCTCCTCCTCAAACTGCTGGGGGACACAGTGTAAGTGAATTAAAATAGCACAGATTGGTGAACTTATCCAGCAGGTGGATGGGCAAACTGTAGTCCACCCATACGACGGAACACCACTCAACAATAGAAATTAACTAACGATACACATAAAGGCGAATCTTGAAATGATCGTGCTGAGGGAATTCAGAAAGCCGCATAAAAAGAGGACGTACTGTACAATCCTACGTACATAAAAGTCCAAAAACGCAAACCCATCTACCATGACAGAGAGATCAGCGGGCATCTGGGGGCAAGTGGTGAAGAATTCACCGTAAAGGCAGGTGAGAAGGCTTTTGGGGATGATGGGTATTTTCAGTACCTTGATTGGTGATAATTTCTTGGGTGTACACATATGTCAAAACCCATCAAGTTTTACATTTTCTATAAACACTTAAAAGCACTTATTTATAGAAAGACATCAAAAGAGCGAAGCTGACTTCTCAGGGCCCCCGTGCAGAGCTCTAAACCAGGGCTGCAAGCGCAGGTCTGAACGTGGACGGTACCCAGCAGAGACAGGGACGACTCCAGGCCTATTCAGCTGGGCCCCCGGACGGCCACAACTGCTACGGTGCCTGAGTTCACCGCATCCCCCAAAGAGGCCCACAGGAGACCACTTACTTCTCAGGAGTTCTGAAGAGGTGTAAGAACCCCTAAAAGATCAAAGAGGAAGCCAAGGCTCAGAGAAGAGATTCAACAAGTTGTCCTGGATCACAGGTCACAGAGCAGAGAGAGAATGCGAACCCAGGTCAAGGCCGGGCTGGTGGACGGCCTGCATCTGTCCCCACGTCACCACAAAGCACACTCTGCGCACAGAGACTGGCCTCTTCAAAGCTAATCAACAATCACGCTCCTGGTACGGCAGCAACTGCAGAACTGGCTCAAAACAAGGAACACCATGTTTATCTTTGGGAAGATCCAGTTTTGTTGACTAGTCACCGGGGCAAATACTTTATATAAAAGTCCCCAAGAAAAGCAAGCACCACGACAAATCTTGAGCGCTACGAAAGCTCCCCATCACACAGATCTGACTGGCTAAGCTGCCAGGCCGAAAGCTCGACGTTACAGACCTTAGAGCCTCCTTACATCTTTGGCTCATCCCGTGAAGAACAATCAACTCACCCCTACCGGGTCCTCTGGCGCCAGAGCTCAAACTCGGTCTGGGACACGAAGCGTTACGTCTAAACCCAACTACAACCAAAGCAGAAAGTACTGCCAGAGTTCCCAAAATATTGATTCAACTTGCTATTTGAAGAAGAAATTTAAATCTAGGCCTAAACGGTGTAAGGCAGGCATGAATGCCTTTAGATATCACAGCAAAGTATTTGCTGTTCTGCACCAGTTTAGAACGAAAAGGCATTCCACAGAACAGACGAAATCCTCTAAAACTATCTTTAAATGCTAACGAGTGTCTCAAATGTTTTCTGGCAAGAAACCTGAAGGCTAACAGAACGTGTGTAATATACAGGAATGCCTTACACATGTAAGAACTAAAAAACTACAGCAGTAGCTGCGTGACAGCAGAAACGGTGTGACACACTGCAGTCCAAAAGAAAACTGAGCTAGGTTTAAGAAAACCTAAATTCCTAAGGCCACACTAAAAAAAGACATTTTATTTAATCCAACATATTCAAGCATCACTTCAACGTGCGATCAAGAGTTGAAGGTTCCTAATACCTGACATTTTCTCTGCGCTAAGTCTTTGAAGGCCGTGTTTTTACCCTCACCGCCCAGGCCGTTAGGGACTCACATTTCAGAAGCTCAACTGCCGCACGTGGCCAGGCAGCGCAGGTACAACAAAAATACCGGCTTTATGGGAACAGCTGGTTTAGTAACAAGACACTCGGGTGAGCAAGGGCTACACAACAAGAGGAGAAAGACGTTTACAGCCTCGCGACGGGACTCCCAGAGGCAGGAAAACCGTGGAACTCAGAGCTGGGGCTTCAAACCCAAAGGCGCTCGGGGCGGGGGAGGGGGAGGGTGGTCTGGGCCGGGGACTGGGGTCCGGAGTCTGCGTCTGCGGTTCGGGTCTGGGTCCGGAGTCTGGGGTCTCGGCCAGGGCTTTGGGTCTGGGTCCGGAGTCTGGGCCGGATCAGGGTTCTGGGGCGGGCTCCGGAGTCTGGGCCGGGTCTGGGGTCTTGACCAGGGGTCTGCGTTGGGTCTGGGGCTCGGCCAGGGGTTTGGGC
This sequence comes from Globicephala melas, assembly GCF_963455315.2. Lineage (NCBI taxonomy): Eukaryota > Metazoa > Chordata > Mammalia > Artiodactyla > Delphinidae > Globicephala > Globicephala melas. Next base: position 450,298 of record NC_083328.1, on the reverse strand, counting down.
CGGAGTCCAGAATCTGGGCCGGGTCTGGGGTCTCGGTCTGCGTCGGCTTCCAGAGTCCGGGCTGGGTCTGGGGTCTCAGTCTGCGTCTGAGTCCAGAGTCTGGGCGGAGTCTGGGGTCTCGGTCACGGTTCTGGGTCGGGGTCCCGGGTCTCGCTCCCCGGCCGCAGCCCTCCCCCGGACGCCGCACGGCCCCTGCTCCCACCGCCCAGGCGACGGACAGCGGCATGGGCCAATGGGGGCGCGGGGCGGCGCGGCGCGGCCAATGGGAAGCGGCCGAGGGCGGGGCACCGGACTCGGCGGCCGGGCGGAAAGCCCTGGAAGGCGGCGGCCGCGGCGCAGTGGCTACCTGAAGAAGAGGGTCCGGTACATCTGGTGCGCCTCATAATAGTCGCCCTTCTCGACGCTGGCCCGCAGCTTGCCCTCCACGCGCTGGACGCCGCCGCGGTTGCGGGCGCCGTTCCGGGCGCTCTCCTGCTCGGCCATCGCCGCCGCCGCCATCAGGCCGGCGCTCCGCGCAGGGCCGACGCTGTCGCAGGCGCGGTCGGCGGCGCCTCGCGGCTTCCGTCCCGGCGGCCGCCCGAAGCCTTCTACGGTGGCTCACGAGGAGCCGCGGGCGGTACGCGGGCGGCCACGTGACCGAGGGGCGTGCCCGCGCAGCACGGGGAGGGCGGGCACACAATCAAAGGGCGGGGCTCCGGAGTGACGGCGCGGCCTGCAGACGACGACCGCGGCGGCGCGGCTGAGGGGGACACGTGACTCCGCGGGGCGGAGCTGGCACTACGATGGCGGGCAGGCGGCTGGGAAAATGCAGCTCAGCCGCGGGGAGGGTGGTCCTTGCTGTAACTGAGGCCGCTGAGGTATTTAGACTTTCCAATGAATACGTTCCGGGTATGCCGGCGGCTCGGGGTCCCGGGCAGCTTTCCCACTCGGGCGCTCGGGATCAGCGCTCGCCCCGACGTCCGAGACCCAAACACGCCGCTCTTCTCTCGTAAGTGGTTCGTGTGGAAGCGCGGAGACACGCCCGCGAGCGGGGCGCGCACGGCAGGGACGCACGCGGCCCCGAGTCCGGCGGCCCCACAACGCGGGCCGGACGCGCTCCCGGCCCAGAGTGGTCCTGGGAGGGGCCGCTCCACGCGCTGTGTTCCCCTCCCCGCCCGGGGCAGAGACCAAGCAGGTACAGAAAAGAAACACACTGTTTATTGTTCATCTGAAATATCACATGCATTTTTTTAAAAATTAAAGCTCTTTATTTAAACGTTTCGATAGCATCTTACCAATTTGGTGGCAGCGAAAAGAAGCTCTACCAATGACAAATATTTTGAAAAGCATTTACAAAAATACATTGCACAAAGTCCTATCTCTCATCTTTAAAAATAAATTAATATTCAAAATATTTCCACCCCATCTCCCAAATTTAGTTTTATATAGGAAATTTTGATCTATATATGTATCCTGTAATATATGAAACATCTGTATACGTTTTACCCAACTTAACTGCATAGGCATTAATTTCAATTCTAACAAGAGTGAAAAAAAATGCTAGTTTATGTAGTTTTTGTATATCTGAGGACTGTTGTGCAATATACATAAAACTCTTCAGAAAACCAGTCAGCACCATCATTTTATCTTTTTCTGAAAATACAACATGTATGGGACACCAAAAGACTGTCTTAACCCAATAAAACTTAAATAATTTTTAAGGTAAAACATCTGTAACACCTTAAGTGCCTTGCAGATATCTCATTTATAAAGTCTGCTCAGTAAAATAGTCTAAATATTAAATACTAATTATAACCAAAGCAAGTCTCACAGGAATTGAGAGAGAATGGCCAACAGCTATAATAAAAGGCAAATCCCAACCAGAGCCAGTACAAAGTGCTGCTGTAAGAAAACCTAATCACCAAATGTCCTGGTTTCATGAATTTGCCACACCGGACAATCTCCTTTAATAACCATCAGTGGAATAGAAGCATAAGCCTCTGAAAGACGTAGAGCATGTTAGTGTTTGCTTTTCCAGAAAAATTCAAAACAAAACCTGAACATATCCAAAAGATTGGATTTCTTGGTTCCTATTCATAGTGTGAAGTAAAACTGCAGGGAAAATCTGATGGGATGAGCCCAGTGGAGACCTGAGAACTCTATTTACATGTTTGTGTAGATCCAGACCATCCCCTTTCGAAGCAGACCCACTTCAACCTGCAAAGGGAAACTCTCCAGGGTTCCTGAACGGATGTTCACACGCCAAGCCCTGACGGAAAATCGTTCTCAGAAGTGGGAGCAAACTAGGCAGGAGAACCCGTTTTCATTACTTCCCCACCTGGTGACTTGAAAGAACTACTGGTGCCGAACAGAGGAGAATCTCACCCTAAAGAAAGGGAGTTCAGAACTCTGAACTTTGGTGACACTGTTCTTCCCTGAAAGAAACGTGTGCTGGGTTGAACACATATCTGCCCCAAAAGGTCCTTTTTAAAAGGGCCAGTGAAGGCCGCTGTCAAGGCTTCAAGAACACTCCAAACCTTTTAACTTCCTTTGCTTTGTTCCTGATGTCAAGCAAATACAAAGAGTTTTATGTTCAAAAACAAATCCCCCAGAGGCCAAAAGTAAGTATCTTTGTGAACTATACATTCAGATGAATCTCCACAGAGACCACCTGTAGCTAGCGGGTCTCTGAGCCCAAGCAGTCAACATGCAGTGTTTCCTGTGGACAGAACAGCAAGCTGGGTGTCGGCATTTATCGCTTCCACACCCACGTCCTGCTGGCAGTCAGTGCGTTTATTTCAGGGGTGACATTATACTGCTCTCTGTATGCCCGTGTCCGTGAAGGATTCCAGTGTTCCAGGCTGTCCCAGTATATACAAAATGTACAAGAACAGTGAGTAGTCTCTTTACTTGATAGGCTCTCCGTGAACTCTGAACCGGTAAAGACACGTGTATTCGGGATGGCCCCAGTTAGAAAAAATCCGAAGTTCCACTATTTGGAAAGCTCTTTCTGGTCTTTTCTGCAATTGAGGAGGGGAAAAAAACAAAAACAAAACACATTTATTTCATATTACTACCACCAAGCCCAATCACTTCCCCAGGTAAGAGATTTGAGATCAAACAGCCAAGTTGGAGATTAAGCTTTCAACGTGAACTATATCATCTATCACAGGACGCAAAGTTCAGGTGAAACTCTTGAGAACTCATCACCCTTGACACATTTATGCAGAACAAATTGTATACTAAAAAGGCTCACTCAGGAACAGAAAAGCTAGGAAGCTCAGATCCGCTTTCTCAGAAGTTGGCCCTCACACCCCGTGGGCATTTTCGTGAGTGTTGGCAGGTCCTGTGGATGCAGGCAGCAGGGAGGAGACCCGGGAGCCTGAAGCCTGTGTGAAGCCAAGGATCCTTACCGGGGCAGAGAACATCTGTAGTGACTCCCCTTCTTGATCGTAGGTAAACTGCCCCAGGAGCTGCCCTTCTTCTTGATACTCATTTTCTAATCCCTGAAACAAAACCATCTAGTCACTAAATAAAGGAAAAACGGTTAGTGAGGTAACTGGGAGAGGGAAATTACTGTTCCATTAAAGTAAGGCCCTCTGTGTGCTGGGCATTTTATTAAGGGCTTCTCGCAGATCACAAAGCCCGTGAGGTAGGCATTATTCCTCCCGTTATACAGATCAGGAAAACTGAAGCTGGGAGAGGGCAAGCTAACAGGTAGCAGAACACACTCGACACCCACGTGGCCCACTGTAGCCCTCCATGCTCCCAAGTGGAAACCCAAGGGCACGTGATGAGCCTGGGGAAAGGAGAGCAGGTCAGCAGAGTGTGGGGCCCCAAGGAGGTCAACTCACACAGCCAAGAAGAGGAGGACAGGCGCCGGGGGGCTGGGGGACAGGAGACAGTGTTTAACAGGGACAGAGTCTCAGTTTGGGAAGATGACAAGCATCCTGGAGATGACAGTGGTGATGGCTTTACGACAGTGTGAATGTACTTGATGCCCCTGAACTGCATGCACACTTAAAAACGCTTAAGATGGTAGGTTTTATGTTCTGTGTATTTTCCCACAGTAAAGAAGTAACCAAGTAGGAAGTACAGGTGACTAATTTGAATGTCTGTTTCATAAAGGGAAAGGACTTTCTAGGTACAAGAATGCCATGGAAGAAATTACAGGTAATGAGCAGGTGTAACTAAACAAAATTAAGACTGACAGTGGGAAGTATATCTGTAACAGAATAACACATGATTAATATTTTTATATTAAAAAGCTCAAATATTCATAAGGAAACTAAGATACCGAAAGATAAATGAATAGAAACAAAACCAGAATCTACAAAAAAGGAAACATGCATGTGAAATACATAGAAATGTGGATTAAAGTAAGATCTATCGAATTAGCAGAGATTTAGAAAGAAGAGGACTCAATTAGAAAGGGAACTACAAGATAAGGAACGCTTCTCATACTAACAATGCGTATGGTGCGATGAATCCAAGGCCCCCTTTGAACCCCTGAAACATAACGCCACCTGAGTGTCTAGCCTGAAGGATCACCAAAAAGTGAAGAGGCTTATCCTGAAACGTGGGGAGTGGAAACAGTCAACAACGGCGAACTGGGGACGTGGACAAGGGCACTCTGTGCTGCTCTTTAAAGAAGCATGTGAAGATCTCACTTCACACCCTGTGGGTGAGAGGGCCAGGGGTCCAGCGTGGGTGACTGGTGGTGACGCTCTAATGTGTTCAGATTTCAGATGCTGCTGCTGTCTGTACACCTGAAACTGGCACAGTAAAGCTCAATGCCATGGACAAATACTTAACGGCCAATTTGTTTCTTTAAGGCAGGAAGTGAAATTTTATGAATGGTTTTGTCTCAACTGTACTTCTTTTTCGGCACGCGAGACCTTAGCTCCCCAACCAGGGACTGAACCCGTGGCCCCTGCAGTGGAAGCGTGGAGTCTTAACCACCGGACTGCCAGGGAAGTCCCTCCACTGCACTTTTTAAGGGAAAATACCAGTGTTGGTGGTGACTTCTGTGGTGCTGGGATTCTGGGTGTCCTTTTCCCCAACGTCCTCGTGCTGTTCTGTACATTCAGCCTCACGCTGTTGTCAGAACAGACTTTACGGCCGAGCAGATGAGAGGCCAGTCCTCCCACAGCCGGGCTGTTGTTGTCCCCCTGCGCCCCAAGCCTCCCTCCCTGGGGAAGCCCTGGAACATCTCCCTCCACATTTACTGGCTACTCAGAGGTCAGTGGGCAGAGGGGGGGACGGCGACACCGGTAATATACTCAAGTCCCCAGCGTTTGCAGGGCTCGTCTCCAGGAGATTCCCAGACGGGGTGAGGAGGGCCGCCCCGGGACGGGGTGCACTCACGTAGACCGCGAAGTCCTTGGGGGCGCTGGTGATGTTCCCCGTGGGTGACAGAGTCCTTGGTATGTGCTCTAGGGTGAAGGTGGTCGGGTGGATCTTCATCGACAGCCTCACCACGAGGTACCCCTGGGAGCCTCTGAACGCCCAGCAGTTCCCTGGATAGATGTCAGGCTGGGGAAAAGGCAAACACTAAAACTCAATAGCTGAACAAGCTCTTAACCACTCGAAAAAAAGGAGCAGTAAGAGAAAAAACTGGTTAACATTGGGGGGTGGAAATGGAATTTTTGCTGGTAAGAAACGGTCGTGAGCAAAATCAAAAGATGAAGTGAGGCAAGGCATTTGTGACTTAATCCCAAAGGCCCACTGTGTGCAGTGTGAGGCGAGTGCTGAGTCAGCCAGAACCTTAAAGAGAAAGGGCGGCACACATCTCAGAGAAACACAGCTCTCGGTGGTCCTCAGACAGGAAAAGATGCGCCGCCCTACAGAAAACAAGAAATTACGAATTTAAATGACGGGGTGCCACCATGTCTCACCTCACAGATTGCCAATAACCCTGAACCGAACAAAACCTGCTGTGCACGCTGCGAGGACGTGCACTCTTGCACACTGACACAGTCGCCGAGGGAAGCAGCGCCGGGAAGACCAAGCATCGGCGTATGCGGCTACCCTCTGACTGACGGGAGAGCCACCTCCAGCCGAGCGCGTGTGGGCACAGGCACAAGACGCAGAGGCGGCACACTCAGCGTGACAGCACTTTTAACAGCAGCAGAGGAGCCACAAGCCCACGCCAGGGCTTGGTCAAGTCGGCGGAGCCGCGTGTCTTCAGAGGCCAGGACGATGTGGGCCCCCACTCCCCGTTCATCCTGATGCCACGCGTGCGTCTCCTGCCCCTCCAAACACGCCGCTGCCCACCTGCGTGAGGGGCTCAGGCCCTTGGCACAGCCCTCCCGCCCGCAGAGGCTGCCAGGCTCCACTGGGGTGAGCCGGGCTGTGCCCTCTCAGACAGGCCTGGATCTGAGCCGCAGCAGAGGGGCCGATCCTGGATCCTTTGCAGACTCTGGCTTCCCGTGAGCAGCCCCTCACCTATGACTCACAGTCCCTCGGTGTCAACTCTCCCGTCCAGGGTGCCGTGCGGTTCTCCCGAGAGGCTGTTCCCAGCAGGCCCGCCTCCACTTGCCCCTTCACATCCACCCAGCACCTAGGTACTGGCCGCTACCTAAGCTCCAGACCCAACCTGCAGCCCAGGGACAAGGCTGTGGACCTGCTGCAGAACGTCGAGACCTCTGGAGCCCTTCGACCTCTGGGACAGCCCTGCAGCTTGGGGCCAAGGGCAGCGGGGTCAGTCCAAGCAGCTCAGACGACAAATGCCAAGCCGGGCAGCCCCCAAGGACAAGACGGCCACTAGGACGGGACTGGAGCACCCAAAACATGAGGTTCACTGACCCTGACTGGATGCCCAAGTCAACTCCCGACTCTGAGATCGGATTTGCGCTTTTTAAGTGAGAGACGGCTACTGTGTGCATGGTTCACACAGAGGGAGTTATTGGACCTTCCTTCAAACACTGTCATTAACGTTAGCGCCGAGGTCCGGTGGACGTCGCTGAGCGCTGCAGCTCTCTGTCCCTGAGCCCTGCGTGGGCACAGCCCGGGCGGTGAAGGGAGGCTCTGCAGCAGCGGGGCGCCCAGCGCCTCTGCAGAAGGCACTGGAGGACAGGGCCCTACAGTCCCCTGAGCAGCCGTGGGTGTGACATGCAGAGGGAGAGGGGCTCCTCCTGACGCCACCTGCGCGTCTCCACCCGTTCCACCTCCTGAAACACCGAGGAAGCGCAACACACAACCTCCTCGTGGAAGGCCCTCCAGCTCTGACGGTGAGCGACACCCCAGAGAAATGGGTGAAGTCAGACACAGGACAGGATAGGCAGCCTCGCCTGCACCAATCAAACACAAGCAGAACCAACAGATGGCGTCGGAAGTCACCTTTGAGGTGAGAGGGGGCAACAGGGGACCTAGAGGCGCTGGGACTGTGCTCCTGGGTCCACAGACGTGCCCGCTTGATGCAGATCCCCTGAGCTGTAGACTGAGGGTCCGCATGCTCCAGCTTACACCTCAACAACAAGGTAAGCAAGCACACCCCTAAAACGGCTCAGCCGGCACCATGACTGTGCTGGAGGCCTCGACCCGCACACGATGATCCGGACACCTGCTCACCTGGATGGCCACGCGGGGGGACTGGGAGAAGTACCAGAGCGGGACACCGAACAGGCTTATGAGTGCGGTCTTGGTCTCATACGTCTCAGAGCAGCGGGTACTCAGGATGCTCCCACCTACAGCAGAGTTGAAATGTGTCTCAGTATCTTGTCCTACTGTCTCAGAAACAATATCACTGCCCACCTGTAGAGGTTTATCTGAAGTGCTCTAAAGTTCTCACGTCTCTAACTTCCATGAAGAACCTTCTGCTTGCAGGTCGGCTCTATTCTTACTGTTTCCAAATTCAGGGCCAACAGCTCACAACTACTTTAGGACACGCAGTCCCTCCCACCCACCAAAGACTCTTAAAACACTGGGCTCCCCGCCTGCCACTGTAGGGACAGCGACTGAGTGAACTTTTGTTCACGTTTTAAAATAAATAATGACGAATTCAACCCGGCACCAGTGTTACCTGTCAGGTTTTCAGAGGACCTACTTAATAGGCCAAAGGGATAAAATATTATGACGATTACCAATTGCTGGGGTAAATAGGAAGTTGCTAACAAGGACAGGGTTTCTATTTGGAAATAAACAGAAATGTCCTGGGGCTTCTTTGGTGGCGCAGTGGTTAAGAATCTGCCTGCCAGTGCAGGGAACACGGGTTCACGCCCTGGTCCGGGAAGATCCCACACGCCGCGGAGCAGCTAAGCCCGAGCGCCACAACTGCTGAGCCCGTGCTCTAGAGCCCGTGAGCCACAGCTACTGAGCCTGTGTGCCACAACTACTGAAGCCTGCGTGCCTAGAGCCCGTGCTCTGCAACAAGAGAAGCCACCGCAATGAGAAGCCCGCGCACGACAAAGAGTAGCCCCTGCTTGCCGTAACTAGAGAAAGCCCACATGCAGCAACGAAGACTCAATGCAGCCAAAAAATAAATAAATTAAAAAAAAAAAAAAAAGTCCTGGAATTAGGTAGTGGTGACTGTTGTACAACATAATAAATATACTAAAAGCCATGAAACTGTACACTTGAAAATGGTGAAGTTTGTTATGTGAATTATACCTCAATAATAATAATAAAGAGTGTTAAAAAAAAAAAAAAGTCCACTTTGCCGGAAACAGGACAGACAGGATGTTGGTGCCAAAGCAGGCCAAAACAACATGGTGTGGGAAGAAACATCAACTAAAATAAATTAAAAAGAAAAACAAATAAGTGAGTAATAAAACTAAAAAGTCCTGAGCAGTCTGTATGCTAAGAGCCAACAGTCCCTAACCTGGCTGCACATCACGACCCCTCGGAACATCTGCAAACGCAGCCGCAGGCCCCTTTTAGAGCTTCTCACCCGATAACGGGGGAGGGGATTGGATGGGATGGAATTTTAAACAAGAAAACAATGTGATTTTGACATAGCTGATCAGCAGGTCCAAACTTCTGAACCACTGAATTCTTTTTAAAATATCTTATTCTCATTCTAAAAAAGTGTCTTCTTAAATACACTGACTCACTTTTTTCACTTAAAAAGAGCCAATGTATGTTTTGTTCAGTAACAGAACGTTCAGTTCAGCCTTGTCAGGATTATCAGAATTCTGAATTAATAACATACCAACCTGTGAGGACTCATTAAGCCTCTAAGAAAAAATGACAACTACTGGTCCCACTGAACTGTTAAATCGTCATTTGATGTCTCTGAATTGCAAAAATGATTTCTTCAGAAATCACTGAATTTCAAAACACAAAACTAAAATCATTTAATATTCTAAAACAGTCATTCTAAACAAAATATACCGAAGAGCAGTTAGCAGCCTTACTAACTTCTGATGCTGGAAGAACCTGGCGGTGTCTGCCGGGAGCGGCAGCCTCCTGCACTGTCTGTTCAGCCCCCGTGAGAAGGTGAGCGATGGGGACGGGCCGCAGCTCCCGCCAGGCCGCTCTGAGCCCCATCGCCTGGTGCTCTGAATGGCTGGGGCAGGTGACTGACACTCACTGTGGGTTGATGTCCCCACCCCTCCCACAGGCCCTCACCCTTTATTACTGAAGTGTTATCAAGAACCTCCTTTCCTCCAAGAGACCGTATTAGTCACCCAGCCCTCATCTGCAATTCCTAAGTTTTAAAAATTCAGAAAACCAAGATTTTCTCTAACACGTATGGTGGCAAAATGCTCCCTGCATTGACAAGACGTCATTCCCGTTTTCACAGACGTGTTCCCATGTGTGATCCGGGTGTGCTGCCCTGGACGCCACCGAGGGATGGTGACAGAAGTCCACGGACACGATGCTTCACTAAACCAAGTCTGGTTTATCCAATACACCTGGTCCAGAGCCTGTGCCATGTCCACGCAGCACTTCCAGACTCAATGGACCACTTCCTCGAGAAACCAGAATAGCACCCCCATCCTTCCCTCTATTCATTCAGCTTGACCCATGCTGCTCTAGGGTCAGTTTCTTTTTACTGAACTCTATACTTAAAAAAACCCACACACTTTACAACACACAAGATCATAAGTGAATAATCAATAATTTCTGTGGTGGTAAACTCTCATATGGCCAGAAAAACCTAAAAGCTACTGAAAGGCCCCCAAACTGAGATTTTGCTGATGTGTGTCATCTCACAGGCTCACACCCACAGCTGACGCGTGAGCTGCAAGCACAGCCACCAGAGCTCCTGGGGGAACCTGGCTGTGCTCTGAGGCAGAACACTAGGGGCCCGCCTAGAATAATGCTCTTTCTCAGATCTTTGAAAGTTCTAACAAGCTCCCTACTGTTGGGCGTGGGGCAGGTAACAGCCTCTTGAGTGGTCTCCCGCTGACAGTAGCACTTTTGGGTCAGGGGTCTGGCACTCACCCCCGGACTCCAGGGCGAAGTCCACCATGCCAGTCTTGTCCTGGGAGTACAGCCTCAGGGCGCTGTTCACGATGGCACGCGCTTGCTGGGCAGTGGAGGCACACACGGAGACGACCCCAGAAATGAAGGACATGTTTTCAGTTAACTCTATTTGGGGACAACAGGCACGGGGGCTGTCTCAGCAATCCCAAACTTCAGTCCTGCTCTCAACTGCGGGGATCCCGGCTCAGACACAGGCAAGAAAGTCTCAGAGCCGGAACTCCCAGTGCCATAAAAAGTGGACAAAGCAAGGACTAGCGTTAGAGATGGTAACTTGGGACTGTATTATGGGAAATTTTTGTGTAATTCCAGAAGGTATGTGGCCACCCAGGGAGACCAAGTCTTTGGGACAAAAAGATTAATAAAGTATAAAGTACTCCTAAGAAGTAGTGTGATAACAATAACACCCGAAGCTTACCGTTCCCAGCACCCTGCATGGTGCTAAGCACTTTTTATATCATAATCACATCCCTAGAAGACCATTCGTAGAACAAAACATCAAAATCTGCTAGCTTGGGACTTCCCTGGTGGTCCAGTGGGGAAGACTCCACGCTCCCAATGCAGGGGGCCTGGGTTTGATCCCTGGTCAGGGAGCTAGATCCCACGTGCCGCAACTAAAGATCCGGCGTGCTGCGACTAAGACCAGGCGCAGCTAGCTAGCTGAATACATACATACATGCATAATAAATAAATTTAAAAATCTGCTAGCTTAATACCTAGATGATCAGTTTCACTACCATGTGTATTTTAAACAATTCTCATCGTCTACTTACCGCTTCTGTTATTCCAGAAACGCCCGCTCCATTCACAGCAGATACTACAGTTTCAGAAGTTGGCATCTGTTTTGTCACAGAAATGTGGTGGGTAATGTTCTTCAGTATCTGCAGCTCTAAATCTCGTAATAAAATCTGCAAGTTATCCTTATTTACAAATTGAGCAGACAGTTTCTGGAGCAGCCACTCGAGAGAAGATTCGTGCTGATCTCCGGAGAACATGAGTCTGAGAGTTTCTCTGACTTGGGCGTCCACCTAGTAAAATCATTGGTGAATATAACATGAATCTACTGTTTTAGCGAAATCATTTCAACTCTTCACTCTGTCACCTTAGATACCCTGGAAAGATCACACAGCAGTTCAAAATCCATAATGGAAACTTGACACGGTTTCTTCCCTTCCCTTCCCTTCCGAAACTTAAGAACCCTCCAAAGAGGCTGAAATACACTCAGGGGAACAGGGATAGAGGACAGCACAGCCTAGGTGCCCTGGGTGCCCACGGGACAGCAGGAGAGGGGCCCTGCCCCAGGTGAGGTGCAGATGACAGGGCCCCTCGTCTTCAAACTCAGTCTGAGAAGGAAACAGTCACACACACAACTGAAAACGTAACTTTACGCAGGCTGGAAGCGTCCAAGTGCATTATTTCTACACACACACCGTTATGTGTATAAGCTCCTCTCCTTGCCCCACAGAGAGCGGAAGACGGGGCAGAAGCACCAGGAAAAGCACAGCATTGTGACAAAGCGAGCACATCGACCTCCTCACTTGCAGGCTCTGGAATGCTCCGCCGCACAGCTCAGCCGCGGCCCGGACGCGGGCACTTGGGCCACCTCAGTGCTACTGTCACAACACTGCACACTCGTCCGTGGCCCCTGCACTGGCGCTTTCACCTCTGCGCCCGGAGTCCCAGGAGAGTGGCTGCTCGTCTCAAAGCCTGTGTGCCTCTGTGACCCATGACCATCTCAAGATCTTCCCCCCAAAGGCTGCAGGCATTCACAGTCCCCCAGCCATGAGGACACCTGTGTCCCGAGCCAGCCCCGGAGGAGACTGTCACCACCTCGCCATCCTGAGGACTGAGGAGCAGTCATTCATGTGACCTGCAAACCCATTCAGGGAGACGGGTTGCCTGCCGGGCTGGGCCACATCTCTGCTGCACTGCCCCGTCGGCCTCAGTAGCTCCCTGCACCGCAAACTGTCACCCTGGGCCTGCGAGACCTCCTCCCCAACAACCATCCGCCTTTGACTTAGGATGACCTGTGCCACTCCAATGTCCGTGTTTCCATTTTCACGTAGCTATGAATGTCTAGATTTCTTCTTCTGCACGTGGATAGAGGCCTGAAGCAATGTCCGTGACGTGAGGATGTGATACGAAACCGCAGCATGACTCTACTTTGGTGAGAAGATACACAACTGGCCCTGCCCCCCATAAAGGTGAGCCCTTGGCCATGCGTGTGTAAAGGAAGGAAAGACATCTCGTGTCACTGGAGAGGCGGGAATTCGAGGGGAGCTGAATTTTTAATTATTCTATTCAAGATGGTTAAAAACTTCAAATATAGTAAAACAAAATTTTTAAAGGAAGTTGAAATTAACTTAATAAACATATCAACTCGAGTGTTTTTATCTTCCATGATAAAACAAAACGTAAAGCTGAGGACACCTACTCTTTCGGATGCCGCGTCCACCTCCTCCCGGCTGGCTCCCAACCGCTGCCGCCCGGACAAGCCTGCTTTCAGACGCCCCAGCTCCTGCTCCAGACGCCGGGCCACGGCAAGGAGGCGCGGCTCCTCGTCGGCTCTGCTGCAGCGGGGGGTGACGACAGGATAGGTCAGTCCTGCCAACAGTACGTGCAGGAGAAACGCCCGTGTTCCCCGGGCAGGTCAGCTGTGAACACACCACCCTGTCCCTCAGCAGCACACAAGTTTCAAGCCAAGGCCCCGGAGACTGTTCCCACCTCAAGGTCCGCACGCACACAGACACGCACACCTGCCCGGGCGGGGGCCAAACCTGCCATGGGCAGCGGTTATGCTTCTCTGGGTGCTGGTGCGGACTCTCATATACTATTTAATATTTAAACCTGTACCTATCGCCTTAAAATTCTGAAAAAGACTTCAGAGAAGTGACAGTGTTTACTGATAATCACTATAAAATTAAATATGAATTTTTCATGCTACTGGAAGAGAAAACTAAAAACATATGGCTTCAGGGTTTTACCTGTAGTGGAATAACTGAGGACATGGAAAGGAGACGTGACCCATCAGCCCCCCCTCAGCAAACTGGGGGCTGGCGAATAAGCCAGAACTGCAAACAGTCCTGATTGCTTTGAGCACCCCCAGCAAACCGGGGGTCTGCAGAGAAGCATTGAGTGCTTTGGGCACTGATCCATGAGATGTCCTAGTATAATCAGTGGTGGGAACGCAAGGAGATGTCCTTGTGCTACTTCAGTCTAATCAAAATAATGGTGGGAACTCTGTGCTGCTTTTGCGCTCAAGGACAAAGCACGGCAGGTTCTCAAGAAAGCGAATTATTGCTTGTATAATTAATCAAAACACAGGGTGCTGCTTTGGCACTTCTGAAGGGTTAAGAAAACAAGTCTTAAAGTGTAAACCTAGATAATGCTCCAATAAAAGCTACCGCAGCAGGACAGACGGCGCTGTTCTGCCTGAGCGGGCGGCGGCCCTCTACTGCTGGGCTTCGGCACAGTCCATCTCGTGGGATGAGCTTGCTTTCGGCCCTGTCCTAAGATAAACTACAACATTAACAATTCTATTTTAATGTAGGTATTGCACATGATGAAATACTACGATATTACATTTATAGTTGTCTATAGGTAGTTATAGTTGTTGAGACACCAACAGCTCATATCTCAGCAGAGTGCACTCTGGGGTAAACACTGCAGGAGCCACATGGCTTCAGCCAAAAGGTGTTTTGATACGTAAAGGCTCTAAAGGAAAGTTAAAAGCGTGCTAACACTCATACCCATCCCGAGAGGAGGGTGGGTGAGGTCTCAAATCCCACGATAGGACCCAGAGAAACACACAGGAGCGAGAGCGGGAAGATGAGAGGTTAACGCTCGTCATCTGCTCTCTCCTGAGTTGAGCGTTGAGCCGGTGACTGGAGTGGCTGGAGTAACAAAAGGGTAACAGTGTCCTATTCAGATAATGGGGTGGAGAGAACCCAGGTGACAAAACCAAGGGTGTGAAAACGGTGAGCGGCTCTGAGACAGGAAGAAGCTCCATGCTGCCAGGGGACTTCAGGGAAGCTGACAAATGTGCGGAAGAAAAGCAACCAGGCTACGAGGGACCAAACGCCACCCCCCTGAAACTGCTGAGGGACCAGGGCTGTTTAGCAACAAAGAAAGGGCTCAGAGGAGGCCCAGCCTTGGTGAGAGCCTTGCAGCTCAGAAGGCGCATGTCTGGCCCCCTCGAGGGGCTGCCGAGCGGGGGACCAGGGTTGAACTGTGATGCCCGCAGAGCCAGCAGAGGTCCAGGCAGGAAGCCCACTCCACGCTGTGCCATGAACTCACGGCCCGTTCCTCGCGCCCTGAGGACCCTCCCGGCACATCCGGGCAGGGATTCCCCCCAGAGCAAAGCCGGGGACCCCGCTGTCTTTGGTGCTGCATGGAGGTGGATGGTAACAAGCTCCCCGACCCCTCCTCCATCCTCAGGTGCCCTGAAGGGTCTCCCAGAAAGACAACAGTTGGGACTGTTACCACCAACACAGCCCAGTCATCCCAGGTGCAAACAGTGCCCCTTGCTAAGGACGGCACAGCCCCACGTGACAGAGAGGAGCACAGAAGACAGAAGAGGAATTTATCTGGAATTATCCTACCTGACTGTTCTTAGTGCAGTCTGTTCTAATTCCTTCTGGATGGCCTAAAATGTAGGAGAAACAATCCGTTTAAATACACAAGTTACATACCAACTTTCCATAAAATCATATACTTGACTCTATAAACAGAAATAGAAATACACATATTTATCTAGGATTTTTCCCCCCTTAATTTAAAGCCCAGACCTGCCTGCTGGCAGGCAGGTAAGGGATGTTCACTTTTCAAAGCAGACTTTTAAAAGACGACACACAACGTATACTTAGAGAGGTGCACAGGTCATACAAAATAAGCAGCTCCTGTAACCAGGACGCAGGCCAGGAAGCCAGACGCCGCCGCTGCCGCCGCCACCACCTCGGGTAAGTGCTTTCAGCGTGGCTGGACAAGGAGGAGGACGGCAGACTCACACATGAAGGCACGACTTATTAACACGGCCTGTTCACAGGCGCGGGCGCGCACCGCCCCACGCGAGCCGAGGCCCAGCGGCCACGGAGGCCGTAACTCGACAGAGGCGGGCGACACAGACAGGACCAACGCCAGCTCCCTCACGGAGGTGCGCTTCCTCCTCAGGCACCCTGGAAACATCTCATCAACGGATGGACTGAACTGCTCCCCTCTGACACTGTCAGCAACGCAGCGGCCAGTCCTGAGCTCCCGAGGGCTGTGCGTCTCCCCTGAGGCCCATCAGGGGGTCCAGGCCACCCACTCGGCGCCCCCAGTCCTTGTCCATGTCCACGCAGGTGCCGTCTCCTCCCTCCGCCTGCCCAACACCTGACAAGACTAGGCTTTCTGACCAGAAAATCCCCGGTCAGAAGGTCCAGGGTGAACCTTCACTCCCTTGCCCACAGACACCGTCACCCTGTGGAGGCTGGGTGACAGCGAGGAGAACCGCCCCCACCTGGGAGCCAGTGAGCTGGACACACTTACAAAACATTAAAGCAACACAATGGGGGCTTCCCTGGTGGCGCAGTGGTTAAGAATCCGCCTGCCAATGCAGGGCACATGGGTTCGAGCCCTGGTCCAGGAAGATCCCACATGCCACGGAGCAACTAAGCCTGTGCGCCACAACTGCTGAGCCTGCGCTCTAGAGCCCGCGAGCCACAACTACTGAAGCCCGCGTGCCACAACTACTGAGCCCGCACGCCTAGACCCCGTGCTCCACAGCAAGAGAAGCCACCACTGTGCGAAGCCCGCGCACCGCAACGAAGAGTGGCCCCTGCTCACCGCAGCTACAGAAAGCCCGCGCGCAGCAATGAAGACCCAACGCAGCCAAAAATAAAAATACATAAATAGAAAAATTTTTAAAAATTAAAAAAAAAAAGAATATTTCCCTTTCGTTTTATAAAGGATGGCAGCAAACACCCTAAAAGAAGCACTTTAAAGGCTGGGGGCTGTGAGCACAGTAACTGCAGCTGACGCTTCTCAAGGAAATCACGGTGCTGGGGCTGCAAGTGAAAGGTCAAGAGCATGAATACCTCAGATCTTTCTGTCAGTTTTCCAAGAATATCTTCCAGGCTGGAGATGCGCAATTCATGTTCTTGGCGGAGAGTCACATAGTCGGTCTTGAAAAGGAAAATGAATGAACAAATGGTAGAGAAAGTTAAGCAACAAATAAGCCCAAACCTGGCCAGTCAGGCCACGCCGTTTCTACACAGCACAGCAGCCAGAGACTGTGGTCACAGCTGGGCACAGCATCCCATGGGGGTGACCTCAGTGACGTCCTCATCTCCGCCTCTGAGACCTGCCCTAAGATAAAAGGCACAAACAGCTTTTCTAGTCACAGAATATTCGTTCAGAAGACTGGTAATTATCAAAAACACCTGCATGGACAGCAGAGCAATTACCATTCATTCAACACACACTCCCCAGGCACCTGCTGTACCCAGACACTTACACCACAACCACCAAGGGCCCACTCACTCCTTCTTGATCTTTCATATTCGTATAAAGTGTGTGACATCTCAATGGTCATCAGAACCGGTGCTAGAGCCCTCAGAACAGTGCTGATCAGGGGAAGAAAGCTCAGATCAGGCGGCCAACAGGCACGTTCCCCCCCCGACCCCCCGGCCCAGGGACACAGGTGATCAGCACAGCGGCAGAGAGAAAATAAGATTTTTTTCTCAACATAAGTAACTTTGAAAACAGCCTTTGTCCAGCACATCCCCACCCATCTCTTCAGCAGTTCTTAGAAGGTAAATCTGGAGTAAGCGTATCAGATACACTCCCTGGGAAGGTCTAGAAAAATCTCTGCCAGTTATATAATCAAAGGACATCCACACAGGAGACACCACCAGCAGCAAAGAACGCCTGCACATTCTGAACCACTAAAATCCAGTCAGAAAGAAAAACAGTAAGTCATTATACACTCTTATTACAGGAGTTTCATCCACTGATTTTATACCCCACCTTGTTCCAAAATATAACCACAATGACTTATAAAAACATAAGATGACAAATCAGGTGAAGCAAAGCTAAGGGATGAAGGGCAGCTGGGAGGATGACCCCAGGGCACTGGGATGCGGGAGGGTCAGCCGCTGGACTCGGCTGCACGTCCTCACGGCCAGGCCGGGTCTCCTACTGTACAGCCCGCTGGCCCTGGGCACAGCGGGACGGCCTCTGCCCAGCATGGCGGCCACATGTGCCCCGGAGCACCTGATGTGTGGCTGGGGCAACTGAAAGAGAAGCTAAATGTTACTTAGTGTTAATTTGTGTGTGTGGCGGTGGGGGGGCCTCGTGGCTTGTGGGATCTCAGTTCCCGGACCAGGGGTGGAACCCGGGCCACGGCAGTGAGAGCGCCGAGCCCTAACCACCAGACCGCCAGGGAAGTCCCTAAGCGTTAGTTACTTTAAACTCGCACAGCCACATGCAGCAGGTGGCCCACTCTCCTGGAGACACACGTGGGATAAACCTGTGCCAGCCGCTCAGGGAAGGGTAACAGGTAGTCAGCACGCTGACCACCAGTGTGTGGCAGCCGCAGAACCAAGCTTCAACCTCCCAGGGTCACCGTCACAATCACACCTGAATAGGGGTAAGTGGTGGAGGACAGCGTGGGAAGGATGAGCTAAATCTGCACTCAGCTCAGCACATCTCGAATCTCATTTTAAAACAAGGAACAGAACACTCGTAACGGTGTTAACTGGATCTCACTGAAATCATCTCAGTTCTACGGCTGAGAAGCCAAAAATAAGCAACTAGTGAGGAATCAACGCAGGACGCCCGGTGGCCTTTGGATGTGAGAACCCCAAGCAGGCACCCGGGGGCCACGCAGAGAAGGTGGAACACGCCTAGTAACTTTGGGAACCAGTGCCTGTCAGCACGTTACAGGGACCCAACCGGAATCGAGAAGATTCACACATTCTGCCCCCAACAGGTGGAACACAGTGGATTAAGCCAGCGGCAGCTACAAACAGGGGCGCAAGCTGATGCCGGGACAGGAGAGCTCAGTTTCCCGAGCCCAGTCAGGAAACAGCCAGCAAGGGGCACCCACCCCGAGACAAGTCGAGGCAGGCTCCGGCGAAGCCAGGCAGAGCCAGGCTGCTCGAGAGCACGGTGGGGCCACGGGGAGCCCTGAGGGGTCCGCAGGCTGACAAGACATGCATGATCAGGGGTGGAGGGTCCCCTCCGGTCGGAGTGCGAACAGTTGGGTGGGTAGTGGGCTCTTTGCTGAGAAAACAGGATCAGGGAAAAGCACTTGTGGAGACAAGGGGCAATGCCTATTTTAAAGATTTCAATCCAAAATACCTAAATTGAATTATTGTGGAACTTAAGAAAATAAACATCAGTTTTGAGGAAAATGGACTGACAAGCCTTTCCTTGAGAACCAAATAAGTGAGAC
This sequence comes from Globicephala melas, assembly GCF_963455315.2. Lineage (NCBI taxonomy): Eukaryota > Metazoa > Chordata > Mammalia > Artiodactyla > Delphinidae > Globicephala > Globicephala melas. The sequence goes on along the minus strand of NC_083328.1, from coordinate 431,457 downwards.
ACATATATACAGGCCTACGGTTTCATAAGGAATAGTAGCTACTTAACTATTTCATGATCTTGAGATATTTTAAATCACAAATTTGAGCTTTTCCGTTCAGTGCCAGAAAAATTTCATCGAATTGTGTTCAATCCATTCACCAATTAAAACGCAGGATAGGGACACCCGTCTGTCCCGCCGCAGCCTGACCTCACTCTTGGGCGTCACCCACGCGCCTCCACCCCCTCCCCCAACCCTGCCTGCTCCCAGGGTGCACCCCACCCCCTACCCTGCCTCAGACGTGGCATCTCCTCCGGGGGCACCTACCGCAGCTCCCCGCCACTGCAGGCCAGGAACCCACCTGCCATCCGTGCGGCCACCTCTCACTGCAGGGCCCTCCTATTCCTTGTCCCCAAAAGGAAAACACAACACCCGAGAACTCCAAGGTGGCATCACCTGGGAGCCCGACAGCCCACCAGTGCCAGCCCCCTTGAGACGCTGCCCCCACCACGCTCCTCACCGGGGGCCACACCCCCTCATTGCTGCCATCTGCCCGGTCCACCCGCGCCTGCAGTTTCTGGAGCAAGGTTGACAACTCTCCAAGCTTCTTGTCATGGCTGTGACACTGTCCCGACAATGCAGCCACCTGCCTTTCCACTTCACTCATCCGATGCCAGTGGAAAACCTCATCGCCAACCTGAAACAGTAAGAGGTTCCAAAGGTGACACAAATGAGAAGGTCAACCTGGCAAAGGAGAGTACAGTACAGGATAAGTCAAAACAACGAAACAGAGCATTACAGGAAAACGTCAACTACAATACACACACACCCCCAAAGGAAAAGACATGAAAATGTTCATCATTAGTGATTTCCTTTACGTGGCAGACTATGGGTGGTTTTTATTTTCTTCTTTATGCTTTCTGTATTTTCCAAAGTAATGAAAGCTTTTTTTTTAATGAAAATGAACTAAATAATGAGACTGCTTGAAATACAGGCACGCCTCGCTCTACTGCACTTCGCAGATACTGCATGGCTCACAAATGAAGGGCTGTGGGGTCCCTGCGCCCAGTGAGTCTGTCCTCGCATCTCCCCAACAGCATCTGCTCGCTTTGTGTCTCTGTGTCACACTTTGGTAATTCTCAAAATATTTCAAACCCTCCACCAGCAAAAAGATTACAGCTCATTAAAGGCTCAAATGATGGTTAGCATTTTTTAGCAATAAAGTATTGTCAATAAAGGTCTGTACACTATTTTTTTAGACATAATGCTATTGCACACTTAACAGACTATAGTACACTGTAAAGATAACTTTTATATGCACCAGGAAGCCAAAAAATTCGTATGATACTGGAGCTGAACACGCAGTATCTCTGAGGTGCGCCTGTATGCATTACTTGAAGTGTTTCGGAACATTTAAGGAGCTGTAAGACATGCTTATTTGACGTTTTAAAATATTTTCTAAGACAGAGTGCCCAGCTGAACTACCTTGCAGTTTACAAGTAATATGGAAACTTACTCTGGAGAACACAGACTGGCAACGCCAGGGAAGAGCACATCCTAACTGATTACCTGCAGAGGCTGGTTCGGGTGCGAAGTGTCGGGTGTGAGCATGGTCCTAGGGTCATCCACCCTCTGTGCTCTGTGGCTGTGCATCCAGTTTAACACAGGCAGGAGTGAAAGAACATCACCCTGGCCCCATAATGAAATACTTGCACCTTGAAGGAGAGAAAAGCAACTGTATACACATGTACATACAGTGCTTTTCAAAAGGTGTACTTAAATGTTCAATTCTTTCACTGATTTACATATATATGCACGTGTACATATTAGTCATCTTAGGTAACAAAGTAAAATTTTACTTACCTAGTAAAAGTAATACTGGAATGAGCAAGATTAAAAACTTGCAAATATTTCGAAGGCACCTAAGGAATGAAAAGAAAAACATTAGGGCTTCCCTGGTGGCACAGTGGTTGGGAGTCCGCCTGCCGATGCAGGGGACACGGGTTCGTGCCCCGGTCTGGGAGGATCCCACATGCCGCGGAGCAGCTGGGCCCGTGAGCCACGGCCGCTAAGCCTGCGAGTCGGGAGCCTGTGCTCCACAACGGGAGAGGCCACGGCGGTGAGAGGTCCGCGTACCGCAAAAAAAAAAAAAAAAAAAAAATCAAAACATTTAACTTGGAAAAAGTAAAAGGCAGGGCTCACTATTCTATATGACCTCTCTAGATAATTTTATACAAAATACCCCCTCCCTAATTTAAAGTGGAAGTCACAGGCTGAGAAATGCAGTTAGTTTTATCTACAAGGTAAGTGGCTGCCTGAAGGAAAACCTGGCCACACGGTGCTGTCTCCCAGGCCCATGCGAACAACCCAGCAGGTCAGTTAACTGCCAACACGCTGGGCTGGGTGCACAGGAGGGCACTTAAGGACCTTGGTCATCGACCCACTGAGGCAACCTGGTGCTGGGGCAAGTGCACCAGAAGGTCCAGGCCTACAGTCCCGAGCACACCCTCCCAGCTGTGTAATCCTGGACACGTCACTTAAACGTTGCGCATCCGGTTTTCTTCAAGGATGACACCTGCTTTTCCTTTCTAACAGGAGTGGTTTGAAAAATTAAGACTATGAAAGCACTTTGCAAAATATAAAATGATTAAATCAAATGATACCATGAAATTAGCACAAAATCAGTTCTTTAAAACACCAAGCTGACACGGTATCAGTTTCCTTACCTTGTAAGAAGAAACACATTCAGCCAAGAAACCAAAGTAACAAACTGGTACCATCCAACCCCAAGCCACCAGAATACTTCAGATGCTGCCTTCCCTAAAAGAGAAAACACCACACATTCTAAGGAAACGTTCGTAGGAAAACCAAACTCCTAATGGACTGGTTTTGTGAAGGCCAAGCTAGCAGATGCTTTGAAAGTATATTAAGATGAAGGAAGTTAGGGATGAAGTATATTAGGACAATGCTTAGTCATCACAGCAGGAATATCCATAACTCAAACACAGGAACGTAAATAAGCCACAAAGCAATAAGTCATACACAAGACAAGATACAAAAGAGTAAACACCAAACCCATGCGTTCTCAAGTACAGTACTTACAACAACACCCAATACACTGGAGAAACAATGAATGCCATGCAGCCAAAAGCACAGTATGTTAGCATTTCTAAGTAATAAAGGATGGAACACGTTACATCAAGGATCAAAGCACGTAAACCGAAAATGCAATGTTGACTTGGTTAGGTGAACAGTTTACTGCAGGTGCTTAACTGCCAACAGCCTAGGAGCGAACGCTAACATGGAAAGCCAAAATAACCACCTGGACAGGCCACCGCCAACCACAGCACCGCTGACACCGTCCTGGACACAAACCCTCCCGTGGCTCCGACCTCGCGCAGCGCCTGCACCGAGAAGTGACCTGTGCCGGAGAAGATTTGGGCGGGAGGGGCACCTTCAAACACCAGCCCCACAGTCCCGACGCGGCAAGAGACACCCACCTCGTGGCACTGTACCAAAATCCTCTCGCATCAGACAGTCAACAGTCTCTCCTCAAGAAAAACAATCGACTACTTGAAGTCCAAGCAAGATGCTGAAACTAACTTATGAAAACCCTGCTCTGTGTCTGAACAGTTTTCACTCGCTTCTGCCTATCGACACGTAGGATGTAAAATGCAGACGTTTCCTATAAACCCGCGGGGCCTGGCTGGCAGCTACCCTACACGTGTGCACAGCTGCTGCTGGCAGAATGGGTATTGGAAAGACAGCACAATCGTTTAAAGCAAGTAAGATTCCATGGACACCAGCAGTTAACATGCTCTGGGTGAGACAAGAGTTACGCAAACAGCAAGATGAAAATCTTCCTACAGCCCAGTGAAAAAATATTTTGGAATTATAACCGGTAGTCCCACTGGATGACAAAATAAAACACAATTAACTTTATACCGAAAGCCACACATATAAAGCAGAAAACTGCTCGTGAAATCAATTCCTTTCATTTTTAAAGAGTGACCGCTGGAAGTAATACACCCACACCAGCATTTGCGTGTTGACTCCTGAAAACATTAAGCAATTCCAACACGGCTGACGTGCAAAGAAACGGTTTTTAAAAAATCTATTGCTTTATGTTTATTAATTAACAGTTAAGAGACAACAAATTTTGAAGTTCAGCTTTTAAAAAAAGCTGCTATAAAGGCACCCCTCGGCAAGACACTGACAGGTACAAACTGGATTTCTCCATAGCAGCCCGGCTGCGCAGGCTCAGGGCGCGGCCCGTTTCCCGGGCGCAGGCCGACTGTACCCCATGCAGGACACAGCTTCTTCTAAACCGTTCATTTCACCTGAAATACGTAACTTCCCATACGCTTACTTTATACTAAATACACTTACAAAGAAGCTTTTCAAGAGCCATATTCTCCATATTTTAAGACAGTTATTATATTCCTGTTTTTACTGAACACCTGAATTCCAAACACAAAGAAACAACGAACAAGGAGCATTTGCGAAAACACGACAGAAACAAAACACAAAAGCGCGAGAGACAACCTGCATGGGACAAGGCGAGCCCCACGGTCCCTGCCAGCCCTCCTGGCCATGAGGGCTGCGAGCGGGTGGCGGTGTGTGTTTCCAGGTGCTTCCTCCCCTTACAGTCATCGCCTGTGGGGTGGGACAAGCAGTTAATTGGACAGATGAACACGCAAACCCTGTCAATCTCAACGGTGCGCAGCAACGGCAGTTTGAAAAAACTAGGAAACTCAATTATGAAAAACCAAAATCCCAGCCAGTGTCCCCTGGTGGCTGTAGGCTCCTGGTGTGAAGGGGGCAGTGAGAGCCCCGGCCCCGTCCTAACCAGTGGGGCCCCAGGACGGCCTAAAAGGATGGCACAGGTGCGGCCGAGCCATACTTACACAGCGACGCCCCGTTTGCACGGAGGTGGCCGTCCTCGCCGAGGGGCTCTCTCACATTCATCCTCCCACAGTGACTGGAATGAGCTGCAACACAGGCGAGAGGGGCCTGAGCCCGGGACAGGAGCTCTGCAGAGTGGCCGGGTCGGGGTGGTGGTGGGGGTGCAGGCCGGGGGCGAGGTAACTGCCTCGCTCAGGAAATGCCGTCAAGTCCCGCCAACCTTGGGCATGCCCCGACCACCACACAGGATGGGCCGGCTTCAAACATTTTTGAAACATCATTCTAAATGCCAGTCAGATAAATTTTTTGCTTTGAAGATGGTCGTAAGAATAAAAAGATGAGTGTGTTCACTTTTTATTTAATGTTTAAACCCTGATCAACTTCCAGGAAACATCCAGAACTGCACAGAGAACAGGGAGAGAGATGCACAGCAAGGCTGCGAGAGAGCGAGGCCGCAAACGACGCGAGGAGAGGGCGTGAGCGAAGCGCCACGCGGGGAAAAGAGTGTTTTCTCCACCTTGAAAGCTCTATTTGGTGGAAAAAGAAGGAAGAAAGTATTTAAATACCTTTTGATTCATGGCTTTTTGACTCACAGCTTTTTGATTCGCGATCTTTTGATTCATAACTTTTCAATTTGTAATTTTCTGATTCATAATTGAGCTTCATTAAAGCCACTTGGAAGAGCTGAACTAAGAACGAAGGAAAGGACGCCGAGGTGCGCGTGACCAGCGACAAGATGCTATCCCTGCAGCGAGCGGCGCGGCCTAGTGAGAAACCGTGAACACAGTTACTCCTCTCGCAGCACGCGCTCCCTATGTCAGAGCCTGATTACTCACTTTGGGCAAAGTGGAACCCACTTTTTTTTCGGCTGTGCCTTGCGGCTTGCAGGGTCTTAGTTCCCCAACCTAATAAGCTCGGGCGGTGAAAGTGCAGAGTCTTAACCACTGGATGGCCAGGGAATTCCCTGGAACCCACTTTTTTAAATGGACACCAGAGACACACACTCGGGCCGAGTTGCAAACCAGCCCCATCCTGGAGCGCCAGCAGCACCACATCTCTCCCACAGGCCGTCTTCCATAAAACATCCAATCTGAGGTCACTTCACCCCAATGCTGTTTATGCACACGCTACCATCTTTAGAAATTGGCAAACGACTTCTCTTCCCTGACCTCCGGCCCAGCCATCCCACTGTGTTCCCAGCCTCGAGAAGGCCTGTCAGCGAGAAGCAGCCCCTTCAAGGACGTCCGCTACAGCACGTGCCGCAGGGTACACAGAGACACCCGACGTGGCCACCTGAGGCTCCTTTTCCTCAGCACCTGGAGCACCAGGACAGTGCGACCTCTATAACCTACAATGTGCAGGGTGACAGTCTGCAAATCACAGTGGCTAGAAGTTTTTATTCTTAAAAAAGTTATTTGTAGTGAGGTGGATGAACCTAGAGCCTGTCATATAGAGTAAAGTAAGTCAGAAAGAGAAAAACAAATACCATATCCTAACACATATATGGAATCTAAAAAAAAGGTTCTCGTGAACCTAGGGGCAGGACAGGACAGGAATAAAGATGCAGACGTAGAGAATGGACTTGAGGACACGGGGAGGGGGAAGGGTGAGCTGGGACAAAGTGAGAGAGTGGCATGGACATCTATACACTACCAAATGTAAAATAGATAGCTAGTTGGAAGCAGCCGCACAGCACAGGGAGTTCAGCTCGGTGCTCTGTGACCACCTAGAGGGGTGGGATAGGGAGGGTGGGAGGGAGGGAGACGCAAGAGGGAGGGGATATAGGGATATATGTATACACATAACTGATTCACTTTGTTATACGGCAGGAACTAACACAACGTTGTAAAGCAATTATACTCCAATAAAGATGTTTAAAAAAAAAGTTTCTTCACTGAGTGGCAGCTGAAGTATGAGGCTTGTTCCTGCACAGTGACTCCATGGGACGGCCTGCAGCCGGGGCTGCTCGCCAACGTACCCAAATGCACAAATACCCAGCCCGTTCACTCACCCCCGGCTCAGCTCCCTGAGTTTAGGGTACATGCGTGAGGCCAGTGGGGACTGGAGAGGTCTGAGTTGGAGTGATTTCAGAAGAAATAAAATCAGAGCTTTCCCCCCGCAGATAGCCTGAATAAAGGAGTAGGCTATCTGTGAATTGGAGCCCTGAACCAAAACAAATGTAAACCTGGGGCCAGGAGCCCCCGAGTGTCAGGGCCAACTCTGTGTTACCCCACTCACACTCTTCTTTGTTTTACACCGCAGCATGAACTTTATACAGAGGTCGGACAAAAACAGAAAAATTCATGAAGAGGTAACGCAGGATCTGTCTCACTGACAATCAGCGACACCAAAATCCATTTTTCATTCATCAAATCGGCAACATTTTAAAAGAACAAAAATATAAACACTTATTTAGCAAGAGTACATGGAATGGGGACCCTCACGTGGCCATAGGGAGAGGGCAATCCTGGTCAGTCTTTTGGGAAGTCAACTGGAAGAATCTATTTAAACTGAAATTGTAAACAATCTTCTTTTCTCAGCAGTGATAAGTATTTATTTAGAAGCTGCTGGGCGGAACACTTTTTAAAATATATTTAGTCGCTAATCGCGGTTTCTTCAGGAGGACGGGCTCCATCAGAGCTGCTCCTCCATAAAGCCGGTCAGTAGTATTTCAGCTGCTCAGCTCAGAGGCCAAGCCGCAGCGTGCCACGCCGCCCACTTCAGCCTCAGCCGCTCGGCAGTCACAGCTGTCCAACCCCGAAGTCAGCCAAGTTGGCTGGTCCCTCTCCCGGAAGCAGCAGACGTTTCAGTCCTTACTTCTCTAAAGACTAAGGCTGATTCAATTAGCAAAATTCTGCTCAAAGCACCCAAGACAACCGACAAAGTTTCAAAGGAATGACTTTTCATTCACTCATTCATTCATTCAGACCTATCTTTTCTAAGTTAGTTTACACCTTCTACTGGGGGACGCAAGCATTGCCTTAGGCAAGAGAAAAAACACAGAAGTGTGTGTTTTCAGATTCCAATTCCCTGGGTCCTTCTGTGCGGTTAGCCCAGGGGCCAGGGAGGCCCGAGGCGCGCTGGCCCACATAGGAGCGCCTTTTGGCAGAGCCGGGTCTCCCGGGTCTCCAGCCCCTACAGGTTTCTCACACAGGTGCCAGCCCTCACAGGAGTACTGAATCTGTCCATCTGCACGCATCCTATCAGCACCTTGCTTTGGTGAGCGCTGTTCGATGTCCCAGGGAAAACACATGGAAGGCTTTTAAAGCCTTTCTGACGTGGCCCAGAAAATCACGTTTTGTCAACAATGCACTCAACCTGAACCTCAAAAGGTTTCAGAATCAGAAACTACGTGGCTCAGGCGGGATGAATGATGTTTAATGCACACTTACGCTCCTTCTGGCCTGCCTACCCCGAAGACTTGTGCACATACACAAATACACCCAAAGAAAACACTGCTTTTAAAAGTGTACAAACAAGAAAGCCTGAACGTCCACCTAGACACTGACTAAACAAATTTCGATACAACCATAAATGCAGTATTAGACAGGCATCAAAAAGAATGAAGTTCATCGCAATTACCATTTAAAATGAAAAAAATTGCAAAACCATGTATTTGAAGTAAAGACAAAAACACACTCCATGTTTCTGTAGGAACATGAAAGCAAAATTCAGGTGGTGCTTACACAACACTGTGAAATACCAGTGGATTGTACACTTTAAAATAGTCGGTTAATTTCATGTTATATGATTTTCACCTCATTAAAAAGGCAGGAGAACCCACAATGAACAGGATTAGCTGCAGCTCCCTCCAGAAGGGAAACCAGACAGGGACTGGGGAGGGACAAGGGGTGACTTAATTCATCTAGTAAATAAATAGATAAATTTAAAGGTTTAAAGATTTCACAGTGAGAATATAAGAAAAAGAATAGAAAGAAAGGAAATGTGGGGTGGGGGTTAACTTATGATTGTGAAGAGTTACCCATATTTTGAGTAAATATGCCCATGTAACAAATTCATGCGGTGTGCCCTCAACCACGCAATAAGAGTGAAAAGCCTCTGGGTGTAGGTTATGGGTGATTTTAATTTTCTTCCTTGCACACCTCTGTGGTTTTCAAAAGTTCTTTGATAAATGTTTTACTCAAATAATTAGAAACTAATTTTTTCAAAGGTAACAAATTAGCATTGGGTCTACAAACCACTGCTATAATCTAAAAGAGCAAGGGGCATGATAAGAATAGAAGCTCAAAGCAAATAACAGTATAGTAACTTGTTTACTCCACCAAAATACTTAAGACCGATTTAAGCAGGAAGTGGGATGAGTTTCCAGAAGCTGCCACCAAAGCTACCACGGCTGACCTTCCCTCTGAAGACACAGCAACCACACAGCTGGGTTCAGGCCCACCATCCTCCATGCTGTCAGAACAAGTGGCTGCATTGTTGGTGACGCAGACGTAGCTGGGGGACAGCAGCAAACACTGCCACAGACAGGCGGCGACCTGTGAGCACCACGACTCCACCAGGTACCGTTTGCGGAACGTGCTTTTACTCTGAGAAAGGTGTTGTGCTCAACTCAGCAACGGCACACTTCAAAATGCAGCCTCAAAACCCGATACACGGCATGCCAGGCGCGGAGTCCCGGCCCTGGGAGAGCACTCAGAGGACACAGCGTCTCGGGGAGGGCGCCCTGCAGGCGAGATGCCTGGGGCCAGGTCCAAGCTCCATCACTTACCAGCAAGTGTCTGAAGCTGGCTGAACGTCAGTTTACTGGTCTGTACAATGAGGGTGACAACTGCCCAGCAGGGCCGCTATGAGGGTCAGCGAGGTCACGGGTACAGAGCGCAGGAGGCAGAGTGAGCGCTCAGCGATGCTGGTCTCTACAGCACCCACACGATCCAGAAACTGTTGCAGAGGAGACGCTCACATTGATTCTGCCACCCCCTCCCCTCACTGTACTCCCACACTGCTCTATCAACGCTAAGGAGGTCGGCAACACTACAGCAGCCAAAACCCAAAGGCCTAGAAACGACGATGAGACGCCGAAATAGAAATAACTGTCAGTCCAGGCATCATCCTTCATCATGTCAAAGTCACCATTTGAGAAGTATGAACTGGGCATCCTCGTGCGCAGGGCACAGCCAGGAACACAGGGATAGACAGACAGCGCCCCGCCCTCCTGCACTGTTCTGTCCAGACCCTGTCCACCTGCCCGAGCATGTCCTCTGGCTCTGCCAAGCACTCCAGTGCTCAGATTAAACAGACAAGGTACCAAGGGCTTGGAAACAAGGCGACACATTTCAAGTCGAGGACTCCCAGCCTCCCTATGTGTTCCCTTAAGGCAAACAGTGATCACAGCAGCCGCGGAGCCCCGAGCCTGGAGGGGCACATCGGTCACACGGTGGCCCCCAGAAGGGCCTCTGTAGCTGTGTTCTCCCCAGGGGCCCAGCAGCGAGGCCGACTCAGTCTGGCCCAGGTGTTGATCAGAGCTGGGAACATGGGCAGGCCCGGGCCCTCTGTGGTCAAGCTGGCGCACCGGGGTCCCAAGGGCCTCCTCTGCCGGGCAGCAGGGCCAAGGTTGCCCCGCGAGACCTTCCACCGTGCCTGCCGCCCTCCCAAACAAGGCTGGTGTGCCATGTGCCCCCCAGAAGCTGCACACTCCCGGTAAGCTGCCCCTGCGGTCACGGACTCTCACCCACAACAGAGACCAGAGACAACACGTCCCTGCCTCAAGCATCACCGCCTCCCACCCTGACTCCCTGGGCGCCTGGCATCTGCGCCCCTAGGAAAAGAAGGAGCGTCTGCAGGTGACTGCACAGCCCACAGGTCCAGTTCAGGACGAGGTTTCTCCTGCTTACTCCAAGTTCAAATTTATGGAATTCCAAACACTCCCAGGTACAAAAAGACCAACCACATCAGATGTAAGTTGAGAGAGGAGGAACAAAGCTAATTTTTGGTGCATCTCTTAAACTTTTAAAGGATAACTTTGAGTTCGAGTCTACAGTAGAAACAGTGCAGACACTGAGGCCTATAAGACAAGGTTGACGAAAAGAAAAGGAAATATCTAATATTTGGACGTGAACTCTTTTTCTAACTTTTAAAAGAGCAAGACTTACGTTTCTGACTCCTATCCCTCGAGTAAATCCTTGAGGCCGGGCCACGGGCAGCGGAGTACGCGGTGAGCGCGCCTTTGCGCTCAGAAAGGAGGCTGCAGTCGTTGCAGGTGTAGCCGTTGCTCCCTGCTGCTTCTACGGCCCCTGCGGCCACATCGCCGTTTCCCTGAATGGCAGCTTTATTCCCACCTGAAGTTTGCAAGAAGGAGATGGAACCTGCTTATTACAATCTGCAAACACCTAACTAAAACCTCCATCTTGAAAAATGTGGGGAAGAAAAGGATGAAATTACCTTTAAGCTCTCCGTCATCGTCAAGACCTAAAACACACACATATTTTTGCTGTTGAGCTCAAATTATTAAAACAGAACAAAATACACAAACTCAAAAGTAAAGGTTACAATGGTTAATAAATCAGTATCATGGCACTGGTCAAGATTGACTTCCTACAACGCCTAGAACTAACAGAAATGTCTCCAGGTACATGCAGATGCTAGCTTTCAATTCCAGGTGAAAGCACAGCTCTGGAGAAAATACCTTCCCACACGCTCTGTTCTCACGCACTCTCACACTGTCTACACACACACACACGCTGTGCACAGAAGAACAGGCAGGAACCTCAGCACCAGCACACTCGCCTCCTCTGCTGCCCGCGGGCTACTTTGCTAGTGAGCAAAACAGAATACGAGCTCCAGGGCTTCCCAACTCAGCACATGAGGTTTCTGGAACTAATCTAACCTTTAATTCTTCTCAGAAGGGCCAACCGGAACATCAAGGGGACACAAGCAGCTTTGCGGCCCCTCAAAGCCATGGCCCCTGTGGCCATCGAGTCCTCCACAGGGAGGACCGGGGTCACGCTGCTGCCTTAGTCAATACAGGTCACAAGCCACATCGTTTCCTAGGGTCAATTCATCTACACTAGATGCTTTCCAGTGAGACAAAAATTGCTGTCTGGAACTTGACATCATGCCGGTGAGTTTACCAATGACTTTGCTTAAACACCCCACAAGTCATGCATTTAGACACACAGAGTTCATCAGACTGCCCTGACCACTCCACTCCATCTTCCACATCGCGACACACAATCGGCAGCTGGAAGCAGTTTCCCTGTGTTTCCCATCTCAGTCCAGAGGAAGGCCTCCAAACTTCCTGGGGCTCCTTCCCCCCAGTAAGGGGAAAAGGGACAACCTGGCCATGACACCCCTTCTTCCCAGAAGAACCGGAGAAAGCACTGGAGATGACTCACCCCAGAAGTGGTCCACTTTGGTCTGCTCGCGGATCAGAGACTCGTCCAGCACAGGAGGCCGCAGACAAGCCGCAGCCCGCATGGCACTGGAGCCGCTCTGGCTGACAGCCAAGGACAGGACCTTCCTCGAGGTGTGGTTGATACTAAATGCCGGCTTGTGTGCACTGCTGTGCTGCTTTGCTAGTCTAAAAAGGAAGGAGAAAGGAGCAAGTCTACAGACTTTTTCTAGTATATACAAATGATTACATTTTACCAACACAAAATCTTTGCCTGAGAATGAATATACTACTGTTAAGGCAACGTGTTCTTATGCCCTTTCTGCTGTAATGAGACATGTTAATCTAAAAAAGGAATTGTTAAGCTGGGCTCAAGAACTCCTCCTAAAATTGTACACACAAAGTAGTTCTCAGATTATTTGGGGCCTCATGACCCAAAAGTGGTTCAAACTAAAAATAACCTAAGAATAAAAATGACCTATATTTTGAAATTATATGATTTATAGATTTAGTGTCCCCCCCACCATTTAAAACAAGTAACTGCATCCACAGGCACATTCCGCACTGTTTCTCAGTCACTAGTAAAGGTGGAACAGCATCAGGTACAGCGAGGAGAGGCTGTCGCCAAAATCCTTCCTGTACTGGATCTACCACAAGGATGGAGACAAAGCCCTTGAAGACCCTCCCCACTGAGGGAGCGAGAAGTGAGCAAAAGGCAGGGAGCAGAGACAGGAAGGCCCCCATGAGCAGATGCACCGGGAAACCTGGTTCCAGCGTTGCTCAGGGACAGAGAACCAGCCTGTTACAGCCGTGGTTCCCATAGCAGTACCTGCATGAACACCCCAAACCAGGATATCCAAGAACCTCACTGCAAATGAACCCCAGGAGGCCACTGGGCGTGCAGTGTGTGAGTGTGAACCACAGATGGGGAGGTGACGCCACAGACACCAGCACCCAGCCTTGCTGTCAGGCCAGTGTCCCATCACCTCTCAACAGCCACCATCCCACTCCCAAGAGTGGACCACTCAGGCAGGAAGCTCGTCACTCTTACATGAGTGATGTTAAAGGAAAGCTGTTACTTTTATTCTTTATCTCTAAATGGCACAAAGATCCTGCACACTTTTGCCCCTTCTTGGGCACAAATAAGTGATGGGCACGTGGAGAGTTCAGAAATCAAGTGAATAGGACAATCATAAATACAGGTAAACATCTAAACTTCACGCCTGTATCTGTCAGTTCACACAGATTTTGTATACAGACTTAAAGCACTAACAACACAGACACCTGCAAGGCCACATGATGATGGGCAGGGCTCCTCCCTTAACTGCTGGTGGGGCCTGCTACGCAGATGAGCTGGGAACACTTGCCCCGAACGGGATGGGTGCCCGCATCCCTCTTTACACCAGCGCCAAACAACCCGCACACCCCAGCCCTGGTTTCAGCCTCATTCACAGTAAAGCTACGACCATGTGTGCAGTTGTGTGTGTACACACATATCTGTAAATTCGAGAGAGTGAAGTTTTACAGACCGAAACCTCATGTGTTTGGTTTTAACTGTTTTCGCTCACCTGGCCGCTCTGTCCCCAGCGGGGCCATCCTCAGCGGCTCGGGCTGTGGTGACCAGGCGCAAACTGCGGCGGGACATTCTTGGAGAATCAAATACAGGATCCAATTTGTGCTCAGTCTCGAAATCCAGAGCATCAGAAGAATAACTTGAACTAGAAGGAAAAAACCTCATCATAGATGAACACCGCTTACCACACCACTTTGAAAAACAAACAAATAACAGAACGTGCAACCTAGTATGAATTTTTAAAAACAGCACATGCCACAACTAAGAGTCTGCATGCTGCAACAAAGATCCCGCATGCCACAACTAAGACCTGGCGCAGCCAAAATAAATAAATAAATAAAATATATTTTTTTTAAACGAGAAAAACAGCCATCACTATGTGAAGCCTTTCCGACAGAGCAAAAGCAAGCTGGCACCCAACTTGCTCAACAACTGATGCCCCTACATTTGCTCTGATCACAGCACATGTGAAATGAATCCCCCAGCTGCCTGGTGTTCAAGGCTACACCCGGCCCTGGGGAGCACGTGAGGACGTGCTAAATTCACGAGACTCCCCACCTAGGAATGAGATCAACGTTGTTAGAAAATGATAACCGTTTACTAGCAGACACTGTCTGATAAAGCAGTTAACAAGACAGTGACCACTACGTGGCATTTAACCCGAGATCCCAGTACGTCACTGAATGAATCCATGTAAGGAGAAAAGGAAAAGCCAGTGACTGAGCCACCGGCGCACTTTGCATTTAATTCATCATAAACCCAGAGACAAACTAGTACACAGAAAAGCCACTCCACTACCCTTCCACATTATTATCTTAAACCAAAACACAGATCCTTCTGTGCTGTCAGCAAGTTTTCCAAATCCAGAAACGTGAGTTGAGAACCTGTTCTGTGCCTCCTTGGGGGTGGGGATCCTACAGACAGTCCAGCAGCCGGGGCCACCAAACAGTGAGGACTCCGCACCTCCAGGAGGTGAGCTCACAACCCGACAGGAAGGAGGAAGGTGAGAGAGGGAGGGAGAGGCCACGACTGCCACAGGAAGCAAAGCAGGCCAAGAGAGGAACTGCAGCCCAAGGCACAGAAGGTGGGGCTGCAAGAGAACCTCGGTCCTGGCTTCAACCAAAGGGCCTTCGTGCGCATGCACGCTAGAGGACAGCCTGCACCCTGGAGGCCCTGGGCAGGCCCCGCTGTGGCAGAGAAGGGAGCTCCAAACCCCTCAGGTAGTTTATCCGCAGGAGGAGGTGGAGACGCTGGGGGCACATCCAGCAGGCAGTGGGAGGACAGACCCCGCTCAGGACAGCAGACCACTGGGCTAAGGGTCTGGAAATCCACGGTAACCAGGGGTATCTGAGTTAAAGTAAATGGGCTTAAGAACATTTCCGCGTTTTATTTTATATTATAAAAATATTTTCAGAATCAAATTCATCATAAACTTATCAGATATGACACTAGAAACTGTTAAATCAAACCCTCAGAAAGTTATTACAAATTGCTTCAAGTTGTCATATCCATTTGAGGCGTCACACATAACTTCAGGAAAAGGTCCTCCTCAACTTGAGAGGCTGGAGTGGGGCAAGACAGAGGCTGCCCTAACCCACACTGAGCAGCAAGGATGCTAAACTCTACCTAATTTTAGTATAAAATATGCTTACTTTTCTTCCAAGATTATTTTTAGTATTTTACATAACTACAATTCTCGTTTAAGAAAATTGTTATTTCAAGTCAGAATCTACCACGTAAGAATGGACCAGTACCCCTCCACCATCTTTCTCTTAACCTAAGTCCTGGGTTTAGAGGACGGCCATTTATGAACTTGAACATCAAGAGAGGACAGTGCAGTTCAAGTCCACCGGCCTCTGTCAGGCCCCAGACCAGGTGTGTGTCTCGAGGAGCAACCTAGACAAATACGCAAACGTGCAGAAGGCAAGAAGCTGACGACGGCACCCAGACCTCTGTCTCCCACCCCCACACGCCCCAGAGGCTGCAACTCAGGGGACATGACAACGCTGCCAGTCTGGAGAGGGTCCTGGCTTTCCAACACAGGACCTCTAACACAATGCCCCTGCCGGCAGAAGGGTGTTCCAAATACCTGTTACTTTGATTAGAGAGGGCCCTGGGAAGAAGCCAGTATAGCGGCTGTTTGTAAGAGCAAATGAGGGAGTTCCCGGTGGCCTAGTGGTTAGGATTCCATACTTTCACTGCCATGACCCCGGATTCAATCCCTCGTTGGGGAACTGAGATCCTGCAAGCCGCGCAGCATGGCCAAAAAAAAGAAAAGAGCAAACGACTGGGAAATGTCCATTAATAAGGGGATGATGAAATAAACTAGGATACATGTACCTTATGTAATGCAGTGAGGCCGTTAGAAAACATAAAAGATCTATATATACTGTCACAGAAAGACCTCCAAGATATACTGTTAAATGAAAAAAGAAATACTCTATTATCATCCTATTCATGTTTTTAAATATATATATAACATAAAAGCACAGGGTTCAACCCATGGTCGGGGAACTAAGATCCAGCAAGCTGTGCAGCAATGCCAAAAACAAATAAATAAATTAAATATTCAATAATAAATAAAAGCACATATTACCAACACAGATGGTTAAGAGCTCAGAAAACACCTCCAAACCGGTAACAATAGTTACCTCTGGAGTTGAGAGGAGGTAGGACCATGTGTACTTTCACTTTGAGCTGGATAGTGCTCAGCTAAACAGAAGCTGCAGCAGTGTTCACAGCGGGGGAGAGAGAGGGATATAGGGAGTGAGGGAGTGAGGGAGTGGGGGAGGGAGGGAGGCGGGGACCAACAGTTCTGTGCTGAGTTCAGACCTGAATGTTGACAAGCGCCTCTGTCTGCACCTGAGGGGTGCCCACCCCACGACTCTGTGAGCGCTCCACCAGCGCCTGTGCCCTCCTGCCCTAGGCTGGGATCCCAACCATCATCTGTAACAGGTTCCTATAGACAGATGCACCCAGGGCCCAGCAGGTCCCGACTGCCTAGCAACATGTGTGACAGTCACCTGCCCCAGACTCTCTCCTCTCCCCTCCTTCTACCTTGGGTTCTCAACACCTGGTATTCTGACTAGTTGTTTTAAAAATATCATTATCTTTTAGAGATTTGCTTCAAAACAACCCACTGGGGAGGGGAGACCAAGTACTGGTAACTGCTGAAAATAAGTGAGAGGCGAAGGGGCTTATCATCACTATTCTCCAAACTTTCACACTGTTTGGCATTTTCCATAACAGAAAAACATCTTAAAGAAATGGCATGACCAGGATGCTGCAGGATCCTTTACGTGTTTACTAAAAGTGCTGAGGCTGCAGGCCAGCAGTGCTGGACATGGGGTGGTCAGCCAGGGGCTACCCAGGTGGTAATGAGACAGACGGTCAGAGTTGGGAGTTTAGCAGGTGGAAGGGGAGGGTCTGGAAGGACAAGGATATGAGGAGGACAATTTTGGGCCAGGCCAGGTGGCCAAGGGCTGCGGGGAAAGGCTACAGGGAAACCCAGCCTCCAGGGACCATGAGTTGCTGCTGGAGCTGGACGGTAAACAGAGGCTTCACTGAAGGGTGGGGACGTAGAGACACACTGGCAGGAGAGGGAAGGGCAGGTAAGGACAGAGCCGCCTCAGCACTGCCACGTGAGGCCAGTCCACAGCTGGGCGTGCCCCCTCCAGACTGGGTGTCGGGTGGCTGGGACCCTCGGCAGGAGTTCTGCTCCTCGTGCTGCGGCGCCCGCCCATCACCGCTTCCTGGGCCTCTGTGGGCCCTCGGCACCCAGGACACCCTCGGGCTGCCATCATGGCCTGCTGATGGCCAGACCAGAACTGCCGCCCACATGGCTCCTGAGCCTGGGTCTCACACCCCCTCCCGCTGACTGGTGGTCCTGCTCCTGTGCCCACGCCAAGCCGTGACTGTCACGCTTGCCTCC
Source organism: Globicephala melas (assembly GCF_963455315.2). Taxonomy (NCBI): domain Eukaryota; kingdom Metazoa; phylum Chordata; class Mammalia; order Artiodactyla; family Delphinidae; genus Globicephala; species Globicephala melas. Next base: position 413,718 of record NC_083328.1, on the reverse strand, counting down.
TCCTTCATCCCCTTCCTCCAGTCAAGCACAAGGCCCCCAGCGTTCCCTCCCGAATCCCTCCCTCCCCACGCCCTGCCCAGCACTGCAGTGAGTGGTCAGGGCCCCCGAACTCCTGCCGGTCTCTGACCAGCACCGCCCCACTCTCCATATCTGCATAACCCTGGTTCCACCCACCCCGCCCGGCTGAAACCCTTCGCTGCCCTCCCCGCCCCCCCCCCCCACCGCCCTCAAACACAGGCCCACCTCCCAGCACAGCTCAGTCCGCCCGCCTTTCCCACTTCAGTTCTCATCCACTTCCGATCCAGCTGCATGCCTCACTGGACGAGGGTTGGGTTCTCTGTAGAGACCCAGACATAGGCAACTTTTAAAAACTGTATTTAAAATGGGTTATAATAAATAAATATAAAAACAAAATAAAATGGGTTATAAAAGCTAAAAATAAATTACCAGGAACTATTATTTTTTATGCTCCACAATACAGAATAAGGAGGAATTTTACTTGAGTTGGCCCACTCATTTTGTTCTAAAATACTACAGGACTTTTAACAAAAACAAAGTGTGTTACTACAGAAAGTGTGACATGATCTAAAATTGTGACTAAAAACTCAATCATTAAATATGAGATTTGACTAATGCTGTTAAGAAGCAGTTTTCTTAAAATATCTTCCAATTTTCTTTAAGTTTCAATTACATTTTTACCCTTTAGAAGATAAGCCATTGATAAAACTGACACTAGCATTTTCCTTGTGTGCTTCAAACATCTTGCCGGGATGCAAAGGTTTTTCTATCTGCCAATCAAATCTTCACCAATCCAGGAATGTTTTCCCTTTGGCAGTAGCCCATAATTTTATAACACTTAAGTTTCGTCTCAATCATCCTTTCTATCAATACTTGGTAAACTAGAAAGGCAAAGAGCAAGTCAACAGCTTCTAAGACTCAAACTTCAAGGTTCAGCATCAAATCAGATACAAATAAAAACAGAAAACTCAGTGCATTTGACAGAAGTTGTGGTCTCGAAACCGTGGGCTTCATCAAAATTCTATTTATGATGGCTCCTCTCAAAGCCAAGTCACTTTCCAGGTTAGTTCTGTTAATTTTAAAATACTCAGCCATTAATATAAATCACAAAACCCCACCATAACCACACAGATGTGTTCTTGAGACCACAGCCACCTGGGTGGAGGCAAAAACAGTCATTCATTTGCAATGACTAATCACTGAGTCATCAGAAACTTTCGGTTTTCAAAACAACCTCATAATTTCCAAGTCAGTTTGGCAGTTTTGTAAAACCAGAGCATAACATAAAGTTCATAGATATTTTCACTTTCAACACAGAGCAGTTGGGTGCAAGTACCATAAAGCCCCCACTAACCCAAAGGCATTCAAGAACAGCCCAGGCAAGACAACGTAACACGCACGCGAGCAGCTCACCTGAGTGCATACGTGTAGCCAGTGTTCTCGGGCACACACTGGGGAGGAGTGTACATGTGGAGCCGAGAAAAGTCCATGTTCACGGTCTCAAAGCATACTGCAGAAGGCGGGAAAAGCAATGCAGTCTGTTAAAGGCTGGAACACACAGAGGAGCCCTGTCTGTGGTGGCCCAATGCAGACTGACTAGAGTCACCGTCAACACTTTGATTAAACAAGGCCAGTAAAGCAGGGCTGGTTTGGTTTTTTTTTTTTTTAAGCAAAGGAGACAAGTTTTCTCACGGGTGCAAGTCCAGAACACAGTTGTCATACTTAGTTCCCTAGGATTATAAATCTACAAAAGCAACAAGGGGAAATCCTAGATCAACTGACTTAAAATGATGAAAAGAATACAGAAAGTCACTCAGAATCCTTTCTAAAACGTACTTTTAAATTCCTGAAGGTGTCAAAATGTTCTCATTCTTCTGGAATAAATTTTTATTGTTATTTAGTAAAGCAGAACTGATTCTTGTTCCGTGGTCAAGAAACACTCCCATACTTTCCTAGACAGCAAAATTTTTACAAGCAGCTCAGAATCAGAAAACTGCAGGGTGAATAAGAGATAAGCTTAAGGCACTGTTAATACTTTTATTTTTCCCCAAAGGAAAACACAGATTATTTTTAAATTAAAAAGTTTTGAGCATATTGTTTTTCATGTTATCACCTACATTTCTTTGGAATGACTCAAACTTTCCTCTGGCTAAAAATACACACACACACACACACACTTCAAAAAAAACCCCACACCCTCGTAGGAGTAATGTGAATCATAATCTGCTGTTGAAAGATCAAGGAAGATAAACCTAGACAAAAAATATTCAGGTATAAATGACTGATTTCTATAAACTAAGCCAAAAATACTTAAATTCACTCCATATTCTTCGAAACAGTTCATATATATAAATATATATATATATTTTTTTTTTTTTAGAGAAGATATTGGGGGTAGGAGTTTATTAATTTTTTTTTTTTTTTTTTGCTGTGTTGGGTCTTCGTTTCTGTGCGAGGGCTTTCTCTAGCTGTGGCAAGCGGGGGTCACTCTTCATCGCGGTGCGCGGGCCTCACTATCGCGGCCTCTCGTTGTGGAGCACAGGCTCCGGATGCGCAGGCTCAGTAGCTGTGGCTCACGGGCCTAGTTGCTCTGCGGCATGTGGGATCCTCTCAGATCAGGGCTCGAACCCGTGTCCCCTGCATTAGCAGGCAGATTCTCAACCACTGCGCCACCAGGGAAGCCCCAAATATTCTTTTAAAAATTAAGCACCCATAGAAATAAGGACCATTGTTTATATATAAAAACTTTACTGTGCCTACTAATTTCAACATTGCTCAGTTCCTCTCAGGGACCTGGCCTGCCAGCCCAGGTAGAATACACACTCAACAAGTACAATTCATTCTATTAATAGACACGTAAATCTCTTGCTGCAAATACTTACCTTTGAGAACGAGTCCATGTATTTGTTCAGTACCTGTTCACTTGCCTCGAGCTCCCCTCTGTCTCCTCCACCAGCACTGGAGCCCAGGTTCAAGGGCACATAGACTGAGGAACAGCACACGAGGGGCAGCCTCCTGGCTCACCTCTCCTCCCAGCTCCCCGCAGAACACAGCCACACCCAGCAGCTGTGTAATAATGGCTTCTGACTGCGCTGTGGTTAGTAATGACTTACTAAGCAACCATAACAATACTAATACCCCAAAACTGCTCTCATCCTCTAGAGAAGATGTAACTGATTTTTACTTCCTAACTCTCAAAGTGATCTTTCACTTCCATGTTTTACTACATCCACATTACCAACCCCCGGTTAAAGCAGTTCTAACTGCTGCTAACTTCTACCAACTTCTCTACAACTCGTATTCAAGAATTTAAGACGGGGGCTTCCCTGGTGGTGCAGTGGTTAAGAATCCGCCTGCCAACGCAGGGGACACGGGTTCGATCCCTGGGCCAGGAAGATCCCAGACGGCATGGAGCAACTAAGCCCGTGCGCCACAACTACTGAGCCTGCCCTCTAGAGCCCACGAGCCACAACTACTGAAGCTCGCGCACCTAGAGCCGGTGCTCTGCAACAGGAGAAGCCACCGCAATGAGAAGTCTGCGCACCACAACAAAGTGTAGCTCCCACTCGCCGCAACTAGAGGAAGCCCGTGCACAGCAATGAAGACCCAACACAGCCAAAAATAAACAAACAAATAAATTTATTTAAGAAAAAAAAAAGAATTCAAGATGTCTTTAGTGAACTGAGTATTTGGACCGGTTTACAGAAACTGGTTTACAGTGTTATAAACAAGTGAATGGCAGGTGCCCGAAAGCAGCATTTAATTTAAACATCATGAATATGACATGGAGACAATAGAGCGTCCAGCTAAGAACAGGGACTGACCCCTACAGATCTGGGCTCTGATCCCAGCTCTGCCCACAAGCTGACTGACTGCCCTGAGGCCAGCTCCTCGCACACAGGAAGCTCCATCTGTGAAGCAGGGTGGCAGCGGCGCTATTGGCAAGGCCACTGAAGGGATCCAAGGAGGTCCAGCCCAAGGAGGTCCAGCCCATGACTCAGCACAGAAGGAGCAGTTAGAGCCTGGTGAGGAGGACATGTGCAAGAACTAACAGCCTTTTTATTTCACTTGCATGTATGTATGTATGTATGTATTGGCTCTGTTGGGTCTTCCTTGCTGTGAGCAGGCTTTCTCTAGTTGCGGTGAGAGGGGGCTACTCTTTGTTGCAGTGCACGGGCTTCTCACTGCGGTGGCTTCTCTTGTTGCGGAGCACGGGCTCTAGGCACACGGGCTCAGTAGTTGTGGCTCGCGGGCTCTAGAGCACAGGCTCAGTAGTTGTGTCGCACTGGCTTAGTTGCTCTGCGGCATGTGGGATCTTCCTGGACCAGGGCTTGAACCCGTGTCCCCTGAATTGGCAGGCAGATTCTTAACCACTGTGCCACCAGGGAAGTCCCATGCAATGTGTTTTTTTTGTGTGGTTTTTTTTTTTTTGCGGTATGCGGGCCTCTCACTGTTGTAGCCTCTCCCGTTGCAGAGCACAGGCTCCGGACACGCAGGCCCAGCGGCCATGGCTCACGGGCTCAGCTGCTCCACGGCATGTGGGATCTTGCCGGACCGGGGCACGAACACGTGTCCCCTGCATCAGCAGGCGGACTCTCAACCACTGCGCCACCAGGGATGCCCCAATGTATTTTTTTAATGCTTTCTTTTTTTTGGACATCTTTACTTCATACTTTTTTTATTTTTTAACTTATTTTTGGCTGCATTGGGTCTCTGTTGCTGCACACGGGCTTTCTCTAGTTGCTGTAAGTGATGGCTACTCTTCATTGCAGTGTGCATGCTTCTCATTGTGGTGGCTTCTCTTGTTGCGAAGCACGGGCTCTAGCATGCAGGCTTCAGTAGTTGTGACACGCAGGCTCAGTAGTTGTGGCTCACAGGCTTAGTTGCTCCGCAGCATGTGGGGATCTTCCCAAACCAGGGCTCAAACCCATGTCCCCTGCATTGACAGGTGGATTCTTAACCACTGCACCATGAGGGAAGTCCTAATGCTTCCTAATTTTTTTAAATTGAAGTATAGTTGATCTACAAGATTTCAGGTGTACGGCAAAGTGATTCAGTTATATATACATACAAACATATATATACACATATATATATTCTTTTTCATTCTTTTCTGTTATAGGTTATTACAAAATATTGAATATATTGATAGTTCCCTGTGCTATACAAAGGTCCATGTTGTTTATCTATTACAGTCTTTTTACTTTTAAAAGTTACATCAATATGTTCTCACATTTTCATCTACCTAAAAGAGAGGTTAATTTCTAATGCATAACAAACGGTGTTTTCAAAAGCTGTCAGAGACACAGTGGACCACACTGTTCAACCTGGTTCTCCCAATCGATGAGACAGATAAAGCTGTGCGACACCACCCTAGTTGGGTTTAATGAAGGCCTTATACCACAATTTAAAAAGAAATTTAATTTCTTGTCTCTGAAATAAAATTCTATCAAAGAACCAAATGCAGCTACTGGCCATCACAAGCCTATCACAAGCAAGACAGGATTACAGGAGAGTGACCACGTAAAAGTCCTGCGGGTGACAACACAGAGACACGAGCTGAGTGGCAGGCACAGTGGTAGACTTTTGGCTAAATGTTTTATGAGAGGAGCTTCAAACGTAATAAAATGCCCAAAGATAACACCATCAAGAGAGCACCAGTGTGGACACACACAACTCTAGGAAGAGCAGGCCATGCGGCTCTGGAGGAAAGGCAGACAGGAGACAGGGCAGGGAGGCCAAGGCCCGTCACAGTCAGAGCTCAGTGGCTATGACAGTGGAAGGAAAGGGAGCATGCGATTGGATGCCCTCACTTTTTTCTACTCATTCTGATTTCGCTCCTGTAACCATGTGAATTTTATGTTCTGTTCTCCAGTGAAACACATGTACGTATAAAACTATACAACTATACGCAGAATCCTGCCCCTGCTTAATCAGACCCATGGCCCAGGTAAATGCTGTTTTGGCCAGTACTTCCTCCACAGCCCGGAAGACCACCTCTCCAAGCAGACACTCCAAAAGCAGCAGCAGAGGCCACACCAAGCGTGACTCAGTAACGAGTTAGGGAGTGATGACCAGCGCCGTCTCCTGCGTTCACTGTGGACCGCATCACACAGTGTGATCATGTATCTTACTAGAATGCGTTTTGCTGCTTCCTTCCACACCCGGCTTGTCCGCCATCAACCCTGCTGCCTCATTCTTCCTCCCTGGACAGATAATGATATGGACTCAGAACACTTCAAAATTAATCTTTAGTTCCTCTCGTAAAATGTGAGCATTAGATAAAATTATAGAATAAAATAAAGTAAAAAAGAGAGAATTAAATGAAATAATGTCTGTAAAGCAGTGCCTGACACATGACAAGCACTCGAAAAGTTAGCTTTAATTAGTTTGTGGAATAAACTTACATAGCCTGTTCTAAATTTTTTTTTAAAAAAGGATTTTTTTGGGCTTCCCTGGTGGCGCAGTGGTTGGGAGTCCGCCTGCCGATGCAGGGTACGCGGGTTCGTGCCCCGGTCCGGGAAGATCCCACATGCCGCGGAGCGGCTGGGCCCGTGAGCCATGGCCGCTGAGCCTGCGCGTCCGGAGCCTGTGCTCCGCGACAGGAGAGGCCACAACAGTGAGAGGCCCATGTACCGCAAAAAAAAAAAATAAAGCATTTTTTTTTTCCTTCTGAGTTGACAATCCCTGAGATGGAACACTCACTCAGCCCCAACCTAAATAAACGACGAAGTCCAGCAGCAGCTCAGATGGCTCCTGGGGCCAGCAGACTAGAACACCAGGTCCGGTCTCTCTCAGCTCATCAGGACCCCAGCAGCAAAAGTGCAATTGTGATACCAGTTCTCCCGCTAACAGTGCTTGGCATGTTCACAATGCCGTTCCCAGTCTCCCCTTACATCACTGCTACTTCAAGCCCGCGTGTAACATTAGAGCCTTCCTACTTGCTGCATGGCCTAAAGGCGGCCTCAGCCTGTGACTCAAGGGAGATCTGATTTGCATTTATAATCTGAGCAGTATTGAAAGAGCAAGTGAAAAAATGGATTGAAAATGTTTTCAACACATCAGAAAATCTTGGAATGAATACAAAGTCAACACTTTGTAAACACGTTTGTTTACAGAGACGTGCCCTTGCAGGCTTCACTGTCCTCATTTCTCTAGACTCTTCCTGGCCACTCCCTTCTCCCGAAAGTGTTACGACTGGGATGACCTCCTCACAGGCCACGTGCTCGTGACTGTCCCAGACATGGGAGGGAGGGACTGCACAGCAGAGCCGGAGCCCGGGCTCACACCAGGCACCCCCCCTTTTCCAGGCCCAGCGGCTTAACATGGGGGGAGGGAGAGGGCGCTCAGGGGAGCCTCCCCACGTCCCAGAAAACAGAGCTCTTTAACGGCTTTCGATTTGCAGCAGCCAGTCCCAAGAGGGAAAAGTGCTCACCTCAGGAGACGGTGGGCCAAGAGCGACATCTTCCAGCGGAAAAGGAAGCACTATCATCATAAATCACCCCGGTGTCTCCCTCCTATCTCGCTTTCACTAGTGACTAAGCACACATGAGCCGGCAAGCACAGCCAAAAGAGGTCCTCTGTATAGGGAGCAAACTTTGGTTTCAAACCTAAGAAATTAAGTATCTTTACAAACATGAAGGTCCTAGCAGGGTTTTAAAATCTGAGTTAAGATGCTTCATAAGTGACACTTGGTTTCTCCTTTAATACCCTTTACCTTGCCTAGTACATATTGTATGCAACATCTGCATCACAAGGTAGAAATGAAATATAAAGCTCCATTTTTGTTCTTGAATGCTTTGGTCAAAAATGGATTTTAGTTCAACCACCACATATAATTTGAATCTCTACTATTTAGAACATCTGTACTAAACTAGTAACAATCTAGAAAACATGTCTGAAAAATATCAAAAATTACAAGTCACACAAGGTTGAAAACAGAGCTTGCAGCAAATGGCAAAACCAAAGAAAAAATAAAACTGTTAATGGTCCTGAAATAAACTAGCATAAAATATTTTCTTAGGAAACGCTACCAGTTCTAAAATAAAACTAGAAAAAGACAAACTTTAAAAATGGTGAGCAGCATTTCTTCTCATCATCATAAACCACAAGCATCGTCACCTAGTAAATAATTATTTTGTATTAAACCATGTATAAGGCAACTAGATATTTGCTCTGAAAGCACTGTGTTTATAAAGACAAGCATGTTACAAATCAAGCTTTCTATGAACTGATGGGGTCGCGGACCAAGTAGGCTGAGACAAGAAGCGAGCCCGGCTGACACGGGCTAACACGGCTTCCCCGGCATAAATCCTCAGGAGTAGCTTGCACAGACCGACCTCGTTAGCCCCGTCCAAATCCACCATCAGCACTGCAGCCCGTCCACAGAAAGCACAGCAGTCCAAGGGGACGGCTCCAAGCAGCACCCTCCTCCCCACTCTGGGCACAGCTCCAGACACTGCCATCTGCCACAGGGCCGTCTCCGAGGGCCCCGTGAGCTGACAGCACAGGCCCACAGGGCCCCCTGAGGGCCTTGCACCCGCAAACGCGGTCTAGCTCCACCCCCGCCAACTCTTCATCACCCAGGGCTTGGTTTTCAATGCGCACCTGCGCAATCAGGTGTTCCATGCCTTGTAGAGAAGAATTTTAAAACTAAAATTCAGAGGTGCCCTTTAAAATTTAGTATCAAGGGCTTCCCTGGTGGCGCAGTGGTTGAGAGTCCGCCTGCCGATGCAGGGGACGCGGGTTCGTGCCCTGGTCCAGGAGGATCCCACATGCCGCGAAGCGGCTGGGCCCGTGAGCCATGGCCGCTGAGCCTGCACGTCTGGAGCCTGTGCTCCGCAAAGGGAGAGGCCACGACAGTGAGAGGCCCGCATACCAAAAAAAAAAAAAAAAAAACATTTAGTATCAAATCTTTTTTTTTTTTTTTTTGGCTTTGCTATGTGGCATGCGGGATCTTAGTTCCCTGACCAGGGATTGAACTCATGCCCCCTTCAGTGGAAGCACGGAGTCTTAACCACTGGACCACCAGGGAAGCCCAGAGTACTAAACCTTAACATAATTACTCTGCTCAGACTTAATCCTGTTAAAACTGCATAACGGAGAGACTAAAAAAATTAAGTTATTTTCCCTACAGATTAAAAAAATCATAAAATGGGTTAGAAATGATTGTTTTCCAAATATCATGTTCAGTGTAATTACTTCCACAACATAACAAACAGGAATAAGCCTCACATACCTGTTTTCATTTTAAGGAAGCAAAACATTGTTAGTTTATGAAAAACTATGATTTATCCTGTGAGAGTCCTTAAAAATGAACTCGTTATTTAAACCTGCAAATGAGAAACAAATGACTATAACCTAAAAATATTTGAAAGACCTTTACAGAATGCTATACATGTTATATATATACTTGAATATATTTTTAAAACTTCAGGAAAAATACTACACTAAACTTAATGGTAAAATTACAGAGAATGGGATTTCTACTTTTCACTTACCCCCTCGGGTACTATTCAACATTTTTTAAAAAGAGTAGGTTTTGCTAACTGGGAAAAGAATTTGAAAAAAAACAGATACATGCATATGAATAACAATCACTTTGCTGTACACCTGAAACCAACACAACACTGTTAATCAACTATACTCCAACATAAAATAAAAAGTTAAAAAAAAAGAGTAGGTTTTGGTCTTATAATATAAACAATTAACTATTATTTTCAAAAAAAAATTTAAACAAGTAACTATTATTTTCAAAAAAAAAAAAAATGGCCTTCATTGTGAAGCAGTGTGGGGCAGCCAGACCTGCAGGGTTCTTACTCAACCCTTGGTACCATTACTCACTCTACGTGGCACCGGACTCTCAGTGTTGCTGCAGGATTCAACCAGTTACCACACCTAACCCGCTCAGCGCTTCCTGGCACAAGGGTGAAAACACTCAACAGGAGTTAGTTATTTTCTGCAGCAACTATGTACTGACAGTTTCTAGCCAAGATCCGATGTTTCTTTCCTTTTTTTGGAAATGAAACAGGAAAGATGCAGGCTAGATGGGTTTGTTTACCTAATAGCTGAGTTTTAGGGAAAATAATTCCTTCTACGTGAAGATGCATTATCACATGCTTACATCTCCCAATTATATGTGCTCCCGATCTTTTAAATAAAAGCTGCATTTCCTCTTACAGTGAGATTTGTTTCAGTGTTTCAGCAAAAGACAATTTACTTTATGCATGTTACTGTAAAGGGTCTTTCTTCTTAGAATACAGAAAACATGAACCACACGGTTTTATGTATTGCTTCAAACCTAGAGTGCTCTGAATTTTCTCACAACTGGTACAGTTAGAGAGCTACGCACGGCTCTTCCAGTGGAAAGAGCTCAGCGACAGCGAATGACAGCGAGTGTCTTCTGGAAGGAATGCTGGGTGGCAGTTCTGGGACCCCCTAACCTGACAGTGCTCCTCCCAACACTGGAAGTGGTCAACTCTGCAGGGCCACTCTGACAGGCGAAGGCCAGCCCTATATCTCAACCTACTGGAGGTTTGTCTTTTTCTCTGTTTTATAGGACATCAACCGTAGTTATGTCACACACGCCTGGGATGGCCTCCGTCTGTTACTGAACAAACTTATGGTGACTTGGGCTGCACAGTCAGTCCTTCCCTGTCCAGCTTAGAAAGGCCTTCCCAGGGACTTCCCTAGTGGCCCAGTGGTTAAGAATCCGCCTGCCGATGCAGGGGACTCGATCCCTGGTCCGGGAAGATCCCACATGCCGCGGAGCAACTAAGCCCATGCACCACAACTACTGAGCCTGCACTCTAGAGCCTGCGTGCCACAACTACTGAAGCCCACGCGCCTAAAGCCTGTACTCTGCAACAAGAGAAGCCACCACAGTGAGAAGCCCGTGCACCGCAACAAAGAGTAGCCCCCACTCACTGAAACCAGAGAAAGCCTGTGTGCAGCAACGAAGACCTAACGCAGCCAAAAATAAATAAAAAAAGAAAATAAATTTTAAAAAATAATAAATTCCCTTGATAATATGTGGATTTAAAGTTTCTGTTAAAAAAAAGAATCAAAACAATGCAAAATTAAAACAAAAAAAAAGAAGAAAGACCTTCCTAATCCAAGAACACATGAATAGTGTGTCATGGATTCTACTACTCTTACTGATTTGACTTTCACATTTCCCACCATTTTTAATTCACCTAATCCATTTGTAATTCCTTTGTATACACTGAGGTAGGCTTCTGATTTTACTTCTCGTGGAGCATTTCTGCAAGTCACCCACAAGTAACTAAATTCAATGTGTCCAACTGCTCCCCCCTCTTCAGAACAGCAGCGCCCTCCCTCCAGCTGGTCCCCTGCTGCACCATCTCTGGCTGGCTTCCTGCGGGGGAGTGCCCTTAATTTCCCTGTCTCCAGTCTTGCCTTCTCAAGCCAGAAAACTGCCAGAACAGTCCACCTAAAAAGAGACCTGACCATCTCCCTCCCTTCAGATCCCACCACGGCTTCCCAGCACCTGCAAGTAAACCCTCTGTTCAACACCCCACTTCTCTGTCTCCCACCACCCATATCGCAGCTTCACTGAGAACCTGGCCTCAGGTAACCCTCTCCCCGCACCCCATTTACATACTGTTCTGTGCTCTCTCCTTGTCTGGGATGCCTTCCTGATCGCTGATTCCCCAATCCCTTGTTCTCTTTCCACCCCAATCACTCCCAGCTAACTTCTACTCATCCTTAGGCTATACCTGAGATACCACCTCCAGGAAGCTCTCCTGGATGCCCCCAACCCACATATCCCAGTTAGGTGCCAATTTTAGTGCTCCCTGGCATTTACCACTTAACAGAAATTGTAATATTTGTTTATTAGAGTCTTTCTCTCCAACTAGACCATGAACTCTCTGAGGGTAGGTGCTAACCCTGACTTGCAGAACCAATGAACATCTCATAGGTGCCCAGAGAAATGGGAGAACTCGTTGCTATCATGTTGCTTTGCCTTCAACCCAAAAATATTCTTGGGTTCCCCTCATCCCTCTGTCGCTCCACGTCTGACAACATCCTGGAAAAACCATGCCCCAAATGCTAGATGAATTCGTGACGATCAGTGAGGGTCCCACGTATTTGGCCTCCTTACTCCTTCTAATGAATTTGAAGCACTTCTTATGTTTCCTCATCTAATCAGAACAGTGGCGTCCACTCTGTTTCATTTCCAACTATAATTGGGAACAATCAGAAACAACAATTACAGGATTTTATTTCTACTATAAATGTAAACAGTTAATCCACACCATTTCTGAGATCACCCTTTAATGCTCTGCCCTCCCACATGTAAGTACGGGGCTAAAAGTGAGCACTCTCCAGTACTGAAAAGGTTTGTAGCATAAATAGCAAGTAAAGAAACCTTTCAATTGACGGTTTTCATATTCTACATATAGTTCCCATCTTCCAAGATCAAATAAAGCAAGTAGAATGACTTAAGACCAAAGCAACTAGGCAGAGCACTGCTTTGTTTTCAAGCCATGCATGCCCCTGAGGAGCCCCTCATGCCCCAGTGGGAATCACTGATCTACACTTAATCACTCTCACACTACCGAAGTCTGGCACCCGCAGTTTTATTCCACACAAATGTCAAAAACCCGTCTGTCACATGATTCTCAGCTCCTCAACTAAAATTCGCAGCCAGTGACCATTCACTGAATGCCCCTATGTGACTAAATGAAAAACAAAGCACCCAACTAATGAGCACTATTACAGATATAATTCAAACTACAAAACTGACTAATGAATCACACAAGTCACTTAATGAAGTAGAGTCAATTACAACATGTGATTATAATAAACAGCATGTTATAACAGCAACATCATGGTCTGTACTTTCCCTCTATCAACCCTAAGCTTATTTTGGCCCAAAGGAAGTAAACAGTTTCAAATGCAGCAGGCCTCGTCTCTCCTAACTGGAAATCGAGTGGCCTGAGCTGTCCAAAAATAGCAATGAGTTCCAAATTTAGGAAGAAGACGAGGAAGAAGATGAAGGTGTTTTCAGTCAACAAAATAATACTGCAACCTTCCTGCAGGCGGCATTGAGCATAACTACCCACCAAAATATTCACTGCAACACCACTTGTGCTTGGCTGGCATCACTGTCTTGTTCCCACTGCCCTGCAAACCCCAATGTGGGTGCTCAAATTTGGGATGTGCTCAGGACACTTAGCCTGACACTGGGCCCTACGAAATGCCCTGCAATTCCCTGGGCTCTCACCTCACCTTGAAATATTGAGCTAAGGGCAGGTGCTGCAATGCTGAAGGATGGTTTCATCCTATCACCACCTCTACCAAAAGTGCCTGGCATTTATTGAAAGGGAGAAAAAACAAAAGCAAGAAACTCAAAAACTAGAAAGCAAATGGATGAATGAAAACTGACTTGGGCCAGAAAAAGCTGATAAGCCTGCAATGAGGAACACTTAGAAATAACCCAATTTTCATCACAGAACCCCAAAGGCTTAAGATAGTGACACCTGTGAACATTTGGGAGTAAGGATGTAGAGTGGAATCAAAATACAGGATGAGTCAAACGACGAAAGTCTGTTTAAGAAGCAGTTAGGCAAAACCATGGGATCATCTCAACTGGTACAGGAAAAGCACCTGTTAAAATCCAACTCTTTCATTACAAAAACATTCAACAAACTAGAAATAGAAGAGAACTTCCTCAATCAGGCAAGGGCATTTACTAAAACCCACAGCTAACACCACAGTCAATGGTGAAAAGCTGAAAGCTTTCCCCTAAAATCAGAAACAAAACAAAGACATTGCTTTCACCACTGCTATTCAAGATTGTACTGGAACTCTAGCCAGAGCAATTAGGCAAGAAAAAGAAATAGATGGCATCCCAACTGGAAAGGAAGGGCTGCCCTGGGGGCGCAGTGGTTGAGAGTCCGCCTGCCGATGCAGGGGACGCGGGTTCGTGCCCCGGTCCGGGAGGATCCCACATGCCGCGGAGCGGCTGGGCCCGTGAGCCATGGCCGCTGAGCCTGCGCGTCCAGAGCCTGTGCTCCGCAAAGGGAGAGGCCACAACAGTGAGCGGCCCGCGTACCGCAAAACAACAACAACAAAAAAAACAAACAAAAATGGACGATGGACTGGAATGGACAGTTCTCCAAAGATATATAAATGGCCAACAAGTACATAAAAAGTTGCTCAACATCATCAGTCATTAAGGAAATGCAAATCAAAATCAAAATGAGACACCACCTCACAACCACTAGGATGGCCATAATAAAACGAAATGGAAAATAAGTGTTGGAGAGGATATGGAGAAATCGGGACCCTCTCACACTGTTGGTGGGAATGTAAAACGGTGCAGCTGCTGTGGAAAACAGTTTGGTGGTTCCTCTATACGTTAAACCTAGAATTACCACGTGACCTGCAATTCCACTCCTAGTTATCAAGATATAGCGCAAGAATGAAAACAGGTGCTCAAACAAAACCTGTATACAAATGTTCATAGCAGCATTACTCATAATAGGCAAAAAGTGGAAACAACTCAAATGTCCATTAACAGATGAATGGATAAGCAAATTGGAATATATTCATACAATGGAATATTATTCAGTTGTAAAGAAAAATGAAGCTCTGACACACACTACAACATGGATAAACCTTGAAAACACAGTGCTAAGTGAAAAAAGTCAACACAAAAGGCCACATACTGTATGAATCCATTTACATAAAAAATCCACAACAGGCACATTCACAGAGACAGAAGAAAGACTAGCTGTTGCCAGAGGCTAGGAGCAGCGGATAATGGGGAGCGACTGCTAATGGGAAAAGGGTTTCCATTCAGGGTGATAAAAAAAAGTTGTGCAACTAGATAGTGGGGATGGTTGCACAGCACTGTGAACATACTTAATGCCAAGGAACAGTACAGGTTAAAAAGGTAAATTTTATATTGTGTATTTTTACCACAATTAAAAAGAAAGCAGTTAGCTACTCTGCATGGATCCCCTTCCTGCCTGCCCCGAACAAAGACTGGGGCATAAAGCCAAGGGCTCTCTAGACCAGAGGGTAAGAGGCATAGCTGAGTTCTAGAATGCCTTCCTGTGAAGGGGGATAAGTGAGCACTTCCCTGCTAATTTGGGGAGGCCACAGCCCCACTCTTCTACCTGACTTCTACAACGAGGCAGGAGGCTGGAAAGCCCATCTTTGGGAATCTAACAAGTCCAGTAAAAACAATGACACTGAGCGTCCCTCGAGGTAACCCCACCCGTTTTCCTAGCCAACGGTGACAGGACCAGCGCAGGCGCAGAGAACTTCCGAAGCGCTGGGCAGGGTCCCGCTCTCAGCTGTGCGAGTTCAAGCAAGATCACCCGACGCTTCAGGACAGGCGGACTCACGCCAGCGAACACTTAGGCCACGGACGGAGACTGCGACGCCACGGCATTCAGAAACAAGAACGTGTTACTAAATTTTAGAGGAAAAACAATAACCACCAAAAACCTCTGGAAAATTTAAAATTTGATGGCCCAAATAAAACGTCCAACACATGAGTTACAAAACTGAAGAATCTAGAAAGTCGAACAAGAAGACAAAGCTGGAAAGCGGGGGAGAAAGCTGAAAAAATAGAAAACCGGTCCAAGAGGTCCAGTACCCCAATACAGTAGCATTCCCAAAACACACAGAAAAGAGAAGATTAAGAAAAAAGAGAGAATTGTCAAACCAAATAAACAGAAAATTCCCCAGAACTACCCAACCGTCCCGCGTTTCCAGACTTAAAGGAACTCTGAAGCGTCCAGCGAAATGGACGAAAACAGACCCGAACCGCTCACGTTTCCGAGCTGGGAGGGCGGAGCGAGGGAACGGGTAGTGCACGGAGGACCTGGCACAGGACCCGGCACCGAGCGGGCCCCGCCCGACGTCAGCGGCCTCCGCGGGCAGCGGCCGGCACGCGCGACCCCCGGGCAGAGCGCCGAGCCCGGGCACGCGAGCTGGGCAGCCGGCGTGGGGTGCGACGTCCCGGGGCCGCGCCGGGTGCTGGCAGGCGGGGGTCGGCGGGCCGGGGAGGAGGCGCCGTGGTGGGGGGAGGGGAGCTGACGGGGGCGCGCCGGGTTGGGGAGGGGGCGCGGGGGCGCTCAAGCAGGACGGGGTGAGGCAGAGGGCGCCTGGGGCCAGCGGACTGAGGAGGAGCGGGCTGAGGGGGAGGGGACTGAGGCGCCGGGGCGGCGATGCCAGGCTGAGAGGGGGCGCGGGGGCAGCGGGGCTGAAGCGCCGCGGCCGTTGGCGGCCGTAGCGGGGACCGCAGCCCGCCTCCACCCGCGCCCGCCACGAGGGACGCCCGGGCCCCGGCCCCACTCCGCCCGGACCCCCGCCCCGACCCCCGGCTGCAGCTCACCTGCCAGGCGCCGCCACCGCCACCGTTGCCGCCCCCCCGCAGCAGCCTCCGCCTGAGGCCTCGTCTGCACCGCCCAGGCCCCGCAGACCGTGCCTCTGCCAGCCAATCGCGCGCCGCGCCTGGGAGAAACGCGGACGTCCACCAATCACGAGCGCGCCACTCGAAGCTCCTCGGCCAATGCGGAGGCGGCCTACCTAGGCTCCCAGCCAATCGAGAACTGTTGCCGAGCCGTGGGGCGGGGAAATGGGCGGGGCTCAGGGGCGGTGCGCGGCGCGGAGGGGGCGGGGCGAGAGAGCCGGGAGGAGGGGCGGAGGGGCTCCAGTCTCAGGGAGGGTCTCTGTCCAGAGGAGGACCCCGGTCTCAGGAGAACCTGGGTCTCGGCCGGCAACAGCCAGGCCGTCCCGCGCCGTGGCCGCCATCCCTGCAACACCCGTCCCTGCGCTCCGTGGCTGTCTTCGAGCCCCTGCTCCCCACACCCAGAAACTGTGCGGTCTCCGAGCTCCGTCCGCTTTCCCAGGTGTGCGCGCCTGGCCGCAGGTGCGCTCCTCCGAGGCGGAACGTGGCGGAGCTGGGCCCTCCGGCTGCTGCCCCGGGGCCTGCCGAGGACACCTGCGCCTTCCTGACCTGCAGGCTTCTCCAACCACGGACCACACAGATAACAACAGGCCACTTTTGGGTGGGTTTTTGCAGTGGCTGAGCCCTGCCCTTTACTATCTCTTTAAGTTTCACAACCGACTTGCCAGGTAGATAAAGAAGCTATTATGATCCTACTTTACAAAAGAGGAAACGCGGCTCCAGCGGGTTAGGGGGCGGGTGAGGGCGGGAAGAGCCTACCACATTGCCCGCTCAGGAAAAGACTTCCAGGGCTGAAACGGAAAATCCAGTTGCATGGGCCATTTTAATGAGAACATATTTATTACAGTAATGGCAATGGACTAATGCAGTGTTAGCTGGCTGTCCTTGTAGGGTTTAGGAAGAAAAAGGATGGCCTTTTTCTTCTCTTAGTTTATTAACTCACAGCACAGGGGCTGTGGCTTTAGCTGAGCTTGTAGGAAGTCTCATCCCTGGTATAAATTTTACAGATGGCGGTAGGTGTTTCATAAGCAGGGTAGGTGTTCAACAAGAGCACTGGCAGAGAGAGGAGAGAAGGTTGTGTTTTTTGAGTGTTGCCTGGGAGGGCGGGGGGTGGACTGAGGAGAATAAAGATCTGGATTAAGTCTAGTAGCTAGAGTAGCTACTGGCCACATGTAACTGTTGATCACTGGAAACGTGGCTAGCCTGAACTGAGGTGAGCTGTGTGTGTATAAAACAGAATTTTGAAGACTAAGTATGAAAAAGAAGGTAAAATACCTCACTAATATTTTAAAATATTGCTTATGTGTTAAGTTGTAATATTTTGGATATGTTGGTTAAATAAAACATTATCAAATTAATTTCATCTGTTTCTCTCTGCGTTTTTAATGCAGCGACTAGAAAATGTGAGATTTCACAGGTGGCACTCATGGTGTTTCTAGTGGACAGCAGTGTAGACATCCGCGGACACTTCTGGGTAAGGATTCCACACGGAAGGCAGGTCACAGAAGCAATCTTCTTCCTCTCGATAATTACGAAATGACCGAGACCAGCTTAAAAGAAGAAAAGATATTTCACCGGCAACAACAAACAGGGAAGCGTGCAAAGCCACATGCCATAAGGCCAAAGGAGGGGATGAGATACTGGCGGGGCTCCATGGGACCCCCCAGTACATGATGAAAGGAAGCTCATGAAATCCTGAGGGTCCCGCCAAGTTTGAGAGGAACAGCAGAGGATGTGCAGGCAGCATCGGGAAAGGCACGAAAAAGCCTTTGAGAGTAGAAGCCGGTGCTTCCCATCCTGGGCCCGTGGTGGTGCGAGGCAAGGCCAGCAGCCTCTCAAATCACTTCAGCCCCACCCGCTCCCTCCCCAGCTCAGAATCCGGAATCTGAATGCCTCTCAGCCTTGGTGGAGGTGAGCACCAAGGCTGGGCTCACGATTTAGGCCTCCAGGCTGAGGAGTGGGGAGCAGCCGGCGGGGGCGGGGGGACACGGGGAACGGGGAAATGTCCCTGGCAAAAAAAACAACAGAAACAGGCCCTTAGAACACTCACCAGCAAGAGGAAACAAGCAGGACAAGATGCCCTGATGGAGGAAGCAGTAGCTGACAGCCCCCCACCTCCAGCACACAGTGATGGGAGGAAACCCATGACTCTCCCTGCTCGTGTCTCCTCCACCTGCAGGGAAAGAGGCTGCAACCAGGGACAGACCCCCCTGGTGCCGACTCAGGTGAGGCCTGGAGGTCTTCTCTGGAGGGACTGTGCCCACCCTGACCACTTCCATCTCGTTTACGCTGGCTTCGGCCGGCTTCAGCTGGTTGGTATCGGTCTGTACCGGTGGGTGGGTATGAATGAGTTCACCTGGCACTGCAGCTGCTCCGGGCCCTTCAGCACAGCCACAGACACCTGGAGAGCAGCCAGCCCTGCTCCTCTGGAGGCCGAGGCCCGAGCAGGAAGAGACTTCCCCATAGGCACCGTCAGGGGCGTTGGGAGTCTTCCCTCCCCTCGCCGTGCTGGCCCCGGTGCCCATGCTTTCTGCATTCCGTCTCCCTCTTGCTGTGGTCCTACTCCACGAGGTCTTCCCCGCCTGTGCCCACCCGTGCCCACCTGTGCCCCTTGACTTCGACCCCAGCGTGCTCACCTGGACAGCTTCTTGGGCACTTACTCCCAGTCTTTCTTCTTATTGGGACTGCATTAATTTAACATATGTTTACTGCATGCCTACTGTGTGCCCCATACTTAGTAGGTGTTGGGATCCACCGATGAAAATCAAGTTTGCTGCCCACCTGACACGCCTGCTTCCAGCAGGAAGAGACTTGCGTAACAGATACGTGTGTTTGTGCGTGTGTCTTATGCCTACAGAGTGAGAATTCACTATTCAAGAAAGCAAAATGGGTGGAAACACTGCTTTCTAGATGGAAAAACAAAAGAATTCTTCAGGTGACAGGTAGTTGGAGTGAGACAATCACAGTGCAGGAAGCTAACCTGGAGCCTGATGTCTTATGGAGTTAGATCACAGGAGGGAAGAGATAAACTCCAAGAACAAAGCTAGTTTTCCTTGAAAAAGAAAACAGCGCTCACAGTGTCATATGTGCAGAGACGGGGCATGAAATGTACTCAGGAAATGACAAGCTGTTAACTGAAAAATGTAGGTTCTATATGATTCCGTGTGTGTATAGACACACACACACACACACACACACAGAGCACAGAAAATTGCCAGTGATTCTATCCAAGTGGGGCTTCGTAAATTGTTTTCTTATTTGACTTTACCTGTATTTTGCACAAAATACTAAGAAATTTTTACAAATTTTAGAAGTTTAGAAATGTTAAACTATGGAAAAAGTACAGTAATATGCACACTGACTCCACTGTCCTAAATTAACAACTACTAATATTTTGCCGTTTTCTCATTGAAATTTTATTTTTAAAGAAATAAAACAAGATTCCTGATGAATGACCACCTAAATGAAAAGGAACACTAGGGGGGCTTCCCTGGTGGCACCGTGGTTGAGAATCTGCCTGCCAATGCAAGGGACGTGAGTTCGAGCCCTGGTGCGGGAAGATCCCACGTGCCGCGGAGCAACTAAGTCCGGGCGCCACAACTACTGAAGCACGCACACCTAGAGCCCGTGCTCCGCAACAAGAGAAAGCCTTCGTGCAGCAACAAAGACCCAACGCAGCCAAAAATTAAACAAATAAAAAAATTAAATTAAAAAAAGAAAAGGAACACTACGATGTCAAAAGAAGATAATGAAGGAGGCTCTGTTTCCCAGGGGTGGGGAAGGATTTCTTAAAACAAACCTCAAAAGCACAGACCTTATGATGAAACATTGATGGATCTGATTACATCAAAATGAAAGATGTCTGCTCAATAAAGATACCACGAACAAGCCAGTAGACAAATGACAGGTCAGAAGATATCTGCCATCTTTAAAAGACAAGGAGCTACTGTTTAGAATATACAAGAAGCTCCTGCAAATCAACAAGAAAAAGAGGAATGCAATAGGAAAATGGGCAAAGGATGGGAACAGGCAATCCACAGAAAAAGAAACTTAAATGCAGGACAAGAATATAATAAAGAGTTGCTTCAGCCCATTAGTAATCAGAGAAATGCAAATTCAAGTAACTCCACTCCACTCTACCCCCATCAGATTGGCAACCATCAGAGTGGACGACACCGAGTAACGGCGGGCGTGTGGACGGCGCAAGCAAGTTCAGGGGGAGGGTCCCTGGAGCAGTCAGGGTCACAGAGACAGCAAGGAGGAGGGTGGGCACCAGGGGCTGGAGGAGGGGGATGGGGGTTAGTGTTTAATGGGGGCAGAGTCTCAGTTTGGGAAGATGAGAAAGTTCTGGAGACAGACAGTGGTGACGTTGCACAACAATGTGAACATTCTTAATACCCCTAAACTGGACATTGAAAAATGGTTAAGTTGGTAAATGTTATGTGAATTTTAGTACAATTTTGTGGCATCTGGAAAGCAGCCTCCCCGAGGTACCTCCTGTGGATGAAATCCTCCCACTGATTATAAAACCCACCTGCTTGGGGGCTTTAACCCGTTCCAAGGGGAAAGGGCAGCATGAAAATAGTGACCCAGGAACCGGATGGGCCAGAGTGAAGGCTGCTCCCAACATGGGGCACAGGTGTCCAGACTCGTGTAACTGGGAGTGAAGATGCTGGGAGGTTTCAGCTCCCCAGGCATCTCTCCTGTGCCCTCTGCAGCCCGCACCCCTTTCCACCGTCTGTCCTTAGCCCCTGGAAACCACTAGCCTGCCATCTTTTCCTAAAGTTCTGTCATTTCAGAAATGTTGTATAAGGACTTTCCTGCTGGTCCAGTGGTTAAGACTCCACACTCCAAATGCAGGGGGCCCGGGTTTGATCCCTGGTCAGGGGACCAGATCCTACATGCATGCCACAACTAAGAGCCCACATGCTGCAACTAAAGGTACCACACGCTGCAATAAATATCCGACATGCCGCAAGTAAGACCCGGCACAGCCAAATCAATCAATCAATAAATAAATATTTTGTAAACAGCGTTGTATAAATGGTATCATACGGTATGTCAACTTTTGAGGTTGGCTTTTTAAACTCGGCACGATTCCTGGAGATTCACTCAAGTCGGTATGTTTATTAGTATTTGGATCTGTGTGGTTTGTTGTGGTTTTTTTTTGGCTGCACCACGTGGCTTGTGGGATCTTAGTTCCCTGACCAGGGACTGACTCTGGGCCCTGGCAGTGAAAGCTTGGAGCCCTAACCACTGGACCACCAGGGAATTCCCATGGATCTGTTTTAATGCGAGACTTTTTAAAAGGAGGTTGCAAACACGATAGGACTAATCAATTGGACCATGACATGGATCTTTCTGTCGTGGTGAGTAGGACGCTGTCCCTCCTCCTGTCCCTCTCTGACGACACTTCTCTGAAGTTTGGGGACACCCTTCTTTCATGCAGCAGGAAATGGGACACAGAGAGACGTACACTTCACGCTGACTGGAGCCACAACACCTGGACTCCCAGCATCATCCATGTGATGACGACGTCCTGACAGCACCCGGGCTTAGACTTGTGGGGACCTGTTCCCGTTCTCAAAAGGTGCCCACCCTCCTGGTGGCCGCAGACATATGCTGGTGACCGGCTGTTTATGCATCAGGTCCTTTGCGTCTGTGAGTTTATCACACAGGCTTCCACGTCTCAAATGTCCATTCTTAAATGCCCCGAAGCGTATTGGAATCACCGTAAGGTAAACTTCTCCTTCTCGGGGATGTGGCTGTAAGGCAGAGGTAACTGAGATTTGAATTCAAAGTGGGATTCTTTTGAGTTCTGAAGCATTTCTATTGTCATACAGTGAGTGTTTTTGCCTGTGGTGAGTCACTGTCACAATCTACACAGACCATCACACAACCAGGTGCAGCCAGTTCACCCACTTGTGGCCTCTTCAAAGGCCCTCCAACCGGCTGGAGAAAAGCATATGAACCTCTGTCTTCCTGTAGGCCCTGAGTCCGTTCTCATCCCTGGTGTATTTCCAGCCTAGAGGACGGCACTCCTTTCCCGCACTGTGAGAGAGAGGCTTTGACGGCAACCGGCATGTGCACAGCCAACCGGCATGATACCGCCAACAACGACAGGTATCTTGTAGGAAGTATCTAAGAGCTTCTGCTTCCATTTCTGTGGTCAGAAGTCTCCTTACTTCTGCATATTCAGAGGAAAGTGAAAGGTGACCCAAACTTGCCTTATGAAAAGCCCAACATTGCAGGTAAGCAGATCTCACCTTTATGGGCAGAGCTGTGTGTAAAGGCTGGAGGACATTTAGCGGCTAAGGTCTGTTCATTTCTTTGGTAAGAAGGTCACTGACTGAGTCTGCCAGAATTCACCTTTGCACCGGCACCAAACACGCAGACGGATGAGCACAGTTGAGTTTGTGGACAAGATAATGACAATCTTTGTTTTATGTATCCTGCAGTCTCATTAAACTCTTCCCAGACATCAAGAAGACGATTTGAAACTCCTCTCTTCCCATCAAAGCAGCTAAGAGCTGGAAGAACAGTGTTTTGCTGCCGGGATCGCATGGGTCTCATTGGGGTGAGATCTGAAGGGTCAGCTCTACGCTGTCAGGGCAGGAGCCACATCTCTTAGCAAAACCTTAGTTCCAGTCTCAGAATGCGGAAATGTCACTTTACTCAGCTCCACAGGGCGTGAAGGGACAATGCGTCCCCAAGCTCCAGCAGCGGTTACTGACCATCTGTGGCTTTGGAGAGACAAAAAGTTGCGGCTGGTTTACAAGAACTTTCCTGTCACGTCAGGGACTCGAGGTCAGTCCCCACCTGTGCCTTCACCCCCTCCATCTGAAAGTCCGTATCCAGATCTGTGCAACCCCACAGCCCGAGGCTTTAGCCGCTATGCAAACTGCCACACTCATAACTGCAGTTTAGAAAACATAAGAAAGTATTTAAAAAATTTTTAAAAACCCATAGATCACTTTAATCCCATCACCCAGAGCTAACTTTTGTAAATATTTTTATGTCTGTTCTGTCACTTTCTGTGTACACATGCGTACATTTTTACAGAAGTGCACCCTGTATGTGCCACTTTGCAGCCTGCTTCTCCACCTAGGATGCCTGTGGACACTCTTCTCCGCCCACAGACAGAAGTCAAGCTCTCAGTGCAGAGAAGAACTGAGCACAGGCAGTTTCTCCTCTTCTCACCTAAGGCTTCCTTGAAAGGATTAGTGGAGAAGCACAGAAAGGAGGTGGGTGGGGATGGGAGACGTCAGTAGATGAGAGCATTCAGCAAATCTGGGCAAGGAGAAAAGCAGTTAGAAGAGTGGCGGAGGAAGCAGCATCCCAGAATAGGCACGGGGGTGGGGAAGGGGCTGGGGGTGGCCTGGGCAGAGGCGGAGGCTTGTCTTTCCTGGTCTCAGAGGCTCAGCTTCGGGGTAGGGCTGACACCGGGGATTAACCAGAGCTCTGGGTTGAACAACTGTTCCCTCCCAAACGCAGGCCACAGAGCAACTGGCAGCTGGCCTGGCTCCCTGGTCCAGAAGCCAGATTTCTCTTCTCCAAACAAATCAAGCAAACTGCTTGGTGCTTTTAGGGTGGGGCGGGGCTCCCCAAGGAATTCCTCCGTCGGTCCGGCACCTGGTAACCCTTACCCTTGGACAGGACACTCCCGTCAACCTTTCTATTTAGGAGAGAGGCCTGTCAAGGAAACTGAGGTAGCTGGAATAACCAAGTAAGATCTGACCACGCCGAGTGATGGGAAAGATTCAGAGCGAATGGAACTCTCATACATTTCTGGTGGGACCGTCAAATGTTACAACTACTCTGGAAAACAGATCAGCAGTTTATAATATAGCTAAGCCTACACTTTTTATGCCATCCAGCGATTCCACCCCTCAGCATTCGCCCAGGCAAAATGAAGACGTATGTCCACGCACAGACTTGCATACGAACGTTTCTAGCAGCGTTATTCAAAACTGAACAGGAAGCACCCAAACGTCCCTCAACTGATGAGCAGATAAAAAATTGTGATACAATGGAATATGACTCAGCAATAAAAATGGAATGAATAACTGCTACATGCAAAAGTGTGGCTAAGTCTCAAAAACACTGTGTTGAGCATGACAATATAGAAATGACATTGTAATCTGTAATGTCAGAAGGCAGATCAGTGGCTGCCCAGGGCCTGGCTGCGGAGTGGGGTTTGACTGGGAAGGGGACCAAAAAAACTTTGGGGGGTAATGGAAACATTCTATATCTTGATTGTGATGGTAATTGCACAACTGTATATATTTGTCAAAACTCAGCAAAATATACACTTAAAATGGGACCATTTCATTGTATGTAAATTAAATCTGAATAAAATTCATTTAAAGAAAAAGAGACTTGGGACTTCCCTGGGTGGTGCAGTGGATCAGAATCTGCATGCCATGCAGGGGACACGGGGTGGATCCCTGGTCCGGGAAGATCCCATGTGCCACGGAGCAACTAAGCCCGTGCGCCACAACGAAGAGTAGCCCGCTCTCGCTGCAACTAGAGAAAGCCCGCGCGCAGCAACAAAGACCCAACGCAGCCAAAAACAACAACAACAAGACCCAGAGACTTAAAAAGTAAATGGTGAAAATCAAAAGGTCAATAGAATACTAAGAAAATAGATGAGAAATGATGGAGCTGAGGAGGGTGGTCCAGGATGTTCAACTTCATGTACACAGAAGTTCCAGAATTAGAGAATAGAGAAAACAGAGCAAACAGAGAAAAAGTTCTTAAAAACAAAGAAACAAACAAAAAATTGTAGAAAATGAAAGGGCCCCTCAAGCACAGATCAGGGTGAATGAAAAAGGAATCCCCATCTAGACTTGTTCTTGTGAAATTTCAGAGTGTTAGGGATAAAGAGACATCTTCAAAGCATCTGGAGATAAAATTCCAGTGACTTCTCCAGAGCTGTGCCTTCGAAATCCTGAGGAAAAGTTTGGAATCTAGAAACCAATGCCAAGTTATGAATGCAAATTAAAGGCCTTTTTCGATACGCAGAGACATCCCTTGCTGAGGATGTGCCTAGAATACACTTCAGCACACGAAGCCAGGAACCAAGAACAGGAAAAGCACGGGACCAGGGGGCCATGGGTGACGTCCGCAGTGACGGCCGGGCAGCGGGCCTGAGCAGCAAAGAGGCCAGGGGCTCTGAGACAGACAGCTGCAGGGAGAAGGGCAGGCTCTGGGGGCTTCTACGATCTAGAAGCAAAGCATGAAAAAGCATTTTCAATCTGTTCTAACTGTAAAGAGCAATCTTGACAATGTACAAGTAAAAGTCTGGGTGATGGGAGTTGGGAGGTGGGTGGAAGGCGGAGAGGCAGAGGAAAGGACAGGACTCCTGTCTTCCGTTGGGGGAAAGGATAGCGATACCGTCCAAAGCTGGCGGGACAAGATATAAAGGTTTAAGGATTGTATATTGTTTAACGCCACACAGGTACTCGAGGACAACCTACAAGAATAATATAATAAATGGAGGTGGGAGGAGACGTGAAAGGGTAAGTGAGAATATGTTCCCTGCCCTCACCTGATGTGGCCCTGACGTCTGACTCTTGCCGTCTGTCCAATCTTGCCTCCTACCGCCTTCCTCTCGATCGTTCGTAAGCTCCCTGACTTGTCTCCTTGCTGTTTCTTCAACTTGCCAAGTTTGTCCCTGCTCAGGGCATTGGTACCTGCCAAGCCAGTAGAGGCAGGTTGGGCAGCCGAGATTCCACAGAAGCACATTCATCCCGGCATCTCACCGGCTCGCGCCTTTCTGAGCCACAAGGGTCAGCCCTGATGCTGAAGGTCCCTTGCTCACCCGGTCCGAGAGAGTGGTAAATTCACCCTTGTCCACTTGTATTCTGCAAAAATAGTAGACAGACTTCCCATGTACTCTGTCTCATTTCCCCCAGTGTTAACATTGTTATGTCTTATACCTTAAACACTTAAAAAAATGATTTATAGGGCTGTCCTTCCTCCCCCACTTATTCTTTTTTTTTTTTTTTTTTTGGCCGCACGGCGTGGCTTGTGGGATCTTAGTTCCCTGACCAGGGATTGAACCCAGGTCCCTGGCAGTGAGCACTAACCCTGGAGCGCCGGGGAATTCCCTATTTATTCTTTCTTTATATCACTATGGACTCGTGGATACTTACATTACTCTGTAACTCATAAGCAAATAGCATTGTTATTAATTTTGCCACGCATATAGTTCCAGCTTTGGCCACTAGGAGCTCCCTCAGGTCGACTCCTGAGTACCCATCCTTTTTGGAGCACTTCCTTACTTTCTGGCGATGCAGGACACTCCAGGCTCATCCTGGACTTTCCCTGCCCTAGCCCTGGAATCAGCCACTTAAGCCCATGTATACGTGTTGGTTGACTTGGAGCGCTCTCTGCCCCAGGTACGAAGAAAGGAAGAGGGTGTGGTGAGAAGGAAGGGCACCCCTGCCCTCTCCTCCCGCCCCCGGACCCAGAGACAGGTTCTCTCCGGCTCTCTATTCTTCCCTTCAGGAAGGGTGTTGCTAACAGCAGGTGGGGTGGGCTCTCGGTGGACTGCGCCCCGCTGCCCCCGTCAGTACTCAGTACCAGCTGTGTTTGGGGTGTAGAGCTTGTGCTCAGAGCGTCACCGGAAGAGGATGAGCTAACTGCCAACCGCGAAAGCTACGGCCTGTCAGCATCCCGAGCCCCCACTCACAGGCACCTGGTCCCCTTCCAGATCTCTGGGGGCCGGAGAACAGTGGGAGGGGAGCCCCAACTGGAGGGAGTCCAATCCCTACTGGCTCGAAGACTTTCTTACTAAGTCACAAGCTTAGTACATGAAAAATTCATTTTTTTTCCAGGTCGTTCTAATCAGTATTTATCTCTATTTGTGTTTCAACTCTGACGTTTAATCTTGCAAGTAAGAGAACGTGCTGCTCAAACTGGCTTAAGCTAAACAGGTTTCGGGGACTCAACTGAAAAGACGTGGTTGGACCGCAGGTGCAATTTGACGAGGGTTCTGGCTCCATTTCTCATCAAAATAACAACCGCCACAGCGGCGCGCCCAGACTGGACCACCAGCCACTCAGGCGCGGCGACGCCTGTGGGCCGCTCCTGGAACCTGCCGCGTTCCCGCAGGGCTGCACTGGGAGGGGCAACTCGGCGAGGCCACGTGACCCAGACTCGGCCAATCGGGGCGGCCGCCGCCGCCGCCGCCGCCGCCGCCGCCGCCGCCGCCGCCGCCGCCGCCGCCGCCGCCGCCGCCGCCGCCAGGCTGCGGGCGCTTCTGCGCACGTCCGGCCCGAGGCCGCGCCGGCGCCCCGGATTGGCCGAGGCCGGATTACACGGCCGCGCCCTCGCCGCAAGGTCGGCTGCAAGGACGGCTGGCTGGGCCCGTGAGTCGCGGCTCCGCGGCGATCTTGGGTGCGGCCGGGCCCGGCGGAGACATGGAGGCCATTAGGACGCGGGGCGGGAGGAGCGGGGCCCCCTGCCGGCGACGGATGCAGGGCTCGTCAGCGGCCGCGGGGATGGTGGTACTTTCTCTTCTGGCGAGGGCGGCGCGCACCTGCCGGAGGCGCGCAAGGAGGCCGGCCGCGGAGCTGCGGGCGGGAGGGGTGGCTGCGCGCCTGTGGGGGGCGGGGCGGGGGCGGCGACGGCGGGACCGGGGCCGTCAGCTCCGTCAGCTGCATCCGAGCGAGCGTCACCAGCGCCGCGTGCCCCGCAGCAGGAGGCCAGGCCGCCGGCGCTTCTGGGCCTCGGGCCGGAGTCGGTGGGAGAAATCCCGTCGCTGAACTGTTAGAAGATACATTTTTTTTACATCTTTATTGGAGTATAACTGCTTTACAGTGGTGTGTTAGTTTCTGCTGTATAACAAAGTGAACCAGTTATACATATACATCCATCCCCACATCTCCTCCCTCTTGCGTCTCCCTCCCTCCCACCCTCCCTGTCCCACCCCTCTAGGTGGTCACAAAGCACTGAGATATCTCCCTGTGCTATGCGGCTGCTTCCCACAAGCTATCTGTTTTACATTTGGTAGTGTACATATGTCCATGCCACTCTCTCACTTCATCCCAGCTTACCCTTCCCCCTCCCCGTGTCCTCAAGTCCATTCTCTACGTCTGCGTCTTTATTCCTGTCCTGCCCCTAGGTTCATCAGAGCCATGGTTTTTTTCTTAGATTCCATAGATATGTGTTAGCATACAGTATTTGTTTTTCTCTTTCTGACTTACTTCACTCTGTAGGACAGACCGTAGGTCCATCCACCTCTCTACAAATAACTCAATTTTGTTGCTTTTTATGGCTGAGTAATATTCCACTGTATATATGTGCCACATCTACTTTATCCATCCATCTGTCGATGGAAGAAGGTACGTTTTTATCTTGTAGGGACTTTGTACACCAAACCGAAATTCCTAATTTTAGTTTTGCCATTAAATGTCATTGAGGCTTTCAAGTTGTATGAGAAATGTTAACAGTAGCTTCTGAAACATTAATTTTATTTTGTTAATAATGGGAAGAGGTACAGGCTAAAGCACTTCCGTGAGAGGTGTTAGTTGCTAAAGCTGTCATCCTGCCATGAAAACCAAGGCCACTTCTCAGGGCAAGTGAAGTCTTTCCAGGAGGGTCATCTTCAGCAGGAAAAGAGCTGTGGCCAGGCGAGCAGCAAGACTGATGTGTATGCTTATGTGAAAAAAATACCTTCTGCCTGGACATGCAGCCCCAAATAATTGATCCTGAGGCCGAAAATCCCAACTCAAATGCCTGTCCTTGGGACACTGGAAACGGGCCAGTGTTCGGCCCCAAACCCAGTCCCTGTACATTAGTTTAAAAGGCCATTGTTGGGACTTCCCTGGCGGTCCAGTGGCTAAGACTCTGTGCTCCCAATGCAGGGGGCCCAGGTTCGATCCCCTGTCAGGGAACTAGATCCCACATGCCGCAACTAAGGGTTCGCGTGCTGCAACCAGGACCTGGCGCAGCCAAATAAATAAATAAACATTTTTAAAAATTAAAGAAAGAAAAGGCCATTGTGGTCCCCACCTTTACATTTGCCATTGTCACCACTTCTTTTCACTCTCAACCTTAGCCAAAACTGTCAACTTACTTTTTGAAGAATGGAAATATAAAGGGACGTCCTCTAGTAAAGTCCTAGAGGATAGAAGTGGCATCCGTTAGGCCAGGAAGACAGCACCTAGGTTTCTAAATGGATTCTTCTGTCTGCAGTTACCATGTGTTGCCAGCAGACAACGGGCACTGCTTTGCCTCTTCAAATTACACTTTTCCAGAACATTCAGAAAACCCTGCACAAGCACCTAAGAACAACGGAGCAAGTGCTCTTGCCTTTGGGACAGGCTCCAGGCCTGTGTCCCAGCCAGCTCCCGAAGCCATCACTTGCTTATGGGAAGAGTCACAGGAAGGAGGCTTAGACCCCTGGGGGTTCAAGGTCAAAGGAGAGAGGCTGAGGGGTAATGGAGGCTGCTGCCTCCCTACTGAGATAGCAGCTGGTAGTGGAGAGGCAAGCCTTTGCTTGGGAAGGGGAAACCACGCTTCCCGCTCCTGCCTGGGGAAGGCAGCCTCTGACAGCAGTTCCAAACTCAGCCAATGATTGTTTTTAGTTTTGGTATTTTCAATTACGAAAAAGTTCACACAAAATCCACACGTACACAGGTAGAGAAAAGAGCACAGCAGATCCCTAAACATCCTTCATTAGTTCAGGGGTTAAAAAGAACCATGGAGGCTTCCCCAGTGGCGCAGTGGTTGCGACTCCGCCTGACGATGCAGGGGACGCGGGTTCGTGCCCCGGTCCGGGAAGATCCCACATGCCGCGGAGCGACTGGGCCCGTGAGCCACGGCCGCTGAGCCTGCGCGTCCGGAGCCTGTGCTCCGCAACGGGAGAGGCCACAACAGTGAGAGGCCCGCGTACCGCAAAAAAAAAAAAAGAACCATAGAATAGCTTTGCCTGTTCTAGAAGTCCAGTAAAAGATGCACTCCTTCACATCTGGCTTCAGCCTAGTGTCTGTGAGAGCCACCCATGTTACAGTGTTTAGCTTCTTTTGATTGCAGTATAGTATTCTGTTGTACAGATATACTACAGTTTATCCATTCGTAATTGTTGATGGACATTTGGGTGATTTCCAGTTTGGGGCTGGAATAAAGCAGCTATGAACACTTGGGTACAAATCTTTGCATTTTCATTTCTCAACAAGACAACTTTTTGGTAAACCTTTTGCTTCATCCTGAACATCCTTCCCTGGAATAGGGCTCTGGTTACACAGAAGAAACAGGTGTGCTGACTTAGGAGCCAAGACCATCACCCAAGTCAGTCGGGTTTCCGATTTCTGAGTTAGTCTCAGCTGAGTTGTATTTTTGACCACGGAACACGTGCACAAGAAAGTACATTCAAAGGTACCAAGAGGCATAGACCCAACTTCCACTCCAGTCTCTCAGCCCTACAGGTCCCCTTCCCAGAGGCCACGACTCTTACCAGTTTCTTTTGTAACCTTCTAGAAATGTCTTATGCACATAAAAGCAGATAGGCAGCTCCTTCTCTCCTTTTACATATGCCGCATTCCATGCACAGTGTCGTGTTCCTTGTTTTTTACAATTTTAGAGGTCATTCCATACTGGCACATACAGGGCTGCCTTTGGCTACTAAAAGGTAGGTGTTTCATCTTCAACTAAGCAACTCACCCTAGAACAAGGGTCCCCAACCAGGGAACCAGAGAACAAGGGTTCCCTGTTAGGAACCGGGCGCACAGCAGGAGGTGAGTGGCGGGTGAGCTCTGCCTCCTGTCAGACCAGCAGCAGCATCAGATGCTCATAGGAGCGCGAACCCTACTGTGAACCGCGCGTGCGAGGGGTCCAGGCTGCGTGTTCCTGTGAGCACCTAATGCCTGATGATCTGAGGGGGAGCTGAGGCGGTGACGCTGGCGCTGGGGAGGGGCCACAAATACAGGTCATCATTAGCAGAGAGGTCTGACTGCACAGAGAACATCATAAATCAATCGCTTGCAGACTCATCAAAACCCTATCAGTGAGTGGCGAGTGAAAACAAGCTCAGGGCTCCCGCTGATTCTGCATTATGATGAGTTTTATAATTATTTCATTATATATTACAATGTAATGATAATAGAAATAAAGTGCACAATAAATGTAGTGTGCTTGAATCATCCCGAAACCATCCCTTCTCCCCCTTCCGTGGAAAAACTGTCTTCCACAAAACCGGTCCCTGGTGCCAAAAAGGTTGGGGACCACCGCCCTAGAAGGATGTACTTTCATTTAGGTCACGGAAAGGAGATTTTAAAAGGAAGTAAAACTTGTTTTTGAACCACAGCATAGGTAGAGGCAAATAGATAAATTATCTTTATGAAAATAACATTTTGAGCTTCTTAAATTCAGGAAATGAAAAATGTCCTGAATACAGGAAAAATTTCTTCCTAGATACAGCACAAAAAGCACAATCCATAAAAGAACAAATCAATAAATTAAACTTCTTTTGGGAATTCCCTGGCGGTCCAGTGGTTAACACTTGGCGCTTTCATTGCCACGGGCCCGGGATCGATCCCTGGTCAGGGAACTAAGATCCCACAAGCCGTGCGGCGCGGCCAAAAAAAATAACCTTTCATAGGCTGTTAAGATCGTGTCAGGTGTCCCGACTCACTGCAGTGCTGCTGCCTCTGAATAGTTCCCCTAACGATGCACAGAAACGAAAGCGCACCGCTAATGCTTCCACGGCAGCCGCGTGGCAGCTGGGCTGGACAGCAGCGGGGGGGGGGGGGGGGGGGGGGGGCGCGCCCAACCCGCCTGCCTTGTGGGAGGTGAGGGGTTGAGCACGTGGTGTCCTCTCAGCCGTGACACTGAACGTCTGACCAAAGGCAGGGGTCCCCCGGAGGGCCAGCCGCTGGGCCCCAGCCCATTGTCTCCGATTCAGTAGGTCTGGGCCAAGACCTGATAATATGCATCTCTAACTCCAGATAGTGCTGAGGAAGGATACGCAGAGGATACAGAGGCAGAGGGCAATCAGGAAGCTGGGGGACAGAAATGGGGTTTGGAGAGGAACTGTGGCTTCAGAGACTCGCAAGGGTCACTGCGGTCAGGAGTTGCGTCACCATGGGGCCGGGGGTGCAGTGACCCAGGTCTGTGCTGCAGGTTCAGTTCTCAGCCCCTCTCCAGGTCCGACCCTCACCCGGAGGGTGAGCCCTTGGAAGCCTTGCTGACACCCTTGTCTTAACTTGTTTGGAGCTCCTGCCACCTGGTGGCCAGAGAGGGCACTACAATGAGCAGTGGGGACCCCTCAGTCCAAAGGCCCAGGATTCTGGAGGCTGCGATCACTGTGAGGTTAAATCTAAGGAAAGAATTTTCTTAGAGTCTGAATTTCAATTATCAAAACACACGAAGACAGGCATACAGAATAGTTATAATAAATATTTTAAGTTATATTTTCAAATACCAAAGCATAAGTGTTAGTATTTGATTTTTGGAAAAAACACAGCATTTTTTTTCCCTTAACATAAATATTTGGCTTATGGAAATAAAACTCACTTAAAATGAACTCTTTTAGGCACTTGGGGATAGAAAGTACAGGAAAATATAATACAACTTTACTGTACTGCTACTTACAAGAGAGCAACCAAAATTATATCTGATTAAACATCCTATTTTCAACTGTCAGAATTACTGACCTAAGAAAAAATACTGTGACCAAATATATCCACATAACATTTTAAATTCCAGTGTATCTTAAATGGGAACGATTTCACTGATAATAGTTCTTAAGATTTCAAATTCTTTTCAGTCTTTCACTGAGATATTAAGTTTCAGTAGACAGAACCCAAAGAAAGAACATTCCTTTTAATCACTTTGTCTTTCTTCTTTTTAAATACTCAAGAACTTTCTTGGTGGGCATTTAAGCAAGAAAGAACCAATAACCCAGGAACCTAGCAGTGCACGTAGACTAAAAAAAAGAATGTGCTGATTTGGTATGAGAAGCTGACATTTAATTTGAAGGTGGCTGTCGATTGCTGGCAGACCTCTCAGTGAATTGCATGAGTTTGCCATAAAATACAGAAGCCACTCAGTGAAAGTTATTTATTTCAAAAACTGCTGGGTGTGAAGAACTGTCCCAGGAGAGCACTGGGCACGGTGCTTAGAGAATACATTCTTCTTGCTGTTAAAGGCTTGCTTGTGAGGGTCCTCGGCTGTTGACAGAAAGGTGCCCTGTGACGAGATTTAAAGGCCACGAATCCCAGTCCAGGTGAGGACGTGGCTTGGGTGTTCGCTCCCCCCAGCTGTTGCGCTGAGGCTCTGCTCCCAGGACTCTGGTCACGGGGCGGGCGGCAGGGCCT
Source organism: Globicephala melas (assembly GCF_963455315.2). Taxonomy (NCBI): domain Eukaryota; kingdom Metazoa; phylum Chordata; class Mammalia; order Artiodactyla; family Delphinidae; genus Globicephala; species Globicephala melas. The sequence continues at coordinate 379,926 of NC_083328.1, read as the reverse complement.
GCAGGTGCTGTAGCAGCTGCTCGCAGTGGGTGGGTGAACGATGCTTATGGAGGACGGCCTCCATCTCTCTCACCAGGAGGTCAGGGAAGAGGACACTGCCTGCTTTGAGGGCCTCTGCAAAACAGGAAAACACCTTTATGATGCCAGGAATAAATATTAAGCCAAGCTTAGCTTCATATTAAAGTTACAGCAGCCGTAAACAGAGCAGACTGCAGAGCAAGGGAAGTGATGGGGGTTAGGAGGGCATTGCATAACGATTAAGGGGTCAGTACTCAAGAAGACATAACGATCCTTACCACGTATGAGCCCAGTAACACAGTGTCAAACAACGTGAGGCAAAGCTGATAGCTCCTAGGAGAAACAGATTAATCCACCATTGCGGCTGGAGACTCCCATGCCCCTCTCTCAGAAACGGACAGACCCAGCAGGCAGGAAATCGGTAAGTACACCCCAGAGGACCCCACAAGCACCATCAATCAGTCAAATATCTACAGACTATCTCATCCAACAGTAGCAGAGCACACGTTCTTCTCAAGCGCCCATGGAACAGTCACTAAAATAGGCCACATTCGGGCCATAAAACACACCTTCACAAATATAAAAGGACAGAAATCATACAACCTCTGCTCTCAGACAGCATGGAATTGAACTGGACATCAGCAACGAAGAGATAATCGGAAGGTCCCCGAGTATCTGGAGATGAAACACATTTGCAAATACCACAACGGTCCAAGAAGAAATCTCAGGAAAAATTACAAAATATTTTGAACTAAATGAAAACGAAAACACAACTTATCAAAATTTGTGGGACGCAGCAGAAGCAGTGCTTACAGGGAAACTTATACCATTGAATGCACACATTAAAGAAGGATCTAAAAGCAATAATCTAAATCACCTTAGGAAACTAGAAAAAAGAGCAAATTAAATCCAAAGTTAGCAGCAGAAAAGAAGAAGCAGAGCATAAATCAGTGAAATCTGAAACAGAAAATCAATAGGATCATCCACAGAACCAAACATTGGTTCTCTGACAACTCCTTGCCCACAACTCTGATAACCCAGGTGAAATGCACCAATTCTCTGAAAGGCATAATCTGCCAAAACTCACACGAGAATAGACACTCGCAGTGGACCTACACCCGCTCAAGAAACTGAATCAATAATCAATAACCTTCCCAAACAGAAAGCACCAGCCCCAGTAGGTGAACCAGTTGAGTTCAGGAGCGAATTCTGCCAAACCTTTAAGGAAGAAATGAAACCAATTCTCTGCAATCTCTTCCAGAAGACAGAAGCACAGGGAACACGTGCTAACTCATCCTATGAGACCAGCATTACCCCGATACAAACTCAGAAAAAGATGCTACAGGAAAAGAAAACTACAGACCAATATTTCTCACAAACATAGATGCAAAAATCCTCAACAAAATATTAGCAAATCAAATCCAACAATGTATAAAAAGCATCACATACCAAGACCGAGTGAGATTTACCCCAGGTGTGCAAGGCTGCTTCAACACTTCAAACATCAATTAACGTAATCCATCACATCAACAAGCTAAAAGAGGCACCACATGATCACATCAATAGACGCAGAAAAGCATTTTGACAAAGTCTAACACCCACTCATGAGTAAAAACATTCCGTAAACTAGGAATAGAGGGCAACTTCCTCAATAATGAATATCTATGAAAAAATCTACAGTTAACATGACACTTAGGGTAAGAAACTTGAAACTTTCCCACTATAATCAGGAACAAAGCAAGGATGTCCCCTCTCACCACTCTTTTTCAACACCAAACTGGATGTCCTAGCTAATGCGATAAGATAAGAAAAGGAAATGAAAGATAATATACACATTGGCAAGGAAGAAATAAACTGTCTTTGTTTACAGATGACATGACCGTTTATGTTGAAATTGGGAAGAATTGACAAACTCCTGGAACTAATAAGTGATTATAGCAAGGTTGCAGGATACAAGGTTAACATACAAAAGTCAATCACTTGGACTTCACTGGTGGTGCAGTGGTTAAGAATCCACCTGCCAATGCAGGGGACACGGGTTCGAGCCCTGGTCCGGGAAGATCCCACATGCCGCGGAGCAACTAAGCCCATGCGCCACAACTACTGAGCCTGCACTCTAGAGCCCGCATGCCACAACTACTGAAGCCCGCACGCCTAGAGCCTGTGCTCCGCAACAAGAGAAGCCACCGCAATGAGAAGCCCGTGCACACAGCAACGAAGAGTAGCCCCCACTCGCCACAACTAGAGAAAGCCCACGTGCAGCAACGAAGACCCAACACAGCCAAAAATAAATTTTAAAAAGTCAATCACTTTCCTATACACCAGATATGAATGAGTGCAATCTGAAATTAAAACAATACCATTTACAGTAGTACCTTCCAAAATGAAATACCTTGGTATAAATCTAACAAAATGTATAGAAGATCTATATGAGAAAATTTACAAAACTCTGATGAATGGAATTAAAGAAGAACTAAATAAATGGAAAGATATTTCATGTTCATGGACTGGAAGACTCACTATTATCAAGATATCAGTTTTTCCCAACTTGATCTATATATAGATTCAATGCAATCCCAATTAAAATCCCAGCAAATTATTGTGTGGATATTAACAAACTAACACAATATTGAAGGAGAAAAACAAAGTTGGAGCACTGACACTACCCAACTTCAAGACTTTCTATAAAGCCACAGTAATCAAGACAGTGTGGTACTGGCAAATAGATCAATGGAACAGAACAGAGAGACCAGAAATAGGCCCACATAAATACTGTCAACTGATCTTTGACAAAGAAATAAAGGCGATACAATGGAGCAAAGACAGTCTTTTCACAAATGGTGATAGAACAAATGGACATCCACATCCAAAGAACAAAAAACAACAAAAAAATCTAGACACAGACCTTACCTCTTTCATGACAATTAACTCAAAATTGATGATAGACATAAATATAAAACTCCTAGAATATAACATAGGAGAAAACCTAGGTGACCTTTGGGTATGGCAATAATTTTTTAGATAAACACCAAAAGTATAATCCATGAAAGAAATAATTGATAAGCTGGACTTCATTAAAATTAAAAACTTTTGCCACAGATTGAGAGAAAATATTTGCAGAAGATACATCTGATATATATGGAAACACAAAAGACCCCGAATAGCCAAAGCAATCCTGAGAAAGAAAAACGGAGCTGGAGGAATCAGATGCCCTGACTTCAGACTATACTACAAAGCTACAGTAATCAAAACAGTATGGTACTGGCACAAAAACAGAAATATAGATCAATGGAACAGGACAGAAAGCCCAGAGATAAACCCACGCACCTATGGTCAACTAATCTATGACAAACGAGGCAAGAGTATACAATGGAGAAAAGACAGTCTCTTCAATAAGTGGTGCTGGGAAAACTGGACAGCTGCATGTAAAAAAATGAAATTAGAACACTTCCTAACACTATACACAAAAATAAACTTGAAATGGATAAAAGACCTAAATGTAAGGCCGGACACTATAAAACTCTTAGAGAAAACATAGGCAAAACACTCTTTGACATAAATCACAGCAAGATCTTTCTTGATCCACTTCTTAGAATAATGAAAATAAAAACAAAAATAGACAAACGAGACCTAATTAAACTTAAAGCTTCTGCACAGCAAAGGAAACCATAAACTAAACGAAAAGACAACCCACATAGTGGGAGAAAATATTTGCAAATGAAGCGACCGACAAGGGACTAATCTCCAAAATATACAAACAGCTCATGCAGCTCTATGTCAAAAGAGAAAACAACCCAATCCAAAAATGGGCAGAAGATCTCAACAGACATTTCTCCAAAGAAGACATACAGATGGCTAACAGGCACATGAAAAGATGCTCAACATTGCTAATTATTAGAGAAATGCATATCAAAACTACAGTGAGGTATCACTTCACACCAGTCAGAATGGCCATCATCAAAAAGTCTACAAACAATAAATGTTGGAGAGGGTGTGGAAAAATGGAACCCTCCTACACTGTTGGTGGGAATGTAAATTGGTACAACCATTATGGAGAACAGAATGGAGGTTCCTCAAAAAACTAAAAGTAGAACTACCATATGATCCAGCAACCCCAATCCTAGGCATATATCTGGAAAAACCTCCAATTTGAAAAGATACATGCACCCCAATATTCATAGCAGCACTATTTACAATAGTCAAGACATGGAAGCAGCCTAAATGTCCATCGACAGATGAGTGGATAAGGAAGATGTGAGAATATTACTCAGCCATAAAAAAAGAATGAAATAATGCCGTTTGAAGTGACATGGATGGACCTAGAGATCGTCATACTAAGTGAAGCAAGTCAAAGAAAGACAAATATCATATGATATTGCTTATATGTGGAATCTAAGAATATTATACAAATGAACTTATTTACAAAACAGAAATAGAGTCAGAGATGTAGAAAACAAACTATGGTTACCAGCGGGGAAAAGAGGGGAGGGATAAATTGGGAGACCGGGATTGACACATACACACTACCATATATAAAATAGATAACTAATAAGGAACTACTGTATAGCAAAGGGAACTCCACTCAATACTCTGTAATGACCTATATGGGAAAAGAATCTAAAAAAGAGTAGATGTATGTATATGTATAACTGATTCACTTTGCTGTACAGCAGAAACTAACACAACATTGTAAATCAACTCTACTCCAATAAAAATTTAAAAAATAAAAAATTAAAGGGAAACAAAAAAATTAACAATGAAGTCTTAAGAAAGACAGATCTGATAAAGGACTATTATCTATAATACACAAATCTTAAAACTCAACAATATGAAAACAAACAACCCAATTTAAAAATGGGCCAGGGACTTCCCTGGTGGCGCAGTGGTTAAGAATCTGCCTGCCAATGCAGGGGACACGGGTTCGATCCGTGATCTGGGAAGATCCCACATGCCACGGAGCAACTAAGGCCGCATGCCTAGAGCCCTGTTCCACAACAAGAGAAGCCACCACAATGAGAAGCCCGCGCACCACAACGAAGAGTAGCCCCCAAACGCAGCCAAAAAAAAAAGGGGGGGCAAAGACCTTAACAGACACCTCATCAAAGAAGATATACAGATGTAAAATAAGCCTATGAAAAGATACTTCACATGATATGTCACCAGAGAAATGCAAATTAAAATGAGATATCGCTACACACCTATCAGAATGGCCAGAATCAGAACACCACATGCTGGCAGAATGGGGAATGACACGGACTCTCATCATTGCTGGTGGGAATGCAAAATAGTGTGTCCACGAAGACAGTTCGGTGATTTCTTACAAAAATAAGTATACTCTTACGATATGATCCAGCAATCACATTCCTTGGTATTTACCCAAAGGAGCTGAAAACTTACGTTGGCAAAAAACCTGCACACAGATGTTTAGAGAAGCTTTATTCATAATCGCCAAAATTTGGAAGCAACCAAGATGCCCCTCAGTAGGTGAATGTATAAATAAACAGGTTCATTCAGACAATGGAATATTAGTGCTAAAAAAAAAAAAAAAAAAGAGCTCTCAAGCCATGAGAAAACATAGAGGAATCTCAAATGCTCATTACTAAGTGAAAGAAGCAATTCGAAAAGGCTACAGACTATATGATTTCAAGTACGTGACGTTCTGGAAAAGGCAAAACTATGGAGACAGTGAAAGATCAGTGGTCGCTAAAGTTGGGAGGGCGGACAGACGGACAGACGGACAGGTGGGGCACAGAGGAATGTTAGGGCAGTGAAACTATTCTGTATGAGACTGTGAATGCAACGATGGATACATGTCATTATTGGGAGGGCGGACAGACGGACAGACGGACAGGTGGAGCACAGAGGAGTGTTAGGGCAGTGAAACTATTCTGTATGAGACTATGAATGCAACGAGGGATACGTGTCATTACATGCTTGTCCAAACCACACAATGTACGGCGCCCAGAGTGACCCCTAACGTAAACCATGGACTTGGGGTGACCGTGGCGTGTCTGTGAGGCTTACTGACTGGACCAGATGCAGCACCCGGGGGGGCTGCTGATCACGCGGGAGGCTGTGCATGGTGGGGCGCAGGTGTGAGGGAGTCTGTGTACCCGCTGCTCACCGTCTGTACGAACCGTGCGGTCTGTACGAACGGGGAGGGCGACGGCTGGCCAGGAACCCCAGTCGGGCACACGTGCCGACCCCTGGTGCAAAGCCAAGGCAGACAACCCGTCTGCTCTCAGCTGTTGCCGTTGTAAGCAGTTTCCATTGGTCTCGAATTCACAGTTTGTTTCCGTTCCCCGGAGAGCAGCGACGTGGTGCCCTACAACGGGGCACCTGAACCTGCGGGTGGCCTGGGCAGGGGCTCTCAAAGGGTGCCCCAGGGTTTTGGGGGGCCCTGAGACCCTTCAGAGGGTGTGAGTCAGAACTCCGTCCACAGTGACACGAAGGGCACGACCCCCGCCTCACGGGGCGCCCTCCGCACTGAGGGCTCAAGGCCAGGGCGGCACGAGCGCTGGCCGGGCTCTGGGGAGTGAGTCACTGCAGGAGTCAGTTATGTCCTCAGAGGAGCATAAAAATCATCTACTTCATGAAATCTCAACCCCTGAGCACCCAACTTTAGTAAACTCATTCCGATGAAGTCTGGATTTTCTAGGGACTGACAGCGTCTGCCCTCCACCGAGCGCCCAGCGCGGGTGGTCACAGATCACGCCGTGGCTGGATCTGCTCTCTGTCTGCTTCCTGGTCGTCCCTCCTCTGCATCCTTCTCGTTCTCCTTTCTTGACTTCTTTTGGGTTATCTGGACAGTTTTTAGAACTCCACTCTAAACTGAAGTCTGTTTATGGCCATCTCAGCCACGTGGCTTCGCTCACACGTCGGTGGTGGTTCAGGGGATACGACACGTGTCCTTCCTTTTTAGCTTTTCAGCACCCTGGGATGGAACGGGAGGCACACGCGTGTGCAATGGGGCCGAGGGCTGGGCAGCTCCCAGACACCACTTTTTACTTGAAAGAATGACCAGTGACAACTGCCTCTTGTTATTCAGACTTGGGGACTCAACAGGATGCTTTCTTGTAAGCGAATGAAGCGACAGTATTTGTGGCTGATGATAAAATTGAAGCTCTCAAGCAGTAATAAGAATTATAGAAACTTGTTTCTGCCACCAAAAGCCTGACAGCCTCCTGAAGCTGTTCTTCCCAAGACTCTTCTGAGCTTGACGCCAACAGTGACTTTTTGACACTGAGAACAGAGCGCGTCCAAGTTAATGAGCACGCGGGGCGGATAGATGGACTTGAGCGGAACGGGTGTGGTTCCACAGTGGCTCCAGGGTCTACACTCCAAGGAACCTTGAGGAGACTACCACCTGTCCAGTCAGGGTGCGGTAAGGGAGAGGACCGCTATCAAGATACTCTTCTCTTCCAACTGCATCTGTGTGGGCCGTTTGTTTTTCACATACTTTAACCAAACGACACGCATCACAACCGACGCAACGCAGAGATGTGCGTCTGGTTGTCTTCTATCAGCTCGACGTTAGAGAGATTCACAAAAATGTAAAATAATGCCACTGCTCTTGTTATTTTGTTTTACAAAACGCATCTTTCAAAACCACGTTATTTATGTTAAAATGTAATGGTTGTTATTTTAAAGAAATTAATCAGTACCTTAACATTTTCTCAAGTTTTAACTTCTACCACGGTGAACACCAGGGGCCGTAACCCACAGGACACAAGCTCGTTGGGACCCGCAGTAACTCGGAGGACACGGGTTGCAAGACTGCGGGCCCAAGGGAGTCCGGGCGCCCGGCCAGCTGCTCCCGTGCGGCTGGCCCGAGTATGGGGATGAAGCTCTTACCGAGAACTGCGTCCTGGATGGCGCTCTCAGGGTCGTCGAGGTACACGAGCAGCTCCCTGTACAGGTGCTGAATGTTGCTCTGGTAATAGCACTTGCCGGCCTCGTTCCCGACACGCTCCAACCAGGTGGCCAAGGAGGTGGTGGCCGCCAGCCTCACCTCATTGGAAACGTCATCCAGGCGTTTTAAGAGTTCTGCAAGGAGGGACCAGACAGGAGTGTGAGGAGAGGTTCCAGGGCAGGCGGCTCCCAGCTAAGCTCTCAGCACTTGTGGAGCACCGGCCCCTGGCCTGGGAAACCCACAGGCGGGTGCTGGGGAGGGGCTGGTGGTAGCGGGTGTTCCGGGACCCTCAGCCACTCTGGCCCAGGGGTGGACTCCGTGGACACGGAGTGAAGGTGTGCTTCACACCCGGCGTGGGCGTCTTCGCCCTCTGACCTGCAAGGCGGCCGGGGTCCCCCCGGCTCCCAGATGCTCAGACTCAGAGTCACACACAGGCCTCACACCCCATCCTCCCCAAGGAGCAGACGGCACAGGAAGGACGTCTGCTGACCCCGCTTTCTGCCCACCGTGGCTCTGGGGACAGAGCTGAGGGCCCGGTGACACGACGGCCACCAGCTACATCAGCTGTGTTTCTGCTGAGCCTCTGGGACCAGATGTCCCACTCCTGAAAGTGGACTAACAGTCCTTCCTGATCCGCAGAAACGCTTCCTGTGAACGGGTGAGACTTCTATCAATGCGTGCTGTTCTCACAGATCTACACGACGCGCCTGCGGGCCTCTCACTGCTGTGGCCTCTCCTGCTGCGGAGCACAGGCTCCGGACGTGCAGGCTCAGCGGCCATGGCTCACGGGCCCAGCCGCTCCGCGGCACGTGGGATCTTCCCAGACCGGGGCACGAACGCGCGTCCCCTGCATCGGCAGGCGGACTCTCAACCACTGCGCCCCCAGGGAAGCCCCAAACGTTTATTCTTACACATGCAATAGGTTCCAAGATAACACTTCATTCTAGCTGGAGGTGGCAACAGATGTTACGGCAGGGAATCCAGATGTTCCCACAGGAGGGGCTAAGGGTCGCCACTGCCTCAGGCGTGAGGAACCGCTTTCTGCCGCGTTTGTTAATCCCGCCTGTGGGCAGGGTCCTTCCCGCGGCCTCAGCTCTCAGCTCCTCCAGTTTCTTCGGCTCCTGTTTCTGCCGGCAAGCCTGGTCTTCCTCGTCTGCCTCCTGGGCTGCTTCAGGGGCTGCTTCTTGCCACCCTTGGGGCCAGACGTGGCCCCTGCCGCAGGAAGTGCTCAACTTGTTTGGAACGGCTGTTACCCTTGCAGATTTCCGCGATCCCAACCACACGTGGAAAAGATGGCACTGAGGGCCTGTACCTTCCACCTCCCCCCGCCACCCCCGGCGTGGGCACACCCACCAGCCCCTGAGCTTCTCGGCTGCAGGCCCACCTCCAGCGACGCTGCTCCGCTCGGGGCCGGGTTTCACTTCTGTGGCCGGGACTCATCGGTGCTCTCCGGCTCCAAGAGGCAATGACACGGGGGACGCGAGGCAGGGCTGCAGCCCTCACACCGGAGGCCACGGGGTGGTACCGCGGCCGCCGTGGGCGTCTATGCTCCCACCCAGCCCGCAATTCCAGTCCACAAGACGTCTGTCCTGTTTCTTGTGCTACGTTACTTATTCAGTGACATTCAGTGACGTCATACCTGTCACATCCACGTTTAGACTCATAGCACCGACCTGACCAGAAGTCAAAGCAGCGTTTTCTATTTTTCCTACCAAACAAACAGAGGCGTATGATTGGGAAAGAAGAATGTCCTACCAGGATAAATCATGATGAATTTGTCTGCATCTATCACACCATCAGAGGTCTTTAAAAACACGTTAATGATTCGGCATGAAATCAATCGAGTCATCTGAGAATCTTCTTCCAGGGTGGTTAGAATTTGAGGCATCAACATTTCCTGCACTTCCTGTATCTGCAATAAAAAAACCACACAAGCTGTGGGTCACGGCTGGTGCCACCCTGGTGACAGAGACTGCTACTCACACACTGTGTACTTTGCCCGTCACTGAAGAGACTTGGTTTTGATGCGAGTATGATTGAGTCTGGAAAGCTACTTTGAAATTTCTATGTAAGAAGCAGACCTGAATCTTGATTTTTAAAATCCAGATAATTTGAACATCGGTCAGTTGGTTTTTAAAAAATCTGTTATTCAGCACCGATCCTACACAGCCCACTACTTACTAGCAGGACTGGGTATCGTGTCCAGTAAAGTTTGGGGGGCATTTCAACTTAAGTAACAGCTGTTCAGGTACCACAATGTTTTCCCTACTTCTACTGTTTCCTCAATTCCTCATCTATCTGGAAATATGAATACAAACAACACTCTTGAGTCAGACTCCTGTGATGAAATTCTTTTCTTGTAAACGGTAACAATCACTTAAGAAAACCCCCAGGTGACCCAAGGAAACAACGGGCTTTCCCCCCAGACCTCTGCTCGCCCTCTGGCCCCATAGTCCCGTCCCCTCGGTCTGTCTGGGAGCATCTGCTGCCGCTATCAGCACAGGAGACTCAGGTGAGCGCTCTTCACCTGCGACAGGTGTGCCAGGCAGGCCCCGGAAGCCAGGGCACAGCCTGTTCCCCTCTTGGGTCCAGGATGCATGAGCCCTACCTGCTCATCTGACAGGACTCCGCTGCTGACAAGCGCCCAGAGGCAGGACACAGCCGTTGTACGGATGGCCGCAGCCGTCCTCCCCGCGTGCCACTGCAGATTGGGGACGAAGATGTCCTTGATCAGGGTGTCCAGGTAGCCATGGAACTGTCTGGAGCGGAAGCAGGAGAGAGTGGGTGAGAGGGGCACCCAGACTCCCCGAAGGAAGCACTTTCATTTGGGAAACGGACTGGGCGGAGGGAAACGGCCAAACAGACAAAACGAGCGGAAATCGAACACTGGACGTTGAACGAGAGCCCCCGCGCCCCGGGGTAGTGGCCAGGGAGGGGACGTGGGGCTCTCTCCCACGGCTATCACGGGGCAGGGCTGCACTCGGGCTCCTGCCGCCTCTCCTGGGACTGGACCCTGGGGCTGGGGGTGTTTTCCAGCCTCCCTCCCACTCTGTGGCCGAGGGGCTTCCCCAACACCCCTCCTGGATCTAAGAAAAGGGTGGCCGCGCCACCCCGAGCACCGATGGGGCGTCAAGTCACTCCCACAGGCGGCGACCTTACAGAGATGGGCCTCAAGGTCCCTGCAACCACGTGAGGTCCCTCTGACCACGCCCGCTACCTTGGCAAGAGGGCACTCTGGGGCTGCACGTATGGTCCCATGTGTCAAGACACGGGAGCGGGCGTTCACGGGAGACACGGATGTTCCCGCCAACACAGTCGGGGACCTTCCTCTCGACACGCCGTCAGGACAAACACAAAGCAAAACAAAATCCCAGCCCTGAGCTCCACTGGCTGGCCTGGCCACCCGGCAGCGGAGCCACACGTGAGGCCCCGTCCAAAAGCCCGGGGAAAAGCCTCAGCCCTCCGTATGACTCCTGTACCCCACGGGCCTCTGCTGATGGAGCAAGACGTATTCTGCTGAACAAAGGACTCATTGACTTGCTTCCCAGGGTCATTCCAGAGCACGCTTCACAGGGGGCTCCCGCCTCCAGCACCAGCTGCTTCGGGACCTGGACCAGCGTGAGGGCCTGTGAGCCCACGGCTGCGCCGTGCCCCCAGCAGGGGGCACTCCTGAGCCACCTGCGCTTCCGACAGTGGACCTGGTGGCAGGGCGACTCACACACATTCAAGGTTTTCTACGTGCTTTAGTTTTTTAGCAAGGAGCTGCTGTTCCCTGCAAAGGGATTCACCAGGGGACTCTGGAAAGCTCAGCCCTGTGTCCTGGCTGAGGCGGCCCAGGCGATGTGGCCACGAGGGCCTGAGGGCCGAGTGCTGACCATGAGGAGGGACGGGCAGTGGGACTCCAGTGATATGCTGGGAGCAGAAAAGGCACTGGACTCCCCAAGAATGAGTACCCTGCTTCCAGAGGACGCACACCTGTTCAAACGCAGCTGGGCCCCGAGACCAGGAAGCCCAGCCCGGGCAGGCCCACGGGCTCCTCCAGAGCCACCAGCGTCCGGGCCTTGCCCTACGGGAGAAGCTCCGTAACATCCTGCACGAGGGGACGGCACTGGGTGGTGTCTGGACGCCCAGAGAGGGGAGCAGGCCTCCTTCACTGGGGGATCGCACTCCAGCCAGGGTGCCCCTGCCCCCGCCGTCCTCTGGCTGGGAGCCCTGCACCACCGGGTGTGCCGGTGCCAGAGGCGCTTTTGGGGGTGGGGTGGGGTGAGGGAGGCCGCATTCCTTTGCTATCTCAGACTCTGCATTCTGTAACCCTGAGGTTCAAAACCAAGCAGGTGTTGCTTTCCAAAATCTTTCCTGCCTGTAAACAGTTAATCCTTGCACTAGACAACTGTAAACTGAACAACCTTCTTCTCCTGATAGCGGTTTCTTTCCACAAGAAGCCTTCAAGGGCAGCTTCTTGAGGGAACTCGGTTCAAGAGCGGGGGCTTCGCTCCCGGGGGCTGGCTGTCCTCAGGGGGACGCAGCGGAGCAGGGCCCCAAGGGGTAGTGACTGATCCGCCGGCTCTCTGCTCACAGGGCAGCTGCCAGGCCCAACTCAGTAACCTTTTTACAGTCTCTTCTAACCCTTGAAGTCTTTGCAGACAAGCAGGAAATAAAGTCTCCTGCAATACAATGGGCTGGCTAGAGGCCCAGGAGCAGAGATCAGAGTAACATCCAGAGAAGTGAAGTCGGAATAATGGCCCGTTATTCCCCTAGGAAAGTCCAGGACAGGCCGACGACCAAGATTTGCTCCCTCTCAGGGGATGGGTCCCGAAAGAGCAAACAGCATCTCACTGCCTGAAGCCCCACAGCCCATCCTGCCAGGACGCTGTGTCGCTTTGCAAAGGGAGAGGGTGGGGCCTGCTGATGGCTCTGCTCCGGGCCGCCTCACGTCCAGCCTGGGCCGCCCGCCTCCTTCCCTTCGGAGCCCCAAGCTGGAGGCCCGGGTGTTTATGCTGCCTCAAGTCCCTCCGGAGGAGAGGAGTTTCCTAAGTTCTAACCTTAACGGTCATTCAATCAATTCTCTGTGAGGCCTGAAAGGTACCAGAAGCCTTTTAAAGCTGAGAACAGCTAATGTATAAACCATTAGTAGTTAATGTTCCCTAAAACTTTTTCATTCAACGGAATTTTAAGGACCACAAGAACGCGACTGATTTAGTGTCTCTCTATGCGGTGCACTCGCTGCGGGGACTACGCCGTTTCCCTGGGGCGCTGGCTGTGTGGGGAGTCACACGACAGCAGGACCCAGAGCTCAGGGTCACCCCAGGTCCCACCTGAGACCTCAGTGCGGGGGCACGTGGGGACCACTCAGCCACAGCACAGCGTGGGGGGCAGCATGGGGGGACTGCGTGGTGGGCAGCATGGGGGACCGCGTGGGGGGCAGCATGGCGGGGACTGCGTGGGGGGCAGAATGGGGGGACCGCATGGGGGCAGAATGGGGGGACCGCGTGGGGGGCAGCATGGGGGACTGCGTGGGGGCAGCATGGGGGGACCGCGTGGGGGGCAGCATGGCAGACCACGTGTGGGTGGAGCCGACCTACCCCTGCGAGTCCACCGTCTCCCGGGCTCCCAGCAGCAGCCCCGACAGGGTGGAGAAGAGCTTCAGGCGCATGGGTGGGTCCCGGGCTGGCTGGAGGCAGCTCCTGAGGATGGGCACCAGCTGGGGCAAGGCTTCTCCGAGGGCAGGGCCTAGAGCACAGACAGGGGCCTCATTCCTATGTGGCAGGAGGATGGGAGGACGGAGCCCCGCAGCCACTCTGGCCGCGAGCGGAGGTGCATGCTGGGCACGGCCAGCAGACATGCACCCTCAGCTCTGGGAAGGATGCTCTCAGCACAGGATGCCAGGTTCCGCCTCTCCCTTTGACCCTCCCCCCACCATGGCTCTAATTGTTTGGTATGTAAGCTTTCTTTTTTTCCCTACATCTTACCAAATTCTTAAAAAAATTTAAAGTCAAGCAAACTTTTTTTTTTAATTTATTTTTAGAATTTATTTATTTTTGGCTGTGCTGGGTCTTTGTTGTGGTGCACGTGTTTCTCATTGTCGTGGCTCCTCTTGTTGTGGAGCACGGGCTCTAGGCGCGTGGGCTTCAGTAGTTGTGGTACGTGGGCTCAGTAGTTGTGGCTCGCGAGCGCAGGCTCACTAGCTATGGCGCACGGGCTTAGTTGCCCGCGGCACGTGGGATCTTCCTGGACCAGGGCTTGAACCTGTATCCCCTGCATCGGTAGGCAGATTCTTAACCACTGCGCCACCAGGTAAGTCCCCAAGCAATCTTTTAAAGGTCAACCAAAACCCAACATTCAGACCATGTAGGCTGCTTGATGTCTGACCCTGGGCTTGGCAGCCAGCATCCTTTCCCATGCCTGTTACTAGATGAACAAATTGTGCCACTGTCCCCGAGCCTGGAAGGATCCCAGATGCAGTGACGGTGCTCAGGACCCGGACCTGCACGTGATGGGGAGAACACAGTCTCTGGGGTCTAGACGTGAGCCGCAGCTCAGAAGAATCGGGTCACCAGTTGCCCTCCCCGCCAGGCCCTGTGCTGACCCGGGACATCGTGTGTCAGAAGTGAAGCCGTCACCCTCAGGCCCTCTGGTTTACTCTCAGTCTGCTACTTCTGTACTCAGTCAGGACTTCAGTCTTTTCAGAGGCATCACCTCAAAGCCCAGGGTCAAAGCAAAACAAGCGTGACTGGAGGGTCCACTGTAGCCCGAAGCTCTGCTGCTGCCAGGGTGCACTGTGGCCAGAAGCATGGCATGCAAGACCGTGAGCTCGGAGTCCTGCTGCCCTGCCGGTCCTACCCTAACCCCCGGGACGGGAGGCCAAGAGGGCACAGAGGGTAGGCAGCACCTGGGGGAAGAGCACGGGGACGCCACTGAAGAGTATGGGCCACACAGGACGCCACGCAAAGTCACGCTTTCAAGGTTTAATTAACATAGGGACTTCCCTGGTTGCTCAGTGGTTAAGAATCTGCCTTCCCGGGCTTCCCTGGTGGCGCAGTGGTTGAGAGTCTGCCTGCCAATGCAGGGCACGCGGGTTCGTGCCCCGGTCCAGGAAGATCCCACATGCCGTGGAACGGCTGGGCCCGTGAGCCATGGCCGCTGAGCCTGCACGTCCGGAGCCTGTGCTCCGCAACGGGAGAGGCCACAACAGTGAGAGGCCCGCGTACCGCAAAAATAACCCAAAAAACAAAAAACAATCTGACTTCCCATGCAGAGGACGCAGGTTCGATCCCTGGTCCAGGAATGAACATGCTTCAGGGCAACTAAGGTCACGCGCCACAACTACTGAGCTCGCGCGCTCTGCAGCCCATATGCCGCAACTACTGAGCCCATGCACCACAACTAGAGAGAAGCCCATGTGCCACAACCAGAGAAGCCTGTGTGCTGCAATGAAGAGCCCACGTGCTGCAACGAAAGATTCCGTGTGCTGCAACTAAGACCCGACACAGCCAAATAAATAAATAAACAAAATTAAAAACGTACATTGGTCCTATGTCACACTCCTGAACTAATTCTTCCAAAAAAAAAAAAAGGTTTAACATAAAAATGTGTGCCTGGGCAGACTTTAAAGACCCACGTTACAGCAAGTCTTCACTATAGAGTTCGCAGCATCTTTTAAATTAAGGTTTTGTTCCTTAAAACAGCTGTTCTCCGCAGGCTGAGAGTGACCGTGAGTGACTCTGAAGAACCAGGCCTTGGTGTGCCGCCTCCTGGGTGGTGCTGAGCAGCTGTGCCCGTCTGTGCCGGGGCTGCTGGGGCCACCACGGGACCAGCGCTCCGAACCCCACCCGGGGCGCCCGTCTGAGGCCCACCTGAGTGAGCAAGCACCACGTCAAACTGCAGGAACCCCGTGGAGTGGCCGGTCCAGTCCCGGTGCGAGGCAGCCAGCCGCTCCAGGAGGGCGCCCACGTGCGCTCGGAAGAGGTCCTGGCTGCCGTCCACGCTCTCCACCGCAGCCAGCTCGGCCAGCGCCTCCTGAACCTGGGGGAGCAAGTGACAGGCTGGGACAATCCGATCTTGGGACTCACAGACCCCACTGGAGACCCGTCCTCACCACCTGAGGGAGGGAGAGCCACTCGGGCACACGCCACGTGGCCCGGGGCTCCCGCGACGCCCCTCCTGTCTGTATGAGAAATAATGAAATGGACAAACAATGGACAGGCAGTTCAGGCACAGTCCCCCCACCCCCCATGAGGCACCACCCGGGGCAGGGCAGTCCCTGCAGGGTGGGAGGCTCACCCTGGAGTCCCAGCCAGGCTCCATCTATGGAGAAGTGGGAGCAGGCGGTTTCAGGGCCGGCACTGAACAGACTTAAACCACGGGTGCCAAAGATGGGCCCACGTCCTCGCTCTCAGAGTGCTTCACCTGACCAGACCTCCGGGGACAGGGTGTCTGCTGCTCTGCGGGCACAGAGGAGACGGAGGACCGGACCCTCCTCCCCCAGGGCTTCAGGAACAGGACGCCCCCAGCACGCTGTGCAGCTGTCCCGGGGCCCCAGTCTGGCCTGCAGACTCACCCGTAATGACAGACTCGGCTTTTCTAGTATTTACAGCCCTACAGTGATGACCTCCCTGATCGGACACGTGCCCTCCGGAAAGGGGTTTTTTTAAGAGAGAAAGAAAACACAGTTTACGAAGGCCGCGGGGAAGGGGAGGGCAGGCGGGGAGCCTCCTGGACACAGTGTGGATGGAGAGGGGGAGACAGAACCAGGGGGAGAAGTGGTCAGACAGCCGGGTCTCTGGATGGTCCTCGCAGCCGCAGGGAGCTGGATGTCAGAAGATTTTAAGTTAAATACAGAGCCCGGGGCGGGGGGCACCTCCCGGGAGGTCCAGTGGTTAAGACTCCGTGTTTCCAATGCAGGGGATGCAGGTTCGATCCCTGTTTGGTGAACTAAGATTCCACATGCCGTGCGGCACGGCCAAAACAATAAAGAAGCAAGGAAGTTCAATGGAGAAAAGAATTTGAAAAAAAAATACAGAGCCAGGGGAATGGAAACAATTGTGTAAAGCTGGGCTGCAACCAACTAGGACAATCATCATATTATTTTCTCTCCTGACCTCCGGTGCATGTGTGTATTCCTAACCTCACTCAAATGCACATTTAAGACGAGGGAGGCCTCGTTTCTTGCCTGTTTCTCCAAGATTAAGCAGCCGGCCTCACTCTGAGATCCTGAAGCCAATGGGCAGTTGGAGGGAATTTAAAATCCCCTGTACCCCTGAGGCCACCTAGAGAACGAATCACCCCGCATGTTCTAGACTCTTTCATCTTAGGTAGCCAGTTCGCTGGGCAAGCCCGAGGCTTGGAGTTTGACAGCAGAGACTGACAGATGGAAGCCTCCCGTCCAGGGGCTGAGGCAAAGCAGGAGGACCCCCTCACCTTGGCACCAAGCCCCGCGGGTCCCCACAGCGCCAGGACAGTCACCAGCACCTCCATGAGCGGCACGCCGGCCCCTCGGCAGTCCTCCCGGCTCACGGACACCATGGCCTGCACGCACTGCAGCAGGCGCTCCCCGTACAGTCGCTGTGGAGAGAGCAGGGCACCGTCAGCGACCCCTGCACCCGCTCGGCCGCCCAGACGAGGCCCTGCCGACCAGGGCCATGGAGCCATGGCGACCCCGCGAGTGGACTGGGCCAGGATTCTGGCACATCAGCCATAAAGAGGGCGTCCCTCTGCACAACAGGGAAACCGAATCCCTGAGAATCAAGGAATTCACGGCAACTCTGTTAAGTGCTTAATGGTATTTGAGTTACATTTTAAAAAAGTTTGCATGTGTTAGTGACACACACTGTAGTAGTGATAAGTGGAAGGACAGGGAATCTGGATTTGCTCTCAGTACCCCAGCTCTTCCCACCACACCCCCAAAGTCAGAGAGAAGCTGGACCGAGGGGGACGTGGCTGGAACCGGGCGGCAGGCACGAGGGGTGCACACTGCTCCCCTCCCCTTCTGTGCACTTCTGAGTGTTTCTATAATACTAAGTTAAGAAAAATAAAATTCTGTGATTCAAAGATGCTTCCAGACTGCCGGGGGTCAAGGTGACACCTCGGTTGGGTCGAGCCCTTCTCTCACCTCCCAGCCTCCAGCCTCATCCACTGTGAAATGGGGGCCAGGAGTGGGCACGGGGTGGGGGCCCCAGAGGAAGAACCGCCTAGAACACCCCTCCCACACGCCTGCTCTGCTATGTTTCATAAAGGACAGAGGGAACCAGGGCAAAATGCTTAAGGTTTTTTTTTTTTTTTTACTATTGGGGGTGTGAGCTCAAAAGTTTGGTGAAGATTTGGCTAGACAATGGATTGGTTCTAAATTCTGAATCAGCTCTAAAATCCTACGACTCATTCACAAATGATATAAATCATAGAAGTTTAAACAAAAAATTCACTGTGGCATGTCCCCAGCCACTCAGGGGTCCTAACTCCCCCGAGAAGCCACAATTGGTGTTTTATTCAAACACTCGCTTTTCCCGCAGCCCCATTTCTCTCAGACCTGGATTGACTGATGGATTGATTTTTCTGAGGGCATGACTTTGGCTAATTTCTAAATGACCTACAGTACATATTTAAGGAGCTACCATTCTTTCAATTAAAATAAACAGGGATTGGGACTTCCCTGGTGGCGCAGTGGTTAAGAATCCACCTGCCAGTGCAGGGTACACGGGTTCGAGCCCTGGTCCGGGAAGATCCCACATGCTAAGGAACAACTAACTCTGTGCGCCACAACTACTGAGCCTGCGCTCTAGAGCCCGTGAGCCACAACTACTGAGCCCGCGTGCCACAACTACTGAAGCCCACGCGCCACAACTACTGAAGCCCACACACCTAGAAACCGTGCTCCGCAACAAGAGAAGCCACCGCAATGAGAAGCTCGCATACCGCAATGAAGAGTAGCCCCTACTCGCTGCCCGTGCACAGCAATGAAGATGCGACGCAGACAACAATAAATAAATTTTAAAAATTAAAAAACAAACAAACAGGGAGTTGCTCTCAGCAGTGGCTGAGCCATCTCACGACACCTCCAGATGCTGGAACTAACCAAAGGTCTGTGTCCTTCACAAGCACTGCCCTCCTGCTGTGAACACGGCACCACCTCTGAGGAAACGGGGCCTAATGTTCACGGATTTCACGATATTTAACCAGAGGATTTTCAACACCTACCTACCTACACACACACACACACACACACACACACACACACACACACACACACACACACACACACACACACACACACACACACACAGAGAGAGAAAGAAAACAAGACACAGAGGGAACTGACACAGAGGGAGATGCCACAACTTCACCGGAGAAGGCGCCAGGCACTCCCATCCCAGACCCCACACCCAATTCCTGAGTAAACAGGAGGAAACGAGTTACTTCTGTTTTATCAACCGTTTCTGCATCTCAGTCCCCTGTCGATAAACAGCCAGATTTCAAAGCAGAGGCTCAGGTCCTGTCAGCTGAGCCCAGGCCCAGGCAGACGAGCAGAGCGTCTCTGGGGCCCTGTTGGCTCAAGCCGGGGCTTTACATTTAGTTTGGTCTTGAAGCATTTGAGGCCTGTCCTCACAGTCCCTGGAGAACGACTGTAGGAAACACTAGGACGACCCCTCCCTGTGCGGAGGCCGTGCATCCTGGCCACAGGCGTGCGAGGATGGGAGTGGGTCGCACGACTGGGGTCGCACGGCTGGTCCCTTGGCCAAAGGCTGGAGCGTGTCTAGAGAAACGTGTGTGCATGGAACTGTCAGGAAGGGGCCCCTCTGTTTGCAGGACCGAGTAAATCTTTCCTGGAAGGACTGGAGGAAGAGGAACCAAGTGTGCGCTCTGAACTAGATGGATCGAGGGACCAAGGTTTCCTGTAACAACACTCAGGTGTGAAAAGACGTTTCCTTTGCTGTACAGCTTGCCACACGTGTACTGAAACACCTACACAAACTTTCAAGCTGCACCTTCTAGAACAGAAATGCTTCTGGAATGAAAATCCTTGTTGGAACCAGTTGAGTAAAAATGTGGAACTTTTTTCCACATTTTTAGATAATCATAGTTTATCTTAAAAACGGGTTTTGGGAAAAGTTGAATTATGGTTGAAAACACCAGGAGCAGGTGAAAAAGCCCACGAACGTCCCCCCTCCAAGACCTCTGTTCCATCCCCCCCATCTGTGTTTCAGAAGCTGCCTTATAGGCTTAAGATGGTTCCCACACGACTGTGAACGTATGTCAGAGTTAAGGCCAGATGCAGGTGTGGAAGTGCATCTCCCGGCAGCTGAGCGGTAGCTGGGCACCCCTGTGGTCCAGCTCTGTGGCCAGGGCAGCCACTGTCAAGTGTCAGCTGTGCGGGGCCAGCTTCCCATGGCCCAGGGGGCCTGCAGTGCATGGGTCAGACGCCTGGCGAGGCAAACCCTCGTTGCTCTACAGAGAGATGGGAGGGTGACTGGCCAATCCAAAGACTCAGGGTTTAAGCCCATCACAGCCACATGAAAACAAGGTCGTTATTTTTCCTTCAACAGCAAACAATTGTAAATTATTCCAAATGACTAAGCCTAACTACCTACATTGTTTCAGCTTCAGATGTAATGGATTTACTGCTCAATTTAAGACAAAACAAATCTGTAACCACCAAGCAGAGCTCCCAATAACGGTTGCCAGATCAGGTTGCCTGTTGGAAGCCCCGTTAGAAGCCAAGTGACCGGGGTAAGAATAAGCTCGCCATGGAGACACCGCGTGCGACATGGACCAAGAGATGCGGCGTGGACTCACAGGTTCTCTGGGGGTGGGTGGGGTGGGGGTGGGGGTCTCCAGCTGAGACCACCCACAGCAGCGCCACCCATAGAGCGAACTGCCCTCGACGATGGACGCGCTCTATCTGACACCGCCCAGTGCTGGCCACACGGGCCACTGTGCACTCGACATGCGGCCAGCGTGACAGAGGAACTGCCTTTGCACTTTGTTTCATTTTACTTTAAACGGCCGCCATGGTGGATGGAGAAGAACGGGCCAGGAGACACGTGGGTCCAAACAGGAGGACATCAGGGCTGCATCCCAGCTACCACGCCGGTCAGATGTCCCCGAGAGGCCTGTGGGACAACTGCTATGTGTGGATGGTCCCACAGGGGACCGAGTCACCATGGAGATGGGTGGACTCTACGATCCCCCCAGCCCCACCCTCTCCCGCGCATGCTTACATTTTCAGACCCCTGGCAGATGTGAGCGTGGGCCAACTCCACGGCGATGACCTTCACGTGCGGCCGGAGGGCCTCCCTCGGGCAGCCTCGGATGATGGAGGCAAAGACCAGGAGGCCGGAGGGGGAGGGAGACTTCCTCAGCATCGACAAGATCAACTTCAGAAACACCTCCGGGCTGACGAAGGTCCCGATCAGCTCTGCAGATCTCGTGCACTGAGGGCAGATGGAGGAGGCCTGAGGCTGCCGCCCCTCTCAGCCCCTCGCTGCTCTGCGTCTGCCGTGCCCGCTTTCACCTGCCAGAAGCAGCCCTGCAGGCCCGTCTCTTCCTAACGTGCTCAAACACCCACGAAAACTGGTGAGTCCCCTCATGAGCTCAGAAGTGCCCGGGGAAGGAGTTCATGCCATTTGGCGTGGGCACGGCTGTCAGAGCGTCCTCTCTGAGGCCCGACTGCCTGAGCTGGACTCATGGGGGCGGCTCTGCACGTCTGTCCGAGCAGTGACCACTGCAGTGGCCTGCGGGTGGAGGATGTGTTTACCTTCAGACACAGGGCCGCTCACCTGCACATGCTTAATTTAAAGAGAACCGTTAAACGCCTTTTTTATGGGCACGAAGGCTGGATGCAGAAGGCTGGGGAGAGCCCGGGGGCCACGGAAACATCTACACCTTCACACAGGGGCGACTGCGTGACTGCTGATACGTGTCCAAGTACACACACTGCAGAACTAGGAAGGGTGCATGCAGCCCCTGAGGACAGTGGAATGCCACTCACACTGCGGACCACGGCCTTCTCCTCGTCGGCACAGGCGTGGAGCAGGGTGCGCAGGACGGGCTCCAGGTGCTGCGTGATGTGGCCTTCCGCGTGCAGCAGCAGTACCGCCAGCAGCTGTGCCGACTTCACCCTGGTCGCCACCACCCAGTCGGTGATGTCGTGACAGATGGCGGGAAGGATCTTGGAGAGGTTTCTGAAGACCAGCTCCCGGCAGCCCAGCCCCGGGCGGCTCCCTGTGGGTCATAAAGATGGATGGGAACCGGTGAAATTTACAAACAAGATCTCAACGATTCATGTACGAAGTCACTTACTACACATTCCTCACTTAAGGCACACCTACGGGTTTTATTTTGAGGTCTTAAAAAACTCAAACCAACTCTGAAGACAGAAATGACGCCACAAAGTGTCATAATTTACTTTAAGTCTTTACAGCGATCCTGAGGTGTGACTCACAGTAAACTACATGCTCGAAGGGCACAACCCTGAAGTTCCGACAGATGGATACCACTGTGAACCATCACGGCCATCAAGGTAACGCGCACCTGCCACCCAGAAGGTCCCCGTGCTCCCGACGATGCCCTCCCCTGCCCCCGGGCAGCCCCGGTCGGCTTCCTGTCGCTATGGGGAGCCGCAATTTCCCGATTTTCTGTGAGTGCAGCTGCGCAGCACACGCTCCTCTCTGCCTGGCTTCCTCCGCTCCGAGGCCCAGCAAGTGGTGGGGGGCGCCGGCCCGTGCTCACTGCTGAGCAGCGTTCCAGCACACGGACAGACCACAGTCTGTCTGTCTACCTGCCGATGGACGTCTGAGCAGTTCTGCCGTGGGCTGTCGCCGACGAGACTTCTCTCGGGTGGGCGCCCTGGAGCGCCACGGCTAAGCACATGGAAGGTGGGCACTATACGGATTAAGAAATGGCCGAGCGGTTTTCCAACGCTGCTGCACTGCTGTCTGCCCTCCCCAGCCGTGCACGAGGCCTGAAGCTCCTCCACACCTGGCACGGGCAGTCCTAGGTCAAGCCTCCAGGCAGGGAGGGGCATCTCCTTGTGGCTTTGATGTGCATTCTCCTCACGAGCAATGCCCTGGAGCACTGACTCATGGGCTTGTTTGACATCTGTGTGTCCTCAGTTAAGTGTCTTTCCAAACTTTTTTTGCCACTAAAAAACTGGATTGTGTTCTTGATATTGAGTTTGAGAGTTCTCTCTGTGCTCTGGACACAAATCCTTATGTAGACAATTTGCAAACGTCTCAGTCTGTGCCCTGTCGTTTCATTCTCTTAATGTCTTTCAAAGAGCAGAAGTTTTCATTTTGATGAAAAGCAATTTATCAGTCATTCTTTTGTGGAGTGTATTTAGGTCGTACTCTTAGATCCACATGGCATTTGGGGTTAATTTTCATTTATCAGGATGGTTGGATCCAAGCCCACTTTTTTTGCACATCCAGTGATTCCAGCACCATTGCTGAGACGTCTTTTCTCCCCTTGTCTTTGCAACTTGCCAAAATTCAGAGTCCACATGCCTGTGTCTGTTTCTGGACTCTGCTCTGTTCCACTGGTCTATCGGTCTGATTTTTTATTTTTTTAATTTATTTTTGGCTGTATTGGGTCTTCGTTGCTGCGCACAGGCTTTCTCTAGTTGTGGTGAGTGGGGGCTACTCTTCATTGCGGTGCATGGGCTTCTCATTGCAGTGGCTTCTCTTGTTGTGGAGCACGGGCTCTAGGCGCGTGGGATTCAGTAGTTGTGGCACACGGGTTCAGTAGCTGTGGCTCGCGGGCTCCAGAGCGCAGGCTCAGTAGTTGTGGCACACGGGCTTAGCTGCTCCGTGGCATGTGGGATCTTCCTGGACCAGGGATCGAACCCGTGCGCCCTGCATTGGCAGGCAGATTCTTAACCACTGCGCCACCACGGAAGTCCATGTCAGTCTGTTTTTATGTTCATAACCTCACCATCTTGATTACTGCGTTTTATGTCTTAAAACCAGACGTACTCATCTTTCAACCTGGGCCTTTGTCTTCAAAGTTTTGGCTGTGCTAGGTCCTTTATGTTTCCTTGTGAATTTCAGGATAAGTTTCTCAATTTCTATAAAAAAGCCTTCGAGGATTTTGATTACAAGATTTTGACCTTAAAGACTCAAAACAACTCTAGAGATAGAAATGAGACCGTGACATGTCAAAGTTTAAAGCGTGTTTTAGTAAAAAGAACAGCTTGTACCATGAGGCCTCACTTTGAATTTTTGTTCCTGTTACTTTTCTCTTTTTATGGTATATGAGAGAATTAGTTCTAAATGTTTCAGATTCTGCTGGCGGTTTAAGTGAGCTTGTTACAATTTTGTAAAAAACAAAAAGGAAAACAATAAATGCCCTTTTCTTCCTGACGACATGTCCCTTGTGGAAAGTTTGTGGGATGAGGGGACAGGTTAGGATCGTCTGGGGAGTGGTCCACTGACAGGCGGGCACACGGCCTGAGAGGCATTTCCAGAGATGCGCGCCTCACTCTGAAGATGGCTCTGAAGCCTCCTTTCCTGTACTTGATACGGCAGACGTGATAATTTAAAAGATGGTGCATTCTCAAACTTTACTAAATCAGAAAAAACCCTGCTGGCAACTAATTTTTGTACCTTTTCCAAAACATGCGTGATTTCCCCTCATAGCAGTTGTGCGGCATGGGAGGTGAAGCTGCATGAATAAACATGTGGACGAAAAAAAAAAAAACACGGGCCTCCCAGGTATGGGGGAGGAGCCGCCTTCTGGGTCTCACAGTGAACAGCAGCGGGTGCACACGAGGCATGAGCAGTTGTCTTCATGCTGCCCTTCGTGCAAGGCGTCCCCTCCAGGGTGGCCGTCCGAGCCTGACTTCACCTGACCAGGGCTGGAGGGGCCTGCGGGCCCAGGTCCCGGTCCCTCCCATGGTGCTGCCTGTCTGACCTGGTGCATGTATGCTAGGCTTTGTCCCTGCCAGCGGCACTCCACCATCACTCCACTGTAAGAAGACACCTGCAGACAGACTGCAGTGATACAGGCGTCCGATCAAGTTCAGTGGAAGGGACTTCGTTCCTAGACAGAAAGTGTTTCCAGAGCAGAAGAAACTAGACACATGTGGGGTTGAGGGGCAAAGAGGGGGGCCGCAGCCCGGCGGGCAGGGGGCTTCCTTGGAAATGCAGCCCGGATCTGACTCAAGAGCTAAGGGAACACATGGCATGCCCGCGCACACACACGCACACGCGGGCGCTCACGGTCTGGCAGAGAACCACGACGAGGGGCCGGACGGGAGGTCCAGCAACGGGAGGCTCTGTTCTGAGGGTAGCATCACGCAGAACGCGAGGACTGCATCTCACCGGCTACCTGTGTGTTTGCTTCTCCAGGTGAAGCTCACAGAGCAGCTTCGTGAGATGACAAAGCACCGCCCATTTCCAACGCTTCCCCATCAGGCTCACGCTCCTCGGATGGCCGCGCCCCTCACGTACCCAGGGAGGCCCGCCCAGGACCCCGAGGGAGGCCCTTCCCGCCGTCCGGCTCTACCTCCGGGACTCGCCCTGCTGCACCGCTGGCCTGGGCTGGCCGCGCTCACCTGGCGAGGGGTGGTGTGCGGGGGGCGGGCCAGCGAAGTCCAGCTTGTCCTTGAGGTCCTCCTCGTTCTCCATCTGCCAGCGCAGCCCGACCTGCTCCCAGAGGCCGGCTGCCTCGCACCTGCCGCACAACACAGACCCGGGTCAGGGGGCGCCCTCGGGGGGGCGGCCGGGTCTCTGCCCGAGGGAGCTCACCAGTGAGTCTGCCACGCCTCCATCACTAACCCAAGCAAAGTGCTAAAGATGCAAAACTGTACTGTCAAAGTCCCATGGCCTCCAAGCACGCGGGATGCGGGGACACGGTGGCTCCCACAAGACTGGACCAAAGGAAACAACCACCGCCGTAAACAACAGCTTAGGAAAAGCCAGCGCCTGGTGAGGCGAGCAGGAGGGAGGCGCGCGGCACGGCGGCTCTGGGGCGGGACGTGTTGCCCTGGCACCCAGAACCTCGGCCTGTCCGCCACGTTGCCACTTACGCGATCTCGGGGATCTCGTCGTCGAGGCTGCTCAGGAGAAGCGGGATGAGCTTGTGCAAGAATGAGTAGCGGTCCCGCAGGTGCAGCAGCCAGCCCCCGACCACACGCGCCACTGCCTGGCGCACCTGCAGGCAGAGGAGGGTGAGCGGCCTGCACGCGCGTGGGGCCCGCGGCAGCCCAGGCCCCCGTGCGGGCACACAGAGGCCCCAGAGCCCGCTCCGGTGCTCTGGCAGCTCTGCATCCCCATCTCGGGCCTGGAACGAGATGCTAGCACCCTAGGTCTCGCTGCTTCAACCCCTGTCCTCCGGGCTCAGGCCGGACCCTCCACTGGCCACGGCAGGTCCTGCAGCCCCGCCTCAGCCCTGTGGCATGTTTGCGGCCTCCTGTGTGGGAACCTCCTGGCTGGGCTGGGCACTGGCCGCCTATGTCCAAGAAGGTGACGTGCGTGCCTCTACCCACCTCACCCACTGCAGGGAAGAGGTGAGCTTCATGTCGCACGTGACCCGGGGAGCAGCAACAGGCCTCTGTTTTTATCATGTTCTGATTGGACCCAAGGATTCCGATGCCCGTTCCAGTTTAGTCGGGCAGGATCCCACCCACGGGGGCTCGGGTTACATCGCACCCCGCGGGCTCCCAAAGTAGCCAGCACTGGACGAGGAGCAGCCGCGCTGCCTCGGCTTCGGGTTCTCCTCTACGTCACTGGAACTCACCTGGGAGGTAAGTTTCATTCTTTCATCCGCCCCTCCCCTCCCCTTCCATCTACCCCCCTCCCCGGGGCCCCCCCTGTCATTCCTGAGCGCCAGTGAGGGGCTGGGGGCCAACCAGACCTGCTCCCTCTCCCTTCCACCAGGGTTCTGGCCCAGGGCAGGTGCGCACAAGCGCCCAGGGCCTGAGCTGATCGCCTGTGGGGCGCCAGCAGCGGGGCAGGTGGGGCTGTTCCCAGGCAGGCTCCTGGGCAAACACCTATACGGTCACATCCTTGGAGCCTCAACAGCAGGGTCAGTGCTTTATCCCAACTACACAAAGCACACAGAACTCCGTCTTCTAGATGAAACACCCACAATCAGAGACGAGCAATGTGCAGAGGGAGCGCCCGACGGTCAGGGCGAGCCTGGGGCAACCGAGGGCACGTGCCTGCTTATGGGCAGTGACTTAACCTGAGCTGGGTGCTCTCACCTGGATGGTGCACTCAGGGGACCGGGGCCTTTCTGGGCCTGGAGGAAGCTGTGACAGCCCTGCTGCACCGGGACACCACCCCTTCCCACCTCCTTGGACATATCCTGCAGACCTCAAGTGACCAGGCTCCCGAGGGAAAAGCAAGGCCATCCCTCTGGGGCCCCTGCTGAGAAAGTAGGGAGGGACGGGCCTCTCATCACTCCCTGGGTAAGTGATCGGAGCCTCTAATCTTCCTGTGTAATAGAACAGGCACCTGGAGCCATTCTGGCTGTCTGCACACACTCTAGCAAAACTGTCCTGACTCGTGCAAGTTCAATGTTTCATTGTATAAAGTAACTGTGACCAGCACAGAGAAAGGTGCTCAGCATCACTAATCACTAATCCTCAGGAAAATGCAAGTCAAAACCACAGGGAGATACCAGCTCACGGATGCAGAGGAACTGGATCCCTTGTACATTGCTGGTAGGAATGCAAAGCAGTGCAGCCACGTGGAACACAGTTTGGTGACTTCAACAAGCTGCACATGTGTTACTGTAGGACGGACACAGCAATTCCACTCCTGAGTGTTTACCTGAAAGAAGTGAAGCAGGACTCAAACGGATCCCTGCACACCATCGTCCTCAGCATCCCTATGCACAACAGCTAGAAGGTGGCAACAACCCAAGAGTCCGTGGACGGATGAATGGAGGAACGCAGTGTGGTCTGTCCACACGGTGGATGCTACTTAGCCTTAAAAGGAGCAAAGCACTGACACCTGCCACAGCTGGGTGGACCTCACCAACACAATGCTGAGTGAGAGAGGCCAGCCACAACAGACCCCATCCTGATTCCACTTACATGAAACAGCTAAATTGTCAGATCCAGAGAGACAGAAAGATTAGAGGTCATCAGGAGGGTGGGGGGGACGGGGAGTAATTGCTTAATGGTCACAGTTTCTGTTCGCGATGATAAAAAAAGTTTTGGATGGTGGTGATGGTTGCACAGCACTGTGAATGTACTTAATGTCACTGAACTGTGCACTTAAAAATGGCTAAAATGGCAAATTTTGTTACAAACATTTTACGAAAAAATTTAAAATTAATGATGTAATATATCAAAAACATTGAACGCTTTAAGTGAGGGAATTGTATGGTATGTAAATTATGGCTTGATAAAGGTGTTTTAAAAAATGAAACAGGGGCTTCCCTGGTGGCGCAGTGGTTGAGAGTCTGCCTGCCGATGCAGGGGACATGGGTTCGTGCCCCGGTCCGGGAAGATCCCACATGCCGCGGAGCGGCTGGGCCCGTGAGCCATGGCCACTGAGCCTGCGCATCCAGAGCCTGTGCTCCGCAACGGGAGAGGCCACAACAGTGAGAGGCCCGTGTGCCGGAAAAAAAAAAAAAAAAAAAAGAAACAAATCAAAATAAAGAGTTAATTATAAGGGAGCCCCCATAAGACGATCAGCTGATTACTCTACAGAAACGCTGCAGGCCTGAAAGGAGTGGCAAGATATATTCAAAGTCCTGAAAGGGAAAAATCTGCAACCCAGGATACTCTATCCAGCAAGATTACCATTTAGAATAGAAGGAGAGAAAAAGAATTTCTCAGACAAGCAAAAACTAGAAGAACACAGCAATACTAAACCTATCCTAAAAGAAATATTGAAAAGTCTTCTCTAGATAGAAAAGAAGCGAGAAGCTATAGGAAAGAGAAAAATCACAATTGGAAAGTAAATCACTTAAATAAGCCAGTATACAGGTTAAAAAAAAATGTAAAAAATTTTTGTGACAGCAACAATAGCCACAATGAATGACAAAAGGATAACTATGAAGATGTAAAAGAGGACATCAAAATCATAAAACGTGGGCGAGATGAAGATGTAAAAGAGGACATCAACATCATAAAACGTGGGCGAGAGGAGTAAGAAAATGTCGATTTTTTTTCTTTTAGAATGTGTTTGAGCCCCTAATGACTATCAGTCTAAAGCAAGCAGATATACCTATGGGTTAACATACTTGAAAAACAGGGTAACCACAAATCGAAAACATACAACAGATTCACAAAACCCAAAAAGAAGAGAACACAAGCATAATATAAAAGGAAATCATCAAATCTCTGGCTAGGCTCACCAAGAAGAAAAGAGAGAGGTCCCAAATAAATAAAATAAGAAATGAAAAAGGAAAAATAACAACTGATACTGCAGAAATACAAAAGACCATAAGAGAATACTATGAACAATTATATGTCAACAAATTTGACAACCTAGAAGAAATGGACAAGTGTCTAGAAACATACAGCTCACCAAAATTGAAACAAGAAGAAATAGAAAACTTAAACAGACCAATTACTAGAAGTTAAGTAGAATCTGTAATAAAAAAGCTCCCTGGGCTTCCCTGGTGGTGCAGTGGCTGAGAATCTGCCTGCCAATGCAGGGGACATGGCTTTGAGCCCTGGTCTGGGAAGATCCCACATGCCGCGGAGCAACTGGGCCCATGAGCCACAATTACTGAGCTTGCACGTCTGGAGCCTCTGCTCCGCAACAAGAGAGGCCGTGATAGTGAGAGGTCTGCACACCGCGATGAAGAGTGGCCCCCGCTTGCCACAACTAGAGAAAGCCCTCGCACAGAAATGAAGACCCAACACAGCCATAAATAAATAAATAAATTAAGTAATTAATTAAAAAAAAGAAAAAGCTCCTTGCAAGGAATTCCCTGGCGGTGCAGTGGTTAGGACTTGGCGCTTTCACTGCCAGGGCCCAGGTTCAATCCCTTCTTGGGGAACTAAGATCCCACAAGCTGCATGGTGTGGCAAAAAACAAACAAACAAAAACAAAAACAAAACAAAAACTCCCTGCAAACAAAAATCCAGGACTGGGTGGCTTCACTGAGGAATTCTACCAAGCATACAAAGAATGTACACCTATCCTCCTCAAACTCTTCCAAAAGACTGAAAAGGAGGTAACACTCCCAAAGACATTCTATGAAGCCACCATCACCCTGATACCAAAATCAGACAAAGACACCACCAAAAAAGAAAATTATAGGCCAATATCTTCCATGAATATAGATGCAAAAATTCTCAACCAAATATTACCAAACCCAATCCAAGAACACATAAAAAAGATCATACACCACGACCACGTTGGACTCATCCCAGGGTCACAAGGATGGTTCAACATACGCAAACCCATCAATGTGAAACACCACATCAACAAAAGACAAAAACCACATGCTCATCTCAAGAGATGCAGAAAAAGCATTTGATAAAATTCAACATCCATTCATGATAAAAACTCTTACCAAAGTGGGTATAGAAATAACATATCTCAACATAATAAAAGCTACTTGTGACAAACCCACAGCCAACACAATACTCAATGGTGAAAAGCTGAAAGTCTTCCTCCACTCTCACCACTTCTATTCAACATATATTGGAAGTCCTAGCCACAGCAATCAGATAAGAAAAAAGAATAAAAGGTATCCAAGTTGGAACAGAAGAGGTAAAATTCTCACTATATGCAGATGACATGATACTATATTTAGAAAACCATGAAGACTCCACACAAAAACTACTAGAACTGATGAACAAATTCAGCAAAGTAGCAGGATACAAGATTAACATAGAGAAATTGGTTGCATTTCTTTACACTAACAATGAAACATCATAAGGAAATTAAAACAAAAAAACTTTTAAAAATTGCAACCAAAAAATTAAAATACTTAGGCATAAATCTGACCAAGGAGGTAAAAGACTTACGTGCTGAAAGCTATAAAACATAAAGAAATCTATAGATTCAATGTGATACCTATCAAATTACCCATGACATTTTTCATAGAGTGAGAACAAATAATCCTAAAATTTACATGGAATCATAAAAGATCCAGAATTGCCAAGGCAAACCTGAGGAAAAAGAAAAAAGCAGAAGGCATAACCCTCCCAGACTTCAGACAATACTATGAAGCTACAGTAATCAAAAGAGCATGGTAGGGGCTTCCTTGGTGCAGTGGTTAAGAATCCGCCTGCCGGGCTTCCCTGGTGGCGCAGTGGTTGAGAGTCTGCCTGCAGATGCAGGGAACACGGGTTTGTGCCCCAGTCCGGGAAGATCCCACATGCCGTGGAGCGGCTGGGCCCGTGAGCCATGGCCGCTGAGCCTGCGCGTCCGGAGCCTGTGCTCCGTAACGGGAGAGGCCACCGCAGTGAGAGGCCTGCGTACCGAAAAAGAATCCGCCTGCCAATGCAGGGGACACGGGTTCAAGCCCTGGTCTGGGAAGATCCCATATGCCACAGAGCAACTAAGCCCATGCGCCACAAGAAGCCACTGCAATGAGAAGTCCGTGCACTGCAACAAAGAGCAGCCCTCGCTCGCCACAACTAGAGAAAGCCCATGTGCAGCAACGAAGACCCAACGCAGCCAAAAATAAATTTATTTAAAAAAAAAAAACCAGCATGGTATTGGCACAAAAACAAACATATGGATCAATGGACTAGAGAGCCCAGAAATAAACCCACACAACTATGGACAATTAATCTTTGACAAAGGAGGCAAGAATACACAATGGGGAAAAGACGGTCTCTTCAGCAAGTGGTGTTGGGACAGTTGGACAGGCGCATGTAAATCAATGAAGTTAGAACACACCCTCTCACCATACACAAAAATAAACTCAAAATGGCTTAAAAACTTAAACATAAGACATGACACCATAAAACTCCTAGAAAAGAACATAAGCAAAACATTCTCTGACATAAATCATACAAAGGGTCAGTCTCCAAAGCAACAGAAATAATAGCAAAAATAAACAAATGGGACCTAATCAAACTCACAATCTTTTGTACAGCCATGGAAACCATAAACAAAACGAAAAGATGACCTATGGACTGGGAGAAAATATTTTCAAATGATGTGACCGAGGGATTAATTCCCAAAATATACAAACAGCTCATACAGCTCAACAACAAAAAACCAAACAACCCAATCGAAAAATGGGCAGAAGACCTAAATAGACATTTCTCTAAAGAAGACATACAGATGGTCAACAGGCACATGAAAAGATGCTCAACATTGGTAATTATTTGAGAAATGCAAATCAAAACTACAGTGAGGTATCACCTCACACAGGTCAGAATGGCCATCATTAAAAAGTCTACAAATAACCAATGCTGGAGAGTGTGGAGAAAAGGGAACCCTCCTACAGTGTTGGTGGGAATGTAAGTTGGTGCAGACACTATGGAGAACAGTATGGAGGGTCCTCAAAAAACTAAAGCTATAGCTAACATATGATCCAGCAATCCCACTCCTGGGCATATATCCAGAGAAAGCCATAATTCGAAAAGATTCATGCACCCCTATGTTCACAGCAGCACTATTCACTATAGCCAAGACATGGAAACAACCTAAATGTCCACGGACAGATGAATGGATAAAGAAGATGTGGTGCATATATACAGTGGAATATTACTCAGCCGTAAAAAAAGAATGAAATAATGCCACTTGCAGCAACACGGATGAACCTAGAGATTGTCATACTAAGTGAAGTAAGTCAGAGAAAGACAAATACCATGTGATATCACTTATATGTGGAATCTAAAATATGACACAAATGAACCTATCTATGAAACAGAAATAGACTCAGACATAGAGAACACACTTGTGGTTGCCAAGGGGGAGGAGGGTGGGAGAGGGATGGAGGGGGAGTTTGGGAGTAGCAGATGCAAACTAGTTCATACAGGATGGGTAAACAACCAGGTCCTACTGTAGAGCAACATCCTGTCATAAACCATAATGGAAAAGCGTCTAAAAGACAACGTACATATACGTCTAACTGAATCACTTTGCTGCACAACAAATTAACACAACGTTGTAAATCAACTATACGCCAATAAAAAAAAAGAAGAAAGAAACAAATCAAGAACGTGTGGTTGGAGGCAGGGTGGGTTGCTGCGAGCGGCCTGGGGCCAGACCCAGGCCTGGAGCGGGAGGCCAGCTCCAGCTGGGGGCCCTGCGTACCTTACAGCAGCCCCAAGCCTCGGACGTGGAGGACTTCCGTGGGAAGGAATGAGATGATCTTTAATGTATGGATGGACAGGACACGAGGAGGCTGGCACTCCTGCTGTCGGGGCCACAGGGGCCACGGGCCGACCACCCTGCAAGTCCCCCACTGGCAACCACCGCTCCTCCCACCCCAAGGGACCGGAGCCCTTCACCCCATCCTCCCTTTGGGAGAGAGCCTGCCCTCACAGCCTTCACTCTGCTCCCCACGGCCTCAAATCCATGACACGCCCTCTGAGCTGGCTTCTGCCAACAAGAGCCGGTTCTCTCACCTCCACCTGCCTGCCTGTCTTGTCTGTCTGTCTCTCCTCAGGCCCCAAAGCCAATGGAAGGAATTACCCCAACACACCAACCCTGGCTCCATCCTCCTCCCAGGCCTCGTTTGCCAACCTCTGCGGCTTTTTGATTAAATCACCTTGATGGAGGAGGATGTTACAGATGCTTCTGCAAACCGTGGAAATACTCAGTTTAGAGTTTCTTCCTAAAAGGAAGCAGTCCTTAACAAATATATTAAGACAACTCAGGTCTCCCCCAGCTTCTCAAAGACGTGAAATAGGAACACCTGTGACCGCGAATGATGGAAGGACACTTAACGTCACATATAGTGGCTTTAAAAAAAGACAAAAGTGAGGGAGTGACAAATAGCACACTGGCACACTTCTGGTGGAGAAAAGCGACTGCCTGGAGGAGAAACTCTGGTTACCTGGGGGACATCATCAAAGAGCCGCTGAGCAAAGTGAGGAAGGACGTCGTCCACTGACTTCCCGCTGCCAAACTGGATCACCGTGCCCGTGGCCTCGATGACGGCCACCCGCACCTTCCAGTGCTGGTGGGAGATGGACTGCATCAGGGGGCCGATCAAGGACTCCGACTGCATGTGGAAGTGGTCTGTGGGACGGGGAGACCATCAGTCACCAGGGGAGCCTGTGAGCGTCAACCCTGGCCTAGTTCCCTTGGGCTGGCCACACACAGCTTTGTACCCCAGCACCAGAAGAGGTGCAGAGTTGGGCGTGTGACCCAAACAACACCTCTCCGACCCAGAGACTTGGGAGGACCAAAGGGAAAAGGCCGGGGCTGGACCCATCTCAGCTGAACACAAGAGCTGGGAGGGGAGAACCTGAAGCTGCAGATGGCTGCGACAGGCACTCCAGAGTACGCTGAGTGGGGAGACACTGTGTGTCCCCACCTCTGGATGAGTCTGCAGCCAGACACCCAGCACGACCGCAGGAAGCTGGATCAGCACCGCCTCAGGCAAAGCCACCCCACTTCCTAAAGGCCTCACAGGAAGTCACGACCAAGGGCTCTTCGTGACAGCCAAGCGAACCCTCAGGTTTAGCAGTTGTGCCGCTGCTTGAGACCTTTCTGTAAGATCGCTATTTCTGTGATACTTGGGGCGAGTTCTTTCAGCGTTCGGGTCCTGAGATCGAGGCAGGCTTCGGTCCACTACTGCCCAGTGTGCGGGGAGCCAGAGGAGAGACCCCGTGCGCACAACTGGGGGGTGGGGGACAGAGGGGACGGCGTTGAGACGGGGAGATGCTTCACTCGGCAACCAGCGAGCATCCACTGCGGGCAGGCACTGCGCTCCGGGCTGCGGGTGCAACAGGGTGCGGACGAGGGCGGGCTTGGGGAGGGGGCGACGTGGGAGGAGACAAGGGCGGGCACCTGGCGTGGCGCGCGCCAGGCCCGCGGCGCACTCGCAGCTCTCTCGGCGCACGGCGGCGAAGGGGTCAAGCAGCGTGCAGCGCAGCACGCGCACCGCGTCGTCCAGGTGGGGCGCGAGCGCAGCGCCGCTCAGGCGTACGGCCAGGTGGAGCAGCTGCACTAGCGCCAGGCGCAGCTCCTCGCAGACCTCGGGCGGTGGGCGGCGCGCGGGCTCGGGGCCGGCCAGGCGCGCGGCGAGAGCGGGCAGCAGGCGCGGGAGGGCGTCACGGGGCCGGGCGGCTCGCCGCAGGCCCAAGTCCAGCAGGTGTACGGCCAGCGCGCGGCAGCCCTCGGCCGGGTCGGCCAGGCAGCGCAGCAGGCGCGGCAGCAGCAAGCGCGCCCACGGGCCCTGAAAGGCGGCGGCTGCGGCGGCGGGGTCGCCGTCGGGCGCCTCGGGCCGCGCCGCCTCCAGGGTGCGCTGCAGCGCCTCCAGCGCGCGCCGCCGGCCCAGCTTGCTGTCGGCCTCCAGACCGGGCAGCATGCGGCTCAGTACGCGGCTTAGCTCCGCCGCCTCGGCCGTCTCGGCGGCTTCCGCCGGGTCCGGGGACGCCGCGGCCTCGGTCGCCACCAGCGCCGCCATCTCCCCCGCGTTGCTAGTCACCAGGGGAGACCGGCGCTTTTACGACGGTCGCGGCGCGGATTACGGCGCGTTTTCCGGTCGGCTCCGAGAGTAACTTTATTGGCAGCTCGGAACACTGACAGGACACGGCCGGGGGGCGGGGCCGGGGCGGGGAGTCGGAGGGCTGAGGGGACGCGGGCCAGGCCGGGGGTCCTGGGCAGGTCTGGAGCCCGATATGATGGCCGCTGCGGACTTGTGTACAGTCAGGCGTGGTGGTCGTGCCCTTTCGTGTCCTCAGGTGGCTACTGTGACCCTCACCTCTCCTGCATGCCCGGGTCGGACCAGTTCCGTCGGATACGGTGACGTGGAGAGGGCACCTGGTCTCTCCGGCTCGGGTCTTCGTCTAGTGGGTGACACGTTAATCAGCGTGCAGTTACCGTGGTCCTGAGGGATGAAGGCCAAGGAACTTGGCGTAGACTGGAAGGCTTCCTGGAGGAGGTGACAGCCCCAGCGTAATATAGTGGGTAATTAAGAGTTAACTAGGTGAAGGGGGGGTGAAAGCGTTGCAGAGGGAGAGGACAGCATGGGCAAAGGCCTATGGTGGGAGTGGGACTGCTCAGTTGTGCCCCCCAAAGTTCACGTAGTGGAGTCCTGACCCCCCCAGGACCTCAAAACATGACCTTACTTAGCAATAGGGCCATTTAGACTCATCAAGTTAAGAAGGATGGGCCGTAATCCATATGACTGTGTCCTTATAGAAAGGGGAAACTGGAGACAGACAAGCACACAGGGAGAACGATCATGAAACACGGATGGCCATCTGCAAGCTTAGGAGAGCGGCCTGGAGCAGACTCACTCCCTCAACGGCTCTGGGGGAAGCAGCCTCTGACACCGTGATCCTGGACTTCTGGATTCCAGAGCAGTGGGGAGATAAATTTGTGTTGTTTAAGCCGCCAGGTTTATTTATGGTACTTGTTTGGGCAGCCCCAGGAACAAATACGGGGAGGGGGCCTGACACTGTTCCGGGAAATGAAGAAAAGTGCCCTGTGGCTAGAGCCCAGGGGCCCAGGGGGAGCAGGGTCCTCTGGGTGGCTCCACTGGGTCCCAGTGGGGGATGCAAGGGAGGATTTAAGGTGGAAGAGTTTCGCGTAAGGTTTGTGTTTTTAGAAAACTGCTTTGGCTGTTGCAGAACAGGTTAGCAGGGAGCCAGGCAGTCGCCACATGAGGCCGTTGCGAAGGCCGTGCTCTGGCTGAGATGAGTGAGTAAACACTTAAATGGGGGTGGTGGACTTCCCGCCCCAGAAGGTGCTGCAGACTCACTTTCCCAGCTGCTCCCCACGAAGTACAACTAAGTACCTTGCAGCTAGTTCAGCAGACAATGGGGAAAGGCTCTGAGCTGGAAAGGAGACGGGCTGACTGGGGACTCCAGCACTGGAGGAACAGCCATGGGATGGGTCCCTGGAGTTTCTCTTTCTTGTTTACAGGTTCCTGGAATAGGCGCTAGAGGGGGCTGCAACCCAGACCTGCCGACAGGCCACTCACTGAGTACACGATCACTGCCTCAGCATCTGTTCTGTGTGGCCCGCTGCCTGCGGGGCCTTGAACTGACAGGAGCCCTCCCGCGAGTGCGTGACCTAGATGACAGCCCGCAGAGTCACCAGTAAACCGAAGTTCCTGATGTGACCCCCCCGCCCAACACCCTTGTGATAACCTCTCTCCCTGTGGGCCCCATAGATTAAACCCCTGTGAAGCTCACCAAAACCCTGCTCCCTCTGGTTTGAACTGACCTATCCAGCCTTAGCCCAGGAACCCCAAAGCACAGCCCTGTGGACCTAATACAGGTGTGCGCCCCGGGTCCCGACTCCTGGGCACTCTGCCTGTACCTCCTCCAGGACCTGTGAGTCGTAAGCTTCCCTGTTCCGCTGTTTCTTGAGGTCTTTGTTGAACCACCAGGCAGCCTGGCCACATGCCTTCTGACACTGCAGGCAGCACCCACAGGGATGGAGTGACAGCCGGGGCAGCACCGGGAGAATGGAGCAGACAGGAAGGGCATTGCAAGGGATGGGGAAATAAAACTATCATTGGAACCACAGGCCATAAAAGTAGGCTGGAATTTATACACTAAACCTAAATTGGATGACTTTCTGCTGAAATAGAAGATTAATTTTTTGTTTGATGTGGACCATTTTTTAAAGTTTTTATTGAATTTGTTACAATATTGCTTCTTCTTTTTTTTTTTTTTTAATATATTTTGGTGTTTTGGCCGCGAGGCATGCGGGATCCTAGATCCCTGGCCAGGGATAGAACCTGCACCCCTTGCATTGGAAGGCGAAGTCTGAACCACTGGACTGCCAGGGAAGTCTCTGAAATAGAAGATTTAAATAAAATCAGGATTCTTCTAACACAATAACCAAAATGTCCAGTATACAGTAAAAAACCACTGGCCATACCAAGAACCAAGGAAAACCATTATTTGAACATGAAAAGAAGTGAACTGACGTGAACACCAAGATAAATCTTGGAATTATCTGAAAAGGATTTTAAAGCAGTCATAAAAATGCTTTTAAAAATGTTTATGGGGCTTCCCGGGTGGCGCAGTGGTTGGGAGTCCGCCTGCCAATGCAGGGGACACGGGTTCGTGCCCCGGTCCGGGAGGATCCCACATGCCGCGGAGCGGCTGGGCCCGTGAGCCGTGGCCGCTGAGCCTGCGCGTCCGGAGCCTGTGCTCCGCAACGGGAGAGGCCACAACAGTGAGAGGCCCGCGTACCGCAAAAACAACAACAACAACAAAAAAGTGCACAGAGCCTCAGATCTGCAGGACAATCGTTTTTATCACCAGAGTCTCAGAACAGGAGGAGGGAGAATGTGGGCTGAAAAAGTGTTTGAAGAAATAATGGCTGAAAACTTCCCAAATTTGGTGAAAGACATAAACCCATAGGTACAAGAAGCTAAGGAACCCCTATGTAGGATAAGCCTTCTGAAAATCCATACTAAGAAACATCATAATTAAATCTGTGAGGACTAAAGACAGAAAAAAAAATGTAAAAACAGCCAGAGAGAAATGATGTGTTCCCTAGAGAGGAACACCAGTGTGAATGACAGATTTCTCATCTGAAATCACAGCAGCCAGAAGGAAGTGGCATATTTTTTTTATATATATTTTTTATATCTGATTGTTGAAGCAAAAACTATAATACTGGGACTTCCCTGGTGGCACAGTGGTTAAGAATCTGCCTGCCAATGCAGGGGACAAGGGTTCGATCTCTGGTCTGGGAAGATCCCACATGCTGCAGAGCAACTAAGCCCGTGCACCATAACTACTGAGCCTGCACTCTAGAGCCCATGTGCCACAACTACTGAATCCCAGGCGCCTAGAGCCTGTGCTCCGCAACAAGAGAAGCCACCGCTATGAGAAGCCCGTGCACCACAACGAAGAGTAGACCCTGCTCTCCGCACCTAGGGAAAAGCCAGCACGCAGCAACAAAGACCCAATGCAGCCAAAAATAAATCAATTTATATATAAAAATTATAATACCGATGAGCTCTGTGCACGTGGGGGAAATATTTACAATAATTATATTTGAAAAGTGAGGGTAAAGGGCGGTTTCTGCACTGCACTAGATGTGAAACATCGGTACCAGTAAACTGATAATTACATACGTGCACAGGAGTGTGTGGAACAGCCACTAAGAAAAGTAAACAGTGATATACTCAATACGTTACAAAGTGGAATTCTAAAGGATGTTCAAGTATCCCATAATATGGCACGAGGAAACAAACACAAATAATAAAATGGCAAACTTAGCCTCTATCAATAGTTCAAAATGTAAAGGGGCCAAACACACCAGTTAGAAGACAAAGATTTGCAGAGGGAATAAAAAACCACGACCCAACTATATGTCATTTACCGTATGCTAAAACTCACTTCAAACGTAATGATGTGGGTAGGTTGAAAGAAAAAGGAAAAAGACATCGTGTAAACATTCACTTATAAAAAGCACAATGACTAATATCAGCTAATTTCCCTTCAGAGCGAGGGAAATTTCTACAGAAAAGGAGGTGCATTGTATAAGAATAAAAGGATCCATCCACCAGGAGGACACATAGCAATCGCAAATGCTTATGACCCAAACAACAAACCTTCAAGATACACGAAGCAAACACTGGCAGAGCTGAAAGGAGAGAGACCAACCCCCAGTTCCAGGTGAGGACCTCAGCGCCCACTCCACAAGTGCTGGAACTACTAGACATTCCACAAGGACACAACACCATCAACCAAAGGGATCGGTGGACATTTTACAGACCCTCCACCCAACAGAGCAGGATGCCCGGTATTCACAGGTGCCCAGGGACATGCCAGGATAGACTATCCATAAAACAGACCTCAGCAAATGTAAAAGAAGTGAAGTCACAGAGAGCATTTTCTCTGACAAAAAATGGAATCAAACTAAAAATCAGTAACAGACAATCTTCAAACGTGGAAATTAACTCGGTTCTACTCAGAAATAAAGAGGAAGGAACTATCGATACATGCAAGAACTTGGATGCATCTCTAGGGGATTATGCTGAGTAAAAGAATACAATCATACCAGATACCAATAGTGTGATTCCGTGTGTATAACATGCATGAGATAATTACAGAGATGGGGGACACGTGAGTGGTCCCCAGCTGTTAGGGGTGGGGCTGGGTGCGACTACACGGGTGGCAGAAGGAGCTTGTATAGTGATGGTGCTTGAGT
Source organism: Globicephala melas (assembly GCF_963455315.2). NCBI lineage: Eukaryota > Metazoa > Chordata > Mammalia > Artiodactyla > Delphinidae > Globicephala > Globicephala melas. The sequence goes on along the minus strand of NC_083328.1, from coordinate 339,780 downwards.
GTCCTGACTGTGGTGGTGGCTACATGAGTACTTAGGGGGTATCTGGCCTCTTGTCCCGTCCCCATTCTTCCAGACTGAATAGAATAAGCAGGGGCAGTAGAACAGGGGGACCAAGGAGAGAAAAGTCTTTATCTGAGCAACATGAAACAGGAACAAGAAGCTACATAAAAGAAGCTGCGTAAAAGGTGGATGATAGAAGCAGATAATGCTAATTTCTGGTTAGTACACGTCCTAGAAAAAGGGATAATCAAAATGGGGCAGAGAAGGTATTCAAAGGGATAACCGAGACATTTGCCAGAGTTAAAAGTGAAAGACCTTCAGATTGAAGGAACTACACAGCACCAGTGAGGCACACGTATTGACATGTTGTGAAACTTAGGAATACCAAAGAAAAACAGGAGTTTGTGGGAGACTGCCAGAGAGAGAACAGGGTGCCTTCAAAGGGACAAGAGTCAAACTGATGTCAGATGTTTTTCTTTAGTTCCACAAATACTTTTGTAATTGCTTCCAGGGGCCCGTTTAGGGTAAAAAAAAAAAAAATGTTGATTTGTTTTTCCCCAACAGGAAAATATACGGACAAATCTGAACACAGTAAAGGAAAGGAAATGATAAAGGTTAGAACAGAAATTAATGAAACAGTAAAACGAACATACATACAACACAGATTATTAAAACCAAGAGTTTATTCTTTTTAAGGGCTAATAAAATCGATAACCCACCTGTCAGGACTGACAAGGAAAAAAGAAGTTCAAAAGCACGAATACCAACATGAGGGTAAAAGTTTATCATGAAAGGTTCTAAACATTAAAAAGATACTAAAGTAATAATACTTTATGCCAAAAAAATATATGAAATAGAGGAAATCCTAGGAAAACATAATTTACTAAAATCTCCACTAGAAGAAATAGAAACTCAGAATAGTCTACTACCTATTAAAGAAGTTGAATTTATCATTTCAAAGCTTCCCACAATAAAGGCTATAATCACAGATGGCAGCAAACACTTCAGAACACTTAATAAGGAAATAACTCCAACCGCCAAGTTGTCTTCTAAAGTGCCTGTACCATTTTGCATTCCCAGACAGTAATGAATGAGAGCGACCATTGCGTCACATCCTTGCCGCAATTGGTATTGTCAAGTTTTTTTTGAATGTTAGCTATTCTAATGGGTCTGTAGTGGCGTCTTGTTGTTTTATTTGCAATTCCTTATGGCGTATGATGTGAATCTTTTCATATCCTTGTTTTCCATTTTATATCTTATTTAGTGAGATGTACGTTCAGATCTTTTGTCCATTTTTAATTGTATTTATTGTTGAGTTTTAAGATTTATATATTTTGATACGTCTTATCAGATATATGTTTTACTATTTTCTCTCACTCGGTGGCTTTTCATTTTCTTAACAGTAATTGGCAGAGCAGAAGTTTTAAATTTTAATAAAATTCAACTTAGTTTTTTTTTTAAAAAGGAAATAACTCCAATCTGAAAATAGGAAGAGAGAACATCTCCCAACTCATTTTGTGGAGCCGGTGTCACAGCCTTGATCCCAAAAAGTGAGAGGGAAATTACAGAAAGGAATATTAGAGATCAACTTTTTTCAACACAGATGCAAAAATCCTAAACAAAATCTTAACAAATTAAATCTGGAGATAGGCACTTTAGAAAGGATAATACATTGAGACCAGACTGAGTTTATTCCAGGAATGCAAGTTAATTTTTTAACATTAAAAATTAATGTGATTTACCACATTTTTAAAAACATAAATAAATTTATTTATTTATTTTTGGCTGAGTTGGGTCTTTGTTGCTGCACACAGGCTTCTCTAGTTGTGGCGAGCGGGGGCTACTCTTCGTTGTGGTGCACGGGCTTCTTACTGCGGTGGCTTCTCTTGTCGTGGAGCACGGGCTCTAGGCACGCGGGCTTCAGTAGTTGTGGCTCGTGGGCTCAGTAGCTGTGGCTCGTGGGCTCTAGGGCACAGGCTCAGTAGCTGTGGCGCACAGGCTTAGTTGCTCTCTGGCGTGTGGGATCTTCCAAGACCAGGGCTTGAACCCGTGTCCCCTGCATTGGCAGGCAGATTCTTAACCACTGCGCCACCAGGGAAGTCCAACCACATTTTTAAAAAAGGAGAAAAATGGTGTGATCATCTCAGCAGTTGCAGATAAAGCACTTGATGAGATTTGACGCCCATTTGTCATTTAAAATCTTAGCAAGTTACGACTAGAAGGGAGGTTCTCTGCGGCATGTCTGCCAAAATCCCACAGCCAAAAAACATGTTCAGTGCAGCTGCTTCCAAAGTAGCCCATCCCCCGCTCTGCACACATGGCCGGCCCTCTCCCAGTCAAGCGGAGCCCCGGCTGGCCTGGAACTCGCTGTGGCCGCCAGAGTGCGCCAGAGGAGGGCCCAGCTGCTTGTGCCTGTCCTGAAGGTCTGGCCACCACCTCACCTGCTAGGATGGTTCTTATAAAAAACAAGCAGAAACTGACAGACATTTGGGAGGAAGAATGTGGAGGAATTAGGACGCTGAGGCCCGCCGGCGGGAATGAAAAGTAGTGCAGCCACCGTGGAAACTGTGGTGGTTCCTGAAAAAATTCAACAGGATTAGCGAGTGATCCGGCAAGTCCCCATCTGGATGTACGGGTGAAAGAAGGGGAGGCAAGGACTCTCGGGTTTGACACCCTCCTTCGCAGCAGCATATTCACAGCAGCTGAAAGGCGGGAGCACCCCACCCGCCCGCGCTGGGCGGATGGATACACAATACACGAGGCATATAGCTGACTCTCAGCCTTCAACAGGAACGCGGAGCTGACACCTGCTACCGTGTGGATGAACCTCGACCACGTTAAGCACAGTGAGAGAAGCTAGCACGAAAGGCCACGTGTTGTGTGATCCCATGTCCATGAGGCACCTGGCTCAGTGGCCTGGGCTGGGAATTCCAGTTGCTAGAGGCTGTTCCAAGGTCAGGTTTGGGGCAGGTGGATGGTGAGGTAAGAGGGAAAAAGCAAAACTTCTCTGTCCTTTCCCGGCCCGCCTCCCGCCTCAGCCTCACCAGAGGAAGGAAAAGGCTTTAACTTTAAAGTCAGGCTGGAGTTATGATCATTTCATAGCTCTGGACACTTACAATGACCGAGTTGACCCTGGGTTTATATCTTAACATGACAGTAGAACTTTGAAATTCTCTACGTTTGAGCCAAAATGTATAGGCAGGAGCAGAGAAGGAAACTCCTTCTCCGAATACATTTTAAAGACCCGGCCAAGGGCTTCCCTGGTGGCGCAGTGGTTTGAGAGTCCGCCTGCCGATGCAAGGGACGCGGGTTCGTGCCCCGGTCTGGGAAGATCCCACGTGCCGCGGAGCGGCTGGGCCCGTGAGCCATGGCCGCTGAGCCTGCGCGTCCGGAGCCTGTGCTCCGCAACGGGAGAGGCCGCAACAGTGAGAGGCCCGCGTACCTCAAAAAAAAAAAAAAAAAAAAAAAAAAAAGACCCGGCCAAGGTAGGAAAAAGCAGCTTCAGGTCTGTTCCAGGACCCCCTCATTCAGTGTCCTGGTTACAAACGTGGTGAAGTGTGTCGTTTCGCCAGCATAATAAACTGATGTAAGCAGATGCGCTGGGTTGGTCCATTCACTCGCTGTCTCCTCCGGCCGGTTCTCATGAGGCGCTCGGGGTCCCCGGCATCCGCAGCAGCTCCTCCTCCTAGCGGAGCCCGTGCTCGGTGCTCGGCGCTCGGGGCGCGGGGCGGGGACAGTCAATCGAAGGACGTCCTGAGCAGGTGCGGGGAGGAACAGAGGGCAGGATGCCTGAGGACAACACGGATGGGGGAAGACACTCGTCAGGGACAGACGAAAGCATGATGGGGCCCTGGGGACGGGCAGCCCTCGCTGCCTGAGGTTGTCACCAGCTTTGTTTTCTGCAGACGTTGGGGGAGTCACCATAAACTCAGGACCTTACACCCCCTGATCACCTCAGGGTCTGTGGGTCAGGAGTCCAGGCAGGGCTCAGCTGTGTCCCCTGAAGGTGGCCCCGGGTCCACGCAGAGGGCTGGGTCCTCTGCTGGGAGTGCCTTGGGTGCGCCTGGGGCCCACCCGCCACACCCCCAAACCATCCCCGGGAGCAGTGTGTGGATTAGATGCACTGACTGGTTCCTGCTGCCTCTCAGGAGCCTGCGGCCGCGCCCCAAGGCCGTGTCCCTCCCCTTCATCCCCGCTCTGGGCTCCCTGCTCTCCTGACCCCAGCTCCTCTCCCACATCCCCCCAGGTTGGCTCTCTGCTCCCGGGAGGAATTAGCTCGCTCCCCCATGAGGGACGTGGCTGGTCATGGGACTTGACCCTGGGCCTCTTGCTCTGCTCCCACCCGCTGGTCCCTTCAGTCTCTGTCAGCTGGGGTTGAAAGTCACACCCACCTAGACGGGTGGGGAGATTCGATGGCTCTTCCAGGTAAAGCCCCCGGCCCCGCCCCACGGCCCCACGCGGGTCAGGTGGCAGGGCCCACGTCAGCGCTGGGCGGGCGGGTGAGAACCCTCCTTTCCTCACCCCAGCGGATATCTGTCTCCTTGCCCTGCAGGAGGGGGGGATGGGGGGACAGAAGTTCAGTAAATGGCCTCTGGCACACTTAGAATAGAGCTGCAGCTGCAGGGAGCCCTGGGCGGCACCCCAGGGCCCAACCTGGCCCTCAGGTGTGGGAGCCACAGGGAGGGCTCCCCGCAGAAGCAATGTCCCCGTTGAGTCTTGCTGGGTGAACTGGACTTGGCAGAGTCAGGAGTTTGGGGCGGGGGAGAGGGGGGGTTGGAAAATAATGTGGCTTTGAAGTTGGACCTTTGCAAGACTTGGTGATTCGGGTTCCAGGGCTGAGGTGAGGACCTCGGGGCTGGGGCACGTGAAGCCCTTCTGCTGGCTGTGCTGGGGTGGGTCCTTCCCTGTGGGTGGAGGGGACACACAGACCAGCACGACTTGCTGGGACTTCTGAATGATGACATGATCACCATTGCATGTTTTCAGGACACCCAATAAACCGGGACTTGTCACCATCCAGCGGTGGCGACATCGACCTAGCTGTGTGTGGCATCACTGGTCCACACGGTTTCCTGTCCCTGCTCCGTGAGGCGGATGCCTGCCGTCCTCACGTCAGGCCACTGGCTGCCGGTGGTCTGGTCAGTTTCCCTGACGGACCCTGTGCTCGCCGTCCCCCATCACGGAGGGAGGGGCCGGAGGGATCGTGTCGTTCAGGGTGGAGCCACTTGGATCAGCTGCAAACAACCGCTGTGCCGTCAGTGCAGACATTTGCTGGTTAACACAGCCTGGCCCAGACTCAGAGCGAGGCCAGGCTTTCTCGAGGGCCCCTGGCTCCCCTCCTTGAAGCAGTGAGTGCCTGGGTGTGTTGGAAGCATTGCCCTTCCACTCAGGCGACGCAGGGGGCAGGGGCACAGGAGAGATGGGGGGAGCTTGTCTGCAGGCTGGGCCACGGGTGGGGGACCTGGCCGCGCACTACTCCTTGAGGAAGGTGGGGAGGGAGTTCTTCGGGAGAGCCTGCTTGTAGCCCCCGGCTGGCAGGGCCTCTGAAACAGCTACCTGAGCGGCCTGGAAGGGTCTGCAGGGGACAGGCTGGTGGGAGCTGCCACCGTGGTGGTGTGAGGATGGGGCTCGTCCAGCCACAGCTGAGAGGGGTGGAGGAACCAAGTTTCTGGTGGGCTTGGTGCACTGAGCCGACCGCCAGGCCCTGAACCCGGAGAGCTCCTTGTCTTGCAAGACGTGGTCCAGGGGGCTCCCTGCCAGGAGGAGGCTATGTGTGTGGAGGGGGGGCTCGGGGTTAGAAGGCCATCCTCGGAGAGGGTCTCCCCCTCCCACGGAACCGTGCGAGGGGGGGGGAAGGTCCCTGCAGAGATCCCTGGAGCACCCCAGGAGATTCTGAGAACAAAAGCCAGCCCTGGAGCATATGCCCCCCCCCAAGTCCGTCAAGTGAAACCTGGCCCTAATTTTTTGTCATCCTCTTCACCAGGCCACCCTGAGGAGCCAGCAGTAACTGGGGGGCGGGGGGGAGGGGCAGCAAGCGGGGAGAGGAGGTCTGAGCAATCGGGCAGGTGGAGCGGAGACACAGCCAACAGTTTAAATTAGTTGTGGAATAAAGTTTTGATTCAGTTGAGACTGGACTTCAGTTCCTGAAAATGACTCTTGCAATAAGTGTGATGGGACAGGTGTGACTGTACCTGAGGTGGGGATGGGCCAGGAGGCACGCCGAGGGCAGGGGATGAAGAGGCAGGAAGGAGTTCCTAGTCTGACTACCTGAGCACATCCTCTTCCTTTCGCTTCAAGCCGTCAGAAAGAAGCTGGGTCAGCGTCAGCCCTGCTGGGGTGCGTGCGGGGCAGCCGGCCACCCTGCAATGTGTCTTTGTGGACGGGGCAGTATGGGTGGGAGAGCAGAGGTCTTCCCCTTTAAAGGCCTGAGATCCCTACCCCATCTCCTGGTATTCAGACTGCTCCAGGTAAAGCGTTGGGGACCCCCAACTGCCCGAGATGATGTTTCCACCACCACCCTGGCAGAATGGGAGCAAAACATGACTTTAGGCAACAGGAAAATAAGGGTGATTCCCTTTCCTGCAGGCCTGGGCTGGTGGATTAGGGGCTGTGATGGCCTCTGACCTCCTGGAAGCCCATGGGTGGTGGGAAGAATTTAGGATGACCCTGTGATTTCCCCCTGGGGCATCTGGGTGAAGCTGGTGCCCTTAACCAAGAAAAGGAGTAGCCTAGACCTGCCTGGCCACCAATGCAGGCCCTGTGACATGCAGATGTGACACCCCAGGTGTGAAGGTGGGGGAGGCCATCACCCCAAGGCAGCAGGTGGCTGCCACCAGCCAGGGCGGACAATCCGGGCAATCGCAGAGGCTCCAGTGGAGGGGGTGGAGGGGTGAGGAGGGAGCCTGCGGGGCGGTAGTAGTGGTCCTGGTCCAGCTGCGCAGCTTCACATGGATCTGTGGGTCTGTCTGTGCAGCACGAGGCCTGTCAGCCTGAATGCCGTGGGGGCGGGGGAGGGGCGAGGGGAGGGAAGAGGAGGAGAAAGAGAGGGAGGAGGGGGAAAGAGGGAGGGCACGGGGTAGGCTGCCGGTGAGGGGAAATCTAGGGGGGAGGGAGAGGTGGGTCCTGGGGATGTGGGAGATAGACAGGGTGGGGGGCGGGAGTGAGATGGGGCGGGGAGGGGCAAGCGGGGAGTCGGGGAAGGCCTGGAGCGCGGTCGGCGGGAAGGGGGCGGCGGGGCTGGGGGTGGATCGGCGCGGCGCGGGGGCGGGCGGAGGGCGGCGCCGCTGCAGTGCGGGACCCACTCGCCCGCCGTCCCCGCGCCCGCGCGTCCCCGCGCAGCCGCCTCCGGCCTCCGGCGCCGCGCATCCAGGTACGCGGGGCTGGGGAGGGGTCTGTTCCGGAAACCCCCGCCGGCCGGGATGCCCCAGGAAGTTTGGCCTTCGGGGAGCCCCCGCCCCCTTGGCCGGTCCGGGTCTGGAAGCCGTGGTCGGGGGGCTGGGGGGCTGGGGGGCCGGGGTCGCCGGTCTGCGTGCTCGGCGCTGGCGGGCTGGCCGGGTTCCGGGCCGTCACTGTGACCTGGCCGAGCGCGAGCCGAACGTGCGGCCCTGCCATTGTTCTCCGGGTTCATCTTCCCAGGAGGCCCGTCCGCGGAGCTTCGTTTGTTTTTGTTTCCCTTTCTTTTCCGGCGGAGCCTGTAAGAGCTCCCCCTGTCCCCCCGCCATCTCCCCGGGAGCTCGCGGAGGGCGCTCCAGGCACACACTGTCCTCCAAAGGGGGAGGGACGGACGCAAGTGAGACCCCATAACCGCCTGGGCTGCACACGCTGGGCCCCGCTTCTCCGTCGTCAGGTTTCTCAGCCGCGCCCGGAGCCCGCCGGATCCCCCTCCATCCCCGCGAGCATCTGTTTAGAGTTGAGCTTTGCCCCCCAGGGTGAGAGGCCTTTGACAGCAGCAGAATAAAACGCCTGGCGTGTCACCAGGTCACGTCGGTCACCAGATAAACCTTACGGTGCGTGTGAGACGCGTGTTCACAGGCCGCGGGAGTCCTGCCCCTCCGAGGTCGGCAGGACTCGCGTTTTCCTCCGCAGGAAGCGGGCAGCGGGTCGCCATGGCCTCGCCAGCGGCTCAGCAGCTGGAGGAGGACGACGGCCTGAGGGGCTGCGAGCTCTACGTGCAGAAGCACGGCGCCCAGCAGGTGCTCAAGGACTGCATCGTGCAGCTCTGCATCTCCAAGCCCGAGCGCCCCATGAGGTTCCTCCGGGAGCACTTCGAGAAGCTGGAGAAGGTTAGTGGCTCCGGCACCCGGTCCTCCCCCCGCCCACCCCCTAGCCGGTGCAGGGGTGTGTGTGTGGCGCCGAAGCCCCGTCGGGCCTCCCCTCCGCTGCCTGCGTGCTCAGGAGGGGGCGGGGCGCCCGCGGGACGGCCTCCTGCGACTCTTCGCGGGGAGGTGGGCAGGGAGGCCACGGTGGCTTCATTCCCGCCACAGAAATCCTCTCTTCTTCCAGTGGCTCAGGGTCTCAGGAGGCCTCCTGGAAGGTGGTGCGGACGTTTGGGAACTGCAGGCTGTGACTATAGCTTGTGGGGTCGCTGGCGGTTCTCAACTTCGGGGACTGGTTAGAGATGCCATTGGCACTGGGGTAAAAGGAAACAGCCCTGATAGAGAGTGTGGCGGGCCGTTGGAGGTCAGATTCCCTCGCTGGCCTGCCCCTCAGACATGTGGGGGGAGTACGTGCCACACCCACGCCCTCTCTCCTGAGGAGGGAATCGCCCAGCTCACTCCTGCATGGATGACAGCTCTCACCCCCTTCCTGGTTCATCCTGGGGGCTCGGGGCTAGGAAGCAGCAGGCTGGGGCAGGAGCCGCTTGTGGTCCCATCCGGCTTTCCCTCCCCGCCTCACGCCTCCTGCCTTCCTCCCTGGCCACCCAGATCTCTCTCTGGGGTGACCTCAGGTTCCTCCTCGTGGTCTTTGTATCACGACCTACCTGTCCCTGGGGACTGAACGGGACCCCAGCTGGGGCCCAGGTCTGTTTTAAGCACCTCTGTGTCCCCGAGCTCAGCGGTGTTTTACTTCTGATGGGCACTCCTGTGGACAGGTAGCTGTAACGCAAAGGAATGGATTTATTTCTTCCTTTTAGAACAGTCTGTTAAAACACATTTTAAAGTAATACATGCCTTTTAAAGAAAAATTGAAAAGTTCAAAAGTAGAAAGAAGAAGTAGAAATCACCTGGAGTCCTTTCCACCTGTTCCCCCCCAACCGTGCATTGTGGTTTTGAAACATAGTTGGAATCATGTTACGGATGCAATTTTATATTTTATGTTGTTCATTTGTTATACATTCTTCATGGTCCTCAGTGTAAGTGATTGTGTAATGTGTTGAGAAGATCCAGAAAAGTTTTCTCAATGTTTTCCTCATGATTAGACAGTTGAGTTGTTTCCAGTGTTTTAATATTAAAAATAACACCACCCATTTTTAATTGGGTTGTTGGTTTTTTGGATATTGAGCTCCATGAGCTGTTTGTATGTTTTGGAGATTAATCCTTTGTCTATTGTTTCATTTGCAAATACTTTCTCCCATTCTGAGGGTTGTTTTTTTATCTTGTTTATGGTTTCCTTTGCTGCGCAAAACATTTTAAGTTTACTTAGTTCCCATTTGTTTATTTATTTTTAAACTTTTCATTACTCTGGGGGAGGGTCAGAAAAGATCTTGCTGTGGTTTTATGTCAAAGAGTGTTTTTCTCTAAGAGTTTTATAGTGTCTGGTTTTACATTTAGGTCTTTAATCCATTTTGAGTTTATTTTTGTGTATTGTGTTAGGGAGTGTTCTAATTTCATTCTTTTACATGTAGCTGTCCAGTTTTCCCAGCACCATTTATTGAAGAGGCTGTCTTTTCTCCATTGTATGTTCTTGCCTCCTTCATTGTAAATTAGGTGACCATATGTGAGTGGGTTTATCTTTGGGCTTTCTATCCTGTACCACTGATCTATATTTCTGTTTTTGTGCCAGTACCATACTGTTTTGATTACTGTAGCTTTGTAGTATAGTTTGAAGTCAGGGAGCCTGATTACTGCAGCTCCATTTTTCTTTCTCAAGATTGCTTTGGCTATTTGGGATCTTTTGTGTTTCCATACAATTTTTTGTCCTAATTCTGTGAAGAATGCCATTGGTAGTTTAACAGGGATTGCATTGAATCTGTAGATTGCTTTAGGTAGTATAGTGATTTTCACAATATTGATTCTTCCAATCCAAGAACGTGGTATATTTCTCCATCTGTTTAAATAGACATTTCACCAAAGAAGACATACAGATGGCCAAGAGACACATGAAAAGATGCTCAACATCACTAACTATTAGAGAAATGGAAATCAAAACTGCAATGAGGTATCTCCTCACACTGGTCAGAATGGCCATTATCAAAAAATCTAGAAACAATAAATGCTGGAGAGGGTGTGGTGAAAAGGGAACCTTCCTGCACTGTTGGTGGGAATGTAAATTGATACAGCCACTATGGAGAACAGTATGGAGGTTCCTTAAAAAACTAAAAATAGAAGTACCATATGACCCAGCAATCCCACTACTGGGCATATACCCTGAGAAAACCATAATTCAAAAAGAGACATGTACCACAATGTTCATTGCAGCACTATTTACAATAGCCAGGACATGGAAGCAACCTAAATGCCCACTGACAGATGAATGGGTAAAGTAGATGTGGCACATATATGCAATAGAATATAACTCAGCCATAAAAAGAAACGAAATTGAGTTATTTGTAGTGAGGTGGATGGACCTAGAGTCTGTCATACAGAGCGAAGTAAGTTAGGAAGAGAAAAACCAATACTGTATGCTAACACATATACATGGAGTCTAAATAATATGGTACTGATGAACTTGGTGGCAGGGCAGGAATAAAGACGCAGACATAGAGAATGGGCTTGAGGACACAGGGTAGGGGGGAAGGGGAAGCTGGGGCAAAGTGATAGTACCACTGACATATGTACACTACCAAATGTAAAATAGCTAGTGAGAAGCAGCTGCATAGCACAGGGAGATCAGCTCGTGCTCTGTGACCACCTAGAGGGGTGGGATAGGGAGGGTGGGAGGGAGACGCAAGAGGGAGGGGATATGGGGACATATGTATGCATATGGCTGATTCACTTTGTTGTACAACAGAAACTAACACAGCTTTGTGAAGCAGTTATGCTCCAATAAACATGTATTAAAAAAAATAATGCCACAGGGACATATTTGTACACAGATTTTTTTTTCCTGTATGTAGTAGTGTTTAGTACAGCTTCTCGGAGATGGAATTATTGAAATCCCAGGTGGAATTACCAGGTCACAGAAGTCTTGCTGGTGTTGTCAAAGAGCTCTCCAAGCGCAGCGTTGATTCAAGCCCCACCAGACAGTGTGCTTGTAGCCACCCACCCTAGTCAGCTTTGGCTGTTTTAATTTAAAAGCCTGTTTTTCAGGGACTCCCCTGGCGGTCCAGTGGTTAGGACTCCACCCTTCCAACACAGAGGGTGTGGGTTCGATCCCTGGTTGGGGAACTAAGATCTCACGTGCTGTGCAGCCAATAAATAAATAAATAAATGAACCTTAAAAAAATAAATAAAAACCTGTTTCTTAGTTGATAGGTGAACATGGCGACCTGGCTTTAATCTTTGGTTACTTTCGAGGTCGCCATGTATGGGGGGAGTCCAGTCGCTGGCCTGTGCACAGAGGACAGGGGACTGGAGCGGGGGGGCGGGGGGGGGGCGGGTGCTTGTTTCCTGCACGTTTGAAGAGGGAGGGTCAGGTGGGTGACAGTACATCCTCATTTAACTCTACTTGTTCACAGATGACCCCAGCCAGGTGACATGTCTCACAGGACGGGACTTCTCCGCCGGACCAAGGCAGGGAGCCCATTAAGAGGCCAGAGGCAGGGTCCAGGCCAGACCTGAGCTGAGGCTGCAGAGTGAGGCTCTCAGCGGGGGACCTCTTGCCCCCAGGGGACATTTCAGTGGCCAAGATGCTTTTGGTTGTTAGACTTGGCAGGGGTGAGGGTGCTCCTGTCCCCTGGGGGTGGAGTGAGGGTGAGGCGGGCTGTTTTCCTTGGGGGGCCTTTCCGGTCTTGCTGGTGGATTGGGGGTGGGGTGAGGAAAGAGGCATGGGCCGTGACTCCTCGGGTTTGGTCCGAGGCCTGAGTGAAGTCCTGAGCCAAGGAGGGGCCAGTGGGAAGAGACGGAGACAGGGTTGGACAGGAAAAAATGAAGAGTAAGGCTTTGGATGTGCTCAAGTTGTCAAAGAGGCTATGAGTTTGGAGCTTGGGGGAGAGGCTGGGGCGAGCACAGGGGTTTAGGAAGATTCATTGATCATTCTTGCCTGGAGAGGCAGTTTACTACCTGCCTTTGACAGCTGAGGACCGAGGTCTGGAAGAGGTAGGGTGACTTGGAAGGCCTAGGTTCCAGGCTTCGGGGCTGATTTGGTGGATTCTCTGAAATCGTGTGCAGGCTTTTATAGGCGGGTGCATTTTACTGGGGAGAACGTCCCCAGTGTTTGCAGTGGATGTTCAAATGGACCTGGGATCCCCAAATGAAAAGTGCCTTAAGGTGTCCTGAGACCCCACGGGGGTCTCATTTCCTGCTGCGTCTGCTGAGCACGGTGACCAGGGAGCTGCTTCAGCCTGGGAGCAGGAAAGGCTCTGGTTTTGGGGCCGCGGTGTGCTGGGTCCCGGGCCCCTCTCTCTGCAGGAGGCTGGCCAGGCCGGAAGCCTGGGGAGGAGCAGTTTTCTCCACTTGTGTGGAGAGCAGGAAGCGTGTGTGTGAGGCCTTGATAAGCAGAGAGGCTGCAGCTGCCGGCACAGGTTGGTGGGGATGGCCCAGCTCTCGGGGTGCTGCCTGGGCCGGGGTGTGGCACCCAGTGCCCAGGCCTCCGTGAGTGAGCCGGTGAGGAGGTGGCCTTATTCCAGGGTGGAGGCTTGAGGGGGGAAGATAGTCCATACCCGCCGGCCAAACACAGCCTTGGAGCTTCTCCAGGATTCAGTCTTGTGGCGGATCGTGTGATGATAAAAGTCATCCAGCCCTTTAACAGTGGGTTTTAAATTGTGCGGGAAAGATTGCTTTATACGGACGCGCCCGTGACCCTGCACCACGTACCCGCCCTACATCCCGAGGACTTTTCTGGCCCCACAGGACACGCTTACGTACGGATGTGGATAATCGTGTATATGTGCAGTTTTTGTTGGCTTTTTTCTTCTTAGTAGCATTTTTTATTGTGCTAAACATACACGACATGGAATTAGCCATTTTGGCCTTTTCTTAGTGTGCATTTCAGTGGCGTGAAGGGCACTCATGTTGCCTTGCATCTTTAGTAGCATTTCTGTGGCCTCTGTGGCTGTAAAGTTTTCCATGACGTGGATGCGTCATCGTTTCTACTTTATTTCCATCGTTTTGTGTTTGATGGCTTTCAGGGTTTTTTGTTTTTTTCCGCTCCAGAAACCACCTTTATGCCAAGGAAATGATTTAAAAGAAAAAATGGGTAACTCTGCAGGTATTTCAGGAAGGGCTCTGGGGGCCGAGTGTCTGTCTGTGTTTACGGCTGTTGAATCTTGTCGCCCATCTGCTCCCCAAGGACCGGGTGAGCGTGTGGTCTTGCGACCCTGAGCCCCCACCCTTTCCCGAGTCCTCGCCGACGCCACTCTGCTCTCTTTTGTGGCCGTGGACGCGTCATCCAGCAGGCTCTCCTTCCTGGGGCAGCGGTGGCTTCCCTCTGGTCCGTTGGTCCGACAGCTGGTGACCCAGGCTCACTCTGTGCCTTTAATGAAACGAGCAAGTTACGCTGTGTTTCCCTTGGGGAGAACCGGCCCGCGGCTTCCCTGGAAGTGAATTCTGTCAGGGCCCACATGGCCCTTCCTGTGGCCCTTCCTGTGGCTGTGGTCTACACTGGGCATCAGATACGTCCGGTGACTGTACGGAGGACCAGCCTGTGTTTCCTGGTGACCAGCACTGCACGTGACATTCTGGTGGCGGACAGAGGCGTCCATTGGCGGAACTACGTTGAACTCCCGAGGGTCTTGGAGGGGCGGTCCGTCCCCCCGGCACGTTGACTGCCCCGGCCTTCCGGTGCTGGGGGGCCACTGGGGAAGCCAGGGTGGAGGGGGTGAGTCCGCTTTCAGCCTGGGGGCCGACAGGAGGCCGTGCCCTGCGGGTGGCGAGGGTTACCGTGGGGCCGTTTTCGGGGAGCACGCTCTCTGGACGAAGGCTTGTCCTCGGGACGATGGGCTTGGCGGCTAACGCCGGGGGGCAGCTCGTGCCACCCCGGAGCCGTGGAAGGCTGGAGCCGCGGAGGCGTTGCTGGAGCGTTGGGTGGGCCGGAGGCTGGGGTGGGCGGGAGGCCGTCTGGAGGTGGCAGGGCGCGGGGACCGGTGGTCCAGGCTGTAGTCTGGGCGTGTTCTGGTGGCTCCCGTTCTGCAGCGTAGAGAGGCCCCGGGGAGGGTGTGCGAGCGAGGGGACAAGAGGCATGTGGGAAGTCTCTGTGCCTCCCTGTGATGTTTGCTGTGAACCTATAACTACCTAGGGAAACCAAGTCTTTGAAATTAAAAAGGAAAAGAAAGTGGGTGCCCCCATGCCTTTGGGCCCGATGGTTTCTTCCCTGGTCGTCGGATGTCTGCTTCACTGAGGGGCGGGCGTCCGGGAGGCCGAGTGGGTGGGGCACTGGGAAGGTGGAATGAGGAGGGTTTGCAGAGCAGCTGGGGTGCGGGGGCTGGGGTTCCCAGGGTTCTGAGTGCGGGTGGGAGGGTCCTGGGCGCTCTTAGACCGGGCAGCCGGTCCCAAGGTCTGCTGGAGGGTGGTGGAGGCAGCGAGCTTTGCGGGAGGCTGAGGCTGGGGGTGCAGGGGTGGCTGGAGACACTGGTGGCCGGGGTCCTCCCCAGGCTCAGATGGGCCTCAGAGCACCAACCAGCGCTTCGAGGGAATGACAGCCACCACTGATACGCTACTATTGACTGAAGTCCGCGGCGCCCCTGAGGGTTCGCTCTTGTTGTACGTTCTGTGGGTTTGGACAAACCTATGACATGTTCCATCATCATAGCGTCATGCAGAGTAGCCACTGCCCTAAAAATCCCCTTTGCTCCACCTGTTCGCCCCTCCCCCCCGCCCCCCCCAGCCCCCAGCAACCCCTGATCCTTTCACTGTCTCCATAGTTTTCGCCTTTTCTAGCTACAGCGTTTAGCCTTTTCAGACTGGCTTCTTTCAGTTAGTGATACATACTTAAGCTTCCTCCAAGTCTTCTCATGACTTAATAATAGCTCATTTATTTTTATTGCTGAATAATGTTCCATTGTCTGGATGGACCCCAGTTTATTTATCGATCATCTGCTGAACGACGTCTTGGTTGTTGCCAAGTTTTAGCAATTGTGAATAAAGCTGCTATACAGGTCCGTGTGTAGGTTTTTATGTGATGTAAGTTTTAACTCATTTTGATAAATACCAGGAGTGCAATTGCTGGGTTGCATGAAGACAGACACGAGATTGTCTTCCAGAGTGGCTGCACCAGGAGTTCCCCGGTCGTCCAGAGGTCAGGACTCCACGCTGTCCCCGCCGAGGGCCCGGGTTCAATCCTTTGTTGGGGAACTCGGATCCCACGAGCCGTGTGGCACGGCAAAAAAAACAAGACAAAATAAGACAAAAACAAACAAACAAAAAACAAAGTGGCGGTGCCATTGTGCATCCCCACCAGCCACGGATGAGGTTCCTGCCCCTCCACACCCTCGCCAGCCTTTGGTGTCGTCACCGTCTGGATTTTGGCTGTCCCGATAGGTGTGTAGTGGTGCCTCATTGCTGTTTTTTTTGTTTTTTTTTTTTGTTTTTTTTTTGCAGTACGCGGGCCTCTCGCTGTTGTGGCGTCTCCAGCTGCGGAGCACAGGCTCCGGACACGCAGGCTCAGTGGCCATGGCTCACGGGCCCAGCCGCTCCACGGCATGTGGGATCTTCCCGGACCGGGGCACGAACCCGTGTCCCCTGCATCGGCAGGCGGACTCCCAACCACTGCGCCACTGGGGAAGCCCTAAGCAATCTCTTATTGTTGCTTGTTGGATTAAAAAATTTTTTTAAGCACTGCAAGGGCCATTCTGGTACAGATATATTTTTGATGTCTCTCATTGTTTCCTTAGGTTGTATTTTAAGAAATAGGATTATGAAGCTCAGAGCACCCACTGATAGTTATACCAGTTCTCCCAAAAGGTTTCATTCATTCATTCATTCATCTCACCAATACTTACTGAACACTTGCTCTGTGCCGGGCGCTGTTCCAGGTGCTGAGGACGTGGTGGTGAGCTCCCTGGGAAGCACAGCGTTTCCCATCCGAGCTTGTGTGACAGCGGGGCCGTGACTGGGGAGGACACGGCATCTGCCTTGTGTTCATCCGGTCACATCGGAGATCCTGGGAAGGTGTGTGTAAATCAGAACTTTAGAATTTGAGAATGAAGTACCCAGTGCAACATGTTATTTCAAGGGGTCCCAGGATGAGTTTAAGTCTTTTTTTCACTCAGAAACCGAATCCTTTGACTATAACCCAATGAAGTTACAAATTATTAATAAAAAGGTAGCCAGAAAAATCCAGAAAGAGCCAGAAGCCTCTGCATACATTTGGAAATCAATAGTGAGCTTTTGCTCGGCTTATCAGTTAAAGATTGTCACGATAAAAAATGAGGAAATATTTAGGCTGAGTGACAATAAGAGCATTGCATGTCAAAACATGTGGAATGCAGCAAAATTGGTACTTAGGGAAAATTTATAGCTTCATTAGAAAATCAGATGATAAATGAACGAGCCGTGTGTCGTAGTTTCCTCGGGTGCCATACAGTTCTGGAAGCCGGAAGCCCCAGATCAACGCTTTGTCAGGGGTGGTCGCTTCTGGGGGCTCTGACGGGGGGCGGGGTCCGCCGCAGCCCCCCTCCAGCTTCTGGGGGCTGCCCTTTACTGGCAGACGCATCACCAGACTGCCCCTGTGTTCGGCCCTGTGTGTCTGTGTCCAAACTTCCTCTTTTTATAAGGACACCCATCGTTGGATTAGGGCCACTCTAATCCAGGATGACCTTGTCTTAACTTGATTGTATCTGTGAAGAGTTATTTCCAAATAAAACCACTCTCTGAGGTTCTGGGTGGACATGAATTTTTGAGGGACCCCTTTCAACCTACTGCGCAGGTGCCACCTGAGAAGCCAGGAATAGAGGAAGAAAGCAAGACAGAAACGAGGAAAAATTATAAGGGTAAAAGCAGAAGTTAATGAAGCAGAAATCGAAGAAATAGCAGACAATAAAATCAGAGTCTGACTCCGAAGAGATGGATGAAACAAACATTGGAGAGGGCTGCCACGTCCTGAAGAGACACACAAACTGTAATTTGCCACAGGTTGGGGAGGAGGGGGGCAAGGGGTGAGCTCAGAACTGCCCACGTCCCCTGGTTCAGCTCTTCTCATCTGGGTGGACTCAGGAGGCATCTCTTCCAGGAAGCCCTCTTGGACTCCTCCTTGCTGAGGATGGTCTAAGAGCCTGCCACTGCTGGTGCAGCCCCTTGTACCTGGTCCTTTGGTGGTGCTCACCCGTTGTCTTGCTGTGACCACCATCTCTGTCCTGTTTGAGCTCTAACAGTAACCTCCTTCATGAAAGAACTATGCCTTTTTCCCTGTTGCATTTTCTGTCTGAGGCCTGGTATACAGAAGGTGCTCAATAAATGATCGAAGCTCTGTGTTTCTCTTCTTGCCTTGCCGCTGGGTGGCTGGGTGCCCTGGACACGTCCCTTACCCTAGGTATCCCCTACGCGGGACGTCCCTCACCCTAGGAATCCCCTACGAGGGATGGGGCAGCCGGTGTCCTTGCCCAGCCAGACAGGGAGGGGAGCAGAGGGGAGGGATTCCACTGTCCCAGGCTCCCAGGCGTGTGTGCTGTTGTGTGGGGGGGTCAGCTCAGTTCTGGAAAGTCTCCCTAGACCCCCCTCCGTGTTGTCTCTTCTCAGGCTGGAAGCCTGCATTTCACCCCTCGCGTAGTAGAACATGGTCAGAAGGTGATGAAGCACGTCGTTCATGGCCCAGGAGCTCTGGGTCCCGAGGGCAGGACGGGGACGGTCCCTGGAGCTGCCTTACGCGTTTCGGGGCAGATTCTGGCCGCGGAGCTTTCTGGAAACACTGTTCCCACACTCTTGTTATGAAGATTCCTTTGGCCTGATCGCCTGTCCTGACCCCGTGCCCTCTACCATTCACAGCCAAGACAACTCAGCAGCATGAAAACAGGAGGCAGGAAAGGGGAGCTCTGAGAATTAGAGGTTTTCCCGGAATCTCCCGGGGCGGGAGAGGGATGCCATCCAGAAATAACGGTCTGGCGTGGTCGAGGCAGAGCCTGGGGGCGGTCATCCCACTGCGCCCTGGGGGGCCCTGGCTCCCGGCCCCCCCCCCCGTGTCCTCTCAAAATCCCCTGAAGTGGCTTCGTGTTTTGAACCACCTGTATCCTGCCTCATTTGACCCTTTGCTGCCAGAGACGGAAAATCATCTCCGTGCCAGGACAGGGCTGCTTACTGGTCCAAGAAAACAAGGCCTGGGCCGCGGCTTTCTTGAAGACAAATGGCTTCTGGTGGCTGCACAGGGAGCCTGGGGTCCTCACCGTGACTGCGGACCCTGGGTCAGCCACTGTCTGTAGGGTCTGTGGGCCATTCCCAAGGCTAGGTCGCTCCGTTATCTCGAAGTCAGTGTGTCCAGAACCCAATTCAACGTCAGCCAGATCAAAACCAAATCAATACACAGAAAGTGGCAAAGGGTGTTGGGGGATGGCACTGCTGCTGGGAGCGGCTGGTGGAGAGTGCTGGGAGGTTCTTCACTGAGCTGAGCACGAGCCCCCGTGGGACCCAGCATTCCTGCCCCAGGGGTATCCCCAAGAATTGAACACGGCACCGAGACGCACACGTGCACCCTCACGTCCATGGCAGCGCTACTCACAGCAGCCAAAGGATGGAGCCAGCCCATGTCCACCAGCTCACTAATGGAGCATCGAGATGTGACACCGCGGAGTACGATTCAGCCACCAAAAGGAGAGACGTGCTGACACCTGCCACAACGTGGGTGCTCCTTGAAGACAGTGTGCCGAGTGGGAGAAGTCTGACACGGGAGGGCACGTACCGTATGATTCTGTCCATGGCCATGTCCAGAATGGGCGGATCCACGGAGGCAGAAGGTAGGTTAGTGGGTGCTAGGCCTGGGTGGAGGGCATGGAGGGGCTGCCAGTGGGGTACCCGGGTATTTTGGGGTGATGAAACGTTTGGATCTAGCTGTTAGAGAGGTTTGCGTAACATTGTGGATGTACCGAATGCCACAGGCTTGCATGCTTTAAAACGGCTGATTGTTAATTTTATGTTGTGCGAATTTTACCTCAACTTAAGAGAAGTTCCCTCGTTTGCTGAGACAAGCGCCTGTCGGCTCCCTCGCTTCTACGGGAAGCCTGGGGTCGTTTCCTCCCGACCTCACCTTCATCACTGCCCACGTCTCTGCCCCGTGTCACCGTCACCTCCGAGCCTGGGCACTCCCACATGGCCTGACCTTCCGGACGTCCTTTGGTGGCCCGGGGCCTCTGCTGGTTCCTCTCTCCTGCGCGCTGGCAGAGCCCCGGTGTCACTATAAACAGTTTACGCTGCAGTGCAGGGGCCTTTCCCACTCATGTCTCCCAAATCCCGCTTTAAGACCCCACTGACTCATTTTTGTGTATATTACTGTTCTTTTTTTTTTTTTTTCTGGCCACACGGCTTGTGGGATCTTAGTTCCCCCAACCAGGGGTTGAACCCGAGCCCTCGGCAGTGAGAGCTCGGAGTCCTAATCACTGGACCACCAGGGAATTCCCTTACTGTTCTTATTTTTAATAATTTCTAAGAGCAAAGGCCCAGAGTCTCTCACTTGAGATGCAACTGACATTTCTATTGATAGTGAAAATTCGTGGTTTACAAGAACAGTCAGTGACGTTTGTAATGATTTCCATAAAAGTGGGAGTCTTACTGACAGTCTTAACTTTGAGTAGAATTAACGTACAATGTAAATAACACATTTCCGGCGTGTCACCCAGTAATTCACAAAGGGTGGGAAATAACCCAGTGACTCCTGGCTCCAGGAAGATGTTGGCGCTGGTCTCAGAAAGGATGAGATGACTGTTGTCAGGGTAACAGAGGAGTGGCAAGGTGAGTACTTGGAAGGCAGTTCTGGAGCGATCGGTGGTTGCTGGTGTGTCCAGAGCTGACCCTCAGGGAAACCCCTCCTTCCTGCCCACGAGGCACCTGGGGCTGT
Organism: Globicephala melas; assembly: GCF_963455315.2. NCBI lineage: Eukaryota > Metazoa > Chordata > Mammalia > Artiodactyla > Delphinidae > Globicephala > Globicephala melas. Next base: position 319,485 of record NC_083328.1, on the reverse strand, counting down.
TCCTCAGCCTTGGAAGCGTTGGGTGTTGGATGAAGACCCTGTGTATGTTGGCGTGAGTCGGAGCTGCTCTCCTGGCTTTGGCTGTTGTGTAGGGTCGTGTGTAGGTGCAAGAGCTCATAGAGCTGGTTCCTCCTGTGACCATCCGGGGCCGTGTGCTGGGAAGCCCGGTCCCATCCAGGGACCAGCTGGTCGCCAGGTTGCTCTGGGGAACTGGAGCTGGAGGGTCGGCTGTGGGAGACCCCGTCACTCCATGTACCTTTGCACTTTTTGGGTTTTGTGCCCTCTGTGTGTAAACAGAGTTTTTAAAAAGCAGTAATGAAAAGCGCGGGAAGAAGACGAGAGGTTTGCTTCCCTGTTCCGCGCCCACCTCCTGTTTCCTGCACGTTGGTGAGCAGAGCGGGGGCACTTCCTGCCCTCGGGTGAACCGCTGGGGCTGGGGGGCCTCAGAGGCTCGCCGGGGCCTTGGACCCTGTGGGCTGAGCTCTGGGGTCTGGTAGCAACTTTGACACGTTGCTCAAAGTGTGAAGGAACAGAAAGCCTTCTGGAGCCAGGGCTCTGTGGCCGGCAGGGCTGTGGGCTGGGAAGAGGTGGGCTTGGAGGTAGCCTTGAAGTCCAGGGAGGCGGGTCGGGCGGGCCCGGCTGGGACGCGCTGGGTCCCCGGCCTTCCTGGGACCCCGTGACCTCCCGGGACAGACTCTGGGGTTCTGCCGAGATGGCCTCTCTTCTCACCCGCTCTGCGTTGTCCCCCCTCCAGGAAGAAAACCGACAGATCCTGGCACAGCAGAAGTCAGCCTCCCAGTCGGACTCGCACGATGAGGAAGTGTCCCCGTCGCCGCCCAACCCGGTGGTGCAAGCCCGGCACCGGCGTGGGGGAGTGAGCGCCGAAGTGTACACAGAGGAGGATGCCGTGTCCTACGTGCGGAAGGTGGGCCTCGACCCCCCCCCCCCCCGCCCTGCATCCCAGCCCGCATCCCAGGCGTCGGGGCCTTGGCCTCCCTTCTTCTTCCAGAAGGTCGTTGTGGTCCCTGCTGGCCTGAGCCCGGTGCGCACCTGCCTGAGGCTCTCTTGGGACCACCCCACCCCCATGGTTCTGTGACCCCAGTAGGCTGGGGACAGGGCGGGATGGCCAGGTCGTGGGGTGTGGGAGGAGGAGCCCCGTGTCCAGGGCCTCGTGGGTCCTGTTCTGGCTTCACCCTCGAGGCTGGACCCCAGCCTCAGAGCCGCCTGGGGGTAGCCCGCCCCCGCCCTGGACGTCACCCTCCCTCTCTCTCCGGCCCTCCTGCTGAGCAGGGCACCCCTTTGTCAGGGGCCTCCCCGACGTGAGAGCACTGGTGGCTGCGTGTGCCCCTGAGCCCTGCCTTGGGCGTGCCTGCCATTCCATCTTACGCATTTCTACAGCCAGCTTTACTCTTTAAAAAGATTCTTTTTATTTTTACTTTTTGACCTATTACAAACATTTATTTTATAATATGGCAAAATGTGCGTAGTAGAATTGACGTCTGTGTCGGCTCAAGCTGCCGTAACAAAAGACTTAAACAACTGACATTTACCCTCTCACAGTCTCTAGGCTGGGAGCCCAAGATCCAGGTGCCGGCAGGGTGGGTTTCTGGTGAGAACCCTCTTCTCTTCCTGGCCCCCAGGCGGCCGCCTTCTCGCCTGTTCTCACGTGGCGGGGGGGTGGGGAGCGCAAGATCTTTAGGTCTCGACTTACGAGGGTGCGGATCCTGTCTTGGGGGCCCACCTAACACCAGTCACCTCCCGAGGCCCCATCACTAAACACCTTACCATGGGGGCTAGGGCTTCGACACGTGAATTTGGGGACAGTTGGGCAACAGCACCTCTTTAACCATGTTTAGCATCCAGGTCACATTCTCACCATTGTGCCACGGTCACCGCCGTCATCTCCAGAATGTTTTCATCTTGCAAATCTGAACCTCTGTCCCCATGAAACAACCATGCCCAGTCCCTCCCTGGTACTGAGTCCTTTTATAATCAGGGAATAAAACCAGTAAGAGTGCAGCTTAAAAGCCCACCGTCCAGCCCGGAGGAGATCCCCAGACAAACCCAGACGAAGGGACGTTCTGCAAAATCACTGCCAGTCGTCCTCTGAGAAACTGTCACAGACCAGAGGGGCTGAAGGGCCACGGCGACTGCATGTGGCCTGGGTGGGATCTGGGTAAAACCAAGGAAACAGGACAGACATGTGGGTTTAGTTGCTAGGATGGCGCCCAGCTGGTTCCCTAAGTGTGACGTGTCACCACAATAACCCAGGGTGTTACAGGAGGGGAGGGGTGCAGCGTGTAGGAAGAGACCTTCCTCTCGAGGCCTGCACGTCCGAGCTGTTACACAGTTGCTGGAGCTGGAGTGTCACCACAGTAACCCAGGGTGTTGCAGGAGGGGAGGGGGTGCAGCGTGTAGGAAGAGACCTTCCTCTCGAGGCCTGCACGTCCGAGCTGTTACACAGTTGCTGGAGCTGGAGTGGCTTTTCAGGGGCTCCATCCTGCCCCTCAGGGATCCCTTTGTAAAGGGTTCCATGGTTTTAGATGCGGCGTAACCACATGCGGGGTCCCGACGTCACCACCCGCCCCCAGCCTGGAAGAGATTTCGGGGCAGCTGAGCACGAGGTGGGGGTCACGTGCCGGTGCAGACAGCCTCCCCTCGGTGTCTTTTGAGGGAGGAATCTTGGCGTTGGAAATACCAGTGCTGGTCGTCAGCTGGGCGTTGATTCACCGGACACACCTCGAGCTTTCCAGGCTGGTCTCAGCGGGCGTGGGGATGACTTTTTACCCACATTTTAGCCAACAAGGTCCAGGCCCTTACCCACCCCTTCCATAACCACCTGAAAGGGTGGAGCCAGCCTTGGGTCAAGGTATCTTTTTTTTTTCCAGTTTTCAAATATTTCAACAAGTATTTGTTACCTAAAAAAAGCCAGTGGAGTAAAGAAATAAAAACAAAAGACATAATAATCCAAGGGCCTGGAGGCCTTGTAGCATCTTTTTTTTTTTTTTTTTTTTTTTGCGGTACGCAGGCCCCTCACTGTTGTGGCCTCTCCCGTTGCGGAGCACAGGCTCCGGACGCGCAGGCTCAGCGGCCATGGCTCACGGGCCCAGCCGCTCTGCGGCATGTGGGATCCTCCCGGACTGGGGCACAAACCCGCGTCCCCTGCATCGGCAGGCGGACTCCCAACCACTGTGCCACCAGGGAAGCCCCCTTGTAGCATCTTTTACAGGCTCTGAAGCCCACCGGCATCTGTCTACCAAGACCCCGAGTTCTGGACGATACGCCAATTCTCAGGTCACTCTGGGCCCCTTGTCTCTTCTTTATTTTTCAGATTTCCAAAAATTGTGACATGCAGCTAGCATTTCAAGATTTCTGTCTACCTTCACTGGTAATAACACCTTGAAGGCTGAGTGGCCCGATTTCTCGGGGTCAAGGAAGGGCCCAAGGGGCTAGCTGGGTCCAGGCCCTGGTCCAGGGTGCCCACAGGTCTGACTCTCCTGGGCTTCCCCGCAGGTCATCCCCAAGGACTACAAGACTATGACGGCACTGGCCAAAGCCATCTCCAAGAACGTGCTCTTTGCTCACCTGGACGACAACGAGAGAAGGTAGGTGTGGGAATGGGGCTGGTGGGATGTCCAACTCCAGGGGACACGGGTCAGTTTTGGAAGCACGGGCTCATGGGGCAGGGGTGGCCTCTAGAAATTTAGCGCTGTGTACACTTGGGCTGCCGCCTCAAATCTGGGTTGGGATCCAAAGTGCCCGCAGGCCAACCTTGTCACGGCAAGACTTCTCTTCTGCTTGCAGAGGGCCTGCCGTGCCCGAGCTGAACTCACTGCCTCGTGGGCTTACGGGTGAAATGCACGTCTGTCCGCGGAGCACGGGGTCCTGAGGGAGGGTGACTGAGCTGGGGTGGCGCGCAGCACGGGCTGGAAGGGCCTCGGGTGGATGTGGGGTGGGGGCGAGAGTTACTCCAGGGAGGGGCCTGGGGGCAGTGAAGGGGCTGGCATGCTCTGCTTGGCGATGGCGAGCATGTAAATAATTGGGAAAACTGGAAAACGTTAAGCCACAAAGCAAAAATAATCACTGGGAATGTTTTGGGGGCAGTCCTTCAGGATTTAATCTATGCACATACCGTAACCCTGTATTCACAAAACGGAATGACGTTCTCCGTAGTTTGTCGCACTTGAGAGGTGGTGAGCGTCTCTCTTTGTCAGTAGAGGCTTTCGTGGTCTGTGGTCCCCATTTCTATAGGGTTGTGTGATGTGGCTGCTCTCCTGCCGTGGCTGTTTGCGTTTTTTATGATAAACAGCATTTTGATGACATGCCCATACTCGTATGCTCGTCGGGAGTATTTGTCTGTTTCTTTAAGATAAACTCCTCGACGTGGATCAAAGGGTAAATGATGTTTGAAAAAAATTTTTTTTTTCCGTTCTTGGCAAACGGTGATTCTTCATTAGAATAACCGAGCACATTTTGAGAACAGTCCATGCGAGATGTGCAGATGACATACAGATACGCGGAGTGAAGGGAGAAGAGGCCACTTTGCGTCCCCCTCCCCACAGTGACCACCAGCCGTGGCCTGGACTGGCCCCTCCAGGCCGTTCTCCGCGTGCGTATCATGTGGAAACAGGTGGGACACACACACCTTCCGTGGCGCGGGCCGGGGGCCTCCCGTGTGGCCACTGTGCGGTGGCTGTGGACGTGCAGCTCCACCAAGGGACGGGTCGGTTTGTCCACCGCTCCCCTTGCCCAAGTCCCTGTGGACGTTTCTAGTTTCCCATGGTGCGGGGTCTCAGTGAAGAGCGAGGAATGGTGCTTCTGCAGGATAGGGTGGCTGGCATGCCAGTGTGGGTTTTTAGGCTTTTGATACGTTGTGTTGGCTGGTCCCAGGAGGGCCGCAGGGACATCCAGAGGACCTGCAATTGGGGGTGGTCCCTCCTCGCCCGCAGCGTACTTCCCAGGCGGGGTGGCTGTGATCCAGGCTGAGGTGGAGATGCCCTGTCTGCAGAAGCCCGTGGCACGGGGCAGGGGCGGGGCTGGCCGGTCCTCCGTCTTGGACCCATCCGTCCGTGCCCGCTCCCTGGGGGAGTCAGCCTCACCACGCCCTCTGCTCTCCAGCACTTGCCGGCTCCTGGTGGATCCACGGAAGGTGGACACGTGTGAGACACCTCGCGGTCGCCCTCCCCCATCTCCCTCTGCTGAGTTGGCTTCCCCTGCCCCGGACACACCGGGTACGATCGCCTTATTTCACGTTTGAGGAGAGAGGGTGTCGTTTCTCTGATTACTGGTGACACTTTGCTCAGTTCATGGCCTTGGAAGCTGCTCAGTGGTTCACTGGCCTGGACTCTTCTGCCCAGAACAAAAGGGTTTGGACTCAGAATCACAATGCTTTTCAGCAGGTCACACCCTTTCATGGCCCCTTCCAGCTCCCAGGTAGCAGCAGGTTCAGAAAGTCTTAGCTTAGGGCCAGCCTGGCCGAGGCAGCTGAGCTGGACTCCCTCTCTGGGCCGTTCCGGGTGTGTGTGTCCAGGAAACGTATGCTGGAGTCCTGCGCCCTCGGCCCTAAGTTCCCAGAGCCACACGGCTCCCTCTGCCTCAGACTTTACTGCATCCGAGAGCCAGGTGGACAAGAAGTGGAGGAAGCAGATGGTTGGATTAAGATTCCTCTTTTCCAGGCTGGATTGGAAAGAAAGCTTTCACACGGGAAGCGTCTGCTTTAGATCTTTTGTTTTGCACAGAGGAAAACTCACTTTCCAGATCGAAGCCCGCACAGGCTCCCGTTTCTGGCTACGGCTTCTAAAGAGACGGGCTGACGGTTCAGGAAGCGGGTTCCAGAGGCCATGGGCAGGGAGACGCTGTCCCCTGACCTTCCACGTGACATCTCCCGGTGCAGCATCCAGGGCCTTTGCTTCTCTCAGTGCGCTGGACGCTGGGCTTCGCAGCTTTGTCTCTGCTCAGTTGCGGTCTGGCGCGTGCCGCCCAGTTCTTTCCAAGTTTGCAGGGCGCCTGGTGAGCCTCGCTGTGGGTGCTGCCTGCTGCTCCCTCTGCTTCCCGGCATGAGTAGGGTACTAGAATATCCATGTGGGTGAATCTGTGCGGGAGAAGCCACGTGCTGCTCTATGATCCCTCCTGCTAAATGCAGGATTGGGACAAAAAGACCCCACGGTCTAGGGCTGGGTGCTTTCGCTCTTGTCAGTGCTTTCAGCTTGCGTGGAGCCGCATCCGCGGGGAGACAAGGCGAAGACTGTGTTCCAGCCCTTTGCTTTAAGAGAAGGTAACGCAGCGTGGCTGAGGGACAGAGCCCCTACCCCAGACTGCCGGGCCTCCTTCTGGGTGGGGCGGCGTTTCTAGTCGGCGTTTCTCGAAGGCTTTCTCTGGGTCTGTGCGGATACTTTGGAGCCTCAGTTTCCACTCCCTAAATAAGAAGAGTGTCTCTTGGCCAAACCACAGCACCTGGCAGAGCCTCAGTTTTCTCAAGTGTCAAATGAGGGTAATAAAACCTACTTTGAGGCTTGCAGTGAGGGTAGAGTGAGATACTGTCCGTGGGCGTATCATTACCATCATTATAATCACCTCCATCATCACCACCATCACCATCATCACCACCATCACCATCATCATCACCACCGTCATTACCATCATCACCATCATCATCACCATCATCACCATCACCACCATCATCACCACCATCACCATCACCACCATCACCTCCATCATCACCACCATCACCATCATCACCATCACGACCATCATCATCACCATCATCACCACCATCACCATCATCACCATCACCACCATCACCACCATCATCACCACCACCACCATCACCATCACCACCATCATCACCATCATCACCACCATCATCACCACCATCATCACCATCACCACCATCATCACCACCACCATCATCACCACCACCATCACCATCATCACCACCATCACCATCACCACCATCACCACCATCACCATCACCACCATCACCATCATCACCATCATCACCACCACCATCACCACCACCATCACCACCATCATCATCACCATCATCATCATCATCATCACCATCACCACCATCGTCACCATCATCACCATTATCACCATCATCATCACCGTCATCATCACCATCATCACTATCATCACCACCATCGTCACCACCACCATCATCACCACCACCATCACCATCATCACCACCATCACCATCACCACCATCACCACCATCATCATCACCACCATCACCATCACCACCATCACCATCATCACCATCATCACCACCACCATCACCACCACCATCACCACCATCATCATCACCATCATCATCATCATCATCACCATCACCACCATCGTCACCATCATCACCATTATCACCATCATCATCACCGTCATCATCACCATCATCACTATCATCACCACCATCGTCACCATCACCACCATCGTCATCACCATCACCATCGTCACCATCATCACCATCATCATCACCATCACCACCATCACCATCATCACATCACCACCATCACCACCATCACCACCACTACCATCACCACCACCATCACCATCACCACCATCATCACCATCATCATCACCACCATCACCGTCAACATCACCATCATCATCACCACCATCATCATCACCACCATCATCACCACCATCATCACCATCATCATCACCATCACCACCATCATCATCACCATCACCACCGTCACCATCATAACCATCACCATCATCATCATCACCATCATCATCCCCATCATCACCATCATCACCACCATCACCACCATCATCACCACCATCATCACCATCACCACCATCATCATCACCATCACCACCGTCACCATCACAACCATCACCATCATCATCATCACCATCATCATCCCCATCATCACCATCATCACCACCATCACCACCATCATCACCACCATCACCATCACCACCATCACCACCATCATCATCACCACCATCACCATCACCATCATCACCATCATCACCACCATCACCACCACCATCACCACCATCATCATCATCACCATCACCATCACCACCACCATCACCATCACCACCATCATCACCATCATCATCACCGTCAACATCACCATCATCATCACCACCATCATCATCACCACCATCATCACCACCATCATCACCATCATCACCATCATCATCACCATCACCACCGTCACCATCATCACCATCACCATCATCATCATCACCATCATCATCCCCATCATCACCATCACCATCATCACCATCATCACCACCGTCACCATCATCACCATCATCACCATCACCATCATCACCATCGTCACCATCATCACCACCGTCACCATCATCACCATCGTCATCACCGTCATCACCATCACCATCTTCATCACCATCACCATCGTCACCATCATCACCATCATCACCATCATCATCACCATCGTCACTATCATCACCATCACCATCGTCGTCATCACCATCACCACCATCTTCATCACCATCACCATCATTACCATCATCATCACCATCACCATCATCATCATCACCATCATCACCATTGTCACCACCATCACCATCATCATCTTTCTGGCCCTTCGACTTGTGGGTAGGGCTAAGTTAGTGGGCATCTCTCTGGATGCAGCTTTGCCCCTCTGAGGTTGGCTTGGCCATCAGATGGAGCCCATAGCCAGACCCCTCCGCCCTTCAGTGCTTAGTCTGAGGAAGGGGCTGGTTTGGCCCTGAGACCACTCCACAGTCATTCTTTGCTCCATCCTGGGCCTGAGGTAGGTAAATGGGCTACTCTGGGCCTCAGGACACAGCAGGAAGGACTCTGGGAGGCTGGCTTGTCGCCCCGTCTCAGTGAACAGTGAGGGGAGGGCCCTTGCCCCTTGCTCCAGGCCAAGCAGCACATGTCCGAGTTGGGGCTGGAGCGGGATGTCCTCGTGCCCTGGGCGGGCCCCTCCAGAGCCCTGCTGAAGAGTTGAGTAGTCCTGGGGAGGGTCCAGGTTGGGGGGCTGGCAGGTGCAGCCTCTTCACTTGGCTTCTGCTCTTGTGAGCAATGGCAGAGACTTTGTCCTTCCTGGGGACGCAGGGGCCCAAGCAGGCTCAGAAGGAAGCCACAGGATGCTCCAGAGCCCTGGCAGGTGCTGTGGATCCCAGCCTGTCCCCCGAGGGTGCACCAGGCCCGGGGGAGGGAGGTGGGGACCCTTGGGTTCCATCAGGTCCCTTCCCGGCTTGCCCGCCCACTCAGGGTGCCTGGAGACGGAGCGCCCATGGAAGCCAGAAACGTGATGATTAGGAGGCCCTGCGTGTGTGCGTCAGGGGCAGGGTCCAGGCAGTCGCACTGCATTTCGGGCCCACGGCCGGGGCCTCGTTCCCGGAGCCGCCAGACGGCCGGGCGGACGGGCGGCAGTGAAGGAATCTCACCCTGGGGCGGCCTTGCTGGCAGCGGTTCGTGCTCCCTGCAGCTCTGATTAAGACAGGCCTCTGGCTGCACCCCTGGCCGCACAGCTGTCTGTCTCCGCCCACCCGCATGTCTCTGCAGTCTGTTATTCCACAAATTGGCTCGGGCCCCCGGGTGATGGGAAAAGCACACCCGTCTGCTGAATTCACAGTCAATTCAGGGAACAGACTCTGTTTCTCTGAGCCACTTCAGCCCCTCTTGCAGCCTGGCTCCAGCTTCGGGGTTTGCTGCCGACCTTTCAGGCAATACTAAAAACCAAGATTAGCATTTTGGAAAATGCAGGGCCTCATCCGAGGAGATGCTTAATGGGTTGGACTGGCAAAAAGTTTGATTTTCGTTTTGCACAAAGCCAGGCTCACTCTGGGCAGAGGAGACCTCCAGGTTCGCATGTCGTGGGCCGTGTGACCCTGCGGGGTCGGAGTCGTGTTCGGTGTGAGGCTGAGACCTGGGACCCTGGAGCCTGCGTCATGGCGAGCTCTGAGCCAGAGCCCGATCGCAGGCCTTGTCTGCATCTCGTTAGAACGGTGCTGGCCTCGTTGTGGCGGCTTTGGGCAGATGAAGCATGGAGGCACACGGAGCTCAAGCGAGCTGCCACGGCCACCCAGCTGGGCCCGGGGGAAGCTGGGATGTGAGCCTCGGCGGGGACGGGGCCGCCCTGGGCTGCCCTGCCTCCTGCCGTGCTTGCATCACCCAGCTCCCTAATCTGTTAACCTCGCCCACGATCTCGCTTATTTGGTACTATAATGTTTTAAAACTTGTAGAGTTCGGTGGTGAGAGGTCTCCAGGGCGCTGCAGACACGTCTTCTCACACCAGCCGGTTCACTGTTGATGTCACCTGACAATCACCCCGTAACGTGATTGGAGACGCCCGCAGGCAGTGGGGTAACTGAGGCCAGGGAGGCGCGAAGAGGGGCCATTTCTCTAGAAAGGTGGGGCCCTCGAGATGGCCTTGCTGGTGAGCTGGCCCCCACCCCTCACAGTGCTGGCCCAGCCCCAGGATGGAGGACACCCGGGGCCCTGGCTTGGGTCCACGCTGGAGCCCTGGTCACTACAAGTAGGAAGTTGCCTGCCAGCCGGGTGTGGGGAATTCACCAGCTGGCCGGGGCCCAGCCAGCCTCTCCGCAGACACAGGTGCCCCCGCATGTATCAGATGGGGAAACTGAGGCTCAGAGAAGGCAGGTAATGGGCCAAGGTCACACAGGTTCTGGGGGGCAGCGACTGGTTTTCCTGAGGCAAAGTCCCGCGCCGCTCATGGCTCCGTTGGGTGAGCGCGCTAGTCACACAGACTTTGCTCTGTACTGCCAGAGCTGGGGTCCCTCCCAGCCCTACAGCAGCCCTGAGAGAGGGACGCGGCCGCCCCTCGTCCTGCAGAACGGGGGCCCTGGTTGAAGCGTCGTGCTGTCTCGTCGCTTCGGGACCCTGGACGCAGCCCCCCTCCCGTCGAGAGTCCTCCCGCGGGGGACCCACGTTTAAAAAGTGAGTCATCCTTTCCTGGGACGTGGGTGGTCCCCGGCATCTGGTGGATGCTGGGGGTCCACAGAGGAGGAAAGGGTCTCGTGTCCCTTGGGGTCGGGGTGCTTGCTTCTTTGAACCAGGTCTTGAAGGACAGGCAGGAGAGGGGTGGGGCAGGCGTTCGAGCGGCGGGGGCAGCACAGGCAAAGGACAGCGGGGCGAGAGGAGGCACAGAAAACAAGCTGGGCTGTGGCTGGTGGAGCGAGAGAGTGAGGCCGGTGAGCTGAATCTGGGTTGGGCCACGAACTCAGTGGAGAGCTGCCGCTTCATTAAACAGAAGTCCAAGAAGAAGCCAGGAAGGTGCGTGGTGTCTTCCCTGTGTGGACAGTTCCTGGGGCGTGTTCCCGGATGTGGTCTCACAGCGGCCCCGCAGCCCGGCCTGTTCCTCCTGGACCTCAGAGGGGCCGGCTTCACGTTCTGGAAGGGGTGGCAGGGAGGTGACCCTGCCTTCTGCTGGAGGGGTGTGTGTGTGTTCGTGGTGTGTGTATGTGGTGTGGTGTGTGTGTGTTCGTGGTATGTGTGTGTGTATGTGGTGTGTGTGTGTGTGTTCGTGGTATGTGTGTGTGTATGTGGTGTGTGTGTGGTGTGTGTGTGTGTGTGTGTTCGTGGTGTGTGTGTAGCGCATGTGTGTATGTGGTATGGGGTGTGTGTGTGTGTGTTTCTTACTACGAAGGAGCTTTTTTTGTCTGGTGTCATGAAAAGCATTTCGGTGATTCTCAGGTTAAAAATGACCATTGTTTAGCGTCTGGTGCCGGGTGGGGGCGGGTATGTCCTTGGCTGCAACAGCAGCGGGAATGGTGTGACGAGCCACGGCTTCGGGACGTCAGTCATGGCCAGTCTGGTTTCTCCCTCCCTCCCGCCCCTGCCCCCGCCCTGGACCACTGGAGAGAAAGTTCAGCCGTCAGCTGGTTCCACCTGTAAATGTTTCAGTGCGAGACGCTCCTTTTTGTCTTGGCTTCCTGCCGTCACGGCCACCTCACATCCTGTAGGCGCGTGGGGGCGGCTTTCTCGCTAGGTCGTGTGCGGGCTGCTGTCTGCGGCTCTGTTTCTGCAATGGGTCCTGCCTGGGGGTCCGCATTCCCATCTGCTGAGGTGGGTCCCCTTCTTGGCACTTGAGGACACGGGTGGGAACAGCCAGGACCCCCCCCCCCGCCCCCTGACGGTCAGTGTTTTCTCGTTTCGCTGAGGATCCAGCCCACCCCACGTTGCATCTTGTGAGATGACAGCTGGTTCACGCGTGTCCTTCAGGAAATGCAACAGTTGCTAAGAGTCGGGCAAACAAAGATGCGCTTTGATTCCGGGAACAGCTGTGGGGAGGACACACCGTCTCTGTCAGCTGCTCCATCCTAATTCTCAGGCCGTCGGAAACGGAGCTCTTTAACCCTTTGGCTCCCTGGGCTCTTCCCACCCTGTAACTTCCTAGGTTTCTTGCCCCTCGACTGTGGACACAAGTCCTGGGATGTGGCGAGGCTGAGCCTGGCCGTCGGGGCCAGTGCTGCGGAGCAGGTGGGGAGATGCATACTGCTCTTCCGTCAGAGGAGACACAGCTCTGGGGACGCTGCTCCTGGGGGCAGGTGGACGTGGCCTCCACGGCCCTCGTGTGCTCGGAGGGGACCCTCGTCTCTCAGAGGCACATGGGCCAGTTCCTGCTGCAGATCCCGCCACTCCTGTCCGCGTGGCCTTTGGCCCTGTGAGCAGCCATTCGCCCCATCTCGTGGCACCCAGTGGACCTGTGAGGTAGGGTTGTCCTCACCCCCAGTGCGAGGAGGAGGGACCCTTGCCCAGGGGGGCTCTCGTATGCCCAGAGGTGTCTCTGGACTCTGCGTCATAGGTGGCCGTTGGAGACGTGCCCCGTGGCGGAGGCCGTGCTTAGCCGTGCATCTCACAGGTGTGGCGTCTCCTTCACGGCACATCCTGCTCCAGGGGCCAGAGGTGTGCTATGAACAGAGGTACCCTCCCCACCGTGGAGCTCCTTTCTCGGGGGAGAGATGAAGAGCCGACAAGTAAACAGCTGGAGGACACGGTGCGTGAGGTGGAGCAGGTTCTAGGGAGGAGTGGGGGATGGGGTGGCCTGGGAGGCCTTGTTCGGAAGGAGGTTCGAGGAGAAACCCGAGGGAAAGAGGAAGTAGACCAGGCAGGCAATTGGGAAAAGAGCATTCATGCAGCAGGGGTGCAGGTGCAAAGGCCCTGTGGTCAGGGGCATGCCTGGAATGTTCAAGAATCAGCAAAGAGGTCAGTGAGGCTAGAGCAGAGCCAGGAAAGAGGCCAGGAGTAGGCAGTGCGGACACAGACACAATGAGGCTGAACACATGGGGCCTTCTGGTTCACTGTGAGGGCTTCAGCTTCTGCTCTGAGATGGGAGCCTCTGGAAGGCTTGAGCGTATACCTAGCCTGTCAGGACTTCCACCTGAGTAGGGTCAGTCTAACCCTGTGTTCAGAGTAGAAGGTGTAGGGGACCAAGGAGAAGTAGAAAAACCAGTTGAGAGGTTGTTTTGCTAACCCAGGTGAGGTGATGGTGTCTTTAACCGGGGTGGTACCATTGGAGGTGGTCAGTGTTAGTAAGTCCTGAATACGTAAAGGAAGGGGCTGCGTCTAGCCTGGGATGGCTCAGTCCTGACGTTTGCCTGCAGTGCTGGGTCCCTGTCTTGGTTATGGGATTCCTTTTAGGCAACAGCAGTGACGATGGTGATGATGGTGATGGTGGTGATGGTGATGATGGTGATGGTGGTGATGGTGACGATGGTGATGGTGATGATGAAGGTGGTGGGGGTGGGCACACCACGTTAGGTGTGTGTAGCTCATCTAACCTTTCAGCTGGCCTTCCTAGGAACCACCTGTGATGGGTGTTGTGGACTCTCCGGCACTCCTGCCCCGCCCCAGCTGTGTCGCACCACATGGTTTGGGCAGGGATGGAGTCCACTGTGGGCCTTAGGAGTGGACCTTGTTTTAACCCAGTCTGACTGAGTCTGTTAAGTCACTGTGGCTGGACCCTGTAACCCAAGTCTAAGCAGGAGGCTGAGGGCAGTCCAGCCCTGCACCACTGACCAAAGAGCCTGGTTTCGACGTGACCCTGGGACCCTCCCCACTTTACAGGTGGGGTCAGGCGGGCGGCTCTGCCTCCTGGCTTGGCGGGGGGTGGGGGGACCAGGGCTGGAACCTCCATGTGGCGGGGAGCTGCCTCCCAAGAGGGCTCTCGTGGGTTCTCCCGTGGGAGCGTTTGTGGGACACGTGAGGCTGCATGACGTGTAGCCTGGGGCCCTGGGAGCCAAGGGCAGTTTTCTTCCGGAAGCGTTTGGTGTCTCAGGTCCTTCCAAGGAGGACGAGGCTGGTGTTGATTCTGCATCTATTGCAGCTTCATCCGCGCCGCCCCACGGGCACCTGACATACCTGATTCCATCCATCTCTCACGGTGACCCCTCAGGTGTCTTAATCTCCGTCCGTTTTATGGGTGAGGAGGTGGGAACTCGGGGGTGAAGCAACCCGTGTATGGTCCCCGCTCAGCCCGTCCTCAGCGCTCTTCCCTGCTCCCCATTTGGGAAAGGTGACTCCCTCTGCGGGCCCCTTACTTGGCTGCGTGCACGTCCAGGCGGGGCACTGTGGGGAGGAGCCCAGGGAAGCTTCTGGAAGGCAGCAGGGCCTACATGGCTGATGGCCCCCGGGCTTCTGAGCTTCTGGCCCTGAGAGGTGGTGATGTTAGGGGCTGCTTTATTATTATTACTTTTTGGTACGCGGGCCTCTCACTGTTGCGGCCTCTCCCATTGCGGAGCACAGGCTCCGGACGCGCAGGCTCAGCGGCCATGGGTCACGGGCCCAGCCGCTCCGCGGCATGTGGGATCTTCCCGGACCGGGGCACGAACCCGTGTCCCCTGCATCGGCAGGCGGACTCTCGACCACTGCGCCACCAGGGAAGCCCTAGGGGCTGCTTTGCTATTAGGAGGAGGCTAAGACCTCCGGAAGCTGGGGTTGGGAGCGTGGCTGGCACTAGACGACCTTGGACTTGTCCTGGCCTTGCTGTTTGCTGGCTGCATGACCTTGGCAAGTGATGTAACCTCTGAGAGCTTCAGGAAAGGCAGGAAAGCCACGGTCCCCAGGCAGGAGCCACTCCCTCTCACCTGTCTGTCCAGCGGGTGTCTGGCGCTATCCTAGGTCAGTGAGCAGGTGGGCAGGGGAGGGGGCGTGCAGGAGATGCACCTGAGCGGGGATGGGCGAGGTCTCTGCTGGGCAGAGCAGCCAGGGAGCTCCTCTTGAAGGAGGGGGTGTTTCAACCTGAAACCTGGCAAGCATGAGGGGCAGGGGAAGCGAGTTTCTGGCAGAGGGACAGTCTGAGGGCTGGAAAGCCCCTGGGGGTCAGAACTGGCCAGGCCGGGAGGGCCAGCAGCAGATCCTGCCGCTGCTGAGGGCCATGGTCCCGGGCTGGCCGTGGAGACCCTGGCGTGAGCTTCCAGGGGCTGCGCAGACAGGCTCCGAGTCCCAGGTCTTGGCCTCTGACTTCGAGCTCTGGACTGACCTGCCAGGGACGGTGTCTGCAGCCGAGGCCAGCCTTTCCCCATCTTTCTCAAGATAAGCCTCCTCCCATTCAAAGGGGACCCCCAGCTCTCACCCTGGGTCTTCCCTGGGTAGACTGCCCCCGGGTGCCTCGGGCCACCAAACATTGGGACAACCATATTGCTTTCTATAAGGCGCTACGAATCAGCATCACATAAGTACTCTAAATGATGTGTTTCCAAAACAGTTTTACTTTTTCAATTTAATATTTATTTATCAAAATTTAATGTATTTACTTTTAGTCAGCTCTGTGCCAATAATTTTTTAAAAAATTTATTTATTTTTGGCTGTGTTGGGTCTTCATTGCTGCACGCAGGCTTTCTCTAGCTGCGGCGAGCGGGGGCTACTCTTCGTTGCGGTGCGCGGGCTTCTCACTGCGGTGGCTTCTCCTGTTGAGGAGCACAGGCTCCAGGCGTGTGGGCTTCAGTAGTTGGGGTTCACGGGGCTTAGTTGCTGCGCGGCATGTGGGATCTTCCCGGACCAGGGCTCGAACCCGTGTCCCCTGCATTGGTAGGCAGATTCTTAACCACTGCGCCACCAGGGAAGTCCCTGCCAATAATTTAAAAAACTCAGTCTTGAAGGAAAATTTTAATACTTATAGTCTTCTAGTCATAGGAAAAAATTGCAAAGATTCACACATCTCTTACAGAGCAGCATGGCAGGGTGATTGATAAAATACTTTTAAGCATAAATGTTTTTACATTAGGATAAGTTCTGTGAGAAAACATTAGAAATATCTGTTCAAGGAGAGAAGGAACAAGGCAAAAATCCCAGCTAAGAGGGTTTTTACACCCCCTGTTTCTTGGTTAAAGAGCTGGTGGGTGTCCAGTCCCCGTGGTGAATCAGGGTTCTCCAGAGAAACAGAACCCAGAGGATAGAGACATGTCTGAGGACGTTTAACGTAGGGCTGGCTCTGGGGGTCGTGGAGGCCGCGAAGCCCCACCAGGTGCCGCCTGTGAGCCGGATGCCCAGGGCCCGGTGGGGCTGTGCAGCGAGTCCAGAGGCTCGAGAACTCGCAGGTGGATGCTCGAGGGTGGGGAGGGTGGGCGTCCAGCTCAGGTGGAGAGCGGATCTCCTGTCATCTGCGTTTCTGTTCTGTTGGGCCCACAAGGGATGGGGTTGTGCCGCCCACCATGGGGAGAGCCGTCTTCACGTGGTCTGAGCTCAAAGGCTGATCTCTTCCCAGACACCAGCCCAGACACACCTAGAAATCACGTCTCACCAGTTAAGTGGGCGTCCCTCGGCCCAGGCGAGATGACACCTAAAGTGAACCGCGACGCTATGGATTTTTATTTCATGGTCTATGTTTAAAAGAGTAATACAAGCAATTTCAGCAGTGAAAACGTCAGCACTTACAGTAGCCCAGAAATTCCTCCCTTTTGCAACTGTGTAAACGTTCAATGAAACGTTTTAGATGTTTAAGGACAGAGCGTGTGACCATATTAAACGACCCTGGTCAGTCGAGGACCAAGTTGGGGACTGGGGATCTAGTTCACATGCATTGGGGCTGCTGGGGTCCCTGATCACGGGGGCCACAGGTGGAGGACGGATGGAGGGCGGGCTGTGGGGCGGGGGGAGCAGTCGACAGACTGGTGACAGTGCCAGGTTGGGCCCTGGCTTTGGCTGGTGGACTGGATGGAGGGTGGAGCCTGCAAGCTCGGGGGTTGATGCGGCCTGGAGGGCGGAGGTGGCAGGTGGAGAGATGGGATCTGGCCACACAAGCCTGAGCAGCCTGGCCTGCTGGGTGTCCAGAGGGAGGTGTCAGGTGGCCGGGGGTGGCCCTTTGGCCCCAAACTCGTTTTCTGCCCTCGTGCCGTGGCCCCTCACCTCTAGTCCTTGTTGGCCTTGTCTCTTGGGGAAGCCTGGCCTCCTGGCCCTGCCAGGCCTCTCTGCTCCTCTCACTGTGGAGCCGTGAGCTCAGCTAATGCACCTTTTGGATTCGAACCTCTTCCTTTTATGATCGGGCTGATGGCCACTTTAAGCATTTAAATCTTGGTGGGGTTTTTTTGCGGTACGTGGGCCTCTCACTGTTGTGGCCTCTCCCATTGTGGAGCACAGGCTCCGGACGCGCAGGCCTAGTGGCCATGGCTCATGGGCCCAGCCGCTCCGCGGCATGTGGGATCTTCCCGGACCAGGGCACGAACCTGTGTCCCCTGCATCGGCAGGCGGACTCTCAACCACTGCGCCACCAGGGAAGCCCTAAATCTCGGTTTTAGTTTAGTTTGTTTAATGTGGCTTCCTGTTAGTTACCTGTGCTGCAGTGTGGAGCTTGGCTCCCGTCCGAGCAGTTTCCTCGTCGTGTGATTTTGTGTGGCTTGTCACGAGTTCAGGGGTCTGGACCCAGAACAGGGCCATTTCCAAGTGATGCTTTCACGGAAGACAAGGCTTAATTGGGTGGAAATAACGATGATTCTGAGAGCAGCTCTGTGAGGAACAGCGTTTTTGCTCTTCTTTTCAGTGGTTTAATAGCTGCCGTTCATTAGCCGGGACCCTGGGAGGAAGAGGCTGCGTCCTCTGTGTCCCCGTCTTGCTACTCGGTGCTCAGAATTGCAGGACCGGGAAAGCTCACGAGTCTAAACTTCCCCACGTCTGTCCAGAAGCGCTGAAATTGTTCCTTAAAAGTCCCTGAGGGCTTCCCTGGTGGCGCAGTGGTTAAGATCTGCCTGCCAATTCAGGCGACAGGGGTTTGAGCCCTGGGCCGGGAAGATCCCACATGCCGCGGAGCAACTAAGCCCATGCGCCACAACTACTGAGCCTGCGCTCTAGAGCCCCTGAGCCACATCTACTGAGCCCACGTGCCACAACTACTGAAGCCTGCGTGCCTAGAGCCCGTGCTCCGCAATAAGAGAAGCCACCGCAATGAGAAGCCCACACACCACAACGAAGAGTAGCCCCTGCTCGCCATAACTAGAGAAAACCCACGCACAGCAACGAAGACCCAACACAGCCAAAAATAAATAAATAAATGAATAAATTAGTTAATTAAAAAGAAAAAAAATCCCCGAGAGGCTGGGCTTGTGGTGCTGAAGCTCCCTAGAGCTGGGCCTCGGGTCCTGGCCTCGTCCACCCAGTGAGAACTGGGACTTCACTGTCCTGCTTCTGTCCTCTCCCAGACGTGCGTCTGCACACAGATGATTTACCTGGCCTGGTTCCCACCCTTGGGGTGGGGGCGTCAGGAGCCTGGAGTGGGTGAGGCAGGCAGGATTTAGATGGGTCTTCCTTGACGGTTCAGGGCTGCTCCGGACACGGGAGCTGTCATCTCCGTCAGGTAGAGCATCTCTGCACCCTGGTCCCCCCTCCTGCCTCCCCCTGCTCGGCCCTGTGCACACCTGAGGCTCAGTGCGCTGGGTGGGGTGATGACAGCTCCAGGCCTGGCAGAGTCGCTCAGGGGCTCGCGGTCCTGTGAACACGCTTGTGCAAGTCTTCGTGTGGACCCACGTTTCCGTTTCTCTTGGGTGGGTTCCTAACGGTGGGATTGCTGGGTTGGAGGCTACCTTTACGTCTAACTTTTTAGGAAACCACCTGTTTTTCAAAGTGGCTGCGCGTTTCCAGGCCCACCTGCAGTGATGAGGTTCCCATCTCTCTGATCCTGCTGAGGTTCCGGGCCGTCTGTCTTCCAAGTCTAGTCACTCTAATGGCTGTGGCGTCTCGTGGTGGGTTTGATTTGCGTTTCCTTGTTGGCTAAGTAGATTGGGTGTCTTCTCCTATACTTTTCCTCTACAACTTCTTTGGCAAAATGTCTCTTCAAATCTTTTGCTCATTTTTTGAGTTCTTGGTCTTCTTACTGTTGAGTTATAAGAGCGCCTCCTATGTTCTGGATACAAGCCCTTAATGAGATACGTGGTTTACAGTTATTTTCTCCCAGTCTGTGTTTCGGTCTTTTCATCTTCTTCACGTCTTTTAAAGTTCAGTTTATCAATTTTTTTCTTTCAAGAATCATGCTTCTGTTGTTTTATCTAAGAACTCTTTGCCTAACCCACGTTAATGAAGCCTTTACCATGTTTGCTTCTAGAAGTTTTATCATTTTAGCTCTCCCATGAGGTCTGTGATCCACTCTGAGTCACTGTGTGTGCTGTGAGGCGGGGGTCTAAGGCCGTGGTGTTCTCAGTGGACGTCTGGGTGCCTGGCACCATTTGTGGAAGAGACTGTTATTTCCTCGTTGACATGTCTCGGCATCTCATCAATAATCAACTGAGGATAAACGTGAGAGTTTATTTCTGGGCGCTTTGTTCTGTCCCGCTGATCTGTGTGCCGTATCATCACACCAACACCACACAGTCTTGTTGGCTGTGGCTTTACAGTGAGTTTGGAAATTAGGTCGTGTAAACCCTGGCACTTGGTTCTTCTTTTTCAGAATCGTCTGGACCGTTTTAGGGCCTTTGCATTTCCATATGAATTTTAGATAACTTTCTATTTAAAAAGCTTGCACTGAATTTATAGATGGATTTGATACAGAACTGGCGTCTTGTCAGTACTGAGGCTTCTAAGTGATGGACAGGAATGTCTTTCCGTTTATCTAGATCTTTAGTTTCTCAGAAATCCTCTGTCGTTTTCAGTGGACAAGTTTTGCACTTTTTTTGGCAAATAAATCCTGCAGTGTTGCGTTCTTTTCAATGCTCTCGTGAAGGAGACAAGGTTCGCAGCAGGGTGGGCTGGCTGTGGAAGCTCTGGGGGGCTCTGGTGGGCAGGAGTGGAGGTGGGTGGGCAGCAGGGCGGGAGTGGCGGAGCCTGGTGAAGAGGGAGCCTCGTCCCTACACCAGGACACCCCCGAGGCAGAGGGTCCGAGCCCAGAGGGCTCTGGGCTTTGGGGCGGGGGCTTCGCTCATCCTGAGCCCCTGGGGGACAACCTGTCAGTCACAGCTAAGTGTGTTATCTCCACGTGGGGAGTAGGGTGAGATCTGCAGATGGGTTTTTGATTATGTGAGGCATGTTCTCCAACTTCTGCTGATGGCTCTGGGACTAGTTAGGGGGAAAGTTACTCTGCGGCCAAGCGTGCACGGCACTGTTTATCTGGGCGTGGGACTGAAATTTAAATGACAGTGTGCCAAATTGAGGAACTCAGGGTTTTCTAGGGATGCTCGTTCCGCGGCACTTATTATGTGCCTGCTGGGTGCCACACGCACTCGGGTGCTGCCAGGGTCGCAAGGCTGGCGGATACAAGGTGTTTGCAGTGACCTTCTCCTCCAGGGAGGGCAGCGTGAGACACGTGGAACGTGGGTTGAAGACAAGCTGAGGACTCACATCTGAACGAGGACTGGTATCTAGAACATATTAAGATCTCTCATGATTCAACAATACAAAACCAAGTAGTCCGGTTAGAAACTGGGCAAAGACATGAAGAGACGCTCGACCAGAGAGGACACTCGGATGGAAAACAGACCCGCGAGGAGGTGTTCAGCTCCTCAGGCAGCGGGAAATGCACATCTCTCTACACCCATCAGGATGGTTGAAGTGCAAACCACTGGCGGGCATGAGGCGGAGATGGAGCTCTCGGCTGTTGCCGGTGGGAACGGCAGCTGTTACAGCCGGGAAGACATTTTAGTAGGTTCTTAGAAAACTAAACACGTAACTGCCATGTGATCCAGAAATTGCACTCTTGGGCGTTTATCCCAGAGCAGTGGAAAATTATGTTCACGTGAAAACCTGTATGTTAATTTTGCTCATAGCAGCTTTATCTGTAATAGTGCCAGACTGGAAACAACCCAGGTGTCCTCCGTGGGTGAGTGGATACCATGGAACGGCAGTCAGCCAAAAAAGGGAACACGTTACTGCCACACACGACAGCCTGGGTGAGTCTCTAGGGGAGTGTGCGAGTGAGGCCGATCCCCAAAGGCTACGTCCTGCGTGACACCGTTTAAATAACATTCTCAGCGTGGCAGAGTTATAGAAACGGAGGACAGATGGGTGGCGAGCAGGGGTTAGGGACTGGGGTGGGGTCCTGGTGCATCTGGATGGCATCAGTGCTGGCACCCTGGGTGCTGTGCTGTGGTCTCCCAAGATGTTACCTCCGGGGAGATGGTGACCGCCACATGGGCTGCCCCCGTGTTATTTCTTACAGCTGGTGGCCATTGGCTGGGAGGTGTCGGCCACCTGGGGTCACTGTGCTCCAGCTGTCAGAGAGGGAGGGGCCGTTCTGGTGGGGCAGGAGGGGCCCTGGGATCAGGCCTCCTTGGCCGGGGCTGGCAGCAGACCCCAAGCCCCTGTTGGAGGAGCCCGGCATCGAGTGAGTGTAGTGCCGCGTGGTGGCAGGGACACAGTGGTCGTAGCCGTTGGTGCACGTGCCACGTGCCGGGCGTGGCACTGATGCTTCTGCGGCTCTGTCAGTCGCTCCACTTTGCAGATGACGGACTGAGGCCCAGCGGTTGGCCTGCCAGGCCCCAGCTGGTCCGGGAGCTGCAATTTGGGCCCTCTTCCTGGCTGCCGAGCCCCTCAGCCTCATGCCTCACCTCGCTGCGCCCCAGAAGACCGAGGGTCCCGTCTATCTGCTTTTCCCTCTGTCCGCCTGTCCACAGGCCCCCCTGCGGCCTTCACAGGGTGGGGGGAGAGGGCGTTTCTCTGAAGCTGTTTGCAGGATAGGGTCCCAGGGGATCTTGGAGGCGGTTGACACGTCCCCAGCCTTCCGGGCTCCAGGCCTGCGTCCCAGTGTCCCAGGGAGCGGCTTGACCGTGTGCACCGCTGGTCAGGTCCTCAGACTCTGTGGCCGGCCCCTCTCGGGTCCCCGTTCTCAGAGGGAAGCGAGGCCTGGGCATCAGCGTGCTTCTGACCCAGAGTCCAGGACACTCGGGGGCCTGCGGGGAAGCTGACCAGGTGGCGGGGCCTACAGCAAGCAGGACCCCAGCGTGGCGGCCTCTGCCCTGGGGAGTGGGCCCGGGTGGCCAGGTACCAGATTTTTCCAGAGGAGCTTGAAAGTCCAGATTTTTGTGAAATCTATTTTTTTGCCTTTTTTTTTTTTCTTGCGGCACGCGGGCCTCTCACTGCCGTGGCCTCTCCCATTGTGGAGCACAGGCTCCGGACGCGCAGGCCCAGCGGCCATGGCTCACGGGCCCAGCCGCTCTGCGGCGTGTGGGATCTTCCCGGACCGGGGCACGAACCCGTGTCCCCTGCATCGGCAGGCGGACTCTCAACCACTGCGCCACCAGGGAAGCCCCTATTTGTCTTTTGATTAAATTTTAAACTTTTATTTTGAAAATATTTCAGAGAAAAGTTTCAAGGAGGGTAGCCCCGCCCCCTGCGCTCGCTGGCTGGCGCTCTGGGACGCGCGCGCGTCTGCTTCATGTCCCCGGCGTCTGAGCGTAGTGAGGACCCTGACGCTGATGCTCGCTCTTACTATCCTTGCCTCGTATGGGAGGACGTGACCCGTCCCTTAGACCCCTCAGCACATCTCAGGGCTGTCGGGACGGTTGTCACACTGGGATCTTGCAGGAACACGACATTCCTAGCTAACCCACAGCCCGGATTCGAAGTCTGTCCTGGTTTCTGGCGTGCCCAGAGCAGTGGCTAGAGAGTTTGGCTATGGGGTTCGCGCCTCATTAAGCTCGACTGTTTCAAAGGTGGGCGAGCGGCTTAAGCATTTGAGGACACGGGGAGACCCCGCCGGGTGGCCTCGTTTGTGCCCTCACCCTGGGCTGACCTCGGGCGGCAGGAGGTCGAGCTGGGCCCGTGACTTGGGCTCCTGCCTGACCCAGTAAGAAAGCCGCAGAGCCTTCTGGGTTGGGTCTGGAGTGCAGCTCCACCGGGGTCTCGCTGGGAACCTTGGCCAGATACACAGTTCCTCTGAGGATCCGCTTCCAGATTTTAGCCTGTCAAGAAGCCCAGTGAAAAGTGAGAAACTACACGCCAGATCTCCTAGGATGGTGCTGGGCCCGGAGAGGGGGACCCAGACTCTTGAGGGAGTGCCGTCCCCCCACCCCACCCCTGCCCCTCTTCCCTCCTTCCTTCATTCCTTCATCCGTCCACCCAGCGTCCTCTGTGCCGAGCCTATCCTGGGGGTGGGATGCAGAGGCTGCTTCTGGTTTGGAGGAGTTCAGGGTTATCGGGGTGGGAGGGAGCGTGGGGAGCTCCCTTGCCCAGGGAGCAGGGCGTCTGGGCGGGGGGCCGTGTGGGGAGAGCCCAGTGCCCTTAGGTACTGCAGCCCCTGTGGTTGGGCGCAAGGACGTCGGGAGGGGGTCTTTGAAATAGAAGACGGACGCCAGAGGCTGGCCTGCCCTGCACACGCCCACGTTTACGGCCTTGGAGGGTGGCCAGGGCATGGGTGGAAACGGCCAGGCTTTGAATGGGGTGACTCTGGTGTGGCCACCCCCGGAGCGGAGGGAGGGAGAGAGCCAGGGGGCCTGGGAGGGGTGGTCCAGGGCTCAGCTTCCGCACTGGCTGGGGTGTCCTGTCCCTGCCCTGGGGTGCCTGCCTCGGGCTCCCCCGTCACCTGCAGCCAGCGGGAGGCCACGTGGACTTGTGAACAAAGCTCACTTAGGAGGACCGGCCCCACAGTGCCAGGGCCCAGCACACCACGCGACGTCCATTGGATTAGGAAAGACCGTGAATTTGGGGCTCACAGCAGCTTAGGAGGTGCCTTGGAACGTGGACCAAGGAACCCAGAGCATCTGCAGACCCAGAGCCACGGCCAAAAGGGCCGATGCAGGGCAGGTGGGCGCGGGAGGGGGAGGGGAGGCGTGCCAGACTGCAGGGCTGGGTAAACGGCACACCTCGACCACCCCCCTTACGGATCTTCATTAGTTGTGGTTTTCCCCAGCCCCCGACTTCAGTCCACTTTGTTGTTTCATCCACTGAGGCTATTATCCGAGTGGCGCCCAGGCTGCCCGTCTCTGGCTGGTGGAGCCTCTTCGTGGGACGCCCGCGCCCTCTGACCCGAGCCTCACCTTTTCTGTCATTTTCCTTGCTTTCTGTCATTTTCCTTGCTTTCTGCTGTTTCAAGAGGCTGCCGGCTCATCTTGTATGTTTTCTGCCCCAGACCTGGAGTCAGTTTTTTCTCTAAAGACTCTAGGTTCCTTTTGGTGGGAAATTGTATTTAGAGACCATGTTCTGGGCACTGGGGGTGCTCACTGCTTCAGTCTGTCATCGTGGCTGGGCTTTTTCTGCACACAGAACTAGGACTTTTTTTTAAGATAAAATATTTCATGAGTTCATATTGGTTCTTCCAGTTCCAATTCAGGGCTACAGGTTGGCTGGCTTGGCTTCCTTCCTTCCTTCCTTGTAATGGAACGTGATTAATTTGATGTCTTTATCTCTTTTCTCCCATGCTGAAGATGCCAGCTCTAAATGACACCAACAAAAGAATTCTTTGCTTTACTGCACCACACTTGCGAGCACACACATGCACACATCCGACCTTAGAATAACAAGACTGTTACTAGTGCCACCGATGTGATCAGCAAAAACTGTTTAAGATTTATTCTGGCTTGTTTTGCCCTGAAGCGTCTGCGTTTTGGGAGGCGACGCTGTCCATTGGATACACATTTCAGTCCATTTGCTGCCTTTTACTTACGATTTGTAAGTATCATTTTTCAAATCGCAGCCTTGTTTTTATAATTGTGTAAAATATTAACATGGTTCTAAAGCCGTGCCCACCAACAAGGTGTGTCCACAGGATCGTTGATTTACCCCGTGTCCCCGCCGGTCACTCAGCTTCCTTCCTAAGGCCTGTGGGGACCCTTTTACTCACAGGATTTGCCTGTGTGTTGAAGTAGCAGATTGGTAAGTAAGCTGGTGAGTCAGCGGATGTGCACGGAGATTCACACCCCCTCCCCTCTTTCTTAGACACATGCCTTTTCCACCTGGCCTGCATCCTGGACCGCACGCCTTGGCAGTTTATAGAGGGTTTTGACAGCACTGGGTCTTTGGGGCTATTCCAGAGCTGGAGCTGTAGGTGATAGGAGTAGGTAAATCCCCACACGTGTCTCCTTGGTCACATCTCTGCCCGTTTCACGGAGGAGGAAGCTGCTCGCCAGGCCCGCTGGCCAGTGAGCATCAGGGTAGGACTGGAACAGGGTGTCGATCCCCTGGCAGCGCCAGGCCCACTGCCGTGCCTTGGGGTGGCGCATGGGGTTGAGTTTGGGGTCTGCCTGTGGCCGTGCTCGGCGGCTCCCAGGCCTGAAAGGGTGGCCATGGGCCCCTCTAGCTGCCTGGGTTCACAAGGCACCGCCAGGCGTGTCAAGCCACGGTGGCTGGGCCCGGAGAGGCAGCAGAAGAATACAGCCCCGGCGCTTTCATGGGAGAACCAGCCGGCGTGAAGCGGCCGTGCCCTTGGTCTTATTGCCTCAAAGGGGAAAAACAAATACAGCCGGCATATAATGAGATCCTTACCAGTGAAGAAAGGCCCCGGCGCGTCCTGAAGCCTGAAGCCTCCATGGACCGAGGCGGCTTCACCTCGTGTGCCCTGTGACCACTGGCCTACCCCGCCCTCGGAGCCCAGTGCCGCCACCCAATGGGGGCCCAGGGCTGCTGGCTGGGGACGGACACGGATGGCTGCGTGGGACCTGAGCCCGGGGCACGGAATGGCCTCCCAAGGCGGGGCTGGGTGCGGGCGTGGGGCAGCTGTCGGGCTGGGCAGCAGCGGGAGGCATTGTCCCCGAGCCAGTGTGTGCTCTCTGTGTGAGCTGTTGCTGTCCACGTGCGTATGGGGGTCTCAAGCAGCCCCTCAAAGGAAAGGAGGGGGGTGGGCTTTCCAGACGTGGTGCTCCGTGCACGTCTAAAATGATGGTTTTGGGGCTTCCCTGGTGGCGCAGTGGTTAAGAATCCGCCTGCCAGTGCAGGGGACACCGGTTTGAGCCCTGGTCCAGGAAGATCCCACATGCCGCGGAGCAACTAAGCCCATGCGCCACAACTATTGAGCCTGCGAGCCACAACTACTGAAGCCCGTGCGCCTAGAGCCCGTGCTCTGCAGCAGGAGAAGCCACCGCAACGAGAAGCCCACGCACCGCAATGAAGAGTAGCCCCCGCTCACAGCAGCTAGAGAAAGGCCGTGTGCAGCGACGAAGACCCAATGCAGCCAAAGATAAATAAATAAATTTATTTAAAAAAATACATAGAATGGTGATTTTTAAAGAAGTCACAGGTGGTGGGGTCCGTGCTGGCCTGGTCGGGGTGGTACAAAGGCTGCTGCCACTTGCAGGCCACTCCGGGGCTCCGTCCTGTCCTGGCACGTGGGCTCCCGTAGTGTCCTGCATGCTCTGTCCCACACATGGCGCTCACTTTGCACTTGTCCTTGAGACTGTCCACGTTGGTGACACAGCCTCCCTGACCTTTTGGTGACTGTGCTGGGCCCAGGGGCATGTGCGGAGGGCACCCCAGCGACGGGCAGGCACGTTGGTTTGTGGCTGCCGCGGGTGGCGCTCTCACGGGCGTCCTCTGGGGTGTGGCCAGCTGCGTTTTCCTCCCTCTCAGCCCTCCAGACCCCCAGCCCCGCAGGCTGCTGGTACTTCTCAGCCGCCCACCTGTGATCGCCAGCATCCCCCTCACCTGACCGGACCCTGTTTGCGCCCTTCCCCCTCCCAGCCTAGGCCAGGTCTCCGGCCCTGGTGGGTGCATCCGCCGCCCCCTCTGCAGGCCTGCGTCCAGCCCTTTGAAGCAGCCTCTGATTGGTTTAGCAGTCGTGGGAAGAACACACATCCCCAGCCCCCCGAGCCCTGGGTGTGGGTGTTTCCAGAGATCTGGCAGACGCGCTGTGGCATCTCCCGCCCACGTACTCAGCGGGTCTGGCAGCCCTGATCGCACCGCTGCCTGGACCTTGTGATTGACCCTTGGGCCCACTGGGTTTAAAATAAGCTAGAAGCCTTTTATCCTGGAAAACGTTTCCTATCCCGGGAAGTGATGAGAAGGAAGGAGGGAGCCAGGCTGGGAAGGCCTCCAGGACCCCGTGTTTTCCACTCCTGACCTTGGCCGTGGCCTGCACGGGGTGGAGGCATTGGGGAAGGGGGCTCCCACGCTGTCAGCTTTCACATGGGGGTCACACCCGCCCAGTGACGATGGCGTCCTGTAGTGCACAGTGGCCTGGGGTTCCCAAGATGTGGCATCCGTGTAGGACTAGTGCTGGTCCCTTAGGGGTCGGCCCGAGCTGGGTCGGGGCATCACCTGCTGTGCAGACGAGCCTGGGGAACAAGGACCCTCATTGGAGGTGATGGACGAGCTGAGGACTTCCTGGAGGTTCGCGCAGGCCGTGCAGCGGGAGAGGTGGGCGGGGACGGGGAGCTCTGGGAGCCCCTGTGCTGGTCGGCGAGGACGCCCCGTTTTACAGCCAGTGAGTCTAGGTCCGCAGAGTGGACATGCTTGCTCCCCTCCAGCCAGCTGGGGGGCCACGCTGACCCAGACCTTGTGGGTCTCAGGACCCAGCTCCCTCCTGCGCTGTTCCCCTTACCCGAGCCTGGGAGCCGCCGCTGGCCTGGCTGCCCAGACACCTCCCGGGTGGCCCCGCTGGACGGCCCGCAGCTGCGTCTCTTCCGCCAGGAATGAAATCCTTGAAGAAGGATCCAGAACCCAAGTGTCGTGATTCCCGACGTGGCAGGGTAGGCTTTGTGGCCGGCGGTGTTGCATGCGGGGGCTTTTCCCCTCAGCTCCCGGGCCCTGTTTCTGAACCATCGATGCAGAGGTGGTGATGAGGTTTCCAGCCCCAAGCTCGGTTACAGCGTGGGATGCGGGGCCTACCTGGGAGCCTTTGCAGCCCATCCATCCGTCAGAACTGTTTGCTCTGACTGCCGGCCTGGGGCCCACAGAAGCCACCATGTCACTGCTGGTGGCTGTCCACCAAGAGGCATAGGCCCCTTCTGCAGGGTCTTTGCAAGGTGTCGAGGGAGGGCAGTGTCTCCCTCTGGCTCTGGCCACAGCAGTTACCCTGTGACAGGGCGAGGTGGGGAGAGCGGGCTGGCCCAGCATGTATTTAGTTTGGAAATTTTGTCCATCACTTTGGTAGTTTTCCTCACACAGATCTTGTGCATACTTTGTTAGGTTTGCACCTAAGTATTTTATTTTGGGGGTGCTAATGTAAATGGTATTGTAGTTTTAATTTTAAATTCCGCTTGTTCATTGCTAACGTATTGGAGAGTGATTGACTTTTGCATGTTACCCTTGTACCCTGCAGCCTTGCTATAATCACTTATTAGTTCCAATGGGTTTTGCTTTTGTTGTTGATTCTTCAGGATTTTTTACATAGACAGTCATGTCATCTGCAAACAGACAGTTTTATTTCTTCCTTGTAGTCTGTATATATGTATATTTTTGGCCACACCGCACGGCTTTCAGGATATTAGTTCCCCAACCAGGGATCAAACCTGGGCCCCTGGCAGTGGAAGCGTGGGGTCCTAACCACTGGCCCACCAGGGAATTCCCTCCAGTCTGTATACCTTTCATTCCCTTTTCTTGTCTTATTGCAGTAGCTAGGGCTTTTCCAGTATGACGTTGAAAAAGAGTGGTGCGGGGGATATATTTGGCTTGAATCCCCATCTTAGGGGGAAAGCATCTAGTTTTTCACCACGAGGTATGATGTTAACTGTAGGGTTTCCAGAGCTCTTCTTTATCAACTTGAGGAAATTCTCCGTATTCTTATTTTTCTGATGAATGGGAATTCAGTTTTGTCAGATGCTTCTTATGCATCTGTTGATACGATCTTTCTTCTTCAGCCCTTCGATGTGATGCATTAATTTTTGAATGTTGAACCAGCCTTGCATACCTGGAATGAATTCCACTTATTTGTGGAATCTTTTAATACAGAGTTGGATTTGATTTGCCTATATTTTGTTGAGGATTTTGACATGCATGTTCATGAGATAGTGGTGTGTAATTTTCCTTTCTTGTAATATCTTGGTCTGGTTTTGGTGTTAGAGTAATTCTGGCCTCAGAGAATGAGTTAGAAAGTGTTCCCTCGGCTTCTAAACCCTTCTGGAAGAGCTTGTAGAGAATTGGTATGATTTCTTACTTCAGTGTTTGGTAGAGTTCGCTAGTGAACCCGTCTGGGCCTGTGCTTTCTGTTTGGTAGTTGAGTGTTTATTGATTCAGTCTCTTTAATAGGTTGTATCATCTGATTCAGTCTCTTTAATAGGTTGTATCATCTGCTTCTTCTTGTGTGTTTTGGCAGATTGCGTCTTTCAAAGAGCTGGTCCCTTTCATCTGCGTTTGCAGATCTGTGGTCACAGAGTTGTTCATGGTCTCCCTTTATTCGTCCCATGTCCATGGCATCTGCAGTGATGTCTTTTCTCTCATTTGGGGCGCTCATTATCTGTGTATTCTCTCTCTCCCTCTCAATCGCTCCTCCCCACCCCACCCCTCCCCTTTTTTTGTTACCGTGGCGAGGGGTTTATAGGTTTTTAGTGATCTTTTCAAAGAACCAGCTTTGGTTTCATTGATTTTTCTCTGTTAATTTCCTGTTTTATTTATTTATTTATTTAAATCTCCTATTTTAAATTCTCTAATTTTTATTCTTTTCTTTTGCCTGCTTTAGGT
The DNA here is from genome assembly GCF_963455315.2 of Globicephala melas. NCBI lineage: Eukaryota > Metazoa > Chordata > Mammalia > Artiodactyla > Delphinidae > Globicephala > Globicephala melas. The sequence goes on along the minus strand of NC_083328.1, from coordinate 289,550 downwards.
TTACTTTGCTTTTCTTTTTCTAGTTTCCTTAGGTTATTGATTTTAGATCTTCCTCCTTTTCAAGTGTATGCTTTCAGTGCTGTAAGTTTTCCTCTAAGCATTGCTTTTGCTGCATCCCACAAATTTTGGTAAGTTGCGTTCTCATTTTCATTCAGTTAAACATTTTCAGTTTCTCTGGAGCTTTCTTCTTCCACCCATGTGTTATTTAGAAGCGTGTTGCTTAATCTCCAGATCCTTTGGGATTTTGAGTTACGTTTCTGTTATTGATTTCTAGTTTAACTCCGTTGTGGTCTGAGGGCTGATGCTGTGTGAGTCACGTGTATTAATTTGTTCAGGTGTGACACTCAGCTGGCACACCTGGGACCATGGATGTGCTCCCTGTGGAACCCCAGGCGTTCGTGTGCTTTTCCCCAGGGCCAGGCATCGGGGTTGAGGAACCAGCCACAGAAGAGTTGGCTCCGGGCTGCCTGAGGCAGAGGCTCCTGGGATTTATAAACACTGTGCTTTCAATGCCCCAGCAGGGAGTGGGCCGCCCCACGTCCACTGCAGTGAACAGCTACGCTTGAGTTATTGCTGTTTAGAGAGAACTATTTGGAAACTTGCAGTCAGTTTCACCCAAACACTGGAAAAGCCTAAACATAAGCCAGGCGCCCTGTCGGGGCGCTGGCTCCCAGCAGACGGAAGCCCCCCTGTTACCCGGGCTGTGACTTGCAGCAGAAAACAGGGTGTCCCCGTGGTGCTCAGGCACCAGAGCTTTGCCTGCGGGTCCAGGCTGGTTCCTGGAACGTGAATAACATTGACTGTGAGCCCAGGCCAGCAAAGGAAAGAAGTTCTCCCAGGGCAAAGGCAGCGGGCGTAGGGCTTTGAGAACAGTTTCCAATGTCAGGTGCACTTTTTCCCTTGGTGGCATCATTTTGAAGTCAGAAAACGCACTTGTACGCACTCGAACACGTTCTCTGCATTCAGTGGGGCCTTTTTATTAATGTTGTCCACATCGCTCGTGATTCCCTCCGGGCCCTTGTCACCACACGCGTGCATTCTGCTCAGACCCGCTGCTGGAGCGTCTGCACTGTGTTATGAGCTGGTCTCGCGACATCACCAGCCGGGGGTATAAACACGCATCCTGGCTCTGACATCCCCCACTCCCGTGCTTCTGAAAGTTTGACGTTTTTCAAAATAAAACGTTTAAAGAAATAAAGACACAGAAATACTGGAAATGCTAATGCAGTTTTTTCCTTATGACTGGAGGTGTTCCTGGGGTCATTGTCACAGCGCTTTTGCTTAAAATCACAAGAATTCTACCCCCATTCCCGTATTTACATAATGCAGAGGGGCAGATTGTTGGAGTCGGGAAGGGCGGGGGGAGTCGCAGGTTTTCTGTGCGGCTGGGCTGCAGGGATCCTCACTCCCCCCTTGGAAGGGGGGCAGGGGCTTGGGGCAGGCGCAGCTCTGATTGGCTGTGGGCGCCTCTCTCCCCGTCCTCTGTCCTCTGCTGCACTTGGGTGGCCTCACTCTGAGAACTGGTCCAACTTGTTTGCTTCTGCGGGTTTCTTTGCAGGGCTTGGGGCAGGGGGTGTTTACCTGTCAGGCCACCTGCAGCAGCAGTTCGGCTGTATATTAGAAATGTCAGCCAATAAAAGGGAATAAAAGAGCCGTGACTGGATCACGAGACTGGCTGAGCTCAGGGGCGCCGAGCGCTCCTTTGGCGCCGTTCCCAGGGTTGGGAGACGGGGCTCGGAGCTGCTGTGTGCATAGGGTTTGGAGCCGGCAGAAATGATCATGGTGGCTCCTGATCGGGAGGGTTCCGGGAGCAGGGTCCTCTTGGTTCATCTCCCATCATGCTGTGAGCTGTGCCCATTCTACAGGTGGGTTCACTCCTGGGCGACTCAGCCCCTGGGCCCCTCCAGGCAACTTTTGGGGTGGCACCAGGTCTCTGGGTTGCCATCAAGGGAGCGTTTGTCACGGGGATGACCACACCCCTCGTGATGAAGGCCCACGTGTACATCTGTCCCCCCACTGGACAGTGAGCCGCTTAGGCAGGGGCTGTAAACGGAGGCTGGGGGTCAGGGGTCAGGTGATGCAGGGATTGTGGCAGACAGAGCATGTGCTCCCACCGGGGTGGGAAGGGGGCTGAGTTCTTGCTTCATGAGAGCAAAGGCCCCACGTTGCCAGATCTTCCTTTTTTTCCCCAAAGAAAAGCCAAAAATTTGGATATTTATTACTCTCTCAATTTTTAAATGTTGGGGCTAACTTTGAAAATGGGGCCAAAATTGGCCCGTGAAGAATCAGTAAAGCACTAAAGAAAATTCAGTGGTGACCGAAGACCTTCCCTTCCAAAGAGACCCAGGTCCCAAAGGTTTTAGGGGTGAATTCTGTCAGACGTCAACAAACTGTCCATCCTTTTACGAGTTGCTCCAGAAAATAAAACACAAGAGAAAGCTGCTCAGCATATCGTATGAATTTCATATGAATTTGGAGGGACACACAAATCAGCCCATAACAGACACACAGAGTGTGTGCTGTGTGAGTGTGATACCAGGATGGAGCCATTATGGGTGTTGTTGGGAAAACTGGCTAACCGTCTGGGGAAGAACAAACCAGATCCCCTTCCTCACGGACAAAAGGCCTAAATATGAATCCAAATACTATTTGGCAGAAGGTAATTGCTGTGGACTGAACCATGTCCCCGAGATTTACTTACTGAAGCCCTAAGCCCCAGTGTGATGGCATTTGGAGGCAGGCCTTTGGGAGGTGATTGGGTTCAGGTGAGGTCAGGAGGTTGGGCCCCCAATGGTGGGATTAGTGCCCTTATAAGAAGACATCAGAGAGCCTCGCGTGCTCGCTCTTTGCCACATGAGGGCACAGCGAGAAGGCAGTCTGAGTAAAGCCGAGATGTGCTCCTGAAAAAAGGGAAGAAACAGGGTGGGATCTGTAGCACGATGCCGTTTGGGGGTAAATTTAAAGTACATGCATGTAGCTCAAGATTCCATGTTGTGAGAGAAAGCATACAATGAAAAGGAAATCCCTCAAATTTCAGAACAAGCACCATTGCGAGGGGGACGGGGGAAGCGGGTAGAAGGGGGAGAAATTGTCAACAAGAGCAGATCACCAGTGTCATGAACTCAGGGGCACAAATCTGCATCTGAGGTTTACGATGCTAGTAGGTCCCGCTAAATGCTGGCGTGGCCAGATGCAGTCTGTGGTTCCGTCGGGAACATTGGGGTCTGCTGCTGAGCGGGTGGCCGCGCCGGAGGCTGATGGGGGATGAGGGAGAGGTCCAGGTCTGTCCCCCCGACTGTGCCCACTGTTAGAGAGGGGGGCGGAGGTGGGGTGTCCCAGGAGGAGGACGGGGAGAGTGGGAAGGGCTCTGCTTCCCTAGAACCCGGAGCACAGCGGGCCGCCTGGTCTCTCCCACCAGCCCTGTCGTCCAGAAGGAGGCTGGTGCTCTCTGGCCGGCTGAGCGCCGGGCTGGTCCCAGAACTGGGGTCTACGTCCGTGCGGCCCTGCCGAGTGACCGTGGACAGGCCTGCCCGTGCTATGTGCTGGAAGGGTCTGCGGCGGCCCTGTGAGCTGCAGAGTCGGTATCTGAGGCTCAGCGTGGAGGGTGGGCCGCCAGGGCTTCGCAGCACTTTGGCGAGTGAGTCCTTCCCGGGCGATCTTCTTGGTCGCTTGGGGGCACAGTGGCATTTTGTAAGACACGCCCCCATGGGCAAGCTTCCAGGGCCTTTACCCCAAGACCCTGGGACCCCTGGGGCACCTGCCTCCTGCAGGGGAGAGGGGTATGGCTGGTGAGTGCGGTGGGACATCGGCACAGCCTGGGCTGGTCTGAGCCACCGCAAGGCCAGTCTGCTGGGCTGTGGGCTTTGGGGCCACACGAGGCTGCCCATCCCACACCGTCCCCTGGTCCCCAGCCCCACGCAGTCTAATCTGGGAGGCCACCCGCCCTTAGAGCAGGTTTGAGGTCAGACCACGGAAGCCGGAAGGAGTTGGCTGGTATTTCACCCCAGGAGTGGGTGTTCTCCGACCATCAGAGAACATTCTTCACCCTCATTCTGAAGAGATGGCCTGTGGGAGAAGGCCCGGTTTCCATGGCAATGTGTTCATTGCCCCCTGAGGCCCCGAGGCCTCAGGGCCAGGGTCTGGCTTCTGCTAGGGTGGGGACAGCAGGTGACACCCAGAACTGATCACACCCCGGAAGGTGTTGGGGGCCACGTGGCCCTCCCGGGGGGTGGATGCCACCAGGAGCTGGGAACCAGGCACGCCCAGCGCCCACCCCCAGGGCTCGGATGCATCTCAGGGTCGAGGGAGGCACACCGCCCCCCGCCCCGGCTGGTGGCTTCCCTTCTTGCCTTAGAATTGTTTTCAGAGGCACTTTGCTGCTTAGCTAAGGTCAGCGTGAAGTGAAGGCTTCGGTGGCCTTGGCTGCTGGCTTGACTGTAGCTTCGAAGGTCTTGTTTCCAAGGTCAAAATAAGTAACTTACCAGCAAGATGTGTTCTAAACATTTACTTGCAAGTCAAGAATTAGCTTTATTTTATTTTATTTTTTTAACATCTTTATTGGAGTATAATTGCTTTACAATGGTGTGTTAGTTTCTGCTGTATCACAGAGTGAATCAGCTATACGTATACATACATCCCCACATCTCCCTCTTGCGTCCCCCTCCCACCCTCCCTATCCCACCCCTCTAGGTGGTCACAGAGCACCGAGCTGATCTCCCTGTGCTGTGCGGCTGCTTCCCACTAGCTATCTATTTTACATTTGGTAGTGTATAGATGTCCATGCCACTCTCTCATTTCATCCCAGCTTACCCTTCCCCCCGCCGTGTCCTCAAGTCCATTCTCTACGTCTGCATCTTTATTCCTGTCCTGTCCTGTCCCTAGGTTCATTAGAACCTTTTTTTTTTTAGATTCCACATACGTGGGTTAGCATACGGTATCTGTATGGCAGACTAGGTCCATCCACCTCACTGCAAATAGCTCAATTTCGTTTCTTTTTATTAGCCGTATTTTAAAATGGCGCTTGGGCAGTGGGGTTTGGATTTAAAATAAACAAAGCCCAAAATGTCTGTGTTGTTGGAATTAGCTGTGATGAACATTTAAACTACTTCTGGGCTGAAAATAGCAAGCCCAGAATGGAACAGCTCTGTCTGCATGATTTTTTCAGAAATATATCAAGTTGGGATTCATCAGTGGGTTTTCTTTCTTTTACCGAGGTATTGTTGATTAACAGTATTGCATGTTTCAGGTGTGTGACACAGTGATTCACGATTTTTCATTGTTATGTTCCACTTATAGTTACTACGAAACACTGGCTGTATTCCCTGGAACTTATTTACTTTATACACAGTAGTTTGTACGTCTTACTCCCCGACCCTGTCTTGCCCCTCCCCCCCACTGGTGACCACTGGTTTGTTCTCTACATCTGCGAGTCGGCTGCTTTTTTGTTATAGTCGCTCGTTTGCTGTATTTTTAAGATTTCATATATAAGTGAGATCATATAGTATTTGTCTGTCTGACTTACTTCACTTAGCATAATATCGTCCCACTACATCCGTGTTGCTGCAAATGGCATCTTTCATTCTTTTTTATGGCTGAGTAATATTCCATCGTATATATGTGCCACATCTTCTTTATCCATTCGTCTGTTGATGGGCACTTAGGTTGCTTCCATGTCTTGGCTATCGTAAACAGTGCTGCTGTGAACATTGGGGTGCGCGTATCTTTTCGAATTAGTGTTTTCATTTTTTTCAGGTATGTACTCAGGAGTCGAATTTCTGGATCGTATGGCAACTCTGTTTTTAGTTTTTTTCAGGAACCTCCATACTGTCCTCCACAGTGGCTGCACCAGTTTACATTCCCACCAACAGTGCAGGAGGATTCCCTTTTCTCCACATCCTTCCCAACATTTGTTATTTGTGTTCTTTTTGCTGATGGCCATTCTGACAGGTGTGAGGTGTTATCTCATCGTGATTTTGATTTGCATTTCCCTTCGTCTGTGGTGTTTTGACCTCAAGGGTCAGACCTCATCTTGAATGTAAATTTGAAAACGTCAGTTCCACGTGGACGATCGGAGGCCACACCCTGGTGTGAAGGGGAAAGTTCTAGGCTTGGGAGTGGACCCCCGTCTTCGGGAGGCCAAGGCAGCAGGAGGACTGCCTGTCTGAGGACCCCGGCCCTTGTAGCAAGACGAGGGAGGGTGCTGCTCAAACAGAGGCCTTGGGCCCAGGCCACGCATCTCAGGACAGACAGCGGCTCGTTTTCCCTCCTGATCAGGAGACCAAGGGATCGGGGCAGCAGGCGGGGCTCAGGTGGGGCTCAGGTGTGCCTGGAGGTGGAAGCGTGACTTAGCCATGCACGGAAGGACGGCGTCCACGTGGAACAGGCCTGAGAGCCGAGCTCTGACCTGACGTGCACCTGCACCCTCTCCCCCCGCCTCCCCGAAGCCTCCGGTCACCTGCCAGACCCCTGGGGTGCTGCCCTCCTCCTCCTCCAGAGGGAGAAAGAGATGTTTAAATAGAGGGGAAGGACCTGCCTTAAGACTTACTCCTGTCTTCTGGGCCCTGGGAGCGGGCGAGCACAGGGCTGTGTGGATCTCTGGTCCTGCCTTTGCCTCCCCGGGGCCCGGCACCTGGGGCCCCTCTGAGGCTCCTGCACTGACCGGTTTCCAAAAATCCGCTTTTTAAACAGGCAGGCGGGCAGCCAGCAGGCGTCCTGACTGCCAGGTGCATTTCCTGCCTGAGGGCCCAGCTTCATGCTCCTCTTTTGGGGAAACGTGTGCCTGGGGGTGGGTCACATCCCTGAGCGTGGTCATTGCACTTTGGGTCCAGACCCTGACCTCCGACTCTGCATCCGGTTGCCATCCCGAGGATATAAAGCGTCCTGGACCAACATGCACACGTGCCCTGGGTGATGGGCGTCCCCTCCTGGCCCGCAGCCCACGCCTCCCAGCCTGCCTGTGGGCCTGTCTCACACGAAACTCGGGCGATGGAACGGCCGGGCTGCCTGGCGGGCACAGCCCGAGCCAGCCTCGTCGGCCTCTGTGCCCCTCGAGTGAGCAGTTACGGAGCCTGGTTTCTTCCCATTTCTGCATCTGGTGTCTCAGCACCCTCAGATGCAAAGTGCTCACCTGGGAAGAAGCAGAAAACAGGTCGGGACTGGTTGCCGTGTCCCCGTGGAAACAGTCACGATCTGTTTTACATTTTGCAAGTGGGGTCTGCTGAGTGTGAGCCCATTTTTGTGAAACCCCGATACGTGCAGATCAGGAGGTCATGACCAAAGGACAGCGGGTCCCAGGGGTCGTCGTCTCCCCTGGGCAGGAGCCGTGGGAAGCCCCGTGAGGGGCAGGTCGCCTGGTGCCCCTGCAGCACCCCCATGCTGTGCTTTCTTTTCCAGTGACATATTCGATGCCATGTTCCCCGTCATGCACATCGCTGGGGAGACCGTCATACAGCAAGGTATGCCCCCTTCTGCTCCTCCCCGGGGCCAGAGCCCTCTGGGAAGAATCGGTTATTCACTTAAAAAGCGTATTTAGGGCTTCCCTGGTGGCGCAGTGGTTAAGAATCCGCCTGCCGATGCAGCGGACACGGGTTTGAGCCCTGGTCCGGGAAGATCCCACATGCCGCGGAGCAACTAAGCCTGTGTGCCACGACTACTGAGCCTGCGCTCTAGAGCCCACGAGCCACAACTACTGAGTCCGTGCGCCACAACTGCTGAGCCTGTGCTCTAGGGCCCGTGCACCACAACTACTGAGCCTGCGCCCTAGAGCCCGTGCTCTGCAACAAGTGAAGCCATGACAATGAGAAGCCCGTGCACCAAAACGAAGAGTAGCCCCTGCTTGCCTCAACTAGAGCAAGCCCATACACAGCAACGAGGACCCAACACAGCCAAAACTAAAAACAAATAAATAAGTAAATTCATTTAAAAAAATGTACATTATACAAAACTCTCATTGTCTTGAGAAAAGCCACCAATGACACTTCAGAACAGTCCACTTAACAAGTTAACATGTGTTAATATGTTTCGATAACCTCCTTGTCATTAAAAACATGGTGGAGCTGTGCTGAGTCCTGGCAACATGCTGGGAGTGGATTTCAGATGGTGGTGTCAGGAGAGGACGTGCCTGTCGGCCTGACTGCAGTAACCGTTCCCGTACGTGTGTGAAATAGGCCATCGTGTTCTGCACCTCCCATACATACAGCTTTTATTTAAAGATTTTTTTAAAATTGATGAGACCTGGTACTGCCTAGCAGAGGTCTATGAAGCAATGCCGAAAGGTGGTTTATTACAAGAAAAACAAAACTTCGCATTCTTGCATCACGTGTCCTGTTTCCCTTTTCTTGTAGGGGACGAAGGGGATAACTTCTATGTAATCGACCAAGGGGAAGTGGACGTAAGTATCTTGAACTGTTTTTGGAAAATAACTCCTGTCTCTGCGCACAAGCTCAGGGCTAGAAGACGTCTTTCTGAGTGATGTGTTTCCGGTTTTTCAATCCAGAAGTGATAGAGTTCACTTAAAAGATACTGTAAGCATATCGGAGCACAGAGTGAAATAAGAAGGGCGGCTGCCGTCTGCTTCCTGCACAAGCCGACCGCGGTCCCGGGGCCCCGACTGACCAGCCCTGCCCCAGCCAGGAGCCCACGGCCCAGCAGGCTCACTCGGCCGTGCTGGGTGCTGACGCTTTATAAACGTCTGCAGGCCCTGTGGCTCTGGCTTTACGATGGAACCAGGCTCCGTCCGTCCCAGGGATGTGATGCTCCCTGATTTCGTTCAGCTTCCTCCCCCTACTTCCTGCCTTCAGGAGTGAGGGACCCAGGCTCCGACCTGGAGGGAGGTGCACCTCTGTCAGTCGCCTGCCCCCACAGGCTGAGCCCACCCTGCTTGGATGGCGGTGTCCTTGCCTGGGGCCCCCGCGTGGGCTTCTCCAAATGCGGGGCTGGGCCTGTGCTGCCCTCCCCCCCACCCCTCCCCCTCCTCCCTCGGCCTCCATGAGTGTCATCCTCTCCGCTGGGCGTTAGCAGTGCATCTACCCGCAACGTTTCCTCTGTGGCCCTGATTCGGTCCAGCTTGTGCACCTGTTCCCAGGAGCGTCTGGTCAAGGCCGGCCCCCGCGGCAGACTGGTCCCCACGCCCCGGGCTCGGGACTGAGCCTGTTCTGGGGTTCTGGACTCCACAGTCCCGGCACTATCGGGGCACATCCAAGGAGCCCCCGAGCCAGCTCCGGGCCCAGGATGCCAGTGCTGGGGACGGGGCAGGGATGGGCCACTGACGGTCCACACGCCACCCCCACAATCCGAGCCCCCATGAGGTGGGGTTCCCGCTGCTGTCTGGCAGTGCCGCCCTGGTGCACTGACCCAGCCCAGTTCTCAGGGCTCGGCTTCTGGAACTGCCAGGCCATTGTGGAGGGGCTGGGGGGGCATTCGATCACTTGTTCCGCCAGCAGTACGTCTGCGTCCATGTGGTCGCGTGTTCTGGGAACCGGCGGGCGGCCCTCGGCTTCCGGAGCTGGTGGCACAGGAAGTGACTCACCACCAGGACCTCGGGGCGAGCGGCACACGGAGTCGGAGTTTCTGTCCGTCCTGAGCGGGGGGGCCTGGACCAGGCCTCTGGGGTCGAGGGCTGTTCTGTCTCACACCACAGGCGGAAACTGAGGCAGGAGCCGCGGGCCTGGGGCGGCCACGGCCGCAGAGCGGGTGGCAGATGGAGGGTGAGCGCGGGCTGCGGCTCCAACCCGGGCTCAGGCTGCCAGCAGAGCCACCTCCTGTGGGCTTCGCGTTGTGTTAAAACAACACCAGCCCAGGAAGCAGAGGAGACCGACGAGGCTGCCGCGTCCCGGTGTCTCCAGAGCTGCCCCCTTCAGAGGGGCTGAGGGGTCGGCTGGCTCCAGGCTCAGGTCCGGGTCCTTCCTCGGGCCCTGACCCCTGTGTGGGCTTCTTCTGCACCTCGGTCCCTCTGCTGTCACCACTCTCCATCCTGTCCCCCGTCCTCCGTCCCTTTCTTGTTTTCTTTCCTTTTTTAATAAATTTATTTATTTAGTTTTGGCTGCGTTGCGTCTTCATTGCTCTAGTTGTGGCGAGCAGGGGCTACTCTTTGTTGTGGTGCGCGGGTTTCCCATTGCGGTGGCTTCTCTTATTGCGGAGCATGGGCTTCAGTAGTTGTGGCACGTGGGCTCAGTAGTTGTGGCTCGCGGGCTCTAGAGTGCAGGCTCAGTAGTTGTGGCGCACGGGCTCAGTAGTTGTGGCTCGCGGGCTCTAGAGCGCAGGCTCAGTAGTTGTGGCGCACAGGCTTAGTTGCTCCGTGGCATGTGGGATCTTCCCGGACCAGGGCTGGAACCCGCGTGCCCTGCGTTGGCAGGCGGACTCTCAACCATCTGCGCCAGCAGGGAAGCCCCCCCTTCTTGTTTTCTTGCTCAAATGTCGATTGGGCACTCGTGTGCTGGACGCTTACAAAGCCCTGAGGATACACCTTTGGGGACGCGGCCCCTGCCCTTGGGGTTCATGGTCGTCGGGGAGACACCCTGGAAGGACATTCCCAGTGTGCATCTTGCCTCTGAGCCTCTACCCGTCCTTTCCCTCTGTTCTTATTCCTGCTCTGACTTGCAAACTTCTATGCATCCTTTGAGACCCCACCCAGGCAGAGCCACTGGGCTGACGACCGAGATCGGGGCTCTCGCTCGTGCACAGGGTCCCACAAAGATTGGGTCCTGCTTTCCAGCCCCCGGAATGTCCTCCGTCTTCTGCTTTCCTTGGAGTCACACGACTCCTCTAGTTCAATCCCGAAGATGTTGCCGAAGTGCCGACTCATGTCACCAGAGCATGTGGCTAAGTGAGAGTTGAAACGACCCTGGGGTTGGCACGTCGGAGGCTGGGTTCTCCCCAGTGAGCAGATGCAGGGGCGGCTGACCTTGGGCCCAGAGCCCTGTCCTTGTCTTTCGAGGAGCCTCGAGGGCCCACCGTCGGGGTCCCGTGAGATGCGCCTCCCTGGCTGGTGTGCTCCACGCAGATGCGAGGCCCAAGCCTTGAGGTTACCTGGCTGCTGCCTGGGCCTGGGCCCTCCTGCCCGGAGTGGCAGCATCTCTGTGTTACTCCACACGCGGGGGCGGGTGGAGGCCCTGTGGGTGCCCCCAGTACGTCTGCCCTGCCCTCTGTCCCCATTAATCCACCTGCCACCACCGTCCTCGGCAGACCCCGTGCACAGTGAAGATGCCCTCTCCCTTGCAAGGAGGAATGGCCCCAGGTGCTGGCGGCCACCTCCCCTCTGAAGGTGTGAGCACACAGGAGGGTGTGAGAGGCGGGCGCCCACTGGACCCACCACTGCCCGAGCGGAGATGCTGGAACCGGCCACAGGGCTGAGCACTGGCGGGAACCCTACCTGATGGGTAGTGGGCCCGGGGGGGTGGGGCGGGGGCTGTCCCCCGAGACAGGCCCCTTGGCCCCAACCGCTCAGCCCTGGGTGTCATTGTCCACTCGCCCCATCCGGACTCAGGACCCCTGTCCCAGCAAACTGTAGAGTGCCAGGTGCTCTCACCTGCTGGCCCGCACCTCCATCTGTGAGTGAGGGGAGGGGCTGGCTTGGCCCACTTGTCTGGGCAGGACCCCTCCCGGCCCCCAGGGGTGTCAGTCACCGAGCCAGGTCTCTCCAGGCGGGGGACATGGGGAGGCGACCGTGTGACAGGGAAGTGGGCTCACTTGCTGTAACTGGGGTTACAGGCAGGTCCAGCCCTCCCCGCAGCGGCTCAGGTACGAAGGCAGCTGTGAGATGCCTGAGCCCGGATGCCTGGGCACTGTGGGTGGATGCCACTTTCTGGCTGACTCTCCAATTCGGGACAGTCAGCCTGGATGGGACAAGGCGGTGACTTGGGGGCCGCCCCTCCGTCAGTCTCATCAGAGTTTCCAGCTGCTGGTGGGCGTGGGAGGGCCGGGCGGGGCGAGGGAGCTGCAGAGGGAGCTCCTGTGATGTGGGCGTGAGCGCACGATAAACATGCAGGGCCTGGGCCTTGTGGGTGAGGCCACGTTTAAAGGAATCAGAAGATGCTCAATCAGGAGCCTGGGGTGAGAAAGTGGGCTGCTGGCTGCCAGCACGCATTCTGCTGACTGTTGGCGCCGCTCTGGGCGCGGAGCTGCAGCTTCTCCCAGGCCTGGAGCCGTGTTTTGTTTGCTCCTTTCTGGGGAGCAGGGGAGTGACCCTGACCAGGGACTGGCCGCTTGTGAGGGTTCCGAGGGTGGCTTTGAAGGCTTGAGTGAGGCCCATCCTGTGAGGGTGGCGGGACTGGAGACTGTGTCCGTCACATTGTTGCCCTGAAGCCCCCAGCACGTGGGCTCCCCTCGGAGGCCCCATCCTGGCCTTTAAACAGGCATGGTTTGGGGGTGGTCATCCAGAGCCCCCCTTCTGCCCTCTGACCAACGGCGCCCTGGGGGGGGGGGCGACGGCCAGGTGACCGGATGCCAAAAACACCAGCTTGGTTTAAATTACGGTTTTCCAGAGAGACGCGGAGAGTGCTGGCTGCGGTGTGTGTGTCGCTGAGAGCTATAATCCGTTTTCCTAAGTATAAAAATATCTCCCAATTTGTTTTATTCGTGGAACGTAGCATTTCCCCTTGGAAGGACACTCCTCGGCTGACCTTACAGGCTCAGGAGCATGGTTCCTCCCCGATGCTTCCAGGCCTCTGGTGCTTCAGGGCCTCTTTGGGGGGGTGGTCTACCCCACCCCAGGCTCCAGCACCCCCCGCCCAGGGCTCCCCCCGTTTCACGAGACGTCTGTGAGGAGACGTCTCCAGAGGTGGGAGGGGCACCCAGGCTGTCCGGCTCCGCGGGTCACGGCCCGCCAGTCTGCTTGCCCGGTGGTCTGTGTTTTGTTTTACTTGGTAAAGTACACGTAACGTAACAGTTGCCGTCCTAACCATTTTCAGTGTCTGGTTCGGGGGCATTAAGCACATCACGCTGTTGCAGCGTCACCACCGTCATCTCCAGAACTTCCTCATCTTCCCAAACTGAGACTCTGTCCCCATTGAACACTAACCCCCAGCCCCGGGCCCCCACCCTCTCTTGCCGTCTCTGCGACCCTGACGCCTCCAGGGACCTCAGAAGTGGAAGCGCACAGGGTCTGTCCTCCTGGCCTGGCTCATCTCACTGACCGTCACGTCCTCAGGGTTCATCCATGTTGTAGCAAGTGTCAGTTTCCTCCCTTTTTAAGGCTGAGCCCCATTCCACTGCATGGATGGCCACGTCTCGTTTATCCGTTTACCTGTCGTGCCCGCCTTTGTGGCTGCCACCCTGAGCCGTGCTGCTGTGGACGACGGGCTGTGCAGGGACCTGGGCGTCCTCTCAGGCGCTCTCTGCTGACCGGCCACTCCTGGGCGCTGGGTGGCCATGGCCCCGAGCCGGCTGTGAAGCTTTCCTGCAGCATCTCACCCACAGGGTGTGTCTGGGGGCCCAGCACCCCTCTTGGTTCCCTGCAGAGGTCCTGGCGGCCCTACTGTGGCCAGAGCCTGCTCTGGAATCACGGACAGGTGACCCGCCCCCTGTGTGGTGGTGGTAATGTGATGACAGCTCGGGGAGGGGACCGATCCTCGTGCACACCCCACAGCGGGCCCTTGACGGGGCGCGTGGTCACCCCGGAAGTGGGATCCTGATGGGACCCTGCCTTGTGGGACCTCGGAGAGCGTGATGTCTGTGAGCGGAGGGCGGGAGGAGGCCCAGGTGTGGCGGGTTCCGAGGAGGGAACCTGGCTGGCGGCTGGCCACCCCTGAGGAGTGGCTGCTGACCCCGTGGGGCTGGTCCACGTGACCCGGGCCCCACAGACAGGGAGCTGGGAGGGAGTCTCTGGGAGGAGTTGCCTCTCAAGCAAAACCAGACAGTCGACTTTCCCCAGGTGTTTTGGGCTAAAGAGGGTTGAGGCTCGGAACCGGGTTGACCTGAGAAGCGCCGCCGACATACCTGGACTCACCTGCACAGGCTCACCTGCTTGGACGCCCCATCTCTCTGTGGCCGGAGCCTGGGAGCTGGGCCATTAGCTTTTTCTCACCATCTGTGAAACCAAAAACAACAGCGGCTGCCACGCCCTACTCGCTTCCTTGCCCGGGCGGCTCTGGGTTGCGTGGGAAGTGGCTGCGGGGGGCAGGGGGGCTGAGGCCGCAGGACCCCCCCACCCAGTGTAGTGGATAAGTCAGTGAGTGATTCTGTCTCCGCTCACCCAACAGTTATTTCAATTGAATTTCTGTTTTCTGTGGAGCGAGTGTTGGACCGAAGTGTCCCGGGTTTGGGGGCAGGCGGGGAGGCGGCCCCCCTGGCGTTCCCAGCTGCTCGTCTGCTTTGGCGGGGCCGAGGTCCCCATCTCAGGTCTCCCTTGACGGGAACGCAGTGCTACCTGTGATGCTGCTTCTGGGGTCTCGCTAAGCAGATTCTTGTGCTTTCGACCCAATCAGTCACCGTCTCCACCTCCGTCCAAAGTCGAATCAGAGCTGATCCATCGTGGGCAGGCGTCAGCATCACCTGCTGAGGTCCTGGCCTCTGGGCTGCACCCCTGGGGGTCTGATCCAGTCGGTCGTTGTCGGGGGTTGGGCGGGGAGGGGGGCGTGCACCTGGGTTTCCGCAGGTTCCCAGGTGGTGCTGTGCACCTGGTCCGCACACCACCTGTTGAGTAACGTGGTCGAAGGCTGTGTTTCTGGGACGCCCCTCGCTCCTCCCTGCTCCCCTCCCGCCGCCCTGAGCCGGGCTCCAGCTGCAGCAGGGGGAGCCTCCCAGATGTGAACCTGGCCTCAGCCGTGCTGGAACCTTCTGGTCCTGAGACGAACATCTCCCTGTGTGGCCTTGCTGTACCCAGTGCCCTCCGAGTTCAGTCCTGCCTCAGGGCCTTGGCTCGTCCTGTTCCCCCGCCTCAGAGCTCTTCCCCCTGGTCTCTTCAGGGGGCCCCTCATGCTGGGCTCGAAGTCACCTCTTCAGAAGCCCTCTCTGCACGGTCTGGACTACGGCTCTGCCTTCCCTTCTCTTCAGGGCCTGCGCTTGTTTCCATGACATAACGCTAGTGTGGTGAGCACCAACCGGCCGGCCGGTGAGTCCCGGTGAACAGGAATCCGCACGCTGCAAACCGCTGAACCCAGCAGGTAGAGCGTGCAGGACACCCAGGTTGCTGGGGGTGACACGGGGGTGACAGCGAGTGAGCGAATGAACGAAGATCAGCGGGGCGGGAGCTCTGGGCTCAGCCGGAGGAGCCGAGGCAGCGGCGGGAGCACAGACGTGGCCCAGTAGGGCCTCCCACCACTTCTCTTTAAAAGAAGGAAAAACAAAAAGGAAACAAAGCATGAAGTAGCCCCTTTGCGTGCCAGCTGGGGTGGGGCCGGGCACTGTGCGGCCGTGGTGACAGAGGCCAGTGTCCGAGAAGGATGGCCCTTTGTGCTCCGAGGGGCGGCCCTGCCCGGCCTCGGCTCTGCACAATGCTCTTCTCTGACGCCTCTGAGGACGCTGTCGGGACCTCGGTGAGGAAGGGTCCTCATGGCCCCCGGTGGCGCGCTCCGGCCCAGGTGCCCTCGGTCCCGTGTGCCCTGCAGTGGCAGCTGCCCACGTGCTCTTTGGGGCCACACCCTGGGAAGTGGAGGTGCAGCCGCTGCTGGCGCCTCTCCTAAGCCACCTACCCTGTTCCCTGGGGGACCCTGTGCTATTTGGCGGGCGATGGGGGTGGCCTGCCCCCCGGCAGCCATCCGAGGTGGTGGTCCCTTCTCCCCCTGAGGTGGGAGCCGGGAGGCTGCACCGAGGGAGCAGGCGCGGGCGCCAGGGGAGGGCCGGCTGGTGCAGCCTGGGGAGACGGTGTTCAGCAGATCGCGCGGATACCCCCGTGACGCCACCAGTGCCACCCCCACCCCCTGCATCACCCACGAGAGTGAGCGCGTTTAGTCACACGCGAGAAGGTTCGAGGCCCCCTTCGGAATCAGAGCTGAGACTAGACGGCGTCCGTCACCCACAGCCTGGGGAGTGGCGGTGCGGCAGTGAGAACAGACGGATTGGACCCAGCGCTCAGACTCGCCTGGCACAGAAGGACGTGCTGGGGTTCCTTTCAGCCGCACCGCGGTCATCTGAAGGCACCTGAGCCCTCGAGGGGCCCCGGGAGTTCCTGGCACCCGGAAACGTCCCACGCCCTGACCTGAGTGGTGGGGAGACTCCCTGCGCTGCACGCTTAGGGTCGTACAGGTTAAGGTTTGAGAGTTGTATCCACGCAGAGAGGATTTTACAAACATACAAGCCCCGTGAACGGAGGACCAGCCGCGAGGGGAGCTGGGGCCAGCCCGGCCGAGCCTGGGTCGCCGTGACTGCCCCTCCACAGACTCTGGTCCCCTTTGAGAAAACCACAGGTGGCCTCTCTGGGGGTGCTCTCTGTGGGGGGGAGCATCTCGGGGCACAGCCGGGCAGACACACTCCTGCCTCGTGGGAAGGAAGGGCGTCGCCCTGATTCCTCGAGGGCCTTGCTGCGTGGAAGCTGGCGTCTCTTCTCCCCGACACCCGGCAGGGGCGTCGTGCAGGCTCGCTGGGCGGGCAGGGGCTCGCGGGGACAGAGGCGCAGGTCCCGGGTTGCTCTGTAAACTGTCATCTCCATTCCCCTGACACCTTGTGGGCAGGCTGGCCACTGCTCCCCAGGCTTGCTCACACCGGACTCCGTTATCACCTGCGTGGTGCCCCGCAGGCTGGCAATTCTGTGCCTCGGTTATTATCAGGATAATGAGTCATTGATTCCATAAGAATTGCTCCCATGATTCATCGCAATCCATTCTTTCCCGACATGCATGCTTTCTGCCAATGGGAACCATTCTTTAAGCTCATTGACATCGAGGGAATGAACAGTGGTTGTGTTAATTTATAGTAAGCGAATCTGCATAATGAACAATCCGGGCCATTCTTGCAGGATGCGGACGTGCGGTCCCTGGATAGTAGGGACACTGTGCGGCGGACGCCGCCCTCCCAGGCTGAAAGGGAATCTTGTCCGCCTTCTGGGCTCGGCCCTCGGCGCCAGCCTCCGCTCCCATTGACCGCAGGCCCGGGCATTGGGTGCTGCCCGCGGGGAGCGGAGGCCCTGGGGAGGCCCGGGGAGCCTGGCTTCTTCCCGGCCGTGGGGCCTGCCGGTGGAGGTGGGCCCGGGGCCGGGCTGCTCCCCGGAGCCTCAGGCAGCAGGAACGGCAGGGAGGGCTGCCTGTGAACGAAGTGGAGGGGCCCGCACGGGTGGGGCGAGAGCGCCATGGCAGGGGTGACTCGCTGGTGTGCAGTCAGGGAGCCCGAGGCCCAGGTGCACAGCTCACCTCTAGTCTGTGAGGAGCTGAGTCGCAGGCCGACCTGGGAGGTGGTGGGACTCGCTCTCCTGCGGACCGGGAGCCGCAGCAGTGCGTCCAGCTGGGGCCTGGCCAGTCTCGTCTGCACTGACCGCTGAGGGCCCCCGCCTTTGTGCCCGTCCAGCCTCGGCTCTGGGTGGGGCTGGGCGTGAGGCAGGCGCCTTGGCCGGTCCTGGACCTGGGCAGGGCAGTGCCGATCTCTGCCCGCCTGCAAGGGGTCTGGGGCTGCAGCAGCCTTGTGCCTTCCCGGGGGATGGAACGGAGGGCTCCCTGCGCAGGAAGCAGCAGTGTGACCCCAGGCCCCCGTGACGCTGTCCCTCTGTCCCCCGGAGGTGTATGTGGACGGAGGGGGGGTGGCCCCAGCCCCCGTGACGCTGTCCCCCTGTTCCCCGAAGGTGTATGTGAGCGGAGAGTGGGTGACCAACATCAGTGAAGGCGGCAGCTTCGGGGAGCTGGCCCTCATCTACGGCACCCCCAGGGCGGCGACTGTGAAGGCCAAGACGGACCTCAAGCTCTGGGGCATCGACCGGGACAGCTACCGGCGCATCCTCATGGTGAGCGAGCGGTGCCTGCGTGGAGGCTTCGCCAGGGCTGGGAGGGCAGCCAGCCGAGTCTGATGCCCACCAGGCATCTCGCGGGAACCCTGGTTGTGTCCAGGTGGGGCCATAAGTAGGGATGCGGTGGGTGGCGAGTGTCGGGAGGGGGTTCAGGAAAGTTACCCAAAGGCTGGCAGACAGCTGGGGAAGCCCGTTTCGCTTTCCTCCCCCATTCTCCTTGCAACTGTCTGGAATGTGGTTGTGATGGCTGGAGTTCCAACTGCCATTCTTGACCATGAGGTGACGTTCCCCAAGGTGGTGGAGCGAATCACTGAGAGGAGCCTGGCCTCTGGGGGCACAGTGGGACCGCAGTACCGGGCAGGCTGCTGGCCTCTAGGATTCCTTACTTGGGGACTGTCATTTTAGGTTTTCTCACACGCAGCCAGCTCCTCTCTTAGTTGGCATGGTGTGGGTGTAGGTGCGCACACCTGTGGAGGCTCGCCATGGGGCTCTCGGGAGCAACGGGGCAGGTGTTCACGGAAGGCTCCGGAGATGAGCCTGCGCGCCGAGAAGGCCCCTCCCAGGCAGAAGAGGCGGGATCTTCCCGTGCCCGCTGAGTGTCCGTCCTGCACACGCACTGCCGGGTTCTCGGTGCTGGGACCCGCCAGGGGACTGGGAGGCTGACACGCTGGAGGAGATGACGGAGCAAACATACACCTCCTGTTGACAGTTTCCACGGAGAATGATAGAGCAGAGAGGGGCAGAGGTGGGGGCGGGGGGATGATGTTTTAAAGAAAGCCCTGAGGCCCCCCTCCCTGAGACCCCTTTTGTGACGAGGTGGTGTCGAGCAGAGGCCCGGAGCAGGGAGCCCTTGGCTGTCCAGGGGGAGAGTGTTCGGGCAGTAGAAACAGCCAGTGCAAGGGCCCTGGGGTGCAGGCCTGGCTGGCCTGTTCGTGGACCAGTGGGGAGACAGTGAGGATGCTGGGATCCTGTGGTGGGTGGGGCGGGGGCCTGGACTCGGACTCTGAGTGCACCGGGAGCCCTGGCAGGATTGTGGGCAGAGAAGTGGCAGGAGCCGCCCAGGTGATGCCCTGGCACTTGGGGGCCTTCTGGGTGAGAGTGGAGAGAGTCCCGATTCGGGAGGGGTGGAGGGAGGTCCTGGCTGGCCACTCTGGTCTGGCCGCAGGTCTCCGGGCAGAGGCCCCTGGGAGCTGAGTGCCCCGTCCTCGCGGAAGTCACACTCCTTGGCTGTCTGTGCTCGCCGGTGGTGACTGCTGGGCCAGGTGCTTTTCTGCTGGTTGGGGTGGTGCTGGAGGACCTGCGCGGGGGTGGGCTCAATCCTGAGGGCAGCCCCCAGGGGCTGGCGATGGTGTTTGCTCAAAGGCTGCCCCTGTGGGCCTGGGATCCGAGGAGTTCCGATGGCCTGGAGGGAGGTGACCCAGGTGAGCACATTGCTGGGAGACCCCGGGGCTGGACGTGCCGCTGCCAGGTGCCCTTTGGGCCTTGGTTGTCGCCTGAAGGCCAGCCTGGGCGGTGCAGTTTCTGGGGTGCGGGCTGTGGTTTGGGATGCTCTGGGGGAGGCCTGGGGAAGGTTTGGGATGTTTAGGACAGGCTCTGTGAGCTCAGTTCCAGCTGAGCCTGGAGAGCCGGTCCTGCCCCGGGGGCCTCTCCAAAGGGGAACGAGGGAGAAAGGGTTGCCGGCTGCCGTCCTGGCTCCGCTGTAGCTCCTGGTCCTTCGTGATGCAGGGAGGGGCCAGTTCAGTCCTGGGGGCATCTGTCTCGTGGGGCTCGTCGTCTGCGCCCTCGGGGTCATCCACTGGGGGAGGCGCTGCCCTGCCCTGCGAGGTGAGTCCTCGTGGAATGTGGCTCCCGCTCTTTGGTCTTAAACCTGCCCATTCCTGTTTTCCCGGGAGAGATCACTGTCTGTGGGGGAGGCGCCCCAGGCACCCTCCCCGTCCCTGTCTCCTCCGGATGCACCTGGCCCCTGTCTCCTCCGGATGCACCTGGCCCGTTGCATAAGCCGTTGTTTCTCCGCCATGGTCCGCGCTGAGTCGGAGTCGTCCTTGGCTGTGGGACTTTCGTGGCTGGAACAGTACCTTCAGGGAAGTCCCCAACCACCGAGCAGCTGGCGCGTCCTCTGTTTTAATTCTGGATCCCCGCGCACTAAGAATAGCCGCGGCTGCGCTGGGAGCCTACAGAGCCCCTGCGTCTTGGGAAGAAAATGACAGTGTGGCCCACTCGGAAGGGAGTGTCCGTGGACGGCGTCCATCGCTGCATCAGCCCGTGGCTTGGGCGGACTCGGATGCGCCATTGTGCGACGACTGGACCCTGAGCTGGACACGCGTGGGGGACGCGGGATGGAGGCTGGTAGTGTCTCCGGGGAGAGGGCCACCCACCTCTGAATCCCAGAACATCGGACCCGAGAGGCTCCGCTGCTCCACGTGCTACAGACAGACAGACAGACGGATGGATGGATGGAGCTTGGCGAGGCCAGCCGCGTGCACCACCTCTGAGCAGGACGGGGGCTCGACCCCCTCCGGGCCCCCAGGCAGGGGCCAGCGACCCCGGACTTCATTCTTTCAAGCTTCAGTACCTTTCGTTCACCCTGAATCTTACGTGAGACCCCAAGTGGGGATTGATGAGTGCAAAATCCTGTTGTGGAGTCTGGGCTGGGGTCTCCAGAGCCCCACTTGTCTGGGGGTCCCGAGACCCCCGGAACCAGGTCCTGAGCCGCAGCGCTGAGCTCCCACCCCACCTGCTTGGGCCCCTGGCTCCCATCCATGAAGTGGAGCAGCAGGAGCCTGGAACCCCCTTCTCGTGGGAGCTGGGGCGGGGTGTGTGTGTGTGCACGTGTGTGCTTCAATCCATGGCTGCAGGGCCGGTCAGGATTGAACACGTAAGGGGAAAGGGCGTTTGGAGTGGTCGGTCCAGGTCGAAGGGTCATCTTACCCGACATAGACTCCTCCTCCGCCTGGCGGGTTCGCACCCTCCCCCGAGCTGAGGCCCGGGCGCAGGCCCGCTGTGAACACTCTATACCCAGGGGTGTGTGTGCTATGGCCAGAGCCCTGCTGTCTGCTGGGACCCAGGTCCCCAACCCGTCCTTGGGGCCGGCTCAGTCCACGCAGGTGGGGCCTGGGGGGCGGTGGGGGCCTGGATTTCGCAGACGTGTTAGGTTCCAGTCCTAGGACAGAACGCTTCCCCGGGGACAGCGGGGTGCAGTGGAAGGGGCAACAGAAGGAGCCTCACGTTGGGCATCGGGGTTCCGGGCTGGCCTCACGCCGCGCCAGTGGGGCGGGGCTGGGGGCGGGGCCGTGTCTCCAGCTGCAAGCGCCCGAAGTGAGGTTCCAGGCCCCGCTGCTGGCGGTGAGGCGGGACGTCAGGAAGTACTGTCTTCCCCTCCCTGCCCTGCCCACGCATCCCCATCCATCTGTCCCGGGTCAGGTGAGGGCGCGTCAGGTGAGGGCGCCGCTCTACTGCCCTGCGGGGGGGGGGAGGGGCACGTGAGGAGTGGCCAGTGCTGTGGTGGGACGTAGATGGTCTTTCTCTGCGGTCTCTGTTCCTCAAAGTCGGCCCGACGGGACCCCAGCACAGAGCTGTGGAAACCGAGGCTGCGGGAACCAGGGAGATGGGCGGAGCTGAGCCGGACCAGGCCCCGTGCCCCCCGCCACCAGCGTGGGTCCTCTGCAAGCATCCATGGGGACGAGGGTTCCAGGCCCCGCTGGCTCCTTCCCTCAGTGTGGCCTTGGGCAGGCCCCATACCTGTGACGGGAGTTGTACGTAGGGCCAGCCTCACCAGGCACAAAGCCCACCTTGGGGCTGCCGGCAGATGCGCTGCAAAGCCCCCCAGGTGAGGGTCCTGGCAGCCCCCAAGGTGACGGGCCGGCGCCCCGGACACCTGCGTGATGCGTGAGCCGACAGCAGGGGCTCCCGGCCCTGCCTCCCCGTCCGTCTCATCCCAGGAGGAAAGCCTCCAGCGGGAGGCGCCTTGGTCAGCCTTGGAGGCGGATCTCCTTGCCCGAGGGTCCCGGGTGGCCGCCTCCAGCTGTCATCCTGCGGCGGGAGACGGATGGGCCAGTTGTGCCGAGCTTTAATGTCTAGGGTTCCTGGGCAAACACGCCTGCATTCCAGCGGGTGGGCGTAGCTGCTGGGAGGTCAGCGGGAATATAAATTATCTTTCAAACGAAACGCCTTTCTCGAGGCCGGCGGGGCCTGAGACGGCTCGGCTCGGGCTGGGGGCCGAGCTGAGCTGAGCTTGCTGCCACCGCAGGCGTCTAGACCCGCCGCAAGCGGACACACAGGGCCCCGAGACTCCTAGGTTCTGCCACTGACCGCCAGGACGCCGTGTCCCCTCCGTGGCCGCCAGCCGCGGTGCAGGAGCTCTGTCTACGCCCTGTGGGGCCAGTTACCATGTGGTCTTGGGTCCCAGCCCCGTGGGGCTCTTTGCCGGATGGAGGGGCCCTGGGGTGTCTGCGCTTCTGTGAGGGAGGCAGGGAGAACCTCCAGGATTCCAGATTCGAGACTCGCAGCCTCTTTAACGCTGGTCTGGCCCTGAGCCACGCAGAGCCGACGGGGAGTCTGAGGCCGGGTCGGGGGGCGGTGCCGAGGTCCTCACACCATGTCAGCTGACCGATGTCTGCTCGCGTAACTTTCACAGAATCCTGTGGGACAGGAATTAAGATACCCCATCGTCCAGATGAGGAAACTGAGGCTCAGAGAGGGGGAGCTGGCTCGGGGCGTGCGGATACGGAGTGTGGGATTTGAACCCGGGGCTTCTGAACCCGCTTGAGGTTCAGGCCTCCTGGCTCCCCCCATCCCGTGGGTCTGGATGAGGCCCAACCTCACATATGCGATTAGGACGGAGACCCCAGAGGGGGAGGTGCGGGGAGGTCTGGGCCGTGAACGGGGGCCGTCACTCAGGCCCTTGCTTGTTCGAGGGGCTTCCGGGGTCTCCTTTTAGGAGTTCAGAGTCACTTGGGGAATTTGGGAATGTGGAAGGGGTTGGGGCGGGAAGCCCTTCTGAACACCTGCTTCTCTGTGTCTTCCCCTCCCACAGGGCAGCACGCTGAGGAAGCGCAGGATGTACGAGGAGTTTCTCAGCAAGGTCTCCATCCTGGGTGCGTGCCCCCGACCTGGCCGCCCGGGGCTGCGGCCCAGCCGTTTCCACATGCCCTGCAAGTTTGGGACACACATGCGTGCTCACACCTGTGCAGTGCCCCCACATACACACACACATGTACACACAGATGCATCGTGTATGCAAGCATGTACGTGCCCACGAACACACACACACACACAGTGTCTGCCCTCCATCCATCCGTGCTTTGCATGTCTGTCTCTCTACCATCAACGCCATTCTCTCCACGTTGATCCATTTGGAGCTGTGTTGAGCGTCTTTCCTGACCTGTTTGGGTTTTCCTCCATGGGGGTTCTCGTGTGCCCCCCGCTTTTCTCGTCCTGGGATCTGAGAGACACGTCGGCCACATTTCCATTGACCGTTGGGAGTGTCAACAGGTTCTCTCCTGCAGAAGATTTTCAGCGTTTTGAAGTTGCTTTGACATACACGACAACGACGTATCATTCTGGACCAGCCTTCCCAGTAGAACTTTTGGCAGCGATGCAGGTGTTCCGTATCCGTGTGGAACACTTGAGAATTTTAATTTTATGTCATTTTAATCAGTTGGAATATGAATCAGTGTGTGTCTAGCAGCTCCCCTTAAGGACAGGGAGTGGACCCGCTTGGGAGGGTGAGTGACGTCTAAGCGCTAACGCCCTGGGAACGGCGGGAAATAACCGTCCAGCAGGAGTTCCTGCGGGAACATCACAGCCTTAAAAACCCCAGACTGGACTTCTGGGTGCAGGTGGTGCGTGAGGCTTAGCCTCCTTTTCTAAGAACCTTTGGAGTGAGAAGGAGAAGAAGCAGGTGCACTTTTGTGGGTGCAGAGGCGTCAAGGAGACAATATACAATGGAGAAAAGACAGCCTCTTCCATAAGTGATGCCGGGAAAGCTGGACGGCTGCATGGAAAAGAATGGAGTTAGAACACTCCCTAACATCACACACAAAAACCCTCCAAATGGATTAACGACCTAGATGTAAGACCAGACAGTATAAAACTCCTAGAGGAAAACATAGGCAGGACACTCTTTGACGTAAATCACAGCAAGATCTTTGTGGCTCTGTCTCCTAGAGTAAGGGAAATAAAAAACAAGAATAAACAAATGGGACCTAATTAAACTTAAAAGCTTCTGCACAGCAAAGGAAACCATAAACAAAACGGAAAGACGACCTACGGACTGGGAGAAAATATTTGGAAGTGATCCTACTGACGAGGGATTAATTTCCAAAATAAACAAACTGCTTATACAGCTCAATATCAAAAAAACAACCCATTCAAAAAATGGACAGAAGACCTAAATAGACATTTCTCCAACGAAGATATACAGATGGCCAACAGGCACATGGAAAGACGCTCAACATTGCTAATTATTAGAGAAATGCAAATCAAAATTACAATGAGGTACCACCTCACACTGGTCAGGATGGCCATCATCAAAAAGTCTACAAATAACAAATGCTGGAGAGGGTGTGGAGAAAAGGGAACCTTCCTACACTGTTGCTGGGAACGTAAGTTGGTGCAGCTACTAGGGAAAACGGTATGGAGGTTCCTCGAAAAACTAAAAATAGAGTTACCATATGATCCAGCAATCCCACTCCTGGGCACATATCCAGAAAAAAACTATGATTCAAGAAGATACATGCACCCCAGTGTTCACAGCAGCACTATTCACTATAGCCAAGACATGGAAACAACCTAAATGTCCATGGACAGATGAATGGATAAGGAAGAGGTGGTACATATATACAATGGAATGCTACTCAGCCATAAAAAGGAATGAAATAATGCCATTTGCAGCAACACGGATGGACCTAGAGATTATCCTACTAAGCAAGTAAGTCAGAAAGAAAAATACCATATGGTATCACTTATGTGTGGAATCTAAGAAAAATGGTGCAAATGAACTTACTTACGAAACAGAAAGAGACTCACAGACACAGAAAACAAACTTATGGTCACCAAAGGGGGGGGGGATAGATTAGGAGTTTGGGGTTAGCAGATACACACCATTGTATATAAAATAGATAAGCAGCAAGGTCCTACTGTAAAGCGCAGGGAGCTGTATTCAGTATCTCGTAATAACCTATAAGGGAAAAGAATCTGAAAAAGGATATATATATATATGTATATATGTAGAAATAATATGTGTGCATATATACACACATTGTATATATACACATATATATAATATGTGTGTGTGTATATATATATAAAACTGAATCAATTTGCTATACACCTGAAACTATCACAACTGTACTTCAATTAAAAACATGTTAATAAAAAAAGAGACGCGGACACGGATGGTCATTTCAGCAATTCCTACAATGACAAGAAAGTAGAAACAACCTAGAATCCGTCATCGCAGGAAGGTCCTCGCGCCCGGGTGTGTGTGTGGTACGGGTTTATACTCCAGTAAAGCGCATGGACTAGGTCTCCGCGTGTCAACACGTTTCAACTGGATCTCGGACACAGAAGATGGTGCAGATGACGGTGCGTCTCTGCACAATTTTGGCAACGCTGGGTCATGTTTACGAAGCTATGTTACAGTAAAGGTGTAAGACCACCTATGGGGTGGAAACTCACCAAACCCTTTAAGATTTAAAAAAAATATATCCACCAAATCCTTAATAGTCACAGCCTCTGCGGAAGGAGAGAGAACTCGAATTGAGACCAAGGGACGCGGTTTTATCAGTAACATGATGTGTCTGTAGGAGCAGCTCTGAAGCAAACATGACCAAGTAGTCCTGTGACTTCATTCAGGACAGATGCTGGCTGTGTTGTTCATTCTACTTTTCTGATTATTTTTTTTCCAAATTACAAAAAGAAGGACACGACTGCTTGGAGTTGCCGACATGGGGGTGGTGGGAGGGGGTGGGGGGAAGGTGGGGGGCAGCCGGGCAGCAGCGGGTCAGGTCCCCCGGCAGAGGACGCGGCGCAGGCCTGGGGGACGGATGTGGAGATGCACTTGCCGCAGGACGGCTGCCCACCCGGCGCGTCCCTCCCGGCCCCCCTGCGCCAGGGAGGTAGTCGAGGCAGCTCAGGGGGCCTGCCCTGACCCTATTGCAAGGGGAAAAGCAGGCTTCAGGCCTCCAGGCAGGAAAAGGGGGTCTCCTGGGAGGGGAGCCGGGGTCAGGCTCAGGGCTGGGCGGCAGCGGCCGTGAGGCAGGGCCCGAGGGTCCGCATTCTCCCGAAGCGTCGGCCCCGAGGCCAGTCTGTTCCGGGTGGGTGTGCCTGCCCCTTGGCCGCCGCTGACTGAGGGCTGCCTTCTGTGTCTCTTCTGCGGGGTGTCCGCCACTTTCCCTGGCAGCGTTGAGACCCCCCTCCAGAAGGGCAGCACTGGGAGTGGCCCCACCCGGCCAGTCACCGATTTCCCACCTGAGCTGACCGTCCACACCTGGGACCCAGGGATCTGAACGCAGTAAAAATGCCCCCAAAGCTTCCGCTTCAGAAATCAGGGCCAAGGAATCGCCCCGATCTCCGTCTCTTCCAGCAGTTCTGTCCTGGGATTTACGCTGCTGAGGGTGGAAGCGCTGACTCTCCGACCTCGGGACTGGGGTTCCAGGTCTCAAATCCAATAGGAAAACCCACCGCTCACACAGGAGGACGAGAACTTCCTAAGCCCAAGGCTGTGAAATCAAACGCCTCTCATCGCCCTGGAAGGAAACCAAGCCGCAGTCACACGTTTACCGGCACCGGCTTCCACCTCGGCACCAACCGTGACCCTCCAAAGTCACGGGCGTCTTCGCCGCCGTGCCGGCCTCCTGAGGGTGCCGGGGTCTGCGTCACGGGGCAGCTCCCGTCCGGTGCGGAGGCTGCTGGACCAGCGTGCTGGCAGCGGCTCCAGAATCTGCTGCAGCCCCGGGCTTGGTCAAAAGCGTGTCCTTTTCAGCGTGTGGCCCTGGCAGGAGTTTTCAAGCAGAGAAATC
This sequence comes from Globicephala melas, assembly GCF_963455315.2. Taxonomy (NCBI): domain Eukaryota; kingdom Metazoa; phylum Chordata; class Mammalia; order Artiodactyla; family Delphinidae; genus Globicephala; species Globicephala melas. The sequence goes on along the minus strand of NC_083328.1, from coordinate 262,664 downwards.
CCCCTCCTACTCGAGATCTAAAATAAATGCTTTGCTTTGTATTTTTAGCGGCTGACCTACATAGTGCAGCTGATAAGTGTAGGCCAGAAAAGTTTCTTTGGCCGAAAGAGAAACAGTTAATCAGGCAACCATTAAGTTCTTACAAAAGGAGCACGCTGGTATTTTTTTCCTTCCTGAGGGCTAGGGGTGGATAGTGACGGGGAAGGGAAGGCGTGAGAAGGGGTGGAAAGATAGACAGAATTTGCAAGTATCAAAGGAGACTTGCCATTGGAATGAAGTATTTTGACCCCAAATAATGGAAGGTATATACTACACCTCTAGCCACGTAAATACAGTTGTATGCTCTTTGAATGGCACTGAATGGTGTCTTATGAACAGGAAATTGCTTCGACCTCTGAATTATTTAAACCCCTTGGTAGCCCTAGTGCTGAGCTGTGATTATACTGTTTGCAAAAATATAGGCAGCTCTGTTCTTCTGAAGATAGCAAAGGCATTTCATCCTGAGTTAACTTGGACTCAACGTCCAGTGCCTGTCATCTACGTTAAACCTTTGATGTAGGTTAGAATCGCTCCCAGTTCTGAAGCCCTGTCCACCTGCTGAGCCGTGTACACCCTGGGCCCAACTCACTTGTGAAAATACCCGGGCCTCCTGCACAGAAATTTGCTTTCTGTTTTGTTCATCCTGTGATGGAGCAAAGCCTCATCACCCTGGGGCTGGCCATGTGGGTGTTTTCTTAGATTGTCTGGGGTGGGGAGCTGACCCCCCGACCCTCCCTGGCCCCCGTGACCCCCACGCCCCCGTGTCCCCTGCTGCAGAGTCCCTGGAGAAGTGGGAGCGTCTGACTGTGGCTGACGCACTGGAGCCCGTCCAGTTTGAGGACGGAGAGAAGATCGTGGTCCAGGGGGAGCCTGGGGACGACTTCTTCATCATCACAGAGGTGAGTCCGGCTTGGGCGTGGGGAGGGCTCTGCGTGGTCCCCAGCCGAGGAGGGCCGCCCGGGAGTGGGGGACGCCCAGTCTGCACGTGCCCCTCCCCTGGGGACCAGCATCCCTGATCCCTGTGCTCCGTTCCCCCACCACCTTCATCCTGCATGCGGACAGGCCTCCCACTGGGTATCCTCGCCCTTGAGAATCGCGGGGTCTCCTCTGAGGAAGTGGGTCGGGTGCCCGAGCCCACACGCGTGCAGAAATTGCACGGACTGAGCGCACCAGGTGTGAAGGTGAACGTGGGGATTGGGAAACGGCCGGGGTGTGGGGGGCGCCCTGAGCCGGAACCCGGCGTGACGAGTGCATCCTCTTGGGGGAGATGTGTGAGTAGGGCACGTGGGATCTCTCTGTGCTGCTTCTTACAACTGCGTGTGAATATCAGTGGTCTCCAGTTAAAAGTTTAATTTGGAAGATTGGCGCCAGATTTCTCCACCTGGACCCGCGTGAGTCACTGTTCCCTCCTCCATCCCCCACCACCGCGACAGCTGGCTCTGGGCCGTAATCCGAAGCCGCCACGCTCAGCCTGTCACTGATGGGGGTGAGCAGCTGCATGACCGCTGTGTCCCCCCCGCCTGGGGCTGCGCCTAGGCTACGGTCCCCGGGGCCGCCTCGCCATGGGACCCTCCCCATGACACAGACCCAAAGCTATGTGAGTTTGGCTCACTTCCTACTTCCCTGGCCCTCCTGGCGGGAAGAATTTATGTCGCCTTCCCGGGAAAACACACGCTCCAGCTGCACGTTTTGCCATCGGAGAAGAGGAGCCTTCAGCGCGGCAGAGGCTGGGGCGGCTCGAGTCTGAAAGCCCGCTCTGGTCGCGGCCGCAGCCGCAGAGGGGGTCACTGTGCCGTCCAGAGAGAGTGGTACCAACCTTGGGGTTGGTGCACAGAAAGGAAGTGACAAAGGCTCAGCCCCTGGTGGCATTTGGCCGACATCGCCGGACTTGGAGCCACTTTCTTGGTTTAAAACAACAGAAGTGACTTCCCAGGCTGCTGCTGTCGGCGAGGATGCTCCAGGTCCTGCTGGCTGGCGCCTGCCCGCCTCTGTGCCTCAGTCCACAAGCAAAGTCCCGCCCTGTGACCCGCGAGTTCCGTGGGGACTTTATCTGGGCTCCCGCAGCAGCCCCTCCTGGGAGGGCGTGCCTGTGGTTCTTCTCGCCACCTGCCTGCTGATCACGCAGGAAAGATCTGGAAGGCTGTGCGGTCAGCAGGAGAACCACCTCAGGAGGGTCCTGGTGGCTGCAGCACAGAGCTTTACAGTGTGCGTTTGGGAACCGGGACCTTTGTTACCTACCGGTCCACGTCTCGGCACTGAGCCTGGGGTGGGAGGGCCCTTGGGGTTGCAGCTGAATGATGGACGTGGTTCCCACCTGAGACCCAGGGCTGGGGGTGCTTCTGCAGGAACCCTGCTGAGGGATCCACCCACAGGCAGCATTCCTGTCCTGGGGTGGGTGACTCGTAACAATGTTTCTTGAAAGAAAGGGGAAACACCACAGACAGAACAAATTATGATTCCTGCCAGCCAGGTCTCCGCTCCGTAGACCTGAGAGGCCGCAAACCCTGCGTTTCAGCTCCCGCCCCGGCCGTGACCTCAGAGAGGTCATCTCAAAGGCTCACGCCTGCTCTCCCCAGAAGCAAGCCCCCGGGGTGAAAGTTACGGCTTGACTCCGAACTTTCCGGGGCTCTACTCTCAGGACTTTGAGGGAACTGTGGTCCCTCGAGGTCTGTGCTTTTTATCTCAGATCCTCCTGCGAAGGTAGCCAGTGTCTGGCTCGTGGTTTCTGGAGGACGTTCCAGCAGAAAGTTGCTCACACTCTCCAAATGCAGCTGAGCCTGCCGTCGGACACAAGGGGTGCTGGGGTTTGCACTGGCCTGCACCGTGTTTTTTTTTTAAAAAAAATTTGAATTAATTGTCACTATTTAAAAATCAGGGGACTTCCCTAGTGGCACAGTGGTTAAGAATATGCCTGCCCAGATGCAGACCTACTAGAGAATGGACTTGAGGACACGGGGAGGGGGAAGGGTAAGCTGTGACAAAGTGAGAGAGTGGCAAGGACATATATACACTACCAAATGTAAAACAGATAGCTAGTGGGAAGCAGCCGCACAGCACAGGGAGATCAGCTCGGTGCTTTGTGACCACCTGGAGGGGTGGGATAGGGAGGGTGGGAGGGAGGGCATATGAGGATATATGTATACGTATAGCTGATTCACTTTGTTATAGAGCAGAAACTAACACACCATTGTAAAGCAGTTATACTTCAATAAAGATGCTAAAAAAAAAAAAAAAAAGAATCCGCCTGCCGATGCAGGGGACACGGGTTTGAGCTCCAGTCCGGGAAGATCCCACATGCTGCGCAGCAACGAAGCCCGTGCGCCACAACTCCTGAGCCTGTGCTCTAGAGCCCGCAAGCCACAACTACTGAGCCCGTATGCCACAACTACTGAAACCCGCGCGCCTAAAGCCCGTGCTCCGCAACAAGAGAAGCCACCGCAATGAGAAGCCCGCGCACCGCAACGATGAGTAGCCCCCGCTCGCTGCAACTAGAGAGAGCCCGTGCCCAGCAACCAAGACCCAATGCAGCCAAAAAATAAATAAAATAAAATAAAAATCAGGTATTTTCCACGAAAACCTGGATCTCTTCTTCTTGAACGTCTGGATCTGGCCACTTTGGATCTGCATCCCTGCCTGGCTGCAGCCGGCTGGACCCAAGAGGCGGCTGCCCCGGGTGTGACACGCTCCCCACTTTGCCCCAGTCCTCACCCTGCACCCTTGCATCCCCGGCGGGCTCTGCACACACTTGCAGGCCACTGAGTTTGCAGCCTCGGTTTTGAGGCCCAGGGAGTGAGCAGCTCTGGCCAACACAGACAGTCGTCCGTTATTCTCTGGGGCCAAGGCCACGGGTAGAAAAATTGTGAAGCCGTGTGAAAGACGGGCCAGCGGGGTTCCTCACAGAGCTTACAGGGACTGTGGCAATGGGAGCTTTGAATGTGAGCCCCACGGCTGTGCAGTCTGGCCGCACCTGTGGGGCCCTTGCCCAGGGACACGCCGATGCCAGGTAGTGGGTCCCAGACGCGGCCGTGTCTTACCCCTGCATCCCTGCTCTGGACCCGCCCCTCTGCCCTGGGGGCGCTGGGCCCTCAGTGCGGGCGCGAGCGTGCGTGTGCGCGTGTGTGTCCGAGCGTCCTGCACTTCTCTAGAGCAGTGTGAGTGGTGTGCCCGTTGCTTCCTGTGTTTCCTGCGTGGCCCTGCCTCCTCGCCCTTCCACTGACGCCCTTTGGGCCGGGGGTGTCTGTCTGCGTCTCCTCTGCTGCTCTGGGGCTGGACGTTGCTCTAGCTCATCCATTAAAGGCCGTCAGAGCCGAGTTCCGTGATTGTCGTTGGGGGCGAACCTGGCGCCACGACCGTGTGGTTTGTGTTATGGGCGGCGTGTTCCTTGTGGAATCACCAGGAGATGGTGACGGGTGGGGTGGGGACCCTCTCCAGGGGCTCCTGACGCCTCCTGCCACAAAAGCTGTCTGAGGAGGGCCTTGGGAGAGCGATTCGGGGACGGGGACACTGCTGGTTCTGTTGAGGGAGCTCGGCTTTGTGGCCGAGTGTCCCCCCAGCGCTGACCGAGGGGGTGGCAGTGGGGGCAGAGTCACAGTAACAGCGATAGTACGGCCCGGAGTGTAACCCAGCCCCCTTGGAAGGTACGGTTTTCACAACATCGTAAAATGTATTCAAAGTGGTTTCCTGGCAACTTGGATGTTTTTCCCTTTTCCTCTGTGGTCCACCAAATTGGGTAAGTCACGGTGGTGCCTCAGGGTTCACAGGCATCGCACACTCAGAGCTGAAATGCAGCCGCAGAGACCTCTGCAGCCTCAAGCCACTGTTTCCCATGGGGCCAGAAGTGGTCACCGGCCGCATCTGAGAGGGGTGTGGTGTCCGCCCCACAGCCGTGTTCTCTCCCAAGACTACCAAGGGATGAGCCGACGTGGCCTTTAGAGGACGTGGCGGGAAGAGCTGAGTAGATTCCCTCGAACAGGCTGCTCGCACGTGTATGTGTTTCAGCACATCGTCCGCCCCATGTTCTCGTGACACCCACGAAGCCGACAGCTGGACAGGAAAGGACGTTTCCACTGCGGATGCGCCGGGAAGGGGCCCAGGCCCCAGGCCCCGCTGTGAGGGCTGGTTTCACGGGTCGACTCGGCCAGGCCTCAGGACGCAGATGTTTGGTCCAACGCGGGTCTCCAGGTGTTTCTGTGAAGGTGCTTCTCAAATGCGGTTGACACCGATGTCAGTTGACCTTGGGTGGAGCCCCTGACCTCTGTGGTGAGCGTGGGCCTCCTCCAATCAGTTGAAGGCCTCCTTAAGAAGAAGAGGGCCGAGGTCCCCCAGGAAGGGGGATTCCCCGCAGCTGGCCTTGGCCTTTGGACCGAGTCCCGGCACCCACTCTTCCCTGCCGGCCTGCCTGCAGAGTTTGCACGTCAGCCCCACGGTCGTGTGAGCAGATTCCCTAACGTAAATCTTTGCCCAAGTGCACAGGCCGTCGGTCCTCTTTCTCCGGAGAGCCCTGACCAGTACCACTGCCTTCCGACCCTTCTGGAACGCTCAGGCCTCTGCTCAGGTGGGTGTAGGGGCCCGGCTGCTCCGAGGCCCCAGAGCTGCAGGGGGCGGGGCCCGGGGCTCCTGCCGCGCGTGCTGGCCCTGCGAGCGGAGCGGGGCTGCGGGACCCTGGCTCGCGGCTTCCCGTGGCTGGCAGGCCTGGTGCTGCCCTTCCTCTCTGTGGAAGCAACACCTGTGGAGGCCACGCTGGCCTTGGCGCCGGGCCCCTGGCTCCCTGCGCGTGGACCGGCCGGGTCCCGCTCCCCCGCTGTGGACCTCAGGCCACGCCAAGGCCTCATCCAGGGGAGTGGGAGCGCGGGCTGCCCCGGGCCCCCGCCCTTGGCTGGACCTCAGTCCATCCCTCTGCTCTCCTGGGTGGATGCGGGTGAGCACAGCCTGGGGCCAGTGACAGGCTGCTCTGGGAGCTGTTTCCCCAGGTGTGGAGGCGCTGGCAGAGACCCGCACCTGCACAGACGTGAGAAACGGCTCCTGCAGACGCCTGATGGGTCCCTAACAGCACGTGCTGGCCTCTGGGAGCCAGGCGGGGCTGGCAGAGCTGGGCTTGCGTGACCCCAGGGTCTCCGTGCCAAGCCTCCTGGCAGGGGGCTCCTTGTCTCTGAGCTCCGTGTGCGCACACCAGCTGTCTCTGAAGCTGTGGGCGCTGCCAGCCCCTCGGACGCCTGACCCCCAAAGCTCGTGGAGCGGGTTCTCAGCCGACCAGGGCAGACCTGCGGTTGTCAACCTGGGGCCTCACAGACGTGAGAACAGAAGGCACCAGTGGGTCTTCCCAGGGGCCCAAGCGCCCCTGGCCCCTCAGGACCCGACCTGCCGCGGCCCGGGGGGCCGTGCGTGGCCTGGCTGTTCTCGGGACCTCTTCTAGTTACCGAAGCCTGGAACGCCCTGTAGCCCGAGGAGCTCCCGGCCGCCAGCAGTGGGACCTGCGGGCGTTCCCGGCTGCGTCTGGCAGAACAGACCCTGGTGGGCCTCCCCCAGGGAGAGAGGGCATGTGGGGCTGGCAGGGAGGGGCCAGACGCGTCGAGAACGTGCCAAGTCCTGTGAGGCTTGCAGACTCAGGTTACTTCCTGGACCTCCTCTCCCTCCAGGAAGACCCTGGGAAGAGGACGTGGGTGGGGCCAGGCCTGGGTCTCAGGTCCCCTCTGCTGCAACCCTCCCCGTGGCCAGATTCCACACCTGGCAGAACCTCCAGGGCCTGGGGGCAGCTGGACAAGAGCGGGTTCCCTCCCCGCCAGCTCCCAGGCAGGCTGCACAGCTGGAGGCATTGCCATGGAAACGTGAGCTTGGATATATCATCTCCTCTCTTTGCAAATCACTTCTATGAATGTCCACAATGTTGAAGCGACTGCAAAGCAACCCCTTCGACGCTGCCATTGCCCCGGGGGCTTTCCTAGCTGATGCTGCGCCACTCACATCTCAAGGGTGTTCCGAGTTCGCCGTCGTCTCGGGAACTTTTACGGAGACCGCTGCAGGCCACAGTGCACGGATCCGAGGTCACAGCCATCTGTGACTCAGCCCGTCCGTGCCCCCACCGTGCACCAGGCCGAGGCTCAGTGTACTGGGGGAGGGGGGTGGGGGGGCGACGGCCGCCGCTGGGCAGTTTGCTGTGACTTTGCAGGGGAGGGAGAGCATGGGTCCCACATGGAGAAGGGAAGGCCAGGGAGGTGGAGCAGTGACCCCGGGTGGCAGTGGGTTGGGTATTGACGTATGAGTAGGAGTCCTCCAAATGGAGAAGGTCGGGGAAGGGCATCCAGAGGAACACTGGGCACGAGGCCAGAGGCGCCAGCTGTGGTGGGGGGCAGGGTGCTGGGGGCTGAGTGGGGGTGGGGGGTGGTGCCAACTTCGGGGCAGCAGGACCACACACACCCTCCGCTCCGGACAAGGAGTTTGGACGTCCACCCTGTGTCCCCTGCAAGGTCAGGGACATCTTGTCCAGCTGCCCAAGCTTCCCTGTGAGCCAGACGCCCACAGCCATCCCGCCCTGAGGCTCCGGCTCCCGAGGGGCCTCCCACGGGCCTGGTGGGTTTGCTCCTGTCCTGGGACCCTCCCTCGCTCGAGAACCTGTCTGAGGGGCTCACCCTGGCCCTCCGCCCGACGGGCGGCAGCCCTCACGGCTCAGCCTCGGGGGCCCCGCCAGGAGGTGCTGAGTCTGGTCGGCACCTGCGCAGGGTGGGTGCGGTCTCTGTCTCCGTTAGTTGCTGTTGGGTTTCCGTGGTCGGTGCCAGACCCTCCCCGTCCAGGGAGTGAGAGCAGTGCCCCTGGCCACGGTCAACATCAAAGGACGGCAGTCTTGGTCCAGAAAGTAGCAGGAAGATAAACTTTCCTTCTGGACTGAACCAGAAGGAACGCTTCTCCAGAAGTCAGGCTGGGCTGGGAGCCACACTGCACCTGTGTCCACTGGTCCCAGCCGACTCGGACCTCTGTCCTCCATGCCAGCGGGGTCACCAGTAATGAGAGGTATCCGGATCTCAGAGGAGTTCTTTTTATTTAGAGACTGTATTTTTTAAGGGCAGTTTTGGGTCATAACAAAGTGGATGGGAAGGTGCCGAGATCTCCCACCAGCCCCTCCCCCTACCACCACGGGCACAGCCTCCCGTACTACCAACACCCCCGCCAGGTGGTGCATCTCTCACGATCGATGAACCTGCATGGACATTTCACAGTCACCCAAGGTCCACCGTGGTAGGGTTCACTCTGGGTGCTGTGCGTTCTGTGGGTTTGGACAAACGCCGTATCACACAGTAGTTTCCCTGCTGTCAAAGCCCCCTCTGCTCACCTGGCCGCCCCCTCCACGCCCCAACGCTCAGTCTTTTCACTGTCTCCCTAGTTTTGCCTTTTCCGGAATGCCATGTCGTTGGAAGCACACAGCCCGAAGCCTTTCCTCACTGGCGCCTGTCACTCAGGGGTGCGCATGTAAGTTTCCTCCGTGGCTTTTCAGGGCCTGACGGCTCACTTCTTTTTAGTGCTGGTCTGGATGGACCAGTTTGTTTATCCGTCACCTGCTGGAGGACACCTTGGTGGCTTCCAGTTTTGACAGCTCTGAATAAAGCTGCTGTAAGCACCCTCGTGCAGGCTTTCGTGTGGACGTGAGCTTCCGACCTGACCCTGTGGGTAAATACCAAGGAGCACAATTGCTGAATCTTAGAGGAGCTGGAGGTGACCCCCGACCTGGTGTCTGCTTGGTGTTCGACAGCACCTCTCCTGATCCCACGGGGTGCTCTCACACCTGGGATCGCCCAGGCCCTGTCTTGGGCGGCTCTGAGGTCCACCGAGAGGGTCAGAGGAGTCCAGGGGGCTCCCAGGTCCTGATGCATCTCCTTCCTCGTCACCTTGTCATCTGGGGGCCGGGGCTGGGGACCCACCCTCTTGGAGCCCCCCCCCTTTTGTAGGCCCCAGCCCGTGCACCTCAGTCACCCTTGCCCTGGTGAGGATGGCTCCCAGGACCGGCCAGGCGGGCACTCCTGGGCTTTGCAATGACCTGACCACATCCCCTGTGGGCGGACGCACTGAGCCCACACGCGGTGCCCCCAGGTTGACACGCTGTCGTGTGCCTCGGGCCTCCTCGGCCGCGTGTCCCCAGGAGCATCCCCTATGTGAAGATTCCGGTGAGGCTGCCAAGGTCCGCTTCTAGGTGCCAAGGCCTGGAGCTCAGAGCTTCTGAGTTCAGGGATGAGAGCCTTTCCTAAAATGAATTTTAAAAAATTATGCCCGTAAAATGTCACTTGCTGGGATAAGACCAGTGACACAGAGGCATCTTCAGAAAAGGGTGACACCACCTCCTCTGCCCCCGTGACCGTTTGTGTGGGTCCCTCCTACAGTCCTTCTCATTGACTTGGCTCCTTCCTGATTTTTTTTTTTTTAATTAACGTAAGAAACAGTTTTAAAAGTTGGGGATGCACCCCCCCAAAAAGTCTAAAAGCACCATCTTCCATCTTCCTCCCTCCCCTCGGCCCCCCTCAGGAGGCCGGAGGAACCCTGAGGGCCTGTGTTTCCCATCCTCAGCCGTTCCCAGCTCTGGTTTCCCTGGTATCCGCACACAGCATGAGGCGTTCCCAGACAGACAGATGTGGAACTCATTTGCTGGATTCCGAGGTCCTGCTTTACCCCGGACGGGATTCCTGGCACCAGGGGAGGAGAGATAAGCAGCGTGCAAAGACCGTTGCCATAAACACGCCTGATTTGTCCGTGGAAAGTCCAACAGATGCGCTGTCCTGGACGAATCCCCGTGCGGGGGTGTCGACTCCCTCACCCACCGCTGCCCACTGGCCGGGAGCTGGGTGGCCCGAGGGCGGCTTCTGGCCCCACCACGGCCGTGCTGCTGCAGGCCTGCGCGCGCTGGTTGCCTGAGTCTGCGGTGGCCGGCGTCGTATCTCTTCTGCAGATCAGGAAACCGAGGCTCGGGCTGTGCCTTGCCTTCCCCTGACCGCGGCCAGCACGTCGTGGAGCCAGGCTTGGACCGCGGGGAGCCGCCCAGGGCGCGGGGCTCAGGCCGCGTCGAGGGCGCCTTCCCATACCTGCCTCCTGTGTTCTTCTTTCAGTTGTCCTTTAGCTTACGGGAGGTGATGCTGGTGCCTGCTTATGGCTGTGATACTGTTTCTTTTAAGATAGATATTTATTCAAATAAAATAGTGTTTGCTTTCCCTGAACTTGGTGTCAGTGGGATCTGAGAGTGACTGCTCACTGCACGGCTGGCCTTCGCACTGACACGCTCGCGTGTCCCCTGCCCTGCTGGGCCGGATGCGCACGAGCTCCAGTCTCTGCCCGGCGCGGCTGCGGGTCCCTGGTGGGGGCTCCTCTCTCACCAGATGCCGTCCCTACTGAGCCGCTGACCCTGACGTCCCCCAGCCCCACCCCGGGCCGCACCGTGGCGCGGGGCCAGCGGCCCACAGCCCTGACCTGTCTGCTCTGACCCCACCAGGGTGTGGGTCCTGGGGTGCCCGTGCCTGCCGTTCTCCACTGCGTAGGCTTCCCCACCCTCGAGCGGAGTCCGGCTCACAGGCAGGAGGAGTGGGTGACGGCCCGAAGGCTGGAGGAGACGGAGGTGGGCCATGTCCCTGGGGAGGGCGAGGCCCGCGCGGGCGGGACCGCGGCTCCCGGCTGTGCCAGCGCCGGACCGGTCAGGGGGGCTCTATGCCGGGCTGGAGGGGCTGCTTCAGGGAGCGGGAAGCCCGAGGCCCTGCTTCAGCGAGTGTGTTCTCCTCGACCTTGGCTGCTTTCTGTCTCATAAAGGTCACGCGTGCCCGTTGTCGAAACCAAAGAGTTGATGTGGGTTTCGACTTTGTAGAAAAATTTAAAAACTGAAAAGCGTTGAAAGGCAAACGGGCCTTTCGTAACCCCTTCTCCTCCAGACTCCAGCAGTGACGTTTTCCTTGTGCTCCTCCCTGGCTGATTCCTATGTGACCTGATTTATTTTTAGAGTTGGGTTAGAATCAATGAGAAATTTGGGGAGTATGATCTAGAGTTCTGGCAAGTGTGTTTCTCCAGCCCCCAGAATTCCGGCTCTCAACTCTCTGAGGATGTCTATGCTGCCTTCACGCCCGTCTGGGAAACGAGCTCGGACAGGACGGCTGTTCCAGGGCTGCGGTGATTTCGCTGGGATGGGAAGGCCCGGGCGTGTGCTGGTCACGCCTGTGGCCCGTGTCGTGGGAACGCCGGGCCCTGCTGGTTGGAGGTCCCACCCCATCGAGTTCGTCCGCCCGTTTCCCTCGCTCCCCGCCCTTGGGCTTGGCGGCTCTGCCTTCCCAGGACAGGAACGTCCTGCCGTTGCGTCAGGCTCGGGGGTGGCGGCCTGTCAGCCTCAGCTGCTGCAGCAAAGAGCCCCCGAACCACTGCGGTGAAGAATGAGGAAGTGTCTGTCTTGTGAAGTGGTGACCCCACGGTCATCACAGGCACCCCTGGGGGGCGTGGCTCTGTCCCTCGTGGCCCTTCCTCTCGCGGCCCCACTGCCCCTTGCCAGACCTCCCCCCGTGGAGACTGGGCTGTCAGCAGCGGGAAGACAGTGTGGTGCAGTGCACACCCTGTTGGGGACAACATGGTCCCGTGGCCATGTGCTCCTGCAGCCCTGGGACGTGTGAGGACCGAGCGGAGCGGCCGCCTGTTCCCTGTTGGTCCTGCTTATTCAGGGCTCCCCCTGAGGACCTTTCATCTTCATGCCGTCCAGCCTGGAGGGTCTGTTATTACATCTTAACGGGTGCGCGTACATCCTCTGTGTCAAGGTCCCGAGTGGGAAAGCTCCGTGCGTCCCAGTGGAAACAGATTTCATCTCGTCAACCTGCCGTCGATCGTAAGATGGGCCGGTCCACACGTGACCAGGAGAGAAATGCTTCCAGTGACCATGGGGGATGCGGTTGGTTCCAGAGGAGGCAGAGGGCAGGGAGGTGTCTGCATGGGGCGGGGGACAAGTGAGAAACAGAACAGTGGCCCACCCGAGCCCATCCCTGCTCTCCTGTGCCCACTGAGCCCTAATCCTCACCGCTGTCCCAAGCGGGCAGGGCAGAGCCTGAGGAGTGGCAGCCAGTCGCATCGCTTGCACGTGACCTGCTCTGGCCAGTGAGCTGTGAGGGGAGGTTGCCGGGAGCTTCCAGAAGGTTTCCCTGCTGATGGCATGGGGGAGGCGTTGGGTGACCCCTGGAACTGTGGCAGCCACGGTGCCAGCACAGGGACTCGACTGAGGCCACCAGAGCAGGAGGCACGGACAAGCCTGGGTCCAGACACGTCTGTGGGCCGCTGAACTAGCCAGCCCTGAAAGCCCTGTCTCAGTCTTCTGGTTCTGCGGGAGAGCAGTTACCCTTAGTAGCCTTTAGACACCTTGAGTTGGGTTTCCTGTTGTTTGGAGCTTGAAGCATCTCATCAGATGCTTTAAGCCTGGAGTTTCACTGAGTAATTCTATCAGCTGGAACTTCAGCTCCGTCCCTGGGGTCCTGAAGAGGAAAATGATCCAGTTGTAAAATGGAAAATTGTCTAAAATGGGAATGAAAGGCATGTAAGTTATATAAGTGAAAAGGCTGCATGTAAACGATAGTTAGCTTAATGCAACGTTGTCTCAAGAAAAGCGCCGCGGTGCCGTCATCCCTGGATCTGACTGCCCTCCACTCCAGGGGCAGTTGGGAGCAGGATCCCACTCCTCTCTGTGGAGGCAGCACGGGACCACGTGTCCCGCAGGCCCTGTCCCTCGGCCGGGGTCTGTGGGCACACGGCCCAGGGAGCACTCCTGGAGTGCCCGGGCCGGGTGGAGATGGCCTGCTGCTTCCAGGTCCGGCTCCCTCTGTCAGCCAGCTTCGTAAGCACCCCAGACGCCTGCGAGCCGAGCGGCCCTGTGGCTGGAGTGGGGCCGGCGTGGGTCCGCCCAGGGCGTCCGGAGGTCCCAGTCACGGCAGGCACTGGTGGGGTCTTTTGACCGAGTCTCTTGCGGCCCGGGCGGAGGGGGTACCAGTTAACCCGGGCGCAGCCAGGCTAGCGCTGCGAGGCCGGGTCTGGGTGAGCCAGGGTGAGCGGAGCCCACCGCGAGACAGCCCAGGCTCCTCTGTGCGTCCGGGGCATCGGCAGCGGCCGGTGAGGCCAGTGGGGCTGGCGGGGTGATTCATAAGACCTTGCTGCTACTCCTTGGGCGTGTGGGGAAGATGCCGGGTTCCGACGAGGCTCCGGCCCCAGGGCCCCCAGACGGCAGGCCAGGGGGCTCTGCGCGCGGAAGCCACCGGTGCCGGCTCGTTGCTGCCGGGCTGCGGCCCCCGAAGGCCGAGTCTCTGGTGTGGAATGCGGCCTCGCCAAGCTGCCTAGGCTGGCGTTAATCATTGAGCCCCAGTGTCGCGGACACCCCGCCTGGAGGCCAGGGGGCCGCATCGCTTAGCGGGGCGGCGTGACCACGAGGCCACGCGCCTCCCGTCCTTGAAACTTAAGCCAAGGTCAGCTCGGAGCAGCGCTGCCCTCGGAGGCACCTCCAGATTCTGCCCGTGCCCCGCCCGCGGGCAGACAGCTTGGGGCAGGAGCCAGGCCGGCGAGGATGGTGGTGCCCGGGAGGTGCCCTGGGCCAGAGCACGGCCGCAGCTCCCAGACCCCACGCCTCACTTTTAGGTGGGGGGCGTGGAGCCAGTGGGAGGGGGATGCAGGCGGTGCCCCTCGGGGGTGGCCTTGGGCACCCCCGCCTTTGCCCACCCGACCCCAGCTGGCCAACCCTCACGTGTCCCCTTGGCATTTGCAGGGCACAGCCTCCGTCCTCCAGCGCCGGTCCCCCGGTGAGGAGTATGTGGAGGTGGGGCGCCTCGGGCCCTCCGACTACTTCGGTGAGTTGTGGGGTCCGCTCCCTCCTGGGGTGGCGGCCGTCGCACAGGGCCCCAGGAGGGCCTGAGGTGAGGTCCGCAGGGGCCGTGGGAGGACCTGGCCGAGGCCTGGGCACCCTGGCGGCCTGTCCTGGGTGCCGGCGGTCCCGGGAGGGCAGGACGCGGGTCAGGACCAGGCCCGGCGCCATCTGAGTTCCAGGCGATGGTGTAAGTGTATCCCAGCGCTTTGTGGGCCGCGCTCGCGCAGACGTTCACTCAGGTGCGGCCTCGCGTCCTGAGGTTTCGCTTTTCCCCTAAATCCGCAGCCCTGACGCTCTCTCTCGCCCCCAGGGGAGATCGCGCTGCTGCTGAACCGGCCCCGGGCGGCCACCGTGGTGGCCCGGGGGCCCCTCAAGTGCGTGAAGCTGGACCGGCCCCGCTTCGAGCGCGTGCTGGGCCCCTGCTCCGAGATCCTCAAGAGGAACATCCAGCGCTACAACAGCTTCATCTCCCTCACCGTCTGAGCCGCGCTCCTGCTGCTGTGCGCGCGCACGTCCAGGCGAGGCTGGCAGCTGGCACCGCCCCTCCCTCGGGCTCACGCCTCCAGAGGTGGCGGCCCCCTCCCCGTCTCCCTTCCCCGCCCCCCACTGGCTCCTCTTAAGGGACCCGCCTTCCTCCCCACGTCTTCTGGGGTGAGGGGCCAGCTCTGGGAGGCTCTCCTCTCCTAGCAGGCTGGGCAGCTCCCGGCGGCCGACCCCTGTGATATGAGGCCACCCGGTCTGTGGCCAGGGTGTGGGGCGATGACATCCCGGGGGTCCCCACAGGCACTCCTGGGCTTGGAGTGAGAAGCTGAGGCTGAAGAGAGAGAGCGTCCAGCCCCCCCCCTCAAATGCCCGCCCCCACAGAGGGTCCTCCCAAGATGCCAGGGGCGGGGAGGCTCTGGCGGCTTAAGCTAGCTCCAGCCTCAGAGGGGGGTGGCCCCCCGGAGCCCACGGCATGTTTAGGGGAGTGGGCGTGACCCTCCCCTCTCCTGGAAAGCTGGGCGCACTGACCAGTTTGCCTGACCGTCAGAGGCAGGGGTCATCCTCACTGGGCTGAGACGCCCAGGAGAGGAAGGGCACGCCATGTGAGCCTGGGGCTTTCCGAGGTGTGGTGAGCATTGCTCTCGGGGCCGGGGGAGGCCCCACTGCCTTCCACGTCTTCGCAAAGCAGCTTCTTGGAGACTTGGGAGGAAGTGGAGGGATTTTCTAAAACACTTTCTGGATGAAGTTGTCAGGAACAGAGTCCCCTGTGAGTCATTCTCCAGCAGACAAGCCTCCCGTTAACCAGGAGTCTCGCCCTGGTGGGAAAGCCCGTTATCCGAGCCTCTCCCCTCCCCATGTAGGAAGAATGTGAGTCAGACCAGCCCTGGGCCCACACACCTAAGTCATCAGTCAATCGATTCCCCCTCGGAAGTGTCGTCAGGCCAACTCTCACGTGAGCTGGAGGGGCCTGGGGCCCGTGCCTCATGGGACTCCTGGTGACCTGAAGGACAAACGAAATAGTGCAGTTACCCCGATTTGCTGCTGCCCGTGCAGCCCGGGGAGGCTGCCTAGTCCGGGGTGACCCCTGCCGTTGCCTGTGGGTGTTTCTGTGGTGTGTAAGCCCTGCCCTCTTTATTGTGATGTTCTGAATGCTGCATGTGCTATTAAATGTGCAATGACGTACATCTTCCCGACTCCATGTTTTGGTCTGAAATCTTTCATAGAAGATTTCATTCCTTTTGTTTTGTTTCTGTTGTGATAAAACAGCCGTAACATAAAACTTACCCTCTTCACCGCGTTTCAGTGTCCAGTTCAGGGGCATCAGGTACATTCACGCTGTTGTGTAACCATCCCCACCATCATCTCCAGAACTTTCTCGTCTTCCCAAACTGAGACTCTGCCCCCGCTACACACTAACCCCCCTCCCCTCCCCCAGGCCCTGGCCCCCACCCCCTACTTTCTGTCTCTGTGACCCTGACTCCCCCAGGCACCTCTCCCCAGGGACCTCACAGAAGTGGAACCACACTGTCCTTCTGCGTCTGGCTCATTTCACTGTTCTGTCCTCAAGTTTCATTAGCCTGTGTCAGTGTTTCCTTCCTCATTAAGGCTGAATCATATCCCGTGTGTGGATGGACCACATCTTCTTTCTCCGTTCACCCGTCGATGGTGATGGACCCTTGGGCTTTAAGCCCTCTCTCGTGGTCCTGATGTGACGAGCTGGCCACGGTTCCCGGGGGCCGGGGGGTGGCAGCAGGGCTGAGCTCTGTGTGGCAGGAAGCAGGCCCCGGGCCCACCCCAGGTGACCACGGTCTGATGGCCTCGGGAGTTTCCAAGCAGTGACTCGGGAAGGGCGTGAAGCTGGGGAGCGTGTGCCGTCCGACCCTCGTGTCCGGACTCCGGGAGCAGCGGGGCTCTGGGCTGAGCCTCTCCCGGCCTCTCCTAAGAAGGCCGCCTCGAGGCCGCCATCCACCCCAAAGCCAAGCAAGGGCGCGTCAGCCGCCCTGTTGCCCAGAGAGCTTTCAGGCCAGTGTCCGGGCTCTGGCCTTTCCGTGGAGGCAGGGAAGGGCCCATGGGAGTTGGGGGGCAGCCTACCACGCGGCTCCCCGCAATGGCTGGACAGAGCAGGCTCCCTGGGAAAGCCGAACGGGGGCTCCGGAATAAAGACCGACCCGGAGAGGGGCTTGACCCACAGAAAGTCGCTGCCGCTGGGCCGGGCGGCAGCAGCTCCGGGGCCCACGACGGGTGCGAGCCCTGCGGGCACCTGCCCTGGGCCTTGTCTCGTGGGCTGTGAGGGGTGGTCCGTGGAGCTGGGGTGGGAGCTGCAGCTCCGCGGGCCTTGGGGGGGCTGTCGTGAGCAGTGCCTGTCCATCACTCTGGGGGCAGATGGCCCACTGCGGGGGGGGCAGAGATGGCCCTGCATGCCAAGAGCTGGGACAGGGCCCTGCTCCACACTCTCCCAGAAGCGCTCCCGGCCCCCCCGGTGCCCCCGGGCTGGGCTGGCTGTCCTGCTCTGGGGTCCCGCTGTCCCCACGTGCTTCCCGAAAACAGAAAGCAGCCACGTTAGGACCCCCGCTCCTCCCGAGGGCTCGGGCCGCGTGGCCCAGGACGCAGGGCGGGCCGAGGCCACAGGAGAGTCAGGAGGCCAACGCACACGTCCTTCAGTTTTCTTGATAAAACATCTGAATGATCAAAGCGAATCTGCACACTGCAAAGCACTGCACGGTATAAATATAAACGTGATACGACAGGAGCCACGTGTACAAAATGCAAGTAGATCAAGTGAGATTCATCTTTCCGTGTCACCAGTCCTACGCTGCCCGTGCCGGCGCGGGGGGCAGTGTCATCACGAGGGCCCTAAGAGGAAGGAGGTGGGAGGGCCAGGGCCAGAGAGAGGGCGTGGGGAGGAGGGACAGAAGCTACCGGCTTGGAGCTGGAGGAAGAGACGGACCCTCCCGAACCCCAGCAGGAAGCAGCTCACGGGAGCCTTTGGACTTGTGGCCTGCAGGCTGGAAGGCTGAGTGGCAGGTCGGCCTGTGGCCTGAGGCTGGAAGGCTGAGTAGCAGGTCGGCCTGTGGCCTGCAGGCTGGAAGGCTGAGTAGCAGGTCGGCCTGTGGCCTGCAGGCTGGAAGGCTGAGTAGCAGGTCGGCCTGTGGCCTGCAGGCTGGAAGGCTGAGTGGCAGGTCGGCCTGTGGCCTGCAGGCTGGAAGGCTGAGTGGCAGGTCGGCCTGTGGCCTGCAGGCTGGAAGGCTGAGTGGCAGGTCGGCCTGTGGCCTGCAGGCTGGAAGGCTGAGTGGCAGGTCGGCCTGTGGCCTGCAGGCTGGAAGGCTGAGTAGCAGGTTGGCCTGTGGCCTGCAGGCTGGAAGGCTGAGTGGCAGGTCGGCCTGTGGCCTGAGGCTGGAAGGCTGAGTAGTAGGTCGGCCTGTGGCCTGCAGGCTGGAAGGCTGAGTGGCAGGTCGGCCTGTGGCCTGAGGCTGGAAGGCTGAGTGGCAGGTCGGCCTGCTCTGAGGCGCTGAGTTTGGGGCGTTTTACACGGCAGCCACAGGACACTCATACGGCGGCCCCGCTGGGATTGGACCGGAGCTCTGCCAACCTTGAGTGTGTGCTCGACCCCACCCCCACCCCGTGCTGCTTGAACTTGGGGTCCCTCCCCGAAGCCCAGGGTCTTCCTGGGCTGGGATGCGGTGGGGCGTGGCAGGCACCCCTCCTTGGAGGGCAGGTCTGGCCCCGGCTGCCTGCTCGGCTGGGGCACGGGGACCCAGGCTGGAGGCTGCGGGAAGCCTCTGCCTGCTGCCCACTGGGGGTGTGGCCAGAGCAGCATCTTCCCCAGCTGGGCACTGGGCCTGCTCCCTTTGGCGCCAGGCGGCACAGACCCAGTCTTGTGGGCTCGTGAAAGCGTGCTTGTGTCCGCCTGAGACTACAAGCCGGGCAATTGTTCCTGCCCCATCGCGGCCCCCAGGGCGGTGCCAGGGGCGCTGTGTGGAAGGGGACGGCGGGATGGGGTCCATGCAGACAGTCCCCGGGTGGCTCGCTCCCCTCGGCTGCCCTGGGGGGCCTGACATGGACACCCCCGTCTGATCCCCAGGCAGCTTCTGGGAGGGTCAGGGCGTGGCCAGTCGAGGCCTGACAGTGAGCCCCAGAGGGCAGGCGTGGGTCTTACACACTCGACCTGTGGGCCCCAGGACCGGCACCAAGAAATATTTGAATAATAAAGAAAAGCGGAGAAACTCTGGGTCACTGGAGGGAAATCTGGGGAAATGCAGGCTCTGGCTTCCACAGGCCAAAAAATAAGAAACTGATGAAAGTCCCATACCTTCTACAAAAATGAATTCCAAATTGCTCACAGACTTACCCACAAAGATAAAATCATGAAACGTTTAGAAGAACACAGAGGAGGAAAATCCTTGGGCTCTGGGGCTGGGCCCATTGTTCTGAGACTTGACACCCATAGCACAAGGCATGAAAGGAGAACTGGACGAATTGGAATTCCTGAAAATGAAAAACGTTGCCGGCGAAGGATCCCGTGAGGAAGATGAAAGGGGAAAAAATGATCGTCGATCTGCCCTTCCCCCAGAGGCCTCCCACCGGGATGTGTGACCAGCTCTGGGAACTCGGCAGTGACACTCACTGTACTTGCGCAGACAGCAGATACGCACAGGAAAGATGGTCGCTCGGCAGCACCGGGGACGAGACGCTCCACGCCCGTAGGAAAGGCTGAGGTGAGAAACGGCGACCACAGGCGGTGCCGGCGAGGAAGCAGGGCGAGGGGGTCGCTCACATGTGGCTGGTGGGGACACAGACCCGTGCAGCCACTCTGGCAAACAGAGGCTTCCGTCAAAAACAAAAACCAAAACCCAACATACAGCTACCACAGGACGCAGCCGGGGCAGCTTGGACGCTTATCCCAGAGAATCGCAGACCTACTCACACAGAGACCTGCACAGGGAGCCTCACGAGGCCTCGTCCGCGGAAGTGGAAACACCCAGACGTCCTCCGTGAGGCCGTCCTGAGGGTGAGGCCCTCACACCACGGATGTGACTCAGTGTGCAAAGGAGCCAGCTGTTGGTACAGGTCTCCGGGGAATTATGCCGAGAGGAAATGCCGACCCCAAAGGATTACCCGCTGTATGACGGCATGTACATGACAGCCTTGAAGTGACAAAGTCACAGGAACGGAGCTCAGGTTGAGGTGGGAGGGACACAAGGGTCCTCGCCTTGATGGGACGCCCTGCGTCTCCACTGGACCCACGTCCAGATCCTGGTCGAGGTTTGCACTGGAGTTCCGCAAGATGTCACCATTGGAGGAGACTGGGTACGGGGTACCCCGATCCCTCTGTGTGTTTCTATTAGAAGGGAAAGAGCCTGCGTGTGTGAGGGAGCTGGAGCATGGGGAAGGCGGGCAGGTGGGATGTGGGGAGGGGTCTGCATTCCACTAGAAGGGCAGGGAGGAGCCGCTGGAGAGCTTGGGACTCTGGGGCGAGTCTGATTTACGCTGTGGAAGGTCCTGGGTAGTGAGTGGCCAGGGTGATCCTGCAGCTTCCCTAAGCTGGTGGCGTTCCCAGGACAGGACAGGCGGGGGCAGAGGGGACACCCAGGCATCAGCAAGCCCTTAACACCTGAACGGCCCCTTCCCTTCCCTACCCCAGCCCCTGTCCCTGCACAGAGCTCTGCCACTTGCTGTGTGGCCTTGGGCAAGTCCCTCGACATCTCTGGGCCCCACCCATCCCTCTCTGAAGTAGCCTAGGAATGCAGCCCACAGTATATCTGGAAGAACGTAGTGGTCCCCAAGTCCCTCCCTGAGCTGAGTGGACTCGGGTGGGGCTCAGGCAGGGCCGGGGCTGGAGCGGGTGACTTGGGGGTCTTGCGGGCCACAGGGGCTCAGACCAGATGGGTCCCTGGGGTCTGCCTTTTCCCATCCGAGTGTGGCTTGTCCCACATCCTGCCAGGAAGACTGTCCTGATGCCACCAACCGCGCTGACCTCTCTCTCCCCTCTGGACCTCTCTCGCCTCCTGGGTTGTGACCAATTTAGGAAGTCAGTGACTCACTGCTCTGCTCCAGCCCCATCTCCCGTTGGGTTGAACATCTCCCCTCTTCCAGGGGTCATCTAGTCTGGCTCTAACTTGAACTCCACGAGCAGGAAGGCTTTCTTCGTCTCTTGATCTGGGCCTGGAGACCCAACACCCATGGTGTGCTTGGGGGCCACCAAGGCCCTCGGAACCTTTTCATGGGTATTGCTTAACAAAGGTAGACCTAACATGTTTACAGTGGATTTTGAATCCCACATGTGGGACTTTTATTCAGCCACGTAGAAGGTCGTTGGGTTCGTCTCTGCTGGTCCCAGCAGGGGCCCATTCTAGCTTGATATCGGGTCTGCCTCTAGGACAGAGCCCTGCGGCGTTCCACTGGAGAGCTCCCTTCCAGTTTAGACTGTGAGCCCCTGACAAACCTCACTGGTCAAACATTCCTTTTTCTGGCGGTTGGAAAAATAAATCAGGCTGGTGCATTTCAGAAATGCACTGGACCACCAGCCGGACAGTCCCTGACCCCTGTGCCGTGACGCACCAGGGCCAGCGTACGGCGTGCTGGGCCTATTTCGTATGAGCTCTGTGGTATCAGGGAAGTTCCCTCACTTCCCTGGGCCTCAGCCATCTCGTCTATAAAGTAGAAATACTCGTTTCCCGGGTCAGCTGTGCCCGAGAGATGGGATCGTACGTGTAAAGCACTTACCGTGGGGTCTGGTGCCGAGAAAACACGCACAGACTTGGAGCTGCTGTTACGTAGACTATCGAACCATGTCACACACATTCACGGTGATAGCCAGGCCCCTGGCTTTACCCGGACGCGTGGTCCTCACGCCCGGCCTTGGTATCCTCTGGCTCCGGCTGGCTTCCCCTCTCAGGCCGCCTGTGGCCTGGCAGGCTCCTCCACCCCCGCCCTGGCCGCCCTTCAAGGCAGCTGCAGTGCCCCCTCCCCGATACGCCAGGCGGTGGTGTGTCCCCCCGATCTTTCCTCCTGCTCCTGGGGCCGGGCTTCGAGGATGAGGGGACCCCAGTTTTGTGGAGGTGACAAACATGTCCCCAGCACACGCTGCTTGCCCTTGGCCCTGTTTGCAATCGCTGTGCCATGTCACCCGGAAGCCTGGAGCATGAGACCCACTCAGGCCTCTGCAGGTGGAGATTTGGGGCCGGGCCGGTGAGTCGGGCTCCTCCCAGCTCCCTGGGGCCAGGACCCCGGCTGCGAAGACCCCAGCGATGGGGGCGACTCGGTGGCTGACACTCTCCATTCCCCGGACGCACGCTGGGCCCTCGAGCGGAACCCGAGGCACTCGCAGGCGGCTGGGCTTCCGCGCAGCGTGGTGGCCTCGGCGGTCAGGCGCCCACACAGCCCTGAAGCCTCCGGGAGCGGCTCCTCGAGCAGGAGCCGGCCACCGCCTCCTGGGACATGGTGTTCTGAGTTACGCAGTGTCACCTCCACCGGCCCCCTGGACTCAGGGAGGGGACATGGACCCCACCTCTGGATGGGAGAAGCGTCAGAGGATTTGCAGTCTTTTTGGAACTCTCTGCTGTCTCCTGCCTTCCGCAGCTCGGTCCTGACCTGAACGGGCTTTGGTCAGGGTCGGCCGAGCACTTGTTGCTGTACCTTGTGCCTCTACGTCCTGGGGATGGAGACCCCTCCTACCGTTCCAGGGTCCCGCTGTGGGGGCAGGCCAGCTCCTCCAGGAGGTGTGTCTCCCGCCGTGGTCCTGGTCCACGGTGTCCCCAGCCCCACGCACACATCAGGCACACAAACGTCTTTTGAATGAACGTGTGATTACCTCTAAACCCAAACAAAAGCCCTTGCAAGGATCGGAATGAGCTGAATTGCTCACTCGGGAGTTCCAGGAACCTTAGATGGGCGCGAATACTGACAGCCAGAGGCGGAGCCGGGGGCCAGAGCCCAGGTTGGAGCACGCCCCCACCCGCCGCGCCCCCCAGACCCCCACGCAGCCCTCCAAGCTGCCCGAGTCCGAAGAAAACTCGTAGTTTTGCTCTTGGTAGGATTATCGTTGTTTCCAAACACACTTCAGCTGACTTTTCATGCTTCAGAAGGAAAAGCCCCGAGCGAGTGGGCATACGTGGGAACTTCTAGGAACTCCTGCTTCGTTTTTTCTGTAGACTAAATAAACCATGACAGGAAAACGTCACTAATTTAGATAATCCCGGCGTAAATGCTCCAAGTTAGCCAGTGTCCGTGGAGTTCCCACACCAGGCGTTCTTCCTGGAGGGGTGAGGGTGGCCGGATGCTGTCCAAGGCCGTGGCCGCACCCTGGGGCTTCGGCCGGAGGGCTGGTTGGGAGGGGGGCAGTGGCCAGAGCCTGGCCAGCCCCCTCTGAGCTCGAGAGGTCATGCCCTCTGGCCCTGGGGGGCGGCTGCCGCTGCCTCACTTGTCTCCAGCTCCGTGGCCACCCGCAAGGTCCAGGCCCTGTGCTCATCTTGCCGCCGGCCTCCTGCTGGCTCCCGCTCCCCCTCTACCGCCACAGAGCCCAGCCCCAGATGCGCCCCACCCTGACTCACCCGTCCCGTTGCATCCGCCCTCGTCCTGGACCCCCAGTTCCTCCTCAGAGCCCGATTCTTCTGCTGTGCTCCCACCCCTCGCTGCCCCCACCTGCCCGGGGCCTGGCACGCAGCGGCCCGGCCAGAGGATGCTGTGGCGTGAAAAGAACCAAAGGGGGAGTCTCGGGCCTTCGAGGCGGGTGTGAGTCCAGGACCACCGGCGTGAGTAGGGAGCAGGTTTCGAGCTTCTGTGGCCCTGATGCCCCAGCCGCCTGGGGGGCAGGAGGGAGCTTCAGGGCTTCAGACTCCAGGACAGAGCTCTGGGAGGCCCAGAACCTTCCGGAATGGAATGCCCCGCCCGTGGGCGTTGACACCTTCCTGTGCGGGACCCTCAGTTAGCGTGTCCGACCCCACACGGTCGTGCTCAGGACATAGGGTGTGAACTCTGGGAGCCCCGAAGCATCCTCGGTGCCGGGAGGGGGATGGGGTCAGCAGCTCTGGTCCTGGCCAAGGGTGGCCTGGACCACACACTGTCCCCGCGACCCGGGGGGCAGGTGCGAGGGCGGGGGACCCTGTGTCTGGGCCCCCTCCTTTCAGCATGGAGCAGGAGGGTGTGATCACCACCCACGGGGAGCGGGTGCTCTAGCACTGGGGCCCCAGGCCCTTCTGGGACCCTTGGGTGTGTGTGTCTGTTTCTGCGTCCTGGCAGGGGCGCCTTCGGACCCGGGCTGAGGGGCCCAGTGGACCCAGCAGAACCCGCCTCACAGGTGGCCACCAGGAGGGGAGCCTGGTGCCTTCACTGCTCGCTGCACTCACTGATTCACTCAGCCCTCAGTGAGCGCCCCCGGGGCCTGGCCAGGGCTCAGAGGGTTTCCGGGGTGGGCCCCTCCCCGTTCCCACTGTCCTGCTCTCGCCCCACTGGCGCTGGGGGCCCAGTGACATCCCAGAAGTGCCCTTGATTTCAGGGGGATCCGGCCTTGAGCAGGCAACACCTTGACACAGAATGGCCACCCGAACAGAGCAGCTGGGCTGTGCGGAGGACGGGGCTGTGCCTGGCCCCACTGAGCCCCTCAGGTCCGCTGCCCTGGGCCTGCCCAGCAGCCCCGCGGGGCCGTTCCCAGGCGGGGAAACGAGCTCAGAGAAGCGAAGTACGGATGGCCGCCCAGTGGCGAGAGTCGACCTGCCGGGGACCGGCTAGGGGGCCGGGTAAGGCCTGGAGGGGTCAGGCTGGGCTGGGGGGCCGGGCTCACGGCCCCTCCATCTCCACGGCCGCTGGTCACCAACCCTCCTGTTCTGGTCTGGCCCCCACCCAGGAGAGCCGGCCGGGCCCCTCCTCAGGCGTCCCCTCACCACCATGCGGGGTACATGCCCAGCCGCGCACGGAGGCCGGGCGGGGCGGTGCAGCGCGGCATGCGGTGACCTCCTGGGCCCCTGGGCCCTCCTCCCTGCCGTCCAGGTGCTGCGCTGGGAGGCCTGGGTGAACCAGGCCTATCCTTGTCTGGGCCTCCAGGGCACAGCAGGGGCCACGGACCCGTCCACTCCCACGTCCAGCCTGAGAATCTGGGAGTGCGTGGGGCCGAGGGGGGCCTGGCACGTTCCACTGAAAAGACACACAGGTCATTCCCACAACTCTGCAAATGCTCGCTGTTGGGGCCGGGGTCCCAGCGGCCAATGGGCAGACGGGCCCTGCCCAGAGTTCTGATGGGCATGTTCTCTGGCTGGGCTCTGGCCACCCCAGGACAGCTCCTCAGAAGCAGAAACACAGAACCCACTCTGGGAGCAGCGGGGGAGGGGCGTGGGGAAGGAGGGGTTCCTGGGGAAGCAGGTGGAAGGGCACGGCTGCATGCAGGGCTGCACGGGAGGAAGGAGGCTGGCGCATGTGGACTCTGTCCTGCTCCCAGCACCTGGGGGCCACACCCCGTCCAGCCCCCTGTTGGGGCCACGGCCAGGGGAGGGAGACCATGGAAGCAGCCGGAGCTGGAGGCCGGAGGGGCCGCCCAGGTGAGGGGTGAGAATGTGGCCCCAGGGAATCCCCACCACAGGCAGAGGCGCCCCTCCTCCAGGGAGGCCACCAGGAAAGCCCTTGCTCAGTCGCTTCCTGAAGCTGGAACACCTGCGAAGGGAGAGGACAGGAGGTGCAGGGGAGGTGGGGTCCTCTGCCGGGTTGACGTTGACCCCGTCACGGTCGGACCTGAGCGAGACTGCCCTGTGCTGGGCCCTGGCTAAGAGGGGATGCTGGGAGGTGCTGCTTCCCTTCAGGCCGGGAGGGAGGTCCATGGGGAAACCCCTCCCCTGGCTGAGAAGGTGCCCCCTCCCTCCCTGCCCAGACTCCTGGGTGGCGGGGAGTCTGCAGATTCCCAGACCCAGTCTCTGGGGCCAGGTGGAGGTGATGGGGGGCGGTGGTGTTGGGGGGGAGGGAAAGGGGGGACCGGAGAAGGCAGCGAGGGGGGACGGGGAGCGGAGGGGGAGGCAGGGTGAGGAGAGGAAGCCAGAGGAGGGGGGGGAGGCGGCAGAGGGGGAGGGGAGGCAGAGGAATTGAAAGTACATTCCAGACGGGTGACACACAGCTCTGCAGTGCAGGGCAGGGAGGGGGGCTGGCGGAGCTGCCCTTCACAGGAAGGTCCCTGCGATCCAGCTCCCCTGAGAGAGAGATAAGATGGGTGGGGCCAGGCTGGAGGAAAATTCCTGGCCTGGGGAGCCCTGCTACTGGCTGCCATCCTTCAAGGCTCTGCTCGAATGCCACCTCCTCCTTGAAGCCTTCTTGGATTCATCCCTGGCTCCCAGGATCAAGAGGAGCCACTGGGGAGCCTGGCTGCTTCTCCTCCTGACAGACCTGGGCTGGCCGGGAGCTGCAGGCCGTGCCCAGGCTGGTCCTCACACCGGCTGAGCGCCTAAGGGAGGGCCTGCCTGGGAGGGCCTGCCTGGGGTGTCCACTCTCGCCCACTGGCCTCCGTGGTTTCCTCGGGGCTGGGCGTTGCTGTCTGGAGCTTGACGAGCACTGGCTATTTTAGGGCCTCCCGTGACCCAGCTCATTTCTGCCACACCCTTTGGTGTCGGTGCTGACACCCTGTCTCCTCCTGCAGGTGGGTTAGCCCTCTACCCACGGGCCGGGCGGCAGGTAGGACAGGTGTGTGGGCTGCTCCTGCCTCAAACCCAGAGGTGGCAACGGGCGACCAGGGGATCAGAGCTGAGTGGGCGGGGGTCTTGGGGGGAAGCTTCTGAAAAGCCATCCTGGCTGCCTTGGCCAGGCCCCTGGTCACTCCTTCCCCTGGGTGTGGAAGAGGCAGGGCGCCCACTTCTCAGGCCGTGTGGTTTGTAGGCCCCTGAACTGCTTCTGAGAGGCCAAGGGGGTGCCCGGTGCTGGAGTCCCCCCACGTGCCGGTGCCAGTGGGCACCTCTGAGTCAAGGGGGGCCCTGGTGATCCCTGATTCCAGGTGGAGTAGGGCTGGTCGGAGTCACCAGTGGATGTTGTAGAAACGACGGTGGGGATTTCCCAGGACAGGCCGTCGGGGCGCCGCTCGCTCTGGAGGAAGAAGAACTGAGGCCTCCGGCCCACAGCCACGGAGGAGCCCCCACTTCCCGTCAGGCCGACAGACAGAACCACCAGCCGAGCCGCTCTGAGACCCAGACCTACGGGAGGGCGAGCTCCCCTCCCTGGGCCGTGCTTTCACTCTCTCGGTCTTGGGGTCCCTTGCTCCGTGGGAATAGGGAGCTACAGCAGATGTTATCCTCCCGGGAAACTGAGGCCCGGGGGTGACCTGACTTACACACCGAACACACTCAGAAGAATCGGGGCCCGGATTCGGGCTGGGTCCCTCGGTGCTGAGCTGCCCTCACACAGGACCCTGCAGCCGTGCTGGAGTTCCGGGGTCCTTGTCAGACACTCGGTGACATCTGGAGGCCTCTCCTTGGCCACGTCGGGCCCAGCGGCCTGGTCTCGTATCCGAAGGCCATGCGGCTCCCCGAGGTGTGTGGAAGAGCTGTGCGGGATCAGGAGGCCAGGCTGCCTTTGGAAAGCGGGTGGTCCTGAGTCCAGGGATCTCTCAGGAGACAGAGCAGGGCCGGGCCGGGACAGACCCCCAGGTCTGCTGATGGAAAGCGTTTCTGGGCTCCAAAGGCTGCCTCTCTCCATGGCGTGCACCTCCCTCTGCCCACATCAGCTTTGCCAGAGGGAACCTGGCGGGGAGGACAGACTTATTTATAAGCTGTTGTCTGTGGCAGAGCTGTGTCCTCATCACCAGGGGCTGGGCTCACCCCGGAGCCCGACCAGCACTTAATTCTACATGAGGATGGGCACTGTTTAAGCATCTCCTGGTGGGCTTCTCCGTCCTGGAGCGTATTAGGGTAACTTTGGAGCAGAAATGACCTGGGCGATTCACGTCTGAAAGGATCACTAATTAGCTGTGCAGACTGGGGGCGCTGGAGGAGGTGGGAGGGTGCACAGGATAAAGGGCAGGGGTGGGGCTGGGGCCAGCTCAGTGGCATGGACTGGGGACTGGTCAGGTTTCAGAGACATTTTGAGGGCTGAGTCGACGAGGTTTCCAACCAGCTCAGACGATCCGTGCAAGAGAGAGCTCCCGGTCGGCTCTGAGACGCCTGGTCCCCGCAGCGGGGGGCATGGTATCCCCGGGAACCCAGAGGTGGGTCTGGGGGTTTGTCTTGGTTGGGTCAAGGTTGACTCATCTGTGGGGCTCCCAAGAGGAGGAGGTGCTGGACTGAAGGGCCCTGAGGTTCAGGAGGGGGCTCTGGGCTGGAGATCCCACTGTGGAAGGGTCAGCGTGGAGGCAGCGTGGCAGCCCGTGAGGCTGGGGGGTGCTGCCCAAGCCGGGGGCGACAGGAAAGGCCCTGGACCCGCCAGTGTGCAGAGGTCGAGACTGGGCCTCTAGGGAGGACACTGCCCCCAGGACCGGCCTGGGGAAGTGGGTGCTGGTGTCCCGGGTGCAGAGGGATCCTTCGGGGCTACCGCTGTCCCCAAACCCAACAGGTGTGGCCCTGCTGCCCGTGGCTGCCCCGCCCAGGGCTCCTGTTGCAGGGCTGTCGGGGCAGTGCTGCTCGCCGAGCATCTGCTGTATACCAAGCATGGCGTCTCTGCAAACAGCACCCTGTGCAGCCCTTTCCGTCACCGGCGGTGGGACACCGGCTGCGTTCGGCCACACGCCCAGCTCTGTGCTCAACACGTCTCCGGCATCACTCTTAACATCTCGAATCTACTTCTGCTGTATTACCCACTCTGCCTTTGAGGCCAACAAGGCTCAGAGGGGGCAAGCACTTGCCACACGTCGCACAGCCGACAGGGGTGGAGCTGTCCTCGAACCCAGGACTCGCTCCCCGGGCCCTGGGCCTGGGCTCTGTCCTGCCTAGGATGTAACTGCCCCCGAGGTCCCACGGCGGGGGGCGCATGGAGGTGTCGAGAGGCTACAGGGCCTCCTCCACACCCCAGGGGTGCCCTCAGGTCACAGCAGGACGAGGATCAGACCACGTGGCGTACTTTGCTCTCTCTTGTTGAGAAAAACAGCTACAGACAAAGAGGCCTCCTCCAGCCGCCACAGGCCAGGCCCCAGCCACCTCCCCTCAAAAGGGCAGCCACGTGTCCAAAGGTGGAAGGAGGTGGTCCGCATCACTCCGAGCAGAGGTGTGAGCCCCAAATGCCAGCACCCCTCCCAGGGTGCTCCAGGGGGCCGGGTTCAGAGGTCGCCCAGCCGGGGCAGGGCAACGCCTCCCAGGGAGGCTGGGGGCAGGCGGGGGGTGTGTGGTCTCATCTACCTGGGGGCTAAGGGCGACCCAAGGAGTCCTGGGTACTTGGTCCAGCCTGGCCAGTGGGAGCATGTGTCCACACCCCTGGCTACAGTCAGCGTCCCAGACGGGGCCAGTGAGATGAAGCCCTGAGAATTGTGGGGCTGGGAGGTTTCAGTGGGTGCTGCCTTCCACTGCGGAGAAAGTGGGAGATGAGCCTCTTGATCCAGCCACACCTGAAGCTGCTCGCTCCTGGCCCAGCAGTCACCTTCTATCTCCTTGGGCATTTTGCGTTGGGTTCTTGTCATAAGAGTTCTGATCTACAGAATTGGAAGCGGGGGGCTGGCTGTGACTTCTCTTCCTGTCTGGAAACTCACATTCCGGGAAATGACAGGGAGTGGGGGGGGCCTCCTGTTGGGCCCCTGACCCAGGACTTCCCTGACAAGGACAAAGGGGGTCTCCTCGCCCACCCCCTCCCTTCTGAGTCGCCGGGCCAGGGTCTGATCGCCCTGTTTTTGCACGAGGCCGTTTACGGGCCTCGTCTGTGATCCGGAGCCCTACGTGTGCAGGGGAAGCTGTGTGCGGCTGGGTCCCGGTGTGGCAGCTGAGAGGGGTGGTATCTTCACGTCCCACACACCACGCACGTGTCCCCTGAGTGGAGGGGTCACAGTCGTGACATCGACTGGCCATGTCTGTCCTGTTCAGGCTGACGGAGGAGCGTCTTCTCGCAGCCACAAATAGTGCACAAGACTTGGGGGGGGCTTCCTCCGTTCTCACTGCCTCCTTCCTTGCTACCCTATTTCCCCCTCCCCCTCTCCCTCCTTCTCTCCTGCTGCCCTCCCTGTGCCCTCTCTCCCCGTCCCCTCCTCCCCTCCCCCCACGTCTTGGCCTCCCCTCTCCTCCCCAGGCCTCCCGGCCTCAGGGAAGCCGCCTTCCACTCCCCCAGTTGCTTCCCCTGGGGCGTGCCCAGTGGGCCAGGCCTGCGTGTGGAAGCCTCTTTTATAGGAAAGTCCTTTGCCCCAGACCTCACTTGGCCCCGGAGGGCAGGGGTGGGGATATCCCGGCTGCCCCAGCCAGAGGACACCTGCCCCCAGGAGCACTCGTTGAGCCACCCCGGCCCAGACCATCCCCGTCCCTCCCCCAGAGGCCAGCCCACCAGGCCAAGGGCGCTGCCGCAAGGCAGCCCTTCCCTCCCGCGCCAGGCCGGTGGGAATGTGGCCAGGCTGACGGCACGGCCACAGGAGAAGAGGCCACGATGCTCTCGGGGGTCTTTACATCACTTCTGCATTTTCTTTCCACAACAGCTCTAGAACCGAAGTATCATCGTCCTGTTTTCCCCGATGGGGAAACTGAGGCTTGGAGCTGTGATATGATTTGCCCCGTCACAGGGTCAGCAAGAGGCTGAAGCCAGGCTCAGCTGGCCCTTGGATGGCTGTCCAGGGCTGGCAGTTTGGATGAGGGGAGGGCTTCCTGGAGGAGGAGGGCCACCTGGCAATGCTGTCAGTTCAGAGGCAACTTGAGGCCCAGGTAGGGTGGGGACTTGCCAGCCCCCAGCCCAGAGCCATGGCTTCTGATTCCCACATGTCTCTTTTCAAATAGAAGCCACTGAGTTTCTTAGACAGAATATTAGTCATCGCAGGCCTGGACGCTGGATTAAAAAGAGCCAGACAAGCAGCCCCGCCCCCCACCAACCTCATGGACCATGCTGCATCTCTGCTAACGCTTAGAAAATCAGGGCTCCAGGAATCCCACTACTGGGCATATACCCTGAGAAAACCATAATTCCAAAAGAGTCATGTACCACAATGTTCATTGCAGCTCTATTTACAATAGCCAAGACATGGAAGCAACCTAAGTGTCCATCAACAGATGAATGGATAAAGAAGATGTGGCACATATATACAATGGAATATTACTCACCCATAAAAAGAAACGAAATTGAGTTATTTTTAGTGAGGTGGATGGACCTAGAGACTGTTGTACAGAATGAAGTAAGTCAGAAAGAGAAAAACAAATACGGTATGCTAACACATATATATGGAATCTAAAAAAACAAAAAAAGTTCTGAAGGACCTAGGGGTAAGACAGGAATAAAGATGCAGACGTAGAGAATGGACTTGAGGACACGGGGAGGGGGAAGGGTAAGCTGGGATGAAATGAGAGAGTGGCATGGACATCCATACACTACCAAATGTAAAATAGATAGCTAGCGGGAAGCAGCCGCAGAGCACAGGGAGATCAGCTCGGTGCTTTGTGACCACCTAGAGGGGTGGGATAGGGAGGGTGGGAGGGAGGGAGACGCAAGAGGGAGGGGATATATGTATACATATGGCTGATTCACTTTGTTATACAGCAGAAACACACCATTGTAAAGCAGTTATACTCCAATAAAGATGTTAAAAAGAAGAAAGAAAGAAAGAAAATCAGGGCGCTCAAAACCCGGCAGGAGAAAACAGGGGTGAGAGTACAGGACACATCATCGGAGCTTCCACGTGGCAGGAAACCATCCTCACAGCCGCCACCTGAAGGAAGGATGCCATTTCTAATCAGAGGGGAAGGGTTAAGAAAACACAGTCTGTTCACACCTGGGGTTTTAGGTTGTTTCCAACTTTTGCTTTTTCAAGTTGCACTGCCCTGAACCCTTTAGTCTGTGGCCGTTCTGTATGTGGGTCATTTTCTTAGGCTAGGTGCCCAGACGTGGGATTATGGGGTCAGGGACCATGGCCACTTTCACGGCTCCTGATCCAAGTGGCCGCCAGCTCTGACCGCGGCCAGCAGCCGCTGGGAAAGCAGCTCCCACGGCCCCTCCCCTCCCGCTCGGTGTCCCCCCGCCATGGGAAACAGCGGACCCTGGGCTGCGTTTTCATTGTTGGCCGGCAGTAGAGTGTCTCCATGAATTTGTCCCCATGTGTTGCTTTTGTGCATCTTCCCCGGTCTTCTGACGAGAGAACATGAGCAAAGACCCCGGCAGATGATGTGATTTAAAGATTTCCTGATACACTTGTTCTGTGCAGATGAAAATACACAGGGACAGTGGAAACATGATTATAACACGCAACTGAAGGATTCCCTTTGTTCAGGTTTTTAAATTTTTTACCTGTTTTCAACTTCTGTGCTGTCAAATCTGACAGTCATTTTTGAACTTTAAAAATGTGACACATAGGGCTTCCCTGGTGGCGCAGTGGTTAAGAGTCCGCCTGCAGATGCAGGGGACACGCGTTCGTGCCCCGGTCTGGGAAGATCCCACGTGCCCCGGAGCGGCTGGGCCCGTGAGCCATGGCCGCTGAGCCTGCGCGTCCGGAGCCTGTGCTTCGCAACGGGAGAGGCCACAACAGTGAGAGGCCCGCGTACCGCGCAAAAAAAAAAAAAAAAGTGACCCATAGCAAATGTGATTTGTTCTATGTCTTCTAGAGCTCTGAAAGTTCCCTGCCTTCTAGAAGTCTGATCAACTATGGGAAAACTAGAAAATACGAATTAGCAGTTTTTCATAACTTTCATTTTGAAAAATTTCAATCTTATAGAAAAGTGGTAACAATAGTACAATGAGTGTACAAGTGTACAATAGTACAACTTCACCTGAGTTAAGCACCCACTTGCTCTCCCCACCTGGGCTCTGCCATCCATCCACCTGCCATCTATCTGCCATCTACCACCCATCTCCCCACTAGGTATCTATGTATCTTCCATGTATGTATGTATACACATATGCATCTATCCATCCATCCACCCATCCATCCATCCATCCATCCATCCACCCACCCATCCATCCATCCATCCATCATCTGTCACTTCCACTCCCCACTCCCTGAACCATGTGAAAACAAGCTGCAACATCCTGGCTCTTCACTCCAGGTACCACAGGTCTCCCAAGGACAAGGAAGTCCTCCTGCATTACTGTGACACCATCACCACACCTAGTAGTTTGACTTGGATACAATAACGTATATTTCTCTGGTGGACCCAGTTATGTCCTGAGAGCTGCTTGCTGGTCTGGAAGGAGGAGCCAGTCCAGGACCGGGAGCCGAGCTGACCGTCCTGCCTTTTCAACCCCCGTCGGCCCCAACAACTCACTCCCCGTGTTCTCTTCCTGACAGTGATATTTCTGAAGCGTCAGGAGCAGGTGTCTGCTGGACCCTCTCTGAACCTGGGTGTGTCTCCCCCTCCTCAAGGCAACGGTGTTGGTGAGAACGCTGCAGGGGAGGGCGTGGACCTCCACCAAGACACACGTGGTTGAGTTTGTTCCAAAGCGTTTGTTTAACAACTTATCTTCTCAATCCATTGCAATGTATTTAGTGGCGAGGGGAAGTGAGGGTTTAGTCAGGCAGTTTCTCTAAACTGCCCCAGTGGCATTTAATAAATAACCCTTTCGATTCCTCTAGAACAGCCTTTTCTGGGCCCTTTGGTCTGAGAGCCACGCTGCTCTGATTATCCCAGCTCTATAGTATTGCACCTTCCTTCTCACACTCACAGCCCCTGGTCTTCTTCACTCTGGAAGTTTCTCTGCTCACCCCTCAGCCCCGCCTCTACAGGCCACTTTGATTCCTTGCTCCCTGTGAGCCGAGGTCACCTGTGTGCGGATCCACCAGCCCTGGTCTGACCCGTGCCTTCTGCTCCAGGGAGGTGCTGGCTGCCCCGACGTAGGAAGCCTTTGCCACCCAGTGAGCCCGTCTCTCTGGAGAACACCGTCTCACCGTCTTTCCTCCAGGAGGCCTGGAAAGCCAGTGAGGCGTGTCCCCCGACTTGCCGTGAGCCCCAGGCTCCGACCTCTGCCTGCGGGGCTGGGGGGGGCCGGGGGGGCGAGCCCTGTCAAATCTGAAGGCCAAGGGGGAATGTATGCCCCTCCCACCCCATCCACAGTCAGGACAGAGGGACAGGGCCTGCAGGTGGCCCCCAGGGAAGGAGATGTGGGTTAGCTATGGGTTCAAGCCAGGTGATCAGCCAGACGTGAACCCTTGGAATTGGTCATGAGTCCTAAAGACCCTGAGAGTTGGTGGTGGTGGGGGGAGCGGTTAGCTGCTTTGGCCTGGCAGGCTGGCAGGTGGCCGGTGGTCAGTAGAGCTTCTGTTTATGTCCCTACATGTTGTGTCCCCGCCCACAGCCTTCCAGTGGCCTCTGTCCCCCTAGAACAAATCCACATCCCTAACTTGGTCTTAAGGCCTGTGTGACCTGCTCACTGCCCACCTGTCTGTCCCAGCCCATGCCCTCCTACCACCCCCTCTTGTTGGTCCTCGACAAACCAAGCCGGTTCCTGCCTCAGGGCCTTTGCACGGGATGCTGTGACCTCTGCTTAGAATGCTCCATCCTGATCTTCTCATCACTGGCTCCTTTTCTTTCTTTCTTTTTTTTTTAAATGAAATAGCTCTTTTTATTTATTTATTTTTAATTAAATAAAGCCCATTGAGGTGTGTGGGCTTCTCATTGCAGTGGCTTCTCTTGTTGCAGAGCATGGGCTCTAGGTGTGTGGGCTTCAGTAGTTGCGGTGTGTGGCCTCAGTAGTTGTGGCACGCAAGCTCTAGGGTGCGTGGGCTTCAGTAGTTGTGGCGCGCGGGCTTAGCTGCTCTGGGGCATGTGGGATCTTCCCGGACCAGGGCTTGAACCCACGTCCCCTGCATTGGCAGGTGGATTCTTAACCACTGCGCCACCAGGGAAGCCCCGCACTGGCTCCTTTTCAAACAGGCCTTCCTGACAACCCCAGATTCCTGACCTGGAAGAGTGTACACTTACTTGTCACTTGTTTATTGCTCCCTGAAGAGACTGTGTGTTCCATGAGGGCATCGTGTTAGCGCTGCATCCCTGTGCCGCGCCCAGTGCCTGGCACAGAACATCTGTTGCGTGAGCGAGTGAGTATTTCCTCAAGTGGCCCTGTGAGTTGGCTGCTACCCAGAGGAGGCAGCTGAGGCTCCGAGGTGCTAAAGAGTTTGCTCAAGGTCATACGGCAGATGAGGCAACGGGGGTGGGCAGAGCAGACCCCCAGCTCTGCTGCTCTCCAGGTCCTTCAGGATTTTCAGGGCAGGACATGCGCCCCCGCCCCCGCCGCCCCCTACACTCACACTCACCTGCTTAGCTCCACCAAGTAGATATGAGCTCCGGGTGTCTAGACCAGCCTTGTCCAGTAGAAACGTCATTAAAGCCACAAACGGAATTTAAAATTTTCTAGTAGACACATTAAACAAAGGAAAAACAAACGGGTGAAATTAATTGCAATCATACAGTTTACTGAACTCAATATGTCAAAATCTTATCATTTTAACAGGTAATTAATGTCGAAATTATTGACGAGAGATTTTACGCTCTTCACTTTCACACCAAGTCCTGGACGCTGGGTGTGTTTTACACTAACAACAGCACATCACAGCTCAGACCGGCCATGTTTCAAATGCCCGATGGCCTTGCGTGGCTAGTGGCTCCTGTCCTGGACAGTCCAGATCTGGCGTCGGTTCCTGAAGCCCCCCCAGTGCTCCTTCCCTTAGGTCTTTATTCACAAAACAGCCACAAAACGACTGCGGGCTCATGTGCTATTTGAAACTCCATTGCTGTCTGTGTATTGAAAAAGGAAAATAAAAATGTCTAATAGAGAGTTAAAATCAGCATTGAGAGTGCCCTCCTGGGCTGCTGGCTGCCTCATCTCCCTTTCTGGGGAGGCTGGACTGGAAAGGCCTGATCCCGAGCCTGGGCCTGGGGCGGCCTGAGATGATGACTTAGTTAACACCCGCCCGGCACTTTTGATCTTCAAGGAGCGGTGCCCACTCAGCTGAGGCTGCTCCTGGATGAATTGCCCTGAACCAAGAAATCCTTGCCCAGAGATAAAGGGAAATGCGCTGTTTCGTCATTACAGATTGCTCTGAGATCTGCTCCGGCTCCCGGCAGAGGCCTGGGTCTGAACGCCCCGCGGGCCCCGCCTGCACCACCCAGACGAAAGCAGCTGGGCGGCTGTGCCCTTGCCTCAGGGCACCGGGCCCTGCGCGTGTGCGCAGGAGGCTCAATGGCGGGGGGCAGCCGGGCATGGTAAGGTTAGCGGCCCCCACTTTTCAGATGAGAGAACAGACTCAAGGCAGTGCGGGGACAAACCACCCCAAGGCCAAGGTCAAGGGGCAGAGGGCAGCTAGAGCACCTTGGGACTGGGGATCAGGTGGACGTGGGCTCCAGTCCTGATGCCTTCACTGTCAGGTGGCCACATCATCCGGCATGCCTGTCTGAGAAGTGCAGGACAAGCCGGCCCGAGGGTCCCCTCTGGAGCACAGGAAGAGCCCGTCCAGAGCTGCCACGGCCCAGGAGCGACCGCCTCAGACAGCGTTCTGCGGCTGTGGGCAAATGCCTGACTTCCTGGTATCTGTCAAATGGGAGGTGGGGCAGCTCTCCACTCCCAGGGGTCACTCAGGGACCGAGGTGCCCAGTAGATATTAGTCATGACTCCCACTGTGAAAAAAATGATGAGAGCAATAATGGAGCGCCGACTGGTGCCAGGTCCCAGGCAGGCACTGCACAGGGCAGAGCGGGAGTGGGGTGAGGGGGGCTTGTAGGGTGAAATGCTGGCTGCGTACCACCAAGTGCTGGGCTGGCTGACAGTTCCTTACTGAAGCCCCCCGCCCACCACCTCTGAGGAACGGCCAAGGCCCTTCCCTCTCCTCCCAGGGTGCGGGGGCCATGGGCGGTGCCGGAGGGAACCCAGCGAGGGGCAGACGGCCAGACAGTTACCCCAGCTGCGCCGGGAGCCCCCCTTTGCGCCTATTCGGAGCACCTGACTCACCTTAAATATAGGTCCGCGGCACGTCGGGGCGCGCCGGGGACGCCCGAGATAGTCCGGAAGCACCGGCTCCGGGGGCGACCGGACATCCCGGGCAGCCAGGTGCGCCTTCACCGCCCACCGGCACCTCCCCACCCCGACCCGAGGAGCTCCCCGCAGCGCCCCCTTCTTCCGCCAGGGGCCCTCTGGCTGGCCTGGGGGCGCCCGCAGCCTGCCCGGGTCACGTGTCCCGGGTGTGGGGTCCAAATTTTGCGTGTGTGTGTGTGTGTGTGTGTGTGTGTGTGTGTGTGGTGTGTGTGTGTGTGTGGCGAGGGCGGGGAGGGGGGCGCACGCGTGGGGGGGGGGCGCACGCGGGGCGGGGAACTGGCCGGGGGTCTGAGCCGGCCTCCCGCCCTGGGCGGGGATGCCCCGCGGAGCCTGCAGCGCCGCGCCCACGCGCTCAGCACAGCCGCCCACGCCTCCTCCGACTCCAATGTATATTTAGCCTCTTTATCAAATGTTTGCAGTGAACCGTGCGAACCGCCTAATAGCGGCTGGAAGTGAAACTCGATTCCCGGACAGAAAGGAGCATGTGACCGCGCCTGAGCTGCAAGGATCGCCGACAGGGGCAGGTGCTGGAGCCCCCACACGCCCGGCCTCCGGAGTGAGGTCCCCTCTCCCGCCGAGCATCCGAAACCGCCTTCCCACTTAGCCCCCTTCTCCAGAGATGAGGACGCCAGAGTCTGAAACGGGGAGGGGTGTCGGGGAGAGGTGCCAGGGCTGGGGAGTCCACGCGTGCGTGGGTTCTCATCCAAGTTGGTGACCTCTTGGTCAAGACAGTCCAAGGTCTAGGAAACAGCTTCTAGGGATCTATTTCTGCCAGTTTCTTCCGAGGACCCGGGGGGAGGGTGGGGCGGGCTGGGTTGGGGGTCCCTGTCCCACCCCAGGGCAGGCCTTGGTGCGCCAACGCGCGTCGTGCCCCGAGTCTCCCCCCAAAACGGCTGTCGCGCGGCTGCACAAGTTTGTGCCACCCTCGCGCAGCCGCTGTTGTCGTGGTCGCTATGACGACGCGCCGCGGTTTTATTTTTAATAGCGGCCAGCGATTAGAAGGATGCCTGCGCCGCCCCCCCGCAGATCTCCAGTCCCGGTGGTGGATGCACCCAGGCCTGCTCCTCTCCCCGCCTAGCTTTGGTTGGAGCTCCCGTAGAAGGCGCCCCCCACCCCCGTTTCCGCGTTCCCAGATCTCCTCCCCTCCGCCCCAAACTCGAACTGAGAGCCCCTGAATTGCCAGGCCGGGATGGGGCACAGAGGGAATCACCCTTCGAGGTTTGCTCAAAGGTGGCGGGACACCCAGGAACCAGCGAGCCTCTGTACAGAGGTTAGAGCCGGAAGGGCCCCTGCCCCCACCCCCCCTGCAATACAAGGTGACCTTTCCTCTTTCATTCCCACACCCACTATCAAACCGAGTCCTTTCACCCCAAAGAAGTGTCCTCGGGTCCCCTCTGCCTGCGAGGAATCCGAGGCTCAACCAGACGTGCTGCAGTCAGCAATCAGGATGAGTGAGCCACGGAGGGCTCTGCTTGGGGTGCAGCCTGAGTCCTGGCAGTGTGCTTTTGGCGGCCGTCCAGAAACCGTCCAGTGGTCTCCCTCCGAAGCAATGGAGGTCCACCTGGGTGGACAAGGGCTGGCTCTAACGCGCTTTTAAACGGTTCCAAGGTTTCCCTAGTTCTGCCTCGGTCATCCTTCATCCTGACCCCTGAAAGCGCGCTTGACGGGGGAGGTCGCAGGTGGGGCTACGGTAGACGAGGCAGGTGCGTTGGGGGGCTGCAGGTGTGTGGAGGCCAGTGGAAGAGCGCTGGTAGCCCCGGCCCACTGGGAATCGCAGGAGGGGCCCACCCCTCCCCCCAGGAATTCGGGGGAAGGCGAGCGCCCCCCAAGCGCCCACTGGACTCCGCCTTTGAAATGCCAGAGCCGGCCGAGCCGAGGATGAAAGACCGCCTGCGGGGCTGAGCCTTTACTGCCTTTGGCGGGAGGGCGGCCGCGGCGGGCAAGGGCCTAATCCACAGGATGGGGGCGTGGGGGTGGAGGGCTAGGGCAGGCGGAATTCTCCTTTGGCCGCCCACCGCTCCGCAGTCTCCTCGCCTCTAACGGCCTCGCCGTCTAGGTTCGGGGTCGCTTGGCACGTCACCCCTCTAGGCGATACCGGGGCTCGTCCGCCCCCTCGAGGGACCCGCCGCCGGGGTGCGATCCCTCCAGGTCTAGGCAGGCGGAATCTACCCAGCCCGGCGCATCGCCGTTTGGTGGCGGGGGAGCCGTCCGGCCCAGTTCAGGCCTCGGCCTCCTTCGCGTCTCTCCCCCGCATCGCTCTGTGCGGCGCCGCGGCCGGAGGTGGCGCTCTGTGCGCCCAGCGGATCCCGGCGCGGGAGGCTCAGACTCCCGGGTGCCTCATGAGCGGCTCTTTTCTTTTCCTTGCCTTCCAACCCCTCGAGTTCCCGGCTCAGGCCGCCGCCCGGCTTTCCACGAGGCAGCAGGGACTTGGAGGATGAGGGGTCCCAGGGTGGGGACGAGGCACGCTGCAGCCCCCTCCTCCGACCTGGGCGCTCTCCCCTCGTGGACTGTGGGTGGAGGCTCCACAGTCAGACGCCCCAGTCATCGGATTCTGGGCGGGGGCGCGTGGCAGCCGCCAGGTGAGTGCCCCAGACGCACCCCTAAACCCGCCCCACCTCTCACCAGAGACTCACTCCCCCTCCTTTTATGGAGAGGGGGAGGCAGGGGCCCATGATCCAAACCGTGGAAAGAAGCCGGAGCGCCGGGGCGGGGGGCGGGAGGCGGGGGCCGGCTCGCTTTTGCCCTTTTTGGCGTAGCAGTTCTGGGCGCTGCCCTCTGCCGCCGCTGGGGCCCGAGAGAGGCGAGCCGGCGACGGCGGCACTTCTGCGGCGGCCTCCTCCCCTCCCCGTCCGGTGCTGCAGGATTGCAGCTGGCACTGGAGGGTGGGCAAGCTCGAGGGAGGGGGTGCGCGGGGAGCCCCGGCGGCTGTGCTCGGGGCCGGGAGCGGGGCCTTGATGGATTTTACTGCCTGCGTGAGCGCGTGTGTGCTCACTGCGGCGGCGGCGGCGGCGGCCGGGCCCTGCCCGGCCCGTGCGGCCCCCGCACGCTTCCGAGGTGCGGGTCGCGGGCCCGGAATCCGGGGGAGGCGAGGGGGAGGGGGCGGGGGAGGGGCGCGGCGGCGGCGGCGCTATAACCCCCTCCCCGCCGCCGGCCGGCTCCACACGCGCGCCCTGCGGAGCCCGCACAACTCCGGCGAGCCGGGCCTGCCCGCGCCCCTCCTCCTCTCCTGCCGCCGCCAGCGGCGGCGGCGGCGGCGGCTCGGCCTTGCGCCCGCCCTCAGGCCCGCGCGGCGAGGCCCCGGGCGGGCGGCGGCTGCCAGGCGGAGCGGCCGCGGGCTCTGCCCGGCTCGGGCCGGCGGAGGGCGGAGCGCGGCGCCGGAGCCGAGGGCGCGCCGCTGAGGGGCGCACGCAGGCCGCCGGGCCGCGCCGTGCTGGGCCGTGCCGTGCCCGGCCGGGCGGCGGCGGCTAGAGGAGGCCGGAGGCGAGCGCGGGGCCGGCGGCGGGCGCGCAGGGCCGCCCGCAGCCCGCAGGGAGAGCGCGAGCCCGCGCCGGGCCTGGCCGGGTGTCCAGACAGGTGATGGGTGGTGCGGCGGCAGCGGCTCCAGCCTCGCTCCGGGGTCCCTTTCGGGGCTGACGCCCGCAAATATGCAGAATTACCGGCCTGGTCGCTCCTAGAGCCAGCGCCGGGGAGCGAGCGCGGCGGCGGCCAGCACCGGGAACGCACCAAGGAAGAGGCCCAGCCCCCGCCCTCCGCCCCTTCCGTCCCCACCCCCTACCCGGCGGCCCAGGAGGCTCCCGGCGCGGCGGGCGCGGCGAGCGCGCACTCCCTGCTCCTCCTCCTCGGTGGCGCTGCCTGCCTCTCCGCACTCGCTGCTCGCGCCTGGCGCGCTCCGTCGGCTCCCTGCTCTCCGCGCCACCCTCCTCCGGGCCGCGCTCCCTGAGGGATGGTACTGAATCTCGCCGCCACAGGAGCCCGGCTGGAGCGCCCGCCCCGCGGCCTCGCCACCCCGCCGAGCCGCCAGCGCCTCGGGACGCGATGAGGACCTGGGCTTGTTTGCTGCTCCTCGGCTGCGGATACCTCGCCAGTGCCCTGGCCGAGGTGGGTGCCACCCCCGCGCCCTGTCCTCTCTCCGACTCCCCCTGCGCACGCCCCCTGCGGCCGCTCGCGGGCCGAGGAGCCCGGGCTCTGGGGCTCTGCAGAGCGCATTTTGATTTCTGCTAGCGTGGTCGATTTTTAAATTTTCCCAACTGGGTTCTATTTTCTGCCATGCCTAAGTGTGTCTGGTGAGTTTCCAGCGTGTTGCGTCGCTCTGCCGTGGAGGGACGGAGTGGCGGCTGGGTGGACGAGTGGGGAGAAACTTCGGGGGGCGCGGGCTCCTTTCCGAGGAGGGAAATCCGGGGCGCGGCGGACAATGCAGCATCGGGGTGCGGGGAGCGCGGAAGGGGGTGTGTGTGTGAGCCAGCGGAGTCAGGGAAGGTAGAAGAGCCGCCGACAAACAGGTAGGGGCGGTTGCGGCGGGAGCCCCCGGCAGGCAGGGTGGGCAGCGCGGAGCCGCAGACCCAGGTTCCCGGTCCCCATGCCCGGAGGGGCGGCTGGGCCAGCGCAGTCCCGCCCGCCCGGGGCCTGCTTACAGGTGGCTGAGCGAGGCGAGCCGGGGCCGGGCCAGGCGCCCTCGCCCTCCCACCGCCCGCATCCCCACCCTCAGCCCCCAATCTCGAATTCCGAATCCCCGGGAGCTCTGCTGTGATGAATGACTTTCTACGCCCCGTCGTGGGAACTTAGTGCTTGAGACCCCCCAGCTACCCGCGACTCGCTTTAAAAAGCAGGAAGGAGCGGGGTTGGCGGGGGGTGGGGTGGGGGGGGTGGGGAGGCCGAGTGGTGGGGGTGGTCTGGGCTGGGACCCGGAGCTGTGAGAGGTAGATATTAACCCTTAAGTTCCCTGGCAGCCCCTCCCAGCCGCGGCTGGATTTGGGGCGTCTTAGTCGGCGCTAGGGCCGCGGCTGGGCCGGAGCCCGGGGTGGGGCGAGTGTGTGTGTGTGTGTGCGTGCGCGTGTGTGCTGACGAGAGACCCTCTCCCCCGCAGGTTCGGCTCGGGATTCTGGGTGTGAAATTTAAGCCCCAGGGTGGATTAAAGTGTTAGGGCTGCCGTGACTTTCGTCGCCCATCCGTGACGCATTTCAACTTGATCTTCCTAGATGTTGATTTCACTGTTAGATCAGCAACTCCCTGGGCCCCTCTCTGCCCCAGACCTCTTGTAACCGACACCCCGGGGCGGAGGGGCCGAGTGGTTTTTTTAATTTAATGGTGGGGAGCGCTTTCTTTTTGCAAGGGCAGACATGGCTGGGGACGGAGAAATGGGGGTCTCACCCAGCCGCACCCCGGCCTCAGGCTCCAGGGCCCGGGCTCGGGCGGCCTGCGTGCGAGGCGCCCGCGCGCGCTGGGGCGGGGCAACCTCGGTCCGGGGACCAGGCGCTCTGGGCGGCCCGGGGCGCTGACCGTGTTGCTCTGCTTGCAGGAAGCCGAGATCCCCCGCGAGGTCATTGAGAGGCTGGCGCACAGTCAGATACACAGCATCCGGGACCTCCAGCGACTCCTGGAGATAGACTCCGTAGGTAAATCGCGCCCCTTCCCTCGGCGCGCTGGGAGGGCGCGGGCGGCGGGCAGGCGGGCAGGCGGTATGTGCGCCCCGCGCCGCCTCCCGCGTCCGGGCCGGGCCAGGCGCCGAGCAGGAGCGCACCGAAAGGTCAGAATCCAATCCCGGGCCATAAAAGCCCAGGCGGATGAGTCAGGAGTTTCTCTTCCAATCACCACTTTCTCCCGGCGGCAGCCGAGGGCTGCTCGCTCGCCCAGGGATTGTTTTTGCACTTAAGGAAAATGCCCAGTGTGTCACAGAAAGTTCAGCCGCATAGAGGGCGCCGGCGCCCCGGCCAGGTGTGCGGCCCAGGCCCCGGGCGCCGGTCGGGTAGGCGTGCACCGGTGCCCCCCGGCTGGGCCCCTCTGTCATCCCCGCGAACTTGCCCCGCTCCTGACGTGGGGCTGGGCCTTTGTGGTTGTAGGAGGCCCTTGTCTTTCTGTTTTCATGAGCCAATAAAAAGGCGCGCCTTGGACACATCTGCTGTTTGGGGACTATTTTGGGGCTCTCCCACAGGCTCTGGAGCTGAGCCACTTTAGAAAACAGTTTCTTCGACAAGAGGACCCTGAAGCTCCTTTGAGTGGCAGTGGCAGGGTACTGGCCCCAGGTGGGCAAAGGTGGTGAGGGGCCCAGGTTGGCTGGGCCGGGAGCCCGATGATGTTGGGTGGTTGCGCTTGGGTGTGGACCAGAGGGAGGCCCTTCCTAGAGGACAAGGATTCTGGCCCACGTTTTTGTGGCAGGAGCTCCAGTGTGAGTTAGCTGGGGAGATGCTCAAATCGGAGAGCTTACTGTTGACGGGATTAAAAGAGTTCCCCAATGAACTTGTCAGATGGAGCCGCTGAAGCCAGTAGGAGTCGGTTGGAAGAATTTTACGTGAAATGAAGATTTTTCTCTCACTGCAAACTACTCTGAAAGAGGGGGGCGGCGGGGGAATTAAGTAAAATCACATGGTCTAGTCGTTTGGAAATTTGTACCTAATTATGGTGGTGGAGAGGCCTGAACTATTTTCATTTCATGCCAAAACCATTTTCCAGCGAGGGCGACGGTTTCTGTAGTTTCTTGACCCAGGAAATCCTTTGGGTGATCCTTATCAGGAAGGGGGTAGAATTTCACTTGGAGATCAGAGTTGGGCCAGGGGGGGATTTTGATCTGGCCCCTTGATGTGTAACCCTGGGGGGAAGGATTTGGCTTTGGTGAGCCGAGGAGAACACTTGCCTGCGTTCTGCTGCTCCCTGATGGACTGGGGAAAGTGGGGAGACTGGCTCCCAGAGAGGTTTTTTTCTGGCTGGCAGAAGAGAGGCCTGGGAAAGGCTGGGCCTCCTTGCAGGACCAGCTTTGGGTTGCCATTGGGAAATGGGCCATTCACTTTCTGCTGGGGCCATTCTTATTCTGGTCTCCGCAGCCCCGCCTCTCCCCCACCCCCCACCCATGAATGCTTTTAGCATTGCAGCTCTGGGGTCACGCTGATAGCGTTCTTGACCTGGGGGCTTCTGGGTCCACCGCCTCCTTGGAGGGTCCAAACAGAAAACGTAAGGGTGCACCAGCCGGTTCTCCGGGCTGGCTTCAAATTGCCCCCTTATAAAAGCCCCCGGGAGCCCGGCTCCCTCCTGCCCCAGGGGGTGGAGAGAGTGGATCACCTCCCCCCCACCCCCCACCCCCGGCCCGTCAGAAGATCTGGGGTCTGAGAGTGGGACTCCTAGTGCCTGGGAAACGTCGGGGGTGAGAACATTGGAGGGGCCTCAGGGTCTCCCTTGCTCAGCAGCCATGCCCCTCTGGGACCCTTTGACCCTTTGTGATGCACACCCCAAAGCGGGTCTCCTCCATCCTGGTCAGCCCCCCTTTCACGGATATGGAAGCTCTGACCTGAGCTGTTTGCTTCTGTAGCTTGTTTTGGGGGGTTGGCGGGGGGTGTCTCCTCCCCGACTTCTGTTTCCGTTCAACGTGAAGAGTAGAAACGGAGCTGGCTGCTAGGAAAGAAAGGTTGCAAACAGCTGTGGGGTCATTTCTTGGAGGATTAAGCTGCCCTCCAGGCCCAGCACTCCCCACCAGGTCCGGTCAGAGGCCGGTCTGGGGTCAGTGAGGAGGGGGCTGGGTGCGGAGGAGACCCGTTGTTCTGGGTGTCCTTACTCTTCTTTGAAACTCTGAAGGGGGCTCTTCCAGGCTGATGCCCAGGAAGCAGGAAAGAGGCTCCTTTAACAGAGTGGCTCCTCCCAAGTGGGCTGGGCTGTGTGATTGGCAGGTGGGGCGTGGCCTCCTCCCTGTAGCCGGACCTTGTTCCCATTTTACAGGTGAGGAGCTGCGCTGGAGGCCCCGAGGCGGTGGATTCCTGTGCCAGCGCCTGCGAGTTGCAAGCGTGCACGAGGACCGGGCAGTTGGTTTTTCACGTGTGGCCTTTGGGTGGAGAGACCAGCATGTGGTCTTCTAATGGCCAGTAGCGTGAAGTTTGTGGCCTGTGTGTCGGGTGTGCTGAGAGCAGGCCATTCAGCGGAGCTGTGGCGGGAGCTGGGAGCTTTGTTCTCTGAGCAGCCTGGCCCAGCGCCCGTGGTCATTGAGTAACCGATACATAAATATCCCGTCTCGGCCATTAACGCTCCTCCAGGACTGATGGCTGGAGGACGGCTCCCCATCCTTTGGACGTGTGTGCATAACAGGCAAA
Source organism: Globicephala melas (assembly GCF_963455315.2). NCBI lineage: Eukaryota > Metazoa > Chordata > Mammalia > Artiodactyla > Delphinidae > Globicephala > Globicephala melas. Next base: position 217,919 of record NC_083328.1, on the reverse strand, counting down.
AGGGAAAGCCGTTGATTAACTGTTCTGAGAGCAGTTTTAGGGCATGATTCACGCGTGGGCTTCTCTTGGGAGTCCCCACTAGTTGCATCTCGACCTGCGTAAATCAGAGGGCTGCCTCCGCGTCAGCGGGTCCGAGCTGGGCTTCCAGACCACCCATCTCGATGGGGCAGTGGCTGAGCTTGTCTGACCGGGAGCTCTTTCTACTCCTGACTGAGATCGAGTCCCTGGTTCAGGTTTCAGGACAGTCGATGGACTGGGAGGAGGCTGTGTCTTCTCTGCTCATTTTGGGGGGCGAGAGGCCTGGGCGGAAGGCGGTCTGGGTCTGGCCACGGGCCCCTGGGGTCTCCTGCTGGCCGCTGGCCTTGCTTGTCCTTCCGCGTCTCAGGCCTCAGTTTCCTCCGCGGTGAAGAAGCGGCACACCTACTGCACACGGGGTGCCTTGACATCCCAGCAGGCGGCTGTCGCCTGGCTAGAGTGAGGCGCGGGGGTGCAGCCCGGGTTGCTGCCGTTCCATTTTCTCTTAGAAGCTCAGGATGGACCAGCTGCTTCTGGGTTTGGCGATGGCAAGATGGCCACCACCAGGACATGACTCATAATGTCACTTTTTCATGAAAAAATGTTTCTTGTAACAGTTGGTTGATGGGAAATTCTTACTGCATGAGTAGTTCTGTTCTGATCTTATTTTGGGTCTCAAAAAAAATTAGTGGCAGTGGAACATTGAGTCATTTTGAGGGAAGAGCTGGGTTCTCCTGGACGCCGGCATTCAAGGCAGGCATGTCTTCTGCATTCCCACCGCGTTTGCCCCGTTTGTGCTCCGTTTCCGATGAGTGCAGGTTCCAGACTTGTGGGTGTGTGGACAGTCACCAAGGCCTACGTGGGCCGGGCACCGAGGAGTGGGCCTCTGGTCTGAGCTGGTGGCCAGGATACCACTGGAGCTTCTTGGGGTGGGGGGGTGGCAAGAGGGGGAATCTTTGTGCAGCTGCTGACTATTGGGGTGCACCTTCTCGGGACCTGTTGCCCCTGGGTATCTATGGGGGAGGCAGTGACAGAAAGGAGAAGTGGGACGATCCCCCAGTGGGTCTGGAGGCCAGGGTGGGGAGGTCAAGTGGGACCCACTTCATCCAGGTGCAGGTGCTGTCCTTGGGCTGGGTCAGGCCAGATGGCAGGTGGCAGGACTGTGTCTCTTGCACCCCCTTTCTGGGGGCCTTGGGGACAGAGAGGGTGGTGGTGTGCGTACCGAGGGGACTGTGGCCAGTCCGGGGGACTAGGCCCAGCTGTGACCTTGGCTCTGAGGCCGCTGCTCTGCAGGCCTTAGATACTTGGATGGCAAAGCACTTTCGTTCCTGAAAGCTGTGTCCCCCCGACAGGCACCCAGACTCCTGACTCCCCACTCCCGGTTCTCGTGTCCTCCTCCTCCTCGCAGTGGGCTAAGTTCAGGGACCAGTGGGGTCTGGCTGAGGCCCAGTCTGGCCTTGCTTCCGACGCCCCTCGACGGCCAGGATGCTCATCGAGGGTTGGTCTAAGTGAGGGCAGTGGGGGAGGAGACACGTGCAGTGCACAAGTCGCGGCAGCAGCCCCTGCTGGTCCTCGGTCCAGCCCGCTGTCCAGCCCGCTGTCCAAGGTCCCCTGTCCAGCTGGCAGCAGCAGGCCTGTCGGCTCTGGTCTCCTGGGCAGGGAGGGCTGGCCTCGGGTGCCTCCTTACCTGGTTCAGCCCTCACCTGCGCTTCCTTGAGGAGGAGCCGTGGGGCAGGCCGGCTGCAGCCCCTTCCCCACTGGCCTGCGGCTTCGGCTTCGTGGTGACGTGTGTCGGGGACCTCGTGTCAGCTGCGTGGGGCTGGGTGGGACGTTGCTGGCAGTTGGGAGTCTCATCCTGTGCACATCCTGAAGCCCCCTTGTGGGTGTGGAGGGACCCCGTCTGGTTTGGGGAGGGACGTGCTGCTGGACAGACCCTGGGTGCGCAGGTGTGGGCGGCCGGTCGCTAGCTCCTGTTTCTACCTGCAGGGGCCGAGGAGCCTCTGGAGACCAGCCTGAGAGCCCACGGGGGCCATGGCGCCAAGCATGCGCTGGAGAAGCGGCCTGTGCCCATTCGGAGGAAAAGGAGCATCGGTGAGCCCCAGGACTGCTGGGCCGGTGGGGGGCTGCGGGAGGGGCTCTGGGGCCTGCCCTCTCCCCCATTCCCCCAACCGTGGCCTCGGGGGATCCGTCCCTTCTCTTCTCTGTAAGACAAAGGCACAGCCTGCTCAGGGTCCCGTGCGCGTCCCTCCTCCCTGCTCATTGCTGCAGGCCTGGCCTGGGCCGAGAGTTTCCAGGAGGGGGGAGCCGTCATAAATTCCTGAAGTGCCCGGTCTTGTTGGGGCCTGCGCTGCAGACAGCCTCGCTGGAAGACGGGTCGTGTTTAATTTCCAGCTCGTAACGTGCAGCACACTGTGCTCCCAGCTGCGCCGCAGAGCAGTGGGTACAGCCGTGCTGGGCCTGGTGGGCCCTTCCCAGGGCCCCAAGCCCACTCAGACCTGGCCCCCCGGCCCCCATGCAGGGTTTGTTCCCTTTCGCAGAGCAACCCCGGGTCTGCCTGGTCCCTTTAGGAGTGATTAGCTGGTGGGGGTCTCCTGGGGCCTCAGGCTCAGCCTTGAGGGAAGATCTTGCCCCAGGGGCGCAGCTGGAGGGCGTGTGACCACCGACTCCCTTGCCACCTGTGGGTCCCGACTGCTGCCCATCCCCCGTGTGACCTTGGGCATGTGACTCCCTCTGTCCGAGCTTTATTTCCTCCAAGAATATGGATTTTATAGCTTTTACTTCTGGGCGTGGTGTGTGGGTAAATGATCCCTAGCTGAGGCCAGCGGGCCCTCCCCAGGTGGCGTTTGCCGTTGTGAACGTGTGTTCCCATCTCCACGGCCAGGTGCTCTGCTAGGGCTGTTGTGAACATGTGTTCCCAGCTCCACGGCCAGGTGCTCTGCTAGGGCTGTTGTGAACGTGTGTTCCCATCTCCACGGCCAGGTGCTCTGGTAGGGCTGTTGTGAACGTGTATTCCCAGCTCCACGGCCAGGTGCTCTGGTAGGGCTGTTGTGAACGTGTGTTCCCTTCTCCACGGCCAGGTGCTCTGCTAGGGCTGTTGTGAACGTGTGTTCCCTTCTCCACGGCCAGGTGCTCTGGTAGGGCTGTTGTGAACGTGTGTTCCCATCTCCACGGCCAGGTGCTCTGCTAGGGCTGTTGTGAACGTGTGTTCCCATCTCCGAGGCCAGGTGCTCTGCTAGGGCTGTTGTGAACGTGTATTCCCAGCTCCACGGCCAGGTGCTCTGCTAGGGCTGTTGTGAACGTGTGTTCCCAGCTCCGAGGCCAGGTGCTCTGGTAGGGCTGTTGTGAACGTGTGTTCCCATCTCCACGGCCAGGTGCTCTGGTAGGGCCGTTGTGAACGTGTATTCCCAGCTCCACGGCCAGGTGCTCTGCTAGGGCTGTTGTGAACGTGTGTTCCCATCTCCACGGCCAGGTGCTCTGCTAGGGCTGTTGTGAACGTGTGTTCCCATCTCCGAGGCCAGGTGCTCTGCTAGGGCTGTTGTGAACGTGTGTTCCCATCTCCACGGCCAGGTGCTCTGCTAGGGCTGTTGTGAACGTGTATTCCCAGCTCCACGGCCAGGTGCTCTGCTAGGGCTGTTGTGAACGTGTATTCCCATCTCCAAGGCCAGGTGCTCTGGTAGGGCTGTTGTGAACGTGTGTTCCCATCTCCATGGCCAGGTGCTCTGCTAGGCCTGTTGTGAACGTGTGTTCCCTTCTCTAAGGCCAGGTGCTCTGGTAGGGCCGTTGTGAACGTGTGTTCCCATCTCCAAGGCCAGGTGCTCTGGTAGGGCCGTTGTGAACGTGTGTTCCCATCTCCACGGCCAGGTGCTCTGCTAGGGCCGTTGTGAACGTGTGTTCCCATCTCCACGGCCAGGTGCTCTGCTAGGGCCGTTGTGAACGTGTGTTCCCATCTCCACGGCCAGGTGCTCTGCTAGGGCCGTTGTGAACGTGTGTTCCCATCTCCAAGGCCAGGTGCTCTGGTAGGGCTGTTGTGAACGTGTGTTCCCAGCTCCGAGGCCAGGTGCTCTGCTAGGGCTGTTGTGAACGTGTGTTCCCAGCTCCGAGGCCAGGTGCTCTGCTAGGGCTGTTGTGAACGTGTGTTTCCTTCTCCACGGCCAGGTGCTCTGCTAGGGCTGTTGTGAACGTGTGTTCCCAGCTCCACGGCCAGGTGCTCTGCTCGGGCTGCAGGATCCTCGATGGGTACCTGTTCTGCTGCAGATGAAAGGGGTGCCTGTGAGCAGAGCTAGGGCTAGACTGAAGGTCCCTGTCCCTGGCTCCACCTCTGGCCCTGCCTGGCTGGACTCCCCAGGCCCCTGTAGCCGGTGGGCGCTGAGTGGAGCCCCTTCCCCCACTGGGTCGGCCAGACCCCCAGCACCCAGCCCTCTTGATTTGGTGGCTTGTCCCTAGAGGCCACTGAGGATGCACATGCAGGAGGAGGGGGCCCTCAGGAGGTGGGGGCATCTGAGACACCGCCCCCCCGCCCCCCTGCCCCCTGGCACTGGGGTGAAGGCGGCTGTCCCTGCTCTGTGCTGGCTGCAGGGGTTGTGTGAGCCCCCGGGGTGTTGGGGGATTTTCAGCCCTCCGCCCCCAGGGTGGGCTCCCCACAGCCCCCTTCCCCAGGGTCTCCCCTCCTGGCCAGTCAGGTGCACCCGTTGGGGGCTGGGGTCTTTCTGCCTCTGCTGGACCGGGGGCTGTGTGGCAGGCCCTGTCGGAGGAAGCTGTGGGCCATGGGGATGCTCCTGCCTGGGCCCCTGGGCGCTGCCGCAGCCCTGGGGCTTCCAGAACATTCACCGGGCTCTTGCCTCTGCAGAGGAAGCCACCCCCGCAGTCTGCAAGACCAGGACGGTCATTTACGAGATACCTCGGAGCCAGGTGGACCCCACGTCTGCCAACTTTCTGATCTGGCCCCCGTGCGTGGAGGTGAAGCGCTGTACCGGCTGCTGCAACACCAGCAGTGTCAAGTGCCAACCGTCCCGCGTCCACCACCGGAGTGTCAAGGTGAGCTCGCGTGCCCCGGCCCCAGGGGCGGCCCCATGCTGCTGAGCCGGAGGACGCTCCCGTTTCTCTGACAGGCGCGCCGAGGCCGGGGGTGGAGCCGGGGCTTGGGTCGTGGTCGGTCACGCGAAGCAAGTTTGGATCTCGTGTCGCAGTTGCCTCACTAACGGGTCTCGCGAGGCGTCCGGCGACCTAGCTGGGAGCTGCCTGACGTCTCCTCCAGGCCCTGGAGAGGCCTCACGAGCACTTCAGTGTGGGCTGTGGTGCACGGCAAGGGGCTGGTGGGCCCCTCAGGGCCTCACCCTGCTGGAGACGGGAAGGGAGCGCTGGGGTGGGACCTGGTGGGGGGAGGCTGGGGGTCGGGTGGGCTCAGGCGAGGGGCCAGGCGCTCTGCCTGCCATGCTGGACCTCCGTCCCTGTCTGACATCTGGGAGGGCGCCCCCGCTCCACTGGACGTGTGTGTCAGTGGAGTGCTAGCCAGAAGGGTCCTTCTGGGGGTGCTGAGGCGCTGGGGGTCAGGCCGCACCCCTGTTGCGGGGGGTGTACTCTTACTTGGAGACCCACAGGCCCCATGGCTTGGGTTGGATGTCCTCGCCGCCCTCCTGGGGCCCCTGGGAGCCAGCACATGGCCAGTGCTTGCCATGAAGCCCTCTCCCAGGCAGGGGGCTGGCTGTGATGACCTCTGAGGGCAGCACCGGGGGCATGCACAGAGGTCAGGCTCACATGGCACGTCCAGGAGCTCCTCCGCTGAGTCCTGGGGAAGATTCTGCTTCCTCGGGTCACTGGGCAGCCAGACTGGGGCCTGGCTTTTGGCCCGGTGGCTGGAAGCCTTTCCCGGCCTTGGCCTGCTCCCCTCCGGCTGCACTTGTCTCTCGTGTGGAATGGGTCTGAGGCGCTGGGACTCAGGCTCTGGGACTGTGGAACTCCCGTGGGGGCAGCTGGCCTTGCTATTTGGAGGCAAGGGTCCCTGCTTCTGGGTGTCAGTCTTTCTCTTTTCCAAAGGGCAGGTTGGAGGGAGGCTTCTAGACTGTCTCCTGGCTTCTCCGAAGTGTGGCTGAGGCTGGAGAATTCTGGGGGGGTTCCTGTCTAGAGGAGGGGCTGCCCCCCCCCCCCCGCCTGCCGGAAGCTGGCTCTGGGTGGGTCATGATCCCACGTGACCCTGGGGGCGTGGACTTGGCACCTTCCACGAGGAGCAGCCCCGCCCCCTCTCAGCTGGGCCTCCAGTGGCAGGGGGTCCATCTTTCCCGGAAGGAGGCCTTCGCTTGTGGGGTGCAGTAGAATTCATTTCTCCACTAGGAGTGATTTCAGATCCCCTGTGAGTCAGTGAGTCTAGGCCTGTCAAGCCGGCCGCTGGCCCCCGAGTGAGGTGCGGGGTTAAGGACGCTGTAGCCGGCACGTGGGAAGCACTTTAGACTTGTAACTGGGACTTCACTTGACCTTGGGGACTTGGTCCTCTGCGTGCTTTGGGTGTTGAGTAAGCAAATTCCGCGCCTGCTGCCCCACGGTCTCAGGCAGACGCTGCCCTTGGGGCTGAGTTGCCCCTGGAGTGCTTGCCTGGGGCGCCGGCTTCCGCCTCAGGGCTCCAGACTCGGGCGGTAGGGCCCCCAGCCCAGCACTGCATCCCCACTGCCCCCGCTGATTCCTCTTCCTCAGTTAAAGGAGGAAACTGAGGTCTAACCGCCCTGCCTGTGGGGTCTCTGCCGCCAGCCCGGCCAGCCCGCCTCTGCTTCCTTGGGTCTGGGGGTCCTCGCTTGTGGCGTGTTGGAGGGGTCTTATGAGCCCCAAGAAGCTGGGTAACTGAGGTCTTTCTCTCTTGGGCATGGGGGTGGGGTGCCCAAGATTAGACTGTCCTGCAGGTGGGCTTTGGGGCCTGTCCTTAGGGCATGAGACAGGGGCTTGGAGGCACAGGGGAGCGGGAAGGGAGTGGGGCTCTCTGCTCGGGGGCTCCAGCCTTTGGGGATCCCCCAGTGCTCCCACCCCGGCTTCCCGCAGTGTGAGGACCACGGCGTGTCCGGTCCTGGGATGGGCATTAACCCCGCCTCTCTGCCCTGGTCCACCCTGAGGGCGGGTAGGTGTGCAGAGCTCCTCGGGGATCCTAGCGGCACAGTGGGTGAGGATGGGTGGTCCACCTGCGCTTGGGCACAGGCCCGGGGCTCCCCCATGGGCCTCCGTCTGCCCAGAGGGCTCAGTCCTGCAGCCAGGGGCCAGGCAGCCTGGCTCCACGTCGGAGGCCCTGCCCCCCTCAGACCCGGTCCCCTTCCTCCGTCTCCTTCTTCAGGGAAGGCATCCCCTCCCTGCCCACCCATCCGAAGGTTGGCAGGAAAACATCCAGCCCCAGACACTGGGGGTTCTGGCAGAGAGGAGACAGAGGCCAGTGGGAACAGGAGGCCCCTTGTGGGGGCTGGCCTGGCCCCCCAGCCTGTCCAGGAGCCCTTCCTGTTCCGTTCGGGGTTGAGGCCGAGCAGGGAGGGGGCCCCTGGGAACCCCAGGCTGGGTGCGGTGTGATGACTGCTGGGGGTCGGTAGGGATGACGCCCTCCGGGTCGTGCACGGTCAGAGGCGCCTCTTATTGGAGGGAGATAACGGTGAGGTCGGGAGTGGTTGCCCTCCTGAGGCCCAGGTGGCCGAACGGCGCAAGGTGTCCTCAGCTGAAGGCAGCCCCCAGGCCCTGGGTCAGGACACGCCCCCCAGCTCCCCACCGTGACCTCCGTGAGGCGTTTTGTGCCCACAGCTCGCTGGTGGCCTTGGCCCTCCAGGGCCTGCCCTCGGGGTGGCATCTGGAGCGGGCCCCGGCACGCCTGCAGACCCTCCAGCGTTGCCAGGTGGGCAGGGGTCCCGGGGGCCGACTTCCCTGCCCTCTGCTCAGCGTGGTCAGCGCTTGGGGTCTTCTCCGCAGTGCAGACCCCGGGCCGGGCTGGCAGTGGCTCGGGGTGAAGGAGCAGCTCTGAGCAGCCATGTCCCCACCTGCGGGCGGGCCTCCAGCCTCTCACACGGTGGAGGTGTCGGGCTCCATTTGCTTTCAGGGCAGCCCGTGGGCCAGGCCTCCAGAAGCCTGGACCCAGCTCTGTGGTCATGCCCAGGGTGGTCGTCTGCAGCTCTGCTTTGCTAGACCTCAGGCTTCTGGAAAGTGGGTCTGGCGTGTCCACCTGGGATGTCCAGTAAGGGGTCTCTGCACCCAGTATTGGACTGGGGGGTCGCTTTGGGTGGGAGGTCCCAGCTGGGGCCCCATGAGCCATTGCTGTTTGGGGAGCTAGTTTGGGGCTTTGGGGGGAAAGCAGGGGCAGTGGCAGTGAGTCTCAGGTAAAGGGCCCCAGAGTCCCTCCCCTCTGGTGGGTAGGGATGCCCTACCCTTGCCCGGGGGGAGCCCTAGCGGTCAGGGAGGCCAGCGCCTTGGAAGGTGAGCATGCTTCTAGGCCCTGGAGCTGGGTCGCTTTCTCTGTGCCATTGTGGCCCCTAAGCCGGGCCTGGAGGAGGACCACCGCCTGTGAGCCAGGTCGAGGTCTGTCGGCCGTGACCCCAGGAGTCGGCCGTGGAGCCCCAGAGCCCTCACCCAGTAGACTCAGGGTGTCCCCCCGGCTAAGCGGTGAGCCCAGGGCCTCTGCCGGTTCCAAGTCCAGGCCTCCTTCTGGGGAAACAAGCCCTGTTCATGCTGCCCCAGTTTCCCTGTCTGTAAAGCGAGCCGCTGCTGTGCCCTCTCAGGGTAGGCCTGGCACGTGGGGTTCAGCAGATACTGGTGTTTATTCTGGGTGGCACTCTGATAATCTGGGGGGTCCCCTGCAGGGCATGGCTCTCCCTGGCCCTCCTGGGGGCGTCCTGCCTCATAGCAGCCCAGCTCGGGGGGCCAGTGAGCGGCAGGAACTCAAGGCCCTGCTTGGAAGGGTGACGGCATTGTTGGATGGCGTCTCCTGTGGGTCTGCTCCGGGAACATGCGGGTGGGGTGTTCGTGACACAGCAGCTCCGTGGTGGGGAATCTGAATGTCAGGTTTTTCAGGTGCAGCCCAGGCTCCCAAGACAAACAGCGGGAAGGAGGGGGGGATGTGGGGCCCCAGTAGGCTCCAGTATGGGTCTGGGGCCCGAGGCAGTGGGATGGGGTCCCAAGGGTGTCAGCGTCTTGATCTGTGGCCTTGGCTATTGTGCAGGACGCTTTTGAGAATTTAATGCTCACAGCGTGTTCTTGGGGGAGAAAATGTAGCCATTTCCTGGCCAGACAGAGGTGCCTGACCGGCCTGGAACCCTTGCACGCCCAGAAGCAGGTGCCACCGAAAATTCCTGTTTGTTTTTCTTTGATAAGAAAAATAAGACTTTTCTCTAAAGACTTGAGCAGCTGGTGTCATGTGCCCTTCACCAAGGGGCCCACGGGGGACAGCGCCGCTGGACCGTGCACGGGTCCCATGGCCGGTCTGTCTGGTGGGTGGCAAGCCCGCCCCCGTGCCTGGGGCCCTGGGTCCTCGTACCTTCCCCGCAGAGGAAACCGGGGAGGTGCCCAGAAGGTGTAGCCACGTGGCCATGCCGGGCCTGGACGGGGGTCCCCCATCTTCTGGCCTCCAGGCCCTTTGTGAAGGACTGTCCCTGGGCTGGGGGCTTCTGCTCGTGGCCCGGGGTCCCGTTCACGTTGGCCAGCTCTGGACCACGAGCCAGGCTCCCCCGGGGCCTCCACGTGCCCAGGGTGAATGCTGGGTGGGCTCTGCTCCCTTCCTGCCTGTCTCCCCGGGAGAACGGCGAGGGGTGGAGTGGGTGTCCCTGAGGGCCATCCCGGGAACTGGGACCCGGGCAAGGCTGCAGGGCTGGGCCCGGCCCCACGTCAGGTGGCCGAGGGGTTCTCGTCTGGAGTCTATGGCAGGCCAGAATGTGCGTCCAGACCGACAGCCTCCCTGTGAGCCCCGAGGGCTGCGCGCTCCTCCGCGGGCCTCGGGGGGACAGGAGGGAGGGCGACACCCGAGCCGCAGACCACGAGCAGTAGCCCTGCTCCTCAGCTGCTGATAGGCAAGTACACGTTGTCCCAGATGTCCCTAAAACGTGGGCGCAAACACCTTCCTTCACCCAGAGCTCCCACCTTGAGTGCATCCCTTCGGGCCTTCTCCTGGCGTGTGTGAGCCCTTTAGGTTTATTTTAAGTTAAAATAGGACCAGGGACTTCCCTGGTGGTCCCGTAGCCAAGACTCTAGGCTCCCAATGCAGGGGGCCTGGGTTCGATCCCTGGTCAGGGAACTAGATCCCACGTGCCGCAACTAAGAGTTCACATGCTGCAACTAAAAGATCCTGCGTGCTGTAGCTAAGACGCGGGCGCAGCCAAATAAATAAATAAATATTAAAAAAAAAGTGGGACCAAACCGCAAATGCCGCACCGGAGCTTGCTGTTTCCTCCCCGAAAACCCTGCTTTTCCCACTGGGAGGAGCCCAGAGGTCAGCAGTCGGGCTGCTCGCACCCCGGGTGGGGCCCGGCACCTCCCCACCCCCAGGGCTGCGTGCGCTTGTCCACAGCAGGCCGCTGTCTCGGCAGGTGGCCAAGGTGGAGTACGTCAGGAAGAAGCCAAAGTTAAAAGAGGTGCAGGTGCGGCTGGAGGAGCACCTGGAATGCACGTGCGCGAGCGCCAGCCCGAGCCCCGGCCACCGGGAAGAGGAGGCGGGTAAGGGGCGCCGTCCTGCTGCTGCAGCGGAGGGTCCGCAGCCTGGCTTCTGCGGCCGCGTCCGGCGGGCTCGGTGGGTGGGCGGGTGGGTGGGGGAGGCGGGATCGGGGGCTGTAGCCAAGGCCCGTTTACTAAGCTGCCCTTGTGGCCTGGGACCTGCTGCGGAGGGAGGGAGGTCTGGCCACTGTGCGGGTCCAGTCACCCGCCCAGCTGGTGGGGGGCGCGGGTGAGATGCGGCCGAGGAAGGGCCCTGTCCCCGGCGGGTGGTGGGCGCTGGCCGCGGCGTTGCCAGTCAGGGTCCTGGCCTCCCCCGGGGCAGACTTCGCCCAGAGCAGCCCGGCGTCATGACCGCCGTGTTGGGCCAGCTTGAGGGGACCAGGAAGTGTCTCCGTGCCAGCGCTGTCGAGTTGTTTTACAGAAAGACAAACACCCCAGGTACTTACGGCTTCAGTTTCCACCCCACAGCCCTCCCTTAGGCCCTCTCACCCTCCCTGCCCTTCTGTCAACAGGAAGGCGTAGGGAGTCAGGTAAAAAACGGAAAAGAAAAAGGTTAAAACCCACCTAACGCGGTCCACCAGGTAGGAGCCGGCCACCGGCCATGCCGCAGTCCTGGGGTGGGAGGCGCAGCGACTGATCACTCGGCGAATCACCCCGAAGGCGAGGACGCGCCCTGATTGGCCTTGATCCGTCCGCGAGCTTCTGCTGTCTGGCTGGGCTGCGGGTCTCCGCGTTCCCATCCCCAACCCCTCCCCTCCCGCTGCTCGGGACACCTGGCCCATGGCTCCCTCCTGCTCCGGGGCCCCTGCTCTGGCTTTGGTCCTTGTTGATTGGGGAGGCAAAGGCATCACACAAGCGGAGTGATCTGGGTTCCCTGAGCAGCAGTGGGGTAGCTCTGACGTTTACTCGCTGGGATCACCTCGGACAGGTTACCCACCTCCTTTGACAGATGAAAAAACTGAGGCTTAGAGGGATTACAGATGAAGATTGTTGAAGGCTGAGTAGATCCTGTCTGAAAATGCTTTGTAAACGTACAGGGCTGTTTGCTACTGTGTTGGCAGTTGTGTTTGGCTGCTAATAACATGCCAGAAACAAGGGTTGAGATAAGGTAGGGAGACCAGAGCATGTATGGCAGTCTCAGGGACCCACTTCTTTCCAGGACTAGTGGTGTCCATCCTCAGAGTTGCCTCATGACCCGAGATGGCTGCCAAAGCTCCAGAAAGCACGTTACACTCCAGGCCTGGAAGAAAGATTATGGTGGGGACTGGGGACAATGGTGAAAGGACCCAGTGACTTTTGCTTTGATCTCATTGGCCACCCCTCTGCTGTAAGGGGGCCTGGGAAAGGTGGTCTTTCAGAGGGGCTTCCCAGGAGAAAGTGGCTGTGGGCAACCATGGAGGAGGCAGTTTTAAGCCTTCCTGGTCCTTCGTGTTGGCCTGTCTGGCTCTGCAGAGCCTGGTCCTTGCTTCTGGGCATGTGGGAGCCCGTGGCATCCAAAACAAATAGTTGTGAGAGGAATTCTTGGAGACAGGTGCCCGGGAGCCCAGGCTCCAGCTAAGTGATGTGTGACTGCAGAACGCTGCCAGGTCAGGAGTTTCTGAGGCCCGTAGGTCACGTCCCTTCAGGAGGATCCTCTGGGGAGGAAAGGTCCACGTGGACAGATCTTGAAGCAGCCCCAAAACGACTGCTCAGCCTTGGCTTTTGGGTCCCCAGGGTGTGGTGCAGGGGCTGGTTTTATACCTGCCTGTGCTGCCAAGTTTATGACCACTGGGCTTAGCCTCCATGGGCTAGCTGATGATTGATACCCCAAAGGGAGGGGCAGGCGTCCCTGCCTCCCTGCTAGCGTTCAGGCTGTGGGCATGTGGTGGTACAAGTGTTGGGATGAGCAACAGACAGGCGACGTAGGGTGGGGAAGAGCTGCTCTTAGCTCAGCTCAGTGTAGCTCTGCCTGGTCACAGAGACCCCTCTGTCTTGCTGGTGGCATCCATCCTCAGGGTTGCCTCATGGCCCAAGATGGCTGCAGGATCTCCAGAAATCACATCAAGCTGTAGGCTGGAAGAAAGAAGAAGGTGAGGAGACAGGCATAAGAACCTTTCTGGGCCTCAGTTTTCCCTATCTGTACAATGGGAGAATGGGGTTTGCTATGAAGCTGTGTACTGTGAGATCCCAAGAGCCTAGTCCCAATTCTGGTCAGGATGTTACAGAAAGGGTAATGAGGCATATTTGATTTGAAAATTTTCATAAAAGCTCTGAATCCTACGACTTGCCACGAGGCGTGTGTGTGTGTGTGTGTGCGCGCGCGTGTGCGCACACCCCTGATTGGCTTAAATGTTTCACACAATCGACGTCACTCAGCGGTGTGTGTGCTCGTGGCCTCTCAGCGTCTGTCTCTCCCCTCTGCCTGCAGATGTGAGGTGAGGATCAGCCAGCAGCCCTTTTCCGGGACACGGATGTACATGGCGTGTTACATTCCTGAACCTACTATGTACGGTGCTTATTGCCAGCGTGGTCTTTGTTCTCCTCCGTGAAAACTGTCTCCATGCACACTCTGGAGAACAAAGAGACAGTATACGTTGTTTATGTGACATCAAAGCAAGTATTGTAGCACTCGGTGAAACAATAAGAAGCTTCCTTGTCAAAAAAAAGAGAGCAAACAAAACCACGAAACATGACAAACAAAACTCACTCACAAAAATATCTAAACATTTGCCGGAATGGAGGGACGCCCCGAGGGATGGAAGTGACAGACGTCTCGGCAGACTGGATCTCTTTCCAGGGTGGTCACAGGTGCTTTGGCCAAGGACACAGAGCCTGCTTTCTGAAGGCTGCGATCGGATGCCGCCGGGCTCTGCAGGGGCACGCAGGAGCCAGGAATGTCTCGGAAACCACATCTCCTTGCTGTAGTGTTTAAGTCTATACAGAAACCTTCCTGAGAGCCTTAAGTGGATTTTTTTTACACCATAAAGTGATTATTAAGCTTTCCTTTCTACTCTTTGCCTAGCTTTTTTTTTTTTTTTAATTATCTCTTGGATGACCTTTACACCGATAACACCAGGCTGCCGTAACAGTCAGGACGGTGGGACGCTACCTTTCCTAGCAGGATGCAAACAAATGAGATGTATTAAAATAAACATGGTATACCCACCTGTGCATCATTTCCTAAATGTTTCTGCCTCCACGTGTTTCTTCCTTGCCCCATTTTACTCACTTTTTAATTTAAGCCATTTCGAGAGAACTGCGTGAACCAATCACATGCCGTCCCCAGGCCTCTTGCCCTGAGTCCCTCCCACCTGCTGCGGCCAGGCCTGGGGATGTGGCTTTCCGGAGTGGCTGCCCAGGGTTGCTCCCTGCTGCTGCCGCTGGTGTTTGGACAGAACCTAAACTCTTTATTTTTCGTAAGATGTTACGCTTTACGTGTATTCAACAGAAATTATGTGTGTGTGTTGTTTTTTTGATTTTGTTTTTTTGTAAAGGTGAAGTTTGTATTTTTGTCTAATATTACCAGTTTGATATACCTGAGAGCCTGCCATGTTTTTTTTTGAACCAAAAGGAAAAAACAAACCCACCAACAAAATGCATACATGTGAAAAACATTTGTGGCCACGTTTTTCTAGTTGCGTAGCCGAGTCCATGCCCTGTCTGTCACGTGGCCCATGGCCCGGGGCCCGGGTGCTGGAGCTCCCGGGTGATGACTGGGAGATGACAGCGTCCTGGGCTGGCCGGTGATCCCAGGCCTGCCCGTGGGATTCCAGAAGCTACGGGAACCGGCCAAAGGAGCTGTCCTGCTGGCGCACGTGGCCTCACGGAGGCGGAGCCGTGCATCCCCTCAGACGCCGAGTGGACGAGGAAGACCTGACCCCACAGAGCGCGTTGACCGCGGTGTCTGCGCGTGTACCAGTGGACCCGGTCAGCCTTACGTCGCCCGCGGCCTACTGCTCCTGTCCTCATTGCCTCAGGGCTCCTGAGGCCGTCAGGATCCCTTTGCTGCCGTGGGATCATCTCTGGTGATAGTGTCCCCGGGGTTCAGCTGTTCATGGAGATTCTGTAAAGGAGCGTCTTCAGCGCATCTGCAGGGTGTGGTCTCGGCTGCAGCGTGACGCCTTTCAGCGAGAGCGCGTGGGGGTGGGGTTGGGCGCAGGTGGCGTGGCCCCGGCCCCCCACAGGGGAGCGCCCCCTGTGCAGGTGCTGTGAGGGGTGCCCGCTGCCTCCAGCCCCGTGGCTGGCGCCCTGGGGCTGCGCCGTGCTCGACGCTGTGCTGCGGATACGTGTCTGATGCTAGATGTATAAACGTGCTCTGTGTATTTACGTCCCGTGAGATGCTGAGAACACTGCTCAGTTTTTCTTTCTTTGTGCAAAACCATCTGATGGATGGTCTGTCCATTAAAGCGATGGCGCAGAAAGGCCTCGTGTGCTTTTGGGGAGGAGGGATGTCCCAGAAGGGGAGGAGGGCCTTGGCGGTGGTGCTGGAGGATGTTGGTGGGGGGGCTGTCACTGTGTCACACAGAACGGAGGGTCTCGGGCCAGCTCCCCATTCCCAGATGATGGCAGAAGGCCCTGCGGCCTCAGCTCTGGTGGCTGCCTGGCGCCCGTCCAGTCCGAGGACTCCTGAGGGCCCCAGGCGAGCCTACCTGCGCCCCATCAACCACTGAGGGGTTCAGGTGGCCCCCTCGGCTGGTTCGGCTCCCTTGTCCCATGTGTGTGTGGGTGGAATTCCACTGGAAGCACTAGATAGTGGGGAGGAGAGGTTCCCCTAAGGAATCGGGGCGCCATTCAAAGATGTGGCTATACAGTGGGGTGCTGGGTGGAGCCTTAACCTGGGCCCCCAAAGCAGAGCCCAAGAAGGGCTGGGGGGCAGAAAGCTTATTGGAGGGGGAATCCAGGAGTGAAATTGTGCAGCGGGGAGTTGGACTTCATCTGGGGGGCCTGTCAGAGCTGTCTGCCCAGGCTGTGCACACGATGCCTGGCCTCCTGCAAGGTCCCTCCTGTGGCCTTGCCAGAGGTGGGCAGGAGGTCGGGGGATGCCTGCGTGGGGCTGAGTTGGAGAGCTGGGAGGATGCCTTGGACACAGGGCTGTCTGTGGCAGCCCCAACAAAACCACGAGTGCAGGGCTGTGCCCGCAACTCGGGGACGTGTCCCAGACCCTCCGCGGCCACCTGTCACCCGCACTTTGTAGCGCGCCCACCTCTGTGCCACCCCAGCCCCCTGCCCTCCGAAGAAGCGGCACCCCACCCTTCCCCACCCCCGTCCTCTCTGAGAGTGAAGTATGAAGCCTGGGGGGCCTTGGGCCCTGCCTGGCTGGGAAGTACCCCCGGCCTCTCCTCTGTGCCCTCTGCAGGCCTCATGACCCCCCACCCAGGCCTCGCCACTCTGTTCATTCCATGGGGTACAAATTGCTCCTGAGTCTTGGGGCACAGACTGGGCGGGGCAGCCCAGGTGAAGGAGGAGCCAGTGTTTCTGGGGCTCGGTGGACAGCCGTCATCCCGTGGGGCCCCTGGCCTGGGAAGCAGAGTGAATGCCCTGAGCGCCCCCAGGCTGGGGAGGGCTATTTATCAAGAGGTCTGTCTTCAGACCCTTCCCGGGCACTCGTGGCGGGCAGCTGGAGGTGGGGTGTGGGAACAGGCTCTGCTGGGCTCTTGCCTGCCTGGGACCACCTGGCAGTGTGACCCTCGGTGTCTCACCAGGTGATCTTGGGCGACCTTGCCATGTGACTTTGGCAGGTCACTTCCCCACTCTTGGCTGGACGGCCGTACTGGTCTCTGCGGTGAAGGGAAGGGCTTGGCCCAGAGCAGACCCTCCAGAAGGAGCCGTGGAGCCCTCTACACGGAGGAGGGGCAAGGGAGGAGCTGGTCCTCAGGCCAGGGGAGCAGCCCACTGGGCCCCCTCCTGGTGCTTCCCTAACGAGAGGGGCTGAGAGCCCCCTTCAGCCCACCGGGCCTCCTCCTGGTCCTTCCCTAACGGGAGGGGCTGAGAGCCTCCTTCCTCACCCACCTGCTGCGAGGCCGTGAGACAGAGCTTCACCTGAGCAGAGCCTGCAGAGCAGATGACGGGCCAGGAGGCTTCCCTACCGCCCTGTAGGGCTGAGCCCCCTCCAGGCCTCAGGCCACCTGCTCTGCTCACGGCTCCTTCCTGGGTCTTTCTCCTCACCAGCCTGGGACCCTGGGAGGCAGGGCTGGGGTCTGAGTCTTTTCTGGGCCCCTGAGCGCCCCTAAAGTGGGCAGTAGGCTGTTTGCTCAGAGCCCATCCCTATGTCCTTGGGGCCCTGGACCTCAGGTCAGTCACGGCTACACTGAGGGAGGAGCCCTGGGTCACCCCTGGGGTGGAGGCCAGGTCCCAGCCCGGCCTTGGGGATGTCAGCAGCGGGCAGGAGCTGGCCGTCACCCCGCGGCCCCCACAGCCCCATGGCCGGCTGGAATCCACCCCCGGCCCCTTCGGGGCCGGGGATGCAAAGCCTGTGGCTTCTGCAGAATAAAGCAGCGACTGTTCCGGCCGGGCCCTTCAGCTGCCAGAAATGTGGAGCGTTCACTGGCCTCCGGCCTGCCGAGCGGGGGCGGCCGCCTGGGAGGACTGCGCACCAGACGCCGGCCCTGTGCGCGCCGGCTGAGGCCCCTGCCCGGCGCACTCTGGTGGTGAAGCACCCCCAGCCCCCCGGCCCTGCGGCCCTCGCAGGCACCTGTCTCTGCCAGGCCGGCCACCGTGGGGCTCCACCAGGTGCTGCCCTGCCTGGAAGTCCCCTGTGGCTCTGGTGTGTAGGGCGTAAGGACAGATGGAAACTCTTCTCTAGGCGGGGGACACACTGCAGGGCCCAGGCTTGGAGGGGGAGCCGCTGCCAGATAGCTCTCCCAAGGGGCCTGGCCCCCATCACCCTCACCTGGGGACCCTGGGCCCTCATCCTGACCGTCTGGGGACGAGGAACCCAGAGTGTGCAGCGGGCAGGCCCCCGCCGAGCCCCCGCCTGGCGGTCAGTCCTCCTCCGCACTTCCAGGCTCCGGGTGGCCATGCCCTCTGCAGGCTGTGGAGGCCCAGCGGGGCGCCCGGCAGAGAGGCTGGCTCGGAGCCCCCTCCCGGCTCTTCCTGCTGCGCCTCTGAGATTGCTGGGCTCACGGGCCGTGCGCGGGCCTGGTGGGTGTCATCCTGTGGCAGCTCGGGGTGCCTGGCGCCTTCCTTGGGTGTCTTGAGTGGGGGGCCTCTCTCGGGGCTGGCTAGGCACAGGTGCTGGGACACTGGCCCTTTCTTTCTGTCTCGCTGCCCCCAGGTCCTTCCCAGTCCGTGTTCCGTCCTGCAGGCCCTCAGGAAGGGTGGGTGGGTATCCCCGTCACAGCCTCCAGACCCCGCCAGGCCCCAGGTGTCCTTGGATGCTCATGGAGAGGTTGTGGGCCTTCCCTACAGCTGCATTTCTGGAGAGAAAGAGGCAGCTGCAGGCTTGCCAGGACCTGTGTTCCCAGAGGGGCGCTGCCCCCTGGAGCGGGAGGCCTGCCGCCTCGTCAGGACAGAGGCTCAGCTCAGCACCACAGCCCGCCTGCGAACTCTCCCTGACCCCAGAGCCACCGTCCCTTCCTCTGCCAGTCCGTGGCCCTCCGCCCTGTCCCCCCCCCCCCGCAGCACAGCTGGCATCAGGAGGCCGGGTCACCCACCCAGACTGCCTCCGGGGTGGGTGGACGGGCGGAAAAACCAAACCCCGAATTTTAGATGCCAAGGGCAGTGGCTGTGGCTGCTGGGTCTCTAGAGGTTCCTTCGTTCGTTTGTTCATTCGCTCATTCATTCATTTCTGTCCCAGCAGAGTGTACACCGGGGCAGCGCCCTGAGGTGTCAGAGAGGGAGGTCAGTGACCTCACACAGGGCCCCTCTCTGTTTGGCGCTGCTGTCAGCGGAGTTGTTTTCTTAACTTAATTTTGGATTGTTCATTGCTGGTGAGTATTGATCAATATGCAGTTGTTTTTTTTTTTTTTTTGCGGTACGCGGGCCTCTCACTGCTGTGGCCTCTCCCGTTGCGGAGCACGGGCTCCGGACGCGCAGGCTCAGCGGCCATGGCTCACGGGCCCAGCCGCTCCGCGGCATGTGGGATCCTCCCGGACCGGGGCACGAACCCGCGTGCCCTGCATCGGCAGGCGGACTCTCGACCACTGCGCCACCAGGGAAGCCCCTGCAGTTGGTTTTTATGTGTCGATCCTGCAGCCTCGCTGCTTTGTTTCTAGCCCTAATGTTTGTGTGGGTCTTGGCATTTTCTATGTACAAGATCGTGTCACCTTCAAACAGGAGTAGCTGACTGCTTGCTTCTTAATCTGGATGTTTTATTTCCTTTTCTTGCTGGATTGCCCTGGTGAGAAGCTCCGGTACAGTGGGGAGAAGTGGGGGGGGCAGACATTGTTATCTTGCTCCTGATCTTAGGGGGAAGGTTTTAAGTTTTTCTCCATTAAATGTGGTGCAAGCCGTGGGTTCCGTCCAGGGTGAGGAAGTTCCCTTCTGTTTCTAGTTTGCTTAGTGTTTATCATGAAAGGGTGTTGGATTTTTTCTGGGTGATGCTTTTTCCACATCAGTTGAGATGATCATATGTTTTTCTTTATCCTATTAATATAGTGCATATATATATGTAAAACGTTGACTGATTTTGGTATGTTGAACCAGACTTGCATTCCTGGGATAAATCCACCTGGTCATGGGGTATAATCATTATTTTTATACGTTGTTGGATTTGGTTTGCTAATATTTTGTTGAAGATTTTTATGTCTCTACATAAAGATAGTGGTCTGTGTTTTCTTGTAATGTCTTTGGTTTTAGTATCAACACATAAAAATAATGACTCTATGAGAGTGGGTTCCTTCCTCTTATATTTTTTGGAAGAGTTTGTGAAGCACTGGTGTTAATTCTTTCTAAAAATATTTGGTAGAATTCACTAGTGAATCCGTCTGGGCCTGGCCTTCTCTTGTAGAAAGATTTTGATCATGAATCCAACCTCTTTCCTTGTTATAGACCTCCATTTTCCTTGGAGTCATTTCTTTTTGAGTCAGTTTTGGTAATTTTTCCATTTCATCTAGGTTGTCTAATTCTTAGCACACAATTGTCTAGAGCGTTCCCTTATCATTCTTTTTATTTCTGTAAGGTGAGTAGTAATGTTCCCTTTTTTCATTTCTGAGTTTAGTAATTTAAGTCTTCTTTTCTTGGTCAGTGTAGCTGAAGTTTCATCAGTTTTGTTGATCTTTTCACAGACACAATTTTTGCCTCTGTTAATAACCTCAGTTTTATTCCCTCTAGTCTTGATGGTTTCATTCCTCTGCTTGTTCGGGTTGACTTTGCTGTGGTCCCAGCTTCTTATGGAAGATGAAGTTATTGATTTGAGGTCTCTCTCTTTTTCTGTAACATAGGGGTCTGCAGTTGTAAATTTCCCTTTAAGCACTGCATTAGCTGCATCTCCAAAGTTTTGGTGTGTGTGTGTTTTCATTTCCATTCACCTCAAAGTGTTTTCTAGTTTCCCTTGAATACTCCTTGTATGTACTTCTATCTATGTTTTCTCTCTGCTCATGAGAAGAGCACCTCCCCAGGTTACTAAATAGTCTTCAAAACCATGACTTCTGGGCTTCCCTGGTGGCGCAGTGGTTGAGAGTCCGCCTGCCGATGCAGGGCACGCGGGTTCGTGCCCCGGTCCGGGAGGATCCCACATGCCGCGGAGCGGCTGGGCCCGTGAGCCATGGCCACTGAGCCTGCACGTCCGGAGCCTGTGCTCCGCAACGGGAGAGGCCACAACAGTGAGAGGCCCGCGTACCGCAAAACAACAACAACAACAACAAAAACCCCATGATTTCTGCTGGCTTCCCAGGAGTCCACCTGGCTGGCTGAGACCGCCGTCTCACGGGTCCTTCTGTGGCCTGCTCCCTGCAGCCTCTGGCTTCTGGGTGCAAAATCTTTCTAGAAGTGGAAGCACACATTTGAAGGTCCGTCACATCTTGCAATCCCCCCAGCAGCGCGTGGGCAGTCCAGCACCCTTCTCACGGAGGCCATGCGGGCCGCACAAGCACATAGAGACAGACCCTCCTGCAGAGGAAGGAGGCGCCAGGCTGTGCGTCCAGCAGTGGTGAGACGTTCCGTGACCCATCATTGCCCCAGGACGGCCCCCATTCGGCCTCAGCGGGAAGCACCCCAGCCGGCCTAGACGGTGTTGTGCATCCCAGCAGCTCTGCCTTCTAGGTTGAAACTTTTGCCTTTGTCGAGGGGCTTGAATAAATAGTGTCACAGTTCATCACGAGGCAGAGAGCCCCAGGCTGAGAGCAGG
Organism: Globicephala melas; assembly: GCF_963455315.2. Classification (NCBI taxonomy): domain Eukaryota; kingdom Metazoa; phylum Chordata; class Mammalia; order Artiodactyla; family Delphinidae; genus Globicephala; species Globicephala melas. The sequence continues at coordinate 196,987 of NC_083328.1, read as the reverse complement.
TGTGGGGAGGCTGTACCGGGGGCAGGCACAGGCCTGGCCGCTTGACCCTGGGTAAGGCGTTCCCTCTCTGGGCCTGAGCCCCAGCCCTGGAGGGCCCCCTGGGGGATTGTCCTGTGCTGATGGGGCTGTGTTTGCAGAGTATTTGTAGGTTAAGGAGGGCTTTCTCAGGGCGTCCCCCTGGGCATCTTAAGGGTCTCCCAGGCCAGGTTTTCTCAGTGAAGTAGAGCCTCCTAGATGGGGAAATGGGGACAGGGACCACATGCTGGGGAGCAAACTGCAAAGACATCACCTGCCAGAGCAGGCCCTCCCCTCCCCCCTCCTTCCTCCCTCCCCCTCTTCTCTCCCCCCTCCGCCCCCCTTCATTTTTTTGGAGCCCGTCAGTGCCTGGGGCTGCACTGGGATTGCAGCTACCTTGGGAAGGCCCTGGGGGCAGAGGGCTCTGTTTACCTAGTGCTGGTGGCGGGCGGTTGGGCAAACAGCCCTCGGCTCCAGGCCTGCCTGTCGGCCTGGGTGGTGTCCAGGGGCCCCTCGGCCTGCATACTTTGCTCCCCCCTGACCGACCTGCGGTGACCCTGAACAAAGGAAATCCCTAAAGCTAACTTCCACGGGCTGCATGTGGGGACTGGTCAGGGGCTCCTCGGAAGTCACACCCTCTCCCGCTCCGGCTCCTTAGAGAGGGTGTGAGGAATGTGCTGAGACCCCAGGGTGAGCCAGCTGGGTCCAGGGCCAGAGAGGGAAAGTGACCTGTCTGAGGAAGCACAGCACAGGTTCCCCCTGTGGCTGCAGGACCCCTGGGAACCAACCATCTCCAGGGCCCCAGGCCTCCCCTGAGAACACCTGGTGGCTGGGGGCCCCAGCACTGCCAGGGGGAGGAGGGGACAGTGGGGGGACAGACCCGCTTTCCGAGGTGGCTGGGCTCCTGTCCAAATTCACAGCAGCCTGAGAAACACCCTCCGGAAAAAAGCAGCCCAATCGGCATCTCGCGTGTTTGAAAAATTCTGGCATTTTCCCCCTCAAAATCTGTCCTAGTTATGCTTGAGATCTCCTGACCCCAGAATACTTTTATTTATGACAGAAAATTCATCTCCATGGCAACGCCTTAGGAAGCTGCAGGCTCGAGATTATACTTCCCAAGCAATGAAGACAGTAAATGGATTTCTCACAAAACAGCAAACAGTGACTCCATCCCGCGCCAGCCGCTGGGCAGTCTGGGGGGCACTGGGGGAGGGTCTGGGGGGACCTGAGGGGTGAGGGAGGAAGCCTTGCACAGAGCAGCCAGCTCACCCTCCATCCTGAGCAAACACAGCCCAGGGCTGCCTGAGGCCTAATGGCAGGCCTCCCCGACCCCAGGCGCCAGGCCCTCCCAGCCACCTGCGAGGTGACATACGTGCCTCGTCTTCCTCGCCTGACCAGTGGGCACGGGATGGGAAGGCTGCCCTCAGACGCTCGCTCTGCAGCCCTTCTATGCACCTGTGCTTTCTATGCACCTGTGCTCTCAGGCCAGCCCAAATTCCACAGCGAGGGGGAAAGCGCGGGTGTGTGCCAGCGGGGAGACGGTTCCTCTTGTCAGGCGTGGGCTGGGTGTCCCTTGAGGGAACCTCAGTGAGACATCAGAGTGGAGCTGCCTGTCTGGTTCCGCAGGTCTCTCATCCAGCGATTAATCCTTCCGTCCTCATCTACCCATTCATTCTGCCAAACACCACCCACCTACACACACCCATCCACCCACCCACCCAACGGATAGTTCTTGAGCTCCTACCAGGGCCTGTCGCCATGCTGGGCACCAGGGCTCTTTGCCTTCGTGGAACTGACCATTAGGGGCAGAGTCAGGCCTGGCATTACTCTCTCTCTCACACGCACACACACACAATTATAGGCTGCAGTGGGGGCTTGGAGGAGAAGGCAGCGCTGGCTGTGCGGTTGGGTCCTGAAGCTGTGTGGGGTGCTTTATATTTTAACGCTCACAGCCACCCCCGGGACTGGGGCCACAACAACCTCTATTTTGCAGAAGGGTTCTGTATGGAACTGGCCTCAGATCCCGTAAGTGGAGGCATCAGAATCTGAGCCTGAGCCAGGTGGTGTTTGAACACTCAGGGTCTCCTTTCTCCCCGGAACTCGGGGAGGGCTGCTAAGGGCACCCAGGGTGGAGAGCAGGGGCCGTGGGTGAGGCAGGGGGAGGAGGGTCCCAGGCAGAAGGGCCTGCTGTGGGCAGCCCTGTCTCAGTCTGGGGACTGAGTGGGGGGGGGGCTACCCACCGTCCCTTGGCCCCTCCTCTGTCCCGCATCCCCCAGAACACCTGTTACCAAGCTCTGCTAATGTGGAGAGATTAGGGGAGGTGAGCCTTTGGTTTCCAAACATTAGAACAAAAGTTAGGCAAAGCCATTCTTCAGAGACGCTGCTGTGGTGAGGCCAGACGCTCCTGGGCCTTCCTGCTTCTCCTGGAGGCTGGGCCTCTGCCGGGCGCTGCCTCCCTCCTGGTCCAGGATGTGAGAGGCTTAGCCTGGACGTGGCGCAGCTCCACGCAGGCTCTCGGGACACTGTGGCCGGGGTGGGTCTCTGGGAAGCCACCCGTGTCTGAGGACAGAAGGAAGGTGGCTGTGGAGAGGAGACACTTTCTTCGCAGGCTCCTCCCAGCGTCAGCCAGCCTGACATTCCTGCCCCTGGGCTCCGTCCTGGGCCCGGCCGTCTTGTCCTCGGCTGGGCCTGCGGCCTCTTTCCTGCTAAAGGCAGTGACCTCGGGGTAGGGGCTGAGTGCCTGGCACCCCCTGCCCCCCGCCTCCCTCCGCAGTGCCTGGGACTGGCCTGCAGCCAGGGGTCAGAGCAGAGAACGGTCCGGCCTGGTGTGTGGGTGGGTCCAGGGCTCCGAGGGGACGGCGCCTGCCACTCACAGCCTGGGGCTTCGCAGGATGCAGGCCGACGTGGGAGGAAGGGGCGACCTGGAGGGTCAGGAGCCCCACCGGCCCCAGTCTTGCCAGGGCCACGGGGCAGGCTCTGGATGCCCACCACTGCCTCAGCCCACCTCTGGGCCAGCGTTCCTGGTGGTCCCGGCTCCCAGGTCAGTCCTCGGTCGGCCGCCCGAAGTCCTCGGTCATATATTGTTTTCTACCCACTACCATTCATTAGTGGAAGACCAGCCTCAAAATGCTGCAGTGCGCCTAGGACACACGGCAGGCAGGGTAGAAAATGAATGCGAAGATCCCTTCCCATTCCGCTGTAAATTCATTAAAGGAGGCTCTCCTAAAGGCAATGGCTTTAATGCAGCAAGGCTTGCTACCTTCCGGAAGAGGTTATTCCAAAAGCACAAAGCAAAGCAAGAGAATTCGAGAAGGTGACTTGGGTCCTCGGCTCCCGCCTCCCCCCCAGCAGTCTGGTGCCTCTCCAGGCTCCTCGGGCCACCTGGCTGACAGTGCTCCCAAATCGGTGCTTCCCAGGTCTAGAGGGAGGGAACCGCGGCCGGATCATCTGCCCCGCGCCCCTCCGTGTCCAGGGCTGGGCGTGTTGGAAGCCTAGAGCCCACGGCCCGGGGCCTCCCTGCTTTGAACCAAGCCAGGAGCCGCAGCAGGCTTCCCACTGAGCCCAGCCCTGGACAGCCCTTTCACGTGGGCATCCGAAGGTGCTCCACAAACAGCAGAAACGGAAGGCCCAGGAGACGTGGGGGGCAGAGGCTTCTGGGGGACCCCTCCTAGTGGGGCTCACAAGGTCCCTGGGCTGGGCCCCAGGGCTGCTCCCAGCTCACTCGTATCAAGGCCTCTACTTTCTAGGAGGGGAAGGGGCGTCCAGCCAGCCTTGCTGCCCTGCTGGCTGGGGGGCCCGTCCTGCTCCCAGCACTTGCCTCGGCCCCCAGGTGCCCTGCCCTCTCCCCTGGCGGCTGACGGGCCGCAGGGCTGGCTTTCTGGAGACAAAGAAACCCTGGCATCCTCGGAAAATGGTACCTGGTGTCGGCTTCTCTGCCGGGGCCGCTTGGGTGGGGGCACCCCACACACAGAAAGGGCACAGGCCCGCTCCCAGAGCCTCCAGACCCTCCAGCTCACAGGGTTGGAGGCGGCGCTGGTGGGGGGGAGTCAGCTCTGGTCATGCCCTGCCCTGCGAGCTGAGCGTCGGGCACACAGCCGTGCGGTTGTCACCCTTATCAAGAAGCGAGGAATTGCGGGGCTTCCCTGGTGGCGCAGTGGTTAAGAATCTCCCTGCCGATGCAGGGGACACGGGTTCCAGCCCTGGTCCAGGAAGATCCCACATGCCGCGGAGCAGCTAAGCCCGGGCGCCACAACTACAGAGCCTGCGCTCTAGAGCCCGTGCTCCACAACAAGAGAAGCCACCACAATGAGAAGCCCGCGCACCGCAATGAAGAGTAGCCCCCGCTCGCCTCAACTAGAGGAAGCCTGCGCGCAGCAACGAAGACCCAACGCAGCCAGAAAAATAAAATAAATAAATTAATTAATTAATTTAAAAAAAGAAGTGAGGAATCGGGCTTGGGGACCTCCAGGTCAGGACCAGGTGGAGGCCTGGGACAGAGCTCCTGGCCATGGTGAGAGAGAAAGCTGCCCGCCCAGACTGGGCCAGGCCGCTTCGCACGCCCCTGTGTGGTCGCCCGGCCCCTGGTCAGTGCGCCCCTCTGGAAAGGCTTTCAGAGCCCGGTCCAGACACATGGGAGCTGTCCAGACACCCCCGGTCGCCTCACCAAGGAGGACGTATGGGTGGCAAATAAGCCCAGAGAAAGGTGTTCGACCCCATTAGCCATCAGAAGAGCTAGATAAGAGATACCGACAGGACCAAATGCTCCCCCCGCCAACGTTGTAAAAACTCTTGGACACCCTGGTCCTTCCCACAGCCCCAAGGGTGATGTCCACCTGGGAGGACCTGTGTGACTCAGAAGGCCAGCAAAGGCTTCCCGCCTTGGGAGGAGATCCAGACGCTGAGCCAGATGAATTGAAGGAAACCCACCAGGCAGGTCTGGGTCAGAGTCACAGAACGCTGGTGCCGAGCAGACTCGTTTACAGACGAGAGAAGTGGGAAGTGGGGGGGTGGTGAGGCCAGAGCAGGTCAACACCTCGGGACCTGGATCCTCCGCCTGGATGTGTCCCCTTGTCCCCATCTCTCTCTGCCCAGGACAGGACACCCTTGGGGCATAACTTCCCATGTCCTCTGTGTCCGCTGCCAGGCTGTCCACGTGGCTGCCCTTGCCTGATGTCCTGACCACGGTGGGAGTCTGTGGTCTCTGCCTGTAAAGTCTCATTTCTCAAACTCACAGGCCCTCAGGTGAAACAGCCCCATCTTAGGAGGAAAACCCAATTTATTTTTGCACAGGTTTGGGAGAACGGATTCCAAAGATATGAATAATTCATCTCTCATAGCTTGCTCTGCTCCTCCGACATTTCGAGGTCAGGAGAAACAGCTGAATTAATTAATTTTGTGTTTTAGTAAAAACAACAACAGTGCTTCAGTCTTTTCCCCCCATCATGCAAAATGCTTTACCAAAGGGGAGGGTTTGCTCGGCACCGGGGGGACAGTGCTCAGGCCAGCTGGGGGAAGGCAGGCACCCCCGCCGAGACCAGCTCCTCGGAGGGCAGCAGTGACCCCTGTGAGCTGGCCAGAGCAGACAAGACTCCACGGACACAGTCGCTGGTGTCCTTTTTCTTACAAACCCCAGCGAGTTGGTGTCATTCTCCTGGAAGAGCCAGGGTGAGGCTTAAAATGCTTCCTGCTGCCATCGGAGGCCTTGGGGTCTGAGCCCTGAACACTCCTGCTTCTGTGGGAAACGACCACTGTGCGTGGTGGTCTGCCACCGAGTGGTATGGGGTCACGGGTGTGTTAGGAGGACCTGAGACCCAGTGTCGGTGGTGGGCTGGGCTGTGGCAGCTTGAGGAGGAAGACTGATGCTGTGTGGGCTTGCCCTTCCACCCCCATTCGCCCTCCTGTCCCTGTCTGCCACTGAGTGGAGGGACATCTGAGGGACTGAGGGAGGCAATGCCCTGGTCACTTGGAGCCTGGGTCCCTGAATGAGCACGCAGGCTGCTGCCCACCGACCAGAACATCCCAGTAGGGCTTAGGAGAGTGAGAAGCAGGCTCTTCCCGTGTCAGGCCCTGGAGAAAACCCACCTTGTCCCAGATTTTCCCTGCACACCCTGGGGTTGCCCTGGAAGGACGGAACCCACAGTTTGGGGTCCAGAGCCTGTGCTCTACTGAAAAGAGAGTTTCTTTAGAAAAATGAGTTAATTTTTTTCTTATTACAGAAGGAATAAATGTTCACTTTACATAAAGAAAAAAGACAAACTTCCTGTAATAATTTTGGCAATGGGACTTTAGAGAATACTGCTGAGGTTTCCTGGGAACATCTTCTTGGCTCTTAAAAAACGGGCACAAGGGGCTTCCCTGGTGGCGCAGTTGTTGGGAGTCTGCCTGCCGATGCAGGAGACACGGGTTCGTGCCCCGGGCCGGGAAGATCCCACATGCCGCGGAGCCGCTGGGCCCGTGAGCCATGGCCGCTGAGCCTGCGCGTCCGGAGCCTGTGCTCTGCAATGGGAGAGGCCACAACAGTGAGAGGCCCACGTACCGCAAAAACAAAACAAGAAAAAGGGCACAAGGCAAGTGTGTCTTTAGAGGTTGGTGGATAAGGATGTGATGTCCGGAGCTATGGCAGTCATCTTGCAACCATGAGAGCCAGTTCTGAGGAGTAGGGCCAAGTGAGGATGGCAGAGCAGAGAAGAGGAGGGACCTCAAGTCCTGTGATGCCACATAAGCTTTATGCACCAACTCAAACTTCCTGTCACGTGACATAATATATTTTAAAGCCACTTCAAGTTGCTTCTTTGGTACTTGCAGCCAGAACATCCTAACTGGTTTAGGACATGTGTGTACTTGTGTATTAAGATTTCCCTTCTTAACATTAAAAGCGGGTCAAAGGATTGCTCCTTGGGCAGAGGAGAGGCTGGGAAAAGGCAGTTTTAGGAGAGGAAGTGACAGAATGAGGGGCCAGAGGAGCTGTGGCCAGACCTGAGCCCCCAGGCCAGCCAGTGCCCTTGGAGTGGTAACCCCTCCTCGTCACCAAGGGACAGTGCAGGGGGTGGGCCGCCCAGCCGCTCTCCGGCTGCATGGCGCCCAGCTCCTGGAGTTCCTCCCACGCTTTCTCCATGAGCTGTGCAAGCCCTGGGTGAGCACAAGGCCCTGGGGTCAGCCCTCCGGCTGCCGGACTCTTTCCCACAGAACCCCGAGAAGGGACTGAGTAAGCAGAGCTATTTTTATGTCTTCAGTCATCAGAGTTGCTATCTTAGTTTATAAGACAGTTTACGCTCCTTAGAAACTCGAGCTGCCCAGGAGCCCCTGGGGAGCTGCCAGGACAGAGTTTGCCCCTGGCCCTCTGCCTCCTTCCCCCTGGCCTGGGCGGGCCATGCGAGGAGGGCCACCACCTGCTCCCGGCAGCCGCCTTCCGGGAGCTTCCTGGGCAGCTAGCACCTCCTCCATCAGCTCCCTTCCAAACCTAGCCCCTGGTGACTCTGGGACGGAGGGGGCGGCAGAAGCACCCACCTTGCTGGGCAAAAGCCTCTGTGGAAGGGGTCCCCCAGGGACGCTGGACGAGGCCCCAGCTGCCCTCCTCTGACACACACCCCTTGCCCAGGGCCGCACTGGAGATCCTGCCCATCAACTTACCTGGCCCCCTGGCCAACCTGGAAGGGAGCCTCCCCTCCCCCATCATAGACACAGGGCTCTGACCGGGTCACCCAGCAGAGCCAGGCCTTTGAACCCAGGTAACCTCCCTGGATCTGCACCTTTTCTGCTTGGGGTGGATGGTGTGACCTAGGACATTCAGAGATCTGGAATCAGCCCATGTGTCCCCTCTGTCACTCATTCATTCATGAGCAAGTATTCGTTGAGCCCCACCACGGGCCAGGCTCTGGGTGTGCAGGGGTGACAGGTCAGGTGCTGACCTCGGCGCTTATGACCTGGAGGTGGAGACAGATGGCTACTCAGTAGAACTGCACAGATGGTGGCCCGAAGCAGAGGGAGCTGCAGTCTGGCGGGCTGAGGGGCACGCTGGGTTGAGGAATGTCCCCCCAGAATTCACGTCCACTTGGGACCAGTGGCTGTGGCCTTATTCGGAAATAAGGACCTTGCAGATGTCATTAGTTAAGTCAAGGCCATACTGGCGTGGGTGGCCTGGAATCGATGGCTGGTGTCCTCACAAGAAGAGGGAAACGCGGACACAGGCCTGGGGCAAGGGACCCTGTGGTGATGGTGGTGGAGGTCGGGGCTGCTCTACACGACAAGGGGCGTCACGGGTGCCGGCGCCGCCAGAAGCTGGAGAGAGGCCTGCACCAGGCCTCCCCAGAGCCTCCAGGAGGAGACAGCCGACGCAGCGCCCGGACCCTCAGCTCTGGACCCACGGGGTCCTGCCTTCTCACCGCGAGCCTAGCTCTGCCCACAAGAACTTTCCACCATGACGGACGTGCTCACCCATGTGACAGGGCCCAATATGGCAGCCACTGAACATGTGTGTCCGTGGCCACCTGAAACGTGGCCTGTGTGACCAAGGGACTAAGTGTCTAAAGTGTCACTTTGATTTGTTTCCATGTAAGTGGCAACATGTGACTGGTGCGGCCATGTTGCAAGCAGCCCTGTGAGGCCGCCCAGCCCCAGGGAGAGTCCTGCCCAGTGGGACAGGCCCACGGAGGGCCTGCCTGTGCCCTGAGCTTGGCCAAGGGGCTCCGTGGGTTGGGGGCGTCTGGGGGACTGTTTTGTGGCACTTGTACCGTATGGGGCTCATATTCCTGTCTTCTCTCTGCCAGTCAGAGCTGTCCCAGCCCGGCCTTCCCGACATCGTCTGGCTCCAGGGCCGGGGAGCACCCAGAGCAGGGCGTCCTCGAGAGCTCTGCCCAAGTGCCCTGGCTTTCCAGTTTTTCTTTCTTGAATTTACAAGACTCTAGGGGTTTGCCGAAACCACTGTCTTTGCTTTGCGAGCTGCCCCAGAGCCAAGTGAGCATTCGCTTCCCAGGGTTAACGGAATTGCTTTAAATATAGACTCTAGCAGCAGTCCTGACTGGGCAATAAAATGTTTTATTGGTGGTAGTCATTCTTCGGCAGGGCGGTCCGTCAGCTCAGACTTCCAGCAAGGGTTATGTAATTGCGAGTCCGGGGTCCTGGGAGCAGGAGTGCCGCGGTGCGGGCTCCGAGAGACCCAGGATGCGTCGCACACGTCACGCGATTACCTTAAAGGTGACACCTTTGGGTTCGTCAGGAAGAACGAAGAGCCTCTAGATACATGAGGATTACGTAGGGCTTTGAAAACATGATCTCAGAATGATTTTTAGTTGGTCTTTCGGTGGACACACATCATCTGGGGACGGGTCTTGGCTGTGGGGCCGAGAGCAGAGGGGCAAGGGCTCTGCAGTCAGAGTCTGAAGACCCACGTTGGAGTGTAGGGTCGCCACTTGCCTGGGGACTCAGATACTAGAACATTCACCTGTATCTTAGTAATAAAGCAGATGGGCTCAGAGGGGGTATTAATGGTGATGATGGAGGTGATGGAGGTGATGATGGGGTTTTGGTGGTGGTGGAGGAGCTGGTGATGGAGCGATGGTGCTGATGAAGGTGGTGGTACAGGCAGTGATGATGGATGTGATGGCGGTAGGGTTGCTGACGGCTGGTGATGTTGGAGGGGATGAGGTAATGGAGGTGGTGGTGGCAGCAGTGGCGGTGGTCCTGGTGGACGGGCAGTGGTGACGGAGATGGAGGCGGTGGTGAGGAGGACACAGGCTAAGGTCGTGGTGTTGCCCCAGACTTTCCTTGTTTTCAGTGTCAGTGAGGTCCCGGGGACCTGCCTGGTCTGCTGGGCCTCCTACATTTTTTCTCTCGCATCACAAGGCTGGAAAGCCTAGGGTCAGATCTTGGTGTGTCTCCATGTTTAGAGCCACCATGAGGCCCCCACTCCCACTTGGCCTGCAGGGACGGCCGCCCAGCCCCACAGGACGGAGAGAAGACACATCCACTCCCAGACGTGCGTCTGTCTCCTGTCTTACAGCAGCGGCCCCTGAACTTTTTGGCACCAGGGACTGGTCTCGTGGAAGACAATTTTTCCACGGATGGGGGTGGGGAGGGGGGAAATGGTTCAGGCAGTAATGAGAGCGACGGGGAGCCGCAGACGAAGCTTCGCTCACTTGCCCGCCGCTCACCTCCTGCTGAGCGGCCCGGTTCCTAACAGGCCGCGGGCTGCTACTGGTCCGTGGCCCGGGGGCCAGGGACCCCTGTTTTACGGGATTCAAGCTCAGTTGAAGGGGCCAGGGTGCGGGAGGGACACCCCTCAAGCGTTTACCTGTCTTTCACAGCAGTTGATTGAGGTGTGATCGACACATGGCAAATCCGTGAATTGTGTATACAGCTCTGACTTACACAAGCACCCCTGGGTGACTGCCTCCCAGATCTGCCCCACGGCGTCTCCCAACACCCAGAACATTTTCGCAGCCCCTAGGACCAATCCCCGCCTGCGGGGAGCCCTGCTCTGACTCCCGTCCCTGTAGATCAGCTTTCCTCTCCTGGACGTCACGGAGGCAGAACCTTCCAGGGCCCTCCTGGTTTGAGATGCCGTCACCACGTGCTCGTGACCCCCGCCCACCCCTGTGCCAGGTCATGTGCGGCTCCACTGAGCCCAAGTCTGTTTATGCATCGCCTTGACGCACATTTGGGTCTGACCCGGTTTGGGACCGTCGTGCTCAGCCGACGCGAGCAGGCTTGCCTGCCTTTGTTCACAGGCCTTGTCCCTCTGGCCTCCTCCGCCTCTGTGGCTCTGAGGGCCGCTCTGGGTCAGATCGTGTGAGGACCACGGTCCCCCGGCGGGGGTCTCCCGGTCCGATTTCTCGCACACACTTTCCACGGCCTCCAAAAGCCCGCAGGTATCTGCTCTCAGGAAATGGCCAGGAGTCCAGCATTCTGGAAGCAGAGCGGGCGGCCTAGAGATGGGCGTGGAGACACGTGTTCACAGCCAGCAGCGCACAGCTGTTTCCTCTTGTGGCTTCCCAGCCTCCGATGATTTGTTTTATTAGAGGCGAGTTGTGTTTGCTACCGACCCACAGCCCCGGCGGCCCTGGGGAGGCCGGCGCCCAGCACTGACCCTGGCCCCCCAGCCTTCCCCCTGGCCTGTTCCTGCTGTGCACGCACTGGGGAGGGGGGCGCCGGGCCTGGGGCCCAGCATGGTCGGTGGGCTCAGGGCTCTGGGGAGAGCAGGCCTGCCTGGCCTCGCCGCTTGGAGGCCCGCCGGCAGGTGTGCACTGGCCAGTCCTTGGTGGAGCTCCATCTGCTGGCCTCCCCCGCACAGCTGGGCTTCGAGGTGGACCAGCCCCAGGCCAGTGACCCCCATCAGCTCCGCAGGAGTAGCAGAGCAGGCAGGGCCCAGACAGCCGCCCACAGGGGAGTTCTGTTCTGAGCACCCCTGCGGGGCCTCGGCAAATCCCGTAATGACCCCAGGCTGCCGCGCCCTCACCTGTCACAGGGCCAGCCGCTGCTGCCCTCAGGGTGCATGTAAAGGGCCTGGGGTGTGACCAGCCTGCCACCTTGTATGCATTCCATACGCACTTGTGTCCTTTCCGCCTCGAGTTAAACCAGCTGCTGGTCACAGCCGCCAGCCGGGGGGCGGGGGAGGCCCATCACAGGGACGGAGGCAAACGGCCAGTCCCGCCTGCCAAGGTCTGGGCAGCCACGGGGGACGCCCCTCCCCGAGGGCCTGACCTTGGATGGTCGCGCCGTGGGGCTTGGTGGCTGGTGTGGGTTTCTGAAGAGGATGTTTCCTGGTCCCCCTGCACCGGCCCACGAGCAGCCCCACGCTGAGGTTTCCCAGGGCAGATGGGCTGCAAGGTGGGCTGTCTCGGCTGGGAGGGGCTCCAACAAATTAGCATGGTTTGCTCTGACCTTGGGGCCGAATTTGGCCAGTATTTAACTCAGAAGTGGGCTTTTAAAAGTTTGCCTGAAGCATCTGCCTTAATGGCCACATCTCGCGGGAGTGGACGGCGCTCAGCGAGCTGGATTTGGTTTGGGTTTGGCCTCTGCCTGGGGGGTGGGGGGGATGCCCTCTCCTGGAGCTGGGGTCCTGGGGGAGCGGGCGCCACCTGCCCGCCCGCTGGCGCTGCACCCACAAGGGCCTCTATCCCTGGTCGCCCCGCCCCCTCCCCCGCCCCGGCCCCGGCTGCTCTGCACCTGCTTTATGGGAAACCGTGGAAGGAGATTTTCTCAGGATTCTGGGTTGGGGGGTTTGGGGTGGGGCTGGGGAGGAGCCTCCCATGACATAGTAAAACCTCCAAATGGAAAGACTTATTGAAAAATATTGCAGGATCCTCCGCCGTTATATCACGAACTTAGCACGTGTTGCAGGGCCGTCCAGTCTCCAGGCCGTCCTGGCTGCGCCTGTGACTTTTATTAACGGCAGGCTGGCCGGCCCCTGGGCCCCAGCATGGAAAATCTTCCCGCTTGTCTGGGTTTGCAGCTTGTGCTGGAGGGAGCCCAGCCCTGCGGCCAGATGCACACGCCCTTGCTGTGCACTGGGCCCCACGTTGTCCCCAGTGTTCTCCCAGGTCCCTGCAGCGGGGCTGCCCTGGGGGCGGGGTCTGTCCCCAAGGGCCGGGTCCACCCCCAGGGGCCGGGGCTGCAGGGTGCTCTCTGCCCTTCCTGAAGCCCCCGTGGGCCTGGCTCGGGCCTGGCTCGGGCGCTGCTGGGCCAGAACCGCTGGGTGACCTGGGCTCTCCCGTCCGCTCTGGGCATCTTGTCGAATCTTCCTCACACCATGAGGACAAGCTCGGGCAAGGTCAAACCACTGGACGAGGTCGCTCTTTGGTGGTCAGGGGTTTCAAATCCCATAGACACCCCGGGAAGAGCAGTAGCTTCTCTGTGTTAAAGATGCAGCCGTGCCTTTTCTGGGCGCGTCATTCAAACTCCAGCGTGAGGCCAACCCCAGGAGATGCGTGGGTCCCCCTGTGCTGGCCCAGATGGGATGGTTCCCGGACAGGGGCCTGGCTGGGCTTTCCCCAGGGTCCTGGGAGAACACACTTTGGAAACTGCAGTTGGCTGGTAGAGTTCCAGCCCAGGACTTGGGCCTTAATCGGGGGAGGAGGCCCCTGCTGGGGTTTCTCATGGGCGCCGAGCTCTCCAGCCTCTGGGCAGCTCCCAGGCCTTGTCGTGCTGAGAGTGGGAAGTGGGGGTCTTTCACCCCCACCCCAGGGGTACAGCTGGGTGCCTGCTTCTGGGGACAAAGAGATATGAACCTATTAGGGAAGGTTCCTTCTGGGCAGGCCCAGCCCGGGGGCTGGGGGCTGGGGGCTGGGAGCTGGCAGGAGGGGGGTCTCCGGGGGGGGTGGGCACCACGTGCAGCTACCACCGTCGACGGAGTGGCCGTGAGCCCCAGAGCTGTGGAGCCTCTTCCCCAGGCGCCTGGCTTCCCGTCCAGTGCCAGCCTGGATCCCAGCCAGTTTAGGCCGAAGAGACATCCGGCAAGGATCGCTTATTGAGGGAGGCCCCCAGACTCCTGAACAAGCCCTAGACACCCTAGGGTGCTGTGGGCTACAGACTGGGGCTCTTACAGTCACCTCGGAGGGGTACATTCCGGCCTCTTCACCAGAACCTGCTTTCCTGCGCCTGCTTCCCCGGGGAAGCATGGGGGGCTGGGAAGCCCCTGCCTCGTGTCAGGGACCCTGCTCTCATAGGGCGACATTCTGCAAACTTGGGGAGGGTGTCTATGAACAAACAACTTTCTGTGCGCTCTGCTGACTTTCTGGAACAAGCCCTGCCAGCCTCTCCCGGGAGCCGCTCGGGTCTGTCTGCTGAGGTGCGGGGTGCTGGGTATCCAAGCACTGGACCCTGGGCCATCTGCACCCTGGGGGCCCCTTTCTGCTGAGCCCCCTCCTTGAGCAGAGAGGCTGTGCTTTCAAGGTTCCCAGGTAGAAGCTCATCCTTGGCAGGTAGCGGTGCCCACACCCTGCCTCTGGCTCTGCCTCCTGCCTTACAGGGTCTCCAGCGCCAGCCCTCTTTGGGCATGCAGTAGGCGCCGCGTGTGTGCCACTGAGCTTCGGCACATGGCTGGGGGTTGCACAGCCAGGATTGGACCCCAGTCTCCCCACCACTCTGGGTCGGCTGCCCTCCAAGCTTCCAGGGGCCTATTGGCAGGATGCTTGATTGAGGGCAAGGCTGGTTCCAAAGTTGGAGCTGGCAGGACAAGGACCGTCCTGTCCCCTGCCAGGGTCAGCGCAGGGCCAGGCAGCGGCAGAGGCCGGAGGTGGCCCAAGAAGGAAATGGCTGAAATTTGCAGCCAGGGCAGGAAATGGACTAATTGTGGAGGAGGAGTTGGAATGCCAGCTGGAATGCCGCCCCCTTGGTGCCGCAGCCCCCCCCCCCGCCCCTCCCGCCGGAGATCTGGGCCCAGAGGCAGGAAGTGACTGGTGTCTTGGCCAGAGGAGCTCTTGCCCCCTGGGGTGGGTGCCCTCCCCGTGCCCCCTCCGGTTCCTAGCCAGAGGCCATCTAGGAGGAGGGTTGGGAATAGACGGAAGGGCCTCAGGGTGGTGGAGGGGTCGCAGGATGGCGGAGGGGCCGCAGGGTGGCGGAGGGGCCGGGAGCTGAACCAGGTCCTGCCTCTGCCGCTCGGCTCGCCGGGGCTCCCTCTCAGCTCCCTCCACCTGGGGCGTCGGCCCCACCAACCTCTTTGGCCCCAGTGCACTTGGCACTTAGCACGCTCTGGCACGAGTCACACTTTCGCACACACTCTTCTCCACCTGGAAGGCTTCTCCCCAGTGGAGAGCTTCTATCCAGTCTTCAGGACCCAGCTTTGGCGGCAGCTCCGAGATCAAGCTGTGCCGACAGCCCCCAGCCCACAGATGCCGCGCCCCCCCCCCCCCCCGCTCTCCTACGGCCTCACAGTCCAGCCCCCTGTACCGGGGGCGGCCCCGCGCACTTCTCTGTCTCCCACACGGGACGGTGGCTCCACCACGCCGCAGCACTAGGTGGAGCACACAGTTGGCACCCAGTGTTTGCTGGGCTTGGAAACGTAGCCCTTGTGGTTTCAGTTGCCTGAGAGACGGCCTTGGGATCAGGAGCGAGTTTTCCCTTTCTTGGGCTGCGGGGGCTGCGTGGACTCAGCCTTCAACCAACGTGGCCACTGTTCTCGCCATCAATCACCGTCCTCTCTGCAGCCCGGCGTGGTCAGACACGGCCTCCGAAGTCAGCAGGCCTGGGTCTGCTCCACCACCCACGGGCTCTACTTCAGCTCCCGGAGCCTCAGTTTTCTCCTCCGTCAAGTGGGCAGAATGGCACACCCACCCGGGAGGGACGTGGGGGTCCCAGTGATGGAAGGCTATGCCCAGCACCGGATGGGCGCTTACACCCCCCAGAAGGAGGACAGGAGAGAAGGGCCCAGCGACTGTGATCCAGGCTGGGAGGGCCCCCCTCCCCAATTCCTTTGCCTAGCATTCCCGCCCTGAGACAGGCACCCCGCAAAGGAGGACACAGCAGCCTCCTCCCGCCAGACCCTCATCTCCTGGGGGAGCTGCTGCCCCTCCTGAGGGTGTTGTGGGCATAGGGGCTGCGTGTGGCTGGGGGCTTGGCTTGCCCTTGGAGGCTGGTGAGGCCAGTGGTCATGAGGCAGCTGTGGAAGCAGCTCGGGTCTCGTGGGTCAGGCGTGTGGGAAGCAAGGGTGGGGTGCGGGTAGGTCCCCTCCTCTCTCTCCCAGGCCCCGACGTTCCTGGGCTGGACTCGCCCTGGCCCCTCCGGGGTCGTCAGCTTGGACCCCTCGTCCCCGGGACGCCCCCCGTCTCTCACGCTAGGGCTCTTCTCTTCATGCCCACTCCGGCCCTGCGCTGCGTACCAGGTCCCCACCCCTTCCTCCCAAGCAGCCCGGGGGCTCTCAGTTGGCTTCAAAGAAGAATTTCTCATGGGGGTGGGGGGTGACCGAGAGAAGCAACCTTCTTAGGAGGCTTTTATCGTTGGGGGCTGTGGGCTTCTGGGGGCTTTGCTGGGAGTCCAGGCCAGGGCTGAGTCTTCCTGGCCCACCTCCAGGATCTTTGCCCAAAGGGGCAGGTCCGAGTGGCCCAGGGAGGGAGCCACACACCTCAGCTGCCCCCGACCTCCCCCGTCCCCTCTCTCATCCACCTTCCAGGGCAATGTGGTGGCACCTGGAGGGAGAGGCCTGGGTCCCAGAGGGACAGGAGTGCTGGCTGCGGCCACCATGGACAAGGGGGCTGCACTTCGTGCTCCCCAGATTCTGAAAATCCCTCCCATTCAGAGCCCCCGCCTCAGAGCAAGGAGGTGGGGGGCGTCTTTGGAAAGAGCTGCGACTTGTGATGTTAAGTGTAACCCCCTTGACCCCTGAACACAGCCCCGTGTGTACACGTGTGTTTCTTCCGGGCCCTCCAGAGCCGTTGCAGGGCAGGCAGAGCTCCATGAAGACCCCCACTTGAGGGCAGGTGGGGAGCTGAGGCTCGCAGACCTGCAGGACGCCAAGTGGCCACGCAGCATCAGGTGGCCACCCTCTGGGGACGGCCCTGGCCAGGCCCCTGTCCCTGGTGCCTGGCCGGGAGGCCTTGCTCAGAGTTTGGACCTGTCTCACCGCTTCCCGAAATTTGCCCCTGGAGATCGGATACGAGCTAAGGAAACATTTATTTTAAATGTAAGCTGATCGTGGTGGAAGCCCTGGCCGGGCCCGCTGACTGCAGCCTGTGGATCGTGGGGCCGACGATATAAATAGGGCACAGTTGCTGTCGCTCTTAACCCGGCGGCGGGGGGGGGGGGGGGTTGCTGCCGAGGGCTGTGTGCAGGGAGACTGGTGGGGCCAGGCCTGCGGCCCGGATGGCCTGCTGCAGGGTCCGACCCCACGCTGGTGAGTGCCTCTCCCACCTCATCTCGCCAGTGGGAGGGAGCCTCCTGCAGCCCCTCGGGCAGGCAGAGGCCCCTGGACCCCCCATGTGCCCCCGAGGGCTGGCACTGTCCTGTTCCCCCCCTCACCCCGGTCCTTGACCCCGGCCTCTGCGCCACACGTGAGCCTGAGCCTGAGAACGTCCCGCCGTCTTGTGCATCTCCAGTGGGACCCCGCCGCATGGCCTCACCTTCCTGGAAGCGGGGTGTCAGCATGCCCCGCCCACTGCCAGCTCCCACCCCCGGATGCCTGACATCCTGTGCAGGATTCTGAGCGACTCCGCACCGCCCCCCTGCACTACCCCGTCGTCGGAAACAAAGGCGGAGAATGCTGAGGGGCCCCTGGGACGTGTGACAGCGTCTGGCCGGGCTCCAGGAGTCACCCACAGGCATGCCGGGGAGCTGGCGGGTGGCCAGGGGTGTCCCGCCAGCAGCCCTGTGGGTGTGTGGGGGGAAGCCCATGGAACAGGCCCCTTCCTGGGAGCCCGGCCCAGACCCTGGAGCAGGAAGCCAGCCCTGTCCGTCCATCCGTACGTCCACTGTGCCGGCCTGGGGGTGGAGACCGGGGCCAGGAACGCCAGAAGGAGGGTTGGCACTTCCTCATGCAAATCCCCCTAGAGACAGGGAAACTGAGGCTCAGAGAGGGGCTGCCCTCGCCTCTGACCCCTGGAGCCCAGCACAGCGCGTCCAAGAGGGAGCGGCTGACCTCAGGAAGGGCGCGTTCGGGACACTTCACGCCAGCTTTGCTCTGAGTTAGCATGCATAGTATTCCTACTTTATTGGTATGGAAACCAGCGTCAGAGGTAGTTGATCGTGGGCAGTGGTGGGCCAGGGCTCAGGACCCGCTCAGGGCAGGAGGAGGCATGTCCAGAGCTCGAGGCAGGGCCAACACCGCCCGGAGGCTCCACCTCTGAATTCCCATTTCAGCGGGTGCTGAGGGCCCCAGAGCTGAATCTGAGACCGACAGAGCCTCTGGCCAGGGGCCCCAGGTGGAGGGCACGGCCCATGGCCTCCTCCTGCAGCCCCAGCTGGCGGGATGCCAGGCGCCTTGATGCCCCACGAGCCCCTCCGGTGCGGCTCTGAGGCTCGGCCCAGGGCAGCGGCTTCTCCTGGACCCTGCGGCCCGGAAGCTGCGAGGAGAGGCTGGCCATGGCTTGGGTGGAAGGAAGCCGCAGTGGCTCCTGGTCTGAGTCCCCGAGGTCCAAGGCGTCCTTCTGCACCACTGAGCGTCTGTGTGGCCCAGCGATTAGCTCAGATCTGGGGGTCTGGGGATGAGTTGCAGCTAGGCTCCCCGACCTGCCTCAGAATCCCGCTCGCCAGTTGGTGGCGGGGCCACTGGGAACCCAAGATCTGCCACCAGGGGCTCAGGAGATGGGGCGGAGGGCGACGTCAGGGCCACTGTCCGAGGGTGCCGGGGTTTGGGGGTGGATATTGGGAGGGGGCACGTCGACCCCCCACCTTTCTTCTTCACCCAAGAGCCTGAGGACGGCTCGCCTCTGGGGCTGAAGGTGCAGGGCAAGCATCGTCTTACTCTCGTTGTGTCTGTCAGGCCTCCCAGAAACACCTGCCGTGATGGTGGAAACCAAGACACCATGCGGAGACCCCATGTGGGCCTGGGTCCTGGCCTCCACAACCAACTCACAAGAGAAACAACACTGACACTGAAATAAAAGTGTGACTTAAATAAGTGGGGCCTGACGTGGGGATTCAGAGTCCTGATCCTGGCATTTCCTCACCAGTCACGTGACCTGGGAACAATGCTGACCTCTCTGTTTTCGGTCTCTGTCTGGAGAATGGGTGACTGTAGACCCCACCTCCAGGGTCTGACGTGAGCATTGACGGGTTAGGAGATGTAGCAGTATACAGTAAGCACTCAATAAATAGACGTTATCTTTGGGCACGACACACACATATATGTTTGCTGGAATTAAAGCAGGTCCTTCCTTGGCCCTCGACGTTTTCCACGTGCCTGTGGCCTTTCTCTGCGGCTTTGGTTGGACACCGACGAAGGGACATGGGACACAGGCTAGGTGGCGGCTGTGGTCCCCGTGCAGGCCAGAGGACAGGGACGTCCCCGCCCCTGCTGGTCCTCCAGCAGGACACGGTGCCCACCGACAGCACACGGCCCTTCACCGAGGGCGCGAAGCTGTCCACTGTTGTCCGCCCTGTGCATCTTCATGGACGTGGTGGGACCAGCCTCCTGGCACCTCCTCTGAGGGACAGGCCACCCCTGGGCCCTCGGGCATTTCCTCCAGCCCCTGTATACCCACCGGGTGCTTGTTCCAGAGCCCTGAGCGTCACGGGGAGGAGCTACACTGTGATCCCCCAGGCTGGCAGGGACCACCTCCCCTAAGACCCCGGGGCCCAAACGCAGCCTCCCCACAGGCAGTGGGCAGGGCCCTGCCCTGCCGGGCCTGCTCCCCTCTCTCTGGAATGTTCCACAGTCCACTTGGAAAGGAAATGGGCAGCAGCTTCAGGCCCACAGAGAAAGGATGGTGCCCAGGGCACCGTCCAGGCATTTCTGAGGCCCCTCCCTGTTCCCTGAGTCCACAGGGACCTGGCAGTGCCTGGGCCTCCCTCCTGAGGGTCAGAGAGGAGCCGGGTCTTTGCTTCTTTTGCGTGGTCCCTCTGCGGTCAGCGAGGGGCTCCAGCCAGGTCCGTGGGAGGAACAGGGAGAGGATGGGGTGGCAGGCAGAGGCCAGCAGCTATGGCTGTGACCCCAGGAGGTGACCCAGGCCTCACAGCCCTTCGGGCGGAGTTTCAGAATCAGCCCCGTTTCACAGGCTGCAGACTGCCGACTGCAGCCACGCGCCCATGGCCAGAGCTGGGTCTTCCTGCCCCTCCCCACCAGGCCCTGTGACCTTGGTCAAGTCCTTGAGGTCTGCACTCGGTTCGTCTCCCATGGGGCAGCAGCCCTGCCCTCCCCCTGGGGGTCTTGCGTTCAGCTTGGGCCTCACCCAGTGGCGCCATGGTGCTGACTGGCGAGTGTCCTGGGGCTGACCCCAGACGGCCGGGATTTGCCCCCTCATGTTCCAGAGGCCACAGGGCCGCATCAGTGTCAGTGGGGCTGGCAGGGCCAGCAGGCCCGGTGGTGCTGGCGGGGCAGGAGCCCCCTAAGGCCCCAGGGAGAGTCACTTCCTGTCCCTTCCTGCCTCGTTGGTTCCTCCTTCCTTCACCCCCTGAGCAGATGTTTCTCCCGTGACTCCTGGGGACCAGGCATTGGAGGAGCCATGACCCTGCTGGTCTTCTGGAAGCTTCTTCAAGTCCCTTCGAGCTTCAAAGGCCTGGGAGCTGGGTGACCTCTGTCCTCAGCCGGGCGTGGTTTCCGGGCATTCCTGAGGTGGCAGGCAGCTCTTTGGGGCTATTTTGGGATCGCCACAAACTTCACTCTTCTCCTGTGAACGGGGACTTTTCATCGGACTTGGCTAAGATGGGGATGACGTCACTCCCAAATTACAGGGGCTCTGCTGGGTGGGGCGGGGTGAGGGCAAAGGGTGTGACCCCCTAGCACCCTGCCAGGTGACCCAAGGCCTGTCACCTGTGGGTAGGCTTGAGCTCCCCTCCCAAGAGGCCACACGGCCACGTGGTGCACAGTGTGCGTCTGGAAAAATCCCCACGCTGGGTAAGACATCTGTTTGTTTCTTTAGGACGGGGTAGCTGGATGTGAACCTTCCAGGGAAGTGACTAAACGCCTTTGTCTTTCCCAGGGAGGCTGGCCTCTGCTGCAGCCCAGAAGGGCGGGGGTTAAGCGGTCCTCCTTTCCCACCCACCCATGGTTAGCAGGTCCCATCCCAGCCCCAGAGCCCGAGTAACCCAAGCTCTCATTCGGCCTCTGACAAGCTTCGAGGAGCCCCTGCCCGGCAGCCCCTGAGACCCCGGCCACCTCCCCCAGGGGCAGAACAAAGCACCAGCTCCAGGGGCCCCATTCACCCAGTAGGAGCGGCAGAGCGCAGCTGGGAGTTGAAGAGAGGTGGAGTGTCCCCAGCTTCCTTCCCATGTCGGCGGGGGGGGGGGGGTGGGCGTGGACAGAGACGGGCAAGAGGAAAAGAAGCAGAGACCCTCTCAGGACCCTCCTGAACTGGGCAGGGGGTACCCCCAGCACTGGGAGGTCCCCAGGCTCAGAGCACCCCACAAGGCCAGGTGCACACACTCATTCACTCATTCACTTATTCATGCATTCACTCGTTCATTTGCTCGCTCGTTCATTCCGCAAGCATCTGGAGTGGCTGCTCTGGGGTGGGCACTGGGGGAAACCTCTCTCCCCACCTCGCTTTGAAATTCTATTCAGTCCCTTTGGGGTCATGGCACAGAAAATTCCCATTAACATGCAGCTCGCCTGCAGCCCGGGGCTAGGCTGGCAGCTGGCACTCGGCGAGCGCTGGCGGCGAGTTGGGGTGGGGGAGAGAGGCAGTCGTGGTTCCTGTTGACACTTGGCGGGAAGTCATGTGGCCTGGGCTCCGGCTCCCTGGTGGGCCTTGCGGGAGGGCACCCGGCAGGTGCACCCTAACCCTGCCAGGGGGTCAGAGGATTCTTTGGCTGCAGATACCGAAACCCAGCTGTCTGACACAAAACAAGGAAGAGCGCGATGAAGGCAAGAGGAGTAGAGACGGGGCGGGTCTGCGCGGTCGGCAGCTTGACCGTCTCATCCCAGACCCAGGCTGTCCCTCTGCCCAGCCGTCCTCACAGGGGTAGACCTTGTCCTCAGGACAATCCTCTGTGGTCACGCAAAGGGGCAGGGGCAGTTGGGGTCCAACCCTACATTTAAATTCAGCAGAAGAGTCTGGGAGCAGGGGGCCTACTCCCCAAGCTTGGGAGACAAGTCTGCTCCTCAGGCTGATTGCGCCTGGACCACAGACGATTGACTGGTCTGGATCAACAAAATACTGTCATTTTGGGTCTTTCCTGGTGGCACAGTGGTTGAGAGTCCGCCTGCCGATGCAGGGGACGCGGGTTCGTGCCCCGGTCCGGGAGGATCCCACGTGCCGCGGAGCGGCTGCGCCCGTGAGCCATGGCCGCTGAGCCTTGCGCGTCCGGAGCCTGTGCTCCGCAACGGGAGAGGCCGCAACAGTGAGAGGCCCGCGTACCGCAAAAAAACAAACAAAAACTACGGTCATTTCAACACGTAATCGATAAGCAGTTTATCAGTGAGCGCTTTCCCTCTGATACAGAGTCTGTGGAACCTGGTGCGTAGTTTGCTTTGACAGCACGTCTTGACTTGCACACTGCATTCTCACTGGAAATACTTTATCTGTACTTATTTCCATAAAATGTACAGTTGAAAAGTAGATTCACTTAGCTGGGTTGCCTGAACCATACTTGAAAGCTTTCTAATTGATTCGAATACCCCCCAAATTCATTTTTCTCTAATATTCACACTTCCAATGACAAATCTACTTCAGTTTTAAATTTTCCTGCCTGCTATCTTTTGAGCATATTTTCATATGATTACCTTTTCTGTTATCTATTCATTTCTTTAGCCCATTTTTCTATAGTGTTTGCCTTTTTCTTTATTTGTAAAAGCTGTTTAAATATCAGAGCTAGTAACCTTTGGCCTATGATATAGTTTGAAGATGTTTTCTCAGTTTGTCTTTTATCTAGTTAATTTCGAATTTTTCTGCAAAACAAAAAAGTTTTTTAAACAAAGAAATTATGGAAAAGCCCATCCATGTTTTCTTTCAGGGCTTTATGGGTTGTTTGTTTATTTACTTCAAAGACTTTAAATTTTGAAACAGTGATGGACTCACAGGAAGTGGCAAAGACAGCAGAGGGTCCCATCGACCATTTCCTCTGATGGATGAACTTTATCTGACTGGTCAAAACGAGAACATTGGCTCTGGATCAGAGTGGCAGCAGATCTGTGGAGTTTCGTCATGTGTGCAGACTTGTGGAAACACCGGCACATCAAGACCCACAACTGAGCTGCCACCATGAAGATTTCCCTCATTATGGTTTCATTTTGTTTTATTTTACATCTATATCTCTGACCCATTTTTAGTTTACTTCTGGTATAAAGGACAAGGGAAGAATCTAATTTAATCTTTTTCTTATGAATATCCTACTATCCCGATACCACGCTTTTCTTTCTTTTTGTAGACGGCTTTATTGACGTAAAACCGACATTACTCAATCTACATGTAGTTGGAACGTATAATTTGATCAATCCTGACACAAGTATACACCATCACTGAGGGATGCCCATCACTAAAATCAAGATAATGAACCTGCCCATCACACCAAAGTTTCCTCGTGCCCTTGGTAACCCTCCCCCGGCGCCTCCCTGGTACCCCACTGCGCTCCCTGTCACTTCAGGTTGTCCGGCATTTTTATGGTTTTATGTAAATGAAGTCACAACGCATGTAACCTTCGTTTGTTTGGCTTCCTTAGCTCAGCCCATCAGCAGAGGCCAAACTTTTTTATTGTTGTTGGCTGCCAGGCTGTTCACCTCCACCCACCCATCCACCCATCCACCCATCCATGTGTCCATCCATCCATCCACCCATCCATGTGTCCATCCATCCATCCATCTATCCACACACCTATGTGACCATCCACACATCCATGTGTCCATCAACTCCTTCATCCACCTACCCATCCATCCAATAGCTACCATAACTTCTCAGGGCCAGGCAGGGCCCTAGGTGAGGCCATGAAGCCATGACAGGACGCAGCACTGCCCTCATAGAGCTGACATTCCAGGGCTTTAAGTCATGGGGAGAATAGAAGTCAGAAATGCCATGGGCTCTGCAAACTCCTTTGCTCCCGGGGCTCCCTCTGGAATGTGACTGAGTGGCTGTGGGAGGTCCCTACAGGAGGGCATCCCCAGGGATCACGGAAAGGAACCAATGGCTGTCACCGGCTCCCTTCTTGGTCTCATGCTCACTAGGAGTCTTCTAGGGGCACGAGGGCAGTAAAGGGTCCCCACGCCCACAAGCCTCCCTTCTGGGGGCTCTGTACAGCTGGGGGCTGGGGGCCGGGGGCTGGTGAGGGTCTCAGAGTTTCTGACAGTAGCTTCTGAGCACCGGCACTCACCGAGAGGCCTCTGGAGGCACCAAGCCAGGAGCCACGTTTATTGAGCACCTGCTGTGTGCGCCTCACCCAGTGATGAGCTCATCCAAACTCCTGAAAGAGAGACTCCATTCTGCAGCCAGAAACAGGTGCTGAGGGGCGGGAAAGGGCACAGCTGTGGGTCTGAATCCAAGTGGTCTGTCCCCCTCTGTGCGTTTCTCAATAAGGACCTGCCCTAGGGGCTGGTGGTGGCCGAGTGCCTGGCCGAGACGCCCGGAGTCTCTCCAACTCTGATCTCATTCAGAAGCTGGCTCAGGACGCCGGACGGCTGGGCGGCCATCCTAGCGTGACCTCTCATCTCCCGGCCGCCTGGCCCCGGCCCGAGGCAAGTCTCGGCTTCTTTCTGGCCTCCACTGGGATTACTTAGTGGATAAAGGATAACTGAGTCTGTGGCTCAAGTGTCAGGCCAGGGATGGCTAACGTGGGCGGCCAGGGGCCTCCCGCCCGCTGGCTGGATCTGAAGAGCCCGTCCGCCACACTGTGGCGGGCAGCTGGGCTGGGGGCCGTGAGGCTGGGAGGGAGCGGTCTGGACCTGGGCTCAGAAAGTCCCAGGTGCAAATCAGAACCTGCCTCACAGCGCGTCAGTGAACTTGGGCAAAGCAGGGGCCTGTTCTGTGCCTCACGCCCTCTGGAGGACGGGCGGATTCGGCCTCACTGCAGACGCTGAGTGGATGGGGGGTGGGGCGGGCACGGGGGCCTGAGCGCCAACCTGCTCCTCCCCTGATGCAGACGGAGCAGCCCCACACCCTGGGGTGGCGCCCAGCCACACATTCTGCTGCTCAGGTGCTGCCAGCAACGCAGACCAGCAGCCCCCGAGGGCGAGCCAGGCCCCTGCCCCCGCCCCCGCCCCGGCCACGTGCTGCACGCTGGACGTCTGGCTCTTTTCACGGACTAGTTCCATCACAGCATGTGACTCTGCTATGGACTGAACGTCCCTCTGAGAGCCACAGGTTGAAGCCCGAACCCCCAACGTGACTGCATTCGGAGAGGCAGCCTCTAGGGAGTAATTAGGTTACATGAGGTCATGGTGTGGGCCCTGACCCGGTAGGCCTGGTGCCCCTATAGGAAGGGGCAGAGGCACCAGAGCTCTGTCCTTCCGTGTGGGTGCACAGGAGGAGGCGGCTGTTGGCGAGGGAGAGCTCTCGCCGGAAAGCAGCCAGGGGGCACCTCCGTCTTGGATGTCGTCGGGCCTCCAGGACTGTGAGAAAGTGCAGTTCTGCTCTTTGCGCTGCCCTGTCTGGGGTGTTGTGTTCTGACAGCCCTAGCAGACTGGTACCCTCTCCAAATGCCATGGTGACCCGGCCCGCCTCTCACTTTACTGCCTGGGAATAGGACATGGAAAGGGGAGCAAGGAGAGTCCTGAACCAGCATCGTGGGCCTGCCTGGACCCCTGGCTTCTGTGTGACCTTAAACAAGTCCTGTTTTCTTTCTGGGCTTCAGTTCCCCCGCACAAGATGAGGACATGGTACTGAGTGACCTCTGCAGGCTCCTCCACACCTGGCGTGCGGCCCTGAAGACAGGCAGGCTCAGAGCGGCCCCTACCCTGATGGCTGAGTGCATGCTGGGCCCTAGGAGGGCGGCAGAGGTCCCTGGACTCCCCGGCGGGGCCATGCAATGCCCGCCAGCCTGGGGCAGCGCCTACCCCACGGCCCCTGGTCAGTCCGGCCTTTGTGGGAACTCAGGAGATGGGCTGCCAGCCGGACCCTTTTGCAGGAGCCCATGACCAGCTCTGCCCAGAGGCTGTGCCTCAGACGCCCGTCCCTTCAGGGCTCCCGTCCAGCTGGAGCTGTGCAGAGAGAAGAGCCCCCTTTCTCGGGCCGTATGCCCCCCAGCAGGAGGCTGGGCTCCCCTTGCCAGCGCAGGCCCACCTGGCTCCTCTGTCCTCACCGTGTGCGTGGCGGAAGCGGCACGTCCTTTAGAGCAGAGCCCGTCTTGGAGTCCGACACTGATGGATGGGCCGGGGGCCTGGGCTACTGCCGGGAGGGAGGGAGTCCACCCCTCAGGCCACGGGAGAAGCTGGGCACGGCCCCTGGGCCTGGGGAGGGGAGTTCTAGGGGCAGCGCCCGGGCAGGCGGGCTCTCTGCTGAATCCCGCATTTCTGCGGTTATTGCTGAGAGTGGCCGTGTGCCTCTGACTTCCCTGCAGGTCCTCCTGAAGGAAAAGCCTCTCTGGGCACCACAGGGCGTGCTGGTGGCCCAGGCTGCCCCCCTGAGTCTCCAGCCCGAGAGGGGAGCTGGCTGTCTGTGAAACGGGCCTGGCAGGCTCAGTACAGCCTTCCTGCCCATCTCGCAGTTGGAATCGAAACTCCCAAGTAAGAAGAGGCCACGCCTGCGCTTGGGCACTTGTGACCTGCCCTGCAGGGCACCTGCTTCCTGAATGTGCTTCTCCCCAAGGGGGCTCACTCATTCATTCACTTGTTCGTTCACTCATTCTTTCCTTCAGCACTAGGTGGCTTTCTTTTTCAGTCTTCATGTCCTGACCTTAAAATGGGGTGGTTTTTCTAGGTCAGAGCTGTGCAGTAGCCACAGAATGAGAGCCATGTGTGTATCGATAATTCCAAATTTGCTAGTGTCTGCATTAAAAGACATAAAAGCAAACAGGTGAAACTTAACTTTGATCGTGTATTTAACCCAACAATGCAAAGCGCTGTCATCTCGGCGTGCAACCCGCACCAAACGTGTTCAAGAGGAATCCTGCTTTGCCGGCACCGAGACTCTGAAATCCTCTGTGTGTTTTCCTGTTTCGCTCCCCAAACTGGGACCCAGCACTGCTCTTGCCACCCCCACCCCCCCATGAGAATCCTCGCATCCTGGTCTCTCTGCTCTGGGTCTCAGGGTGTGAGAGGAGGGCCTGGCCAGAGGGCAGAGACTGCCAGGCTGGGGCCCCTGGGGCCGGCAGGGTGTGGACGCTCCCCCGGGAAGCCCCCGGGCCGGGCAGCTGCTCCGAGGCCTGGAGGCTGGGGTTGGGGGGGTCTGGCCCCTCGTCCTGTCCCATCCACTGGGGCCACGGGGGCTGGGAGGGGCAGCTTCCTTTCTGCTCTCAGGTGTGGTCTGGGATAAAGCAGGCCCTGGAGGCACAAGAGGGAGGCTAGCACTGGATTCCTGCAGAGACAGCCCCCCCGGCTGGTGGGCTCTGGGCTGACGAGTGAGGTGGGTTAAGTTGCCCACCTCAGGGAGGTTAAGGGGGGTTCGGACCCAGACGCCTCCAGCACAGCCACCTACTGGCTGCTGGGGCAGCACTCGCTATACAGCTGTGCGCTGCCCCAGGGGCCGTGGCCCTTCCTGGGCCCCGGGGGCAGCTGAGCTGGGAGCAGGTGGGAGGTGGGAGGTCTCCCTGTCTGGGCCCGGCGGCCCCGGCGCTGGGGTCTGAGTGTGCGCGCAGTGCAGAGCAGGGAGCGTGTGGGTGCACCCATGACGGCCACCCCTGTCCTCCAGGGGCGGCCCCTCATCCCCCCGCCGGCCCCTTTCAGCAGATCCGCAGAGTGCTGTACAAACTCTGCCCCGTTAGCCTCCCGCGGTCTCGAGGTAACTGGGTCCACTTTGCAGGAGGGGAAGCCAGGCCACCTCACTGTTCAAGGTTTACAGCTGGGCCACCCATCAAGCCATCCCGTCCCAATGCCCCCTGGGATCCCAGACGCAGGACATGCTCACAGGAGCAGAACCCCCCCCCGGTAGGGGGCGAGAAGCGAGGGGCTGGTCTAGGGCAGTGAGCGCCTCTGAGTAGCTGCCTCTGAGCCCGGTGCAGGGCGTGCTGCTCCTCCAAGCGCCATCTGTAGCCACGCTCGCTGAATTCTCTCGGGGAGTCACACAGGTCCTGAACGGAGGTTCAATCCCCCTTTCACAGGTGAGAAAGCAGAGCTTCGGAGAAGTTCAGCTCTCCGTGTAAAGGCAGCACAGCTGCAAAGCGCAGAGCTGCCAGGATGGAGCCCGTCCGACCCCGAGGCCATGCCTTCCTTCCGTTCGTGCACGCCGAGGCCATGCCTTCCTTCCGTTCGCGCACGCCGTCACCCTGAAGGCGCGTCCCACTCAGGAACAGCCACGTGAAGTTTGGGTGCATAGCTGGGACCCCCGGGAAGGGGCCTAAGCAACGGAGCAAAAGCCACGTGCAGGGAGGGGGTGAGCCTCGCGGCCGTGCTCCATCTGGAAGCCAACGCCAGCTGGGCCTTGGGGAGAGTCTGCAGAGGCCGGCGGCGAGCGCTGTGCCTTGGACCCAGGAGATCAGGGAGGAGCGAGCGGGCGTCCTGGGACGAGCCCGCGCGTGCCTGCCCGCCTGCGTCTCCGAGAACCCGGGCAGCCTCCTTGTTCACTGTCCCCACACGTCTGTCCGTCCAGCCTCTTTGTGAATCACTTTCATTAACGCAGCCTCTCCTTCGATCTCAGTGGCTCATCAGCTGCCACTTAAGGTGAAAACCTGTCTTCTGTTTGACAGGGAGGGAGGTGAAAATGACTATGTGAACAGAAAAGTGCAGGTTACACAATCACGTGTCACAGGAGATCAGGAGCTGAGCCTCTTATCAGCTCCCCAGGCAGCAGGGCCTCTGTGAGCCTCCCGGCCCTGCAGCTGCCGCACCGGGGTCCCCCCTCCCCGCTTCCCGCTTTGGGGCGGCCCAGCCGGGCCTCTGTCTGGAGCTTGTTTTCCTGACTCGGCTGGTGACATGCTCCCCCCTCCCCTGAGCACGTCTCGGCCCCGGGCTTTCTTCCGGAAGGTGCATCCAGGCCCCAGTCCTGGCCGTGGAGACCCAGGACCTACCGCGTGGCCCGAGGCTGCCCCCTCTCTCTCCAGGGGCAGCAGGGGGTGTCCGGCCCAGGCACGGGTCGGATGATAATCACAGCCCAGCAGTGACAGGTGACTTTTATCGAGTCAGACCCCTGGCCCAACGGGACTCACTGCTTTGAATTCTCACAGTCTCCACAGGAGAGCAGCTGACCCGGTGGCATCTCTGGCCAGTGGCAGGGGAGGCCTGACAGTTTTCTTGGGTCCCAAAGCTGGGCCCGTTCACCTCTCCACCAGGTGCCTCCCAGCAAAACCTGACATCCGATTTTCCATTCAGAAAGCTGACCTCTCATCCACAGAATGAGAGAGTGTGTTTGGGAGAAGAGGGGGTCGGGGCAGAGATCCACTTAAATGAAGAGACAGTGGGAACTGGGGCTTCTGGGGTGTGGGGCCCTCCCGCACCAGCAACAGGACCCTGGGCGGGGGCTCCCTGAGGGACTCGGGTTCCTGCACCGGGGAGGGCCCCGGCTGCCAAGGTGCAGCCATGTGCCCGGGGCTGAGCTGTGGGGTCACGGAGGTGCTAAGTGCAGGCGGGACGGCTGTCCCGTTCTATAGTTGGAGTGGACAGAGCCTGTCTGCATGACTCCATCCATCTGTCCGTCCGTCCATCCGTCCAGCTGTCGGTTGTCCCTCTCCTTCGCCACACTCCTGGCCTGGTGCAGAGGCTCCGGGAAGATCTGCGGGGTGAACATGCTGCACCTCTGTCCCCTTCCCCTGGGTGGGGAGAGGGCAGGCCTGGGTGGTCCCAGCGT
Organism: Globicephala melas; assembly: GCF_963455315.2. Taxonomy (NCBI): domain Eukaryota; kingdom Metazoa; phylum Chordata; class Mammalia; order Artiodactyla; family Delphinidae; genus Globicephala; species Globicephala melas. The sequence continues at coordinate 167,525 of NC_083328.1, read as the reverse complement.
CTGGGGGCCTCCGCAGGCCCCGCCGTGCAGAGCCCGGCTGCCCGCCCTGTCTGGCCTGTGCTGGCCTGTGCTGCCCGCAGCGGCTATTGTTGGGAAAGTATGTGGCCCGACAACCTGAGCCCTGTGGGAGTGCCCCCCTCCCCCGCCCCCGCGCGGTCATCCGCCGGGCAACTCCCAGGAAGGGGGCTGCTGCCTCTGGCCTGGTGAGGGGCTGGTTCTGCGAGCCAGGCCACGCCTGCGCCTTGGCCGCGGGCAAGCTCTGTCCCTGGCAGGTGCCGCTCACCCCCACGGAGGCCGCCAAGCCATCCCTGGGATGTGTCCCAGGCCCCTCCCACAGCCAGCCTTCCCCCACCCCGGGGCCAAGCAGTCAGGGAGGGCTGTGGGGGTCAGGCGGCGCCGTCCTGACTTTTCTTAGCGGGTTTTATGCAGTCATCTAGAATGACAGGGGCTGCCGGGTGTTTGCTCCCACGACCATGAGAACTCCAGGCTGCATCTCGGGACAGGCCAACCTGACCCACCGCCCTCCGAGCCCGGGCCCTGCAGAGAGTGGGCAAGGAAGGGGCCCTGCTGGGCTGGCCTGGGCGAGGCGGATACACACTTTCCCACACACCCTCCACTTCCTTATGAGGCTCAGAGAGGTGAAATGACTTGCCTGAGGTCACACAGCAGCGTGGGGGTTGGAGCTCAGGTCCGCTCAGCCAGAGGCGGCTCGTCTGACTTTGCAGCCTCGATGGCCTAAGCTGACACCCACCCCGCACACACTGCCTGACAAGGACCATGCTGTCCGGCGCCGGCCCCGCTGCCCCCCAGGCCCTTGGACTGCGACTCTCCAGGCCTTGTGGCCCTAGCCCCTGGCTTCCTGGCCACCAGCAGCCCGCTTGCCGTGCCCGCTGGCCCTTGGTTCTAAAGTGGGCGCTCCCCCAGCTCCCCAGTGTGTGCTCCCCCGGCTGCCCCGTCCTCAGTCCCCTCCCTGGCTCTCGAGCCCACTGACTGCTGGCCGCCAGCCCCGAGGTCCCCGGGTCCCAGGCCCCCACCGCCACGGCTGGCTCCAGCTGCCCTTCCCTGTCTCCACCCACAGCGGCTCAGGGAGCCTGTGTCCCTGTCCAATTCTGCAGCTCTCTGCCGTCTCCGGCCCAAGCCTTTCTTCCCGAGGACCACGGGACTGGGCCAGGCTGCCCAGTCTGAGGGTGCGGGCGCCAGCCTCCCTCGGAGGCCACAAGGTACTCAGACGTGGGGCCAGAGACGTGTGTGGGAGCCGTCGGGAGAGGGCCAGTGCTGTCCAGCCCGCTGGTCCCTTTGTTTGAGACCTCCCCACCCCCCGACTCTGTGGCTCTCTCAGCTCACCCGTCGGAGGCAAGAAGCTTCCATGTGGCCACACGGCCTCTCCCACCCGAGGCCCTGGCCAGCCCAGCACCCTCCCTCTGGCCAGGAGTCTGCTGACCTCTTTGTCAGAGGTGAGGGGACTCAGGAAGCAGAGGATGGGGCACCCGGAGGGCCAGAGCGTGAGGATGAGCCCAGCCCTTTCCTAGATGTCGAGATGTTGGCGGTTTCTACAAAGCTCTCCCCACCTGACTCCCCATGAGTGCAGCCAGCCTGGAGAGGCTGTTCCTGTGTCGGGGCAGCCAGACCCAGTGGTCATGGGAATGGTCCGAGTCCAGTGCCCGGGCCAAGTCACGGAGCCCAGCTCTTCCCTCAGGCCTCAGGGACATGCCTGACACCCATGTCTGACACCCATGGGCTGCTCTGGCCCATGTCCTGGGTCCAAGACCCTGGCATTCCCTGCCCAAATGGCCGAGTGACTTTCCTCCTCGCCGGTCCCCTCCTGAGCGGCCAGGCTGCTGGGACTAAGGGGTGGCCAAGTGTGGCTCTTTGTCGGGGCGCAGCTGGGTGTGGTCACTGGGAGTGTGGTGTCCAGCCCGGGTTCACACGTCCACACATGATGAGGGACCAAGCAGGAGGGGGTGTCTTGGGAAGGGAAAGCTTTAGGCCACGTTGCGTCAGGGACTCCAGAACTGGAATATGACATCCAGGCCACGTAGGGATTTGTCCGGTGGGAGGATGGACCAGTGTTATTTACTGCGCAGTCGTTCATCCTGGTGTGTAACTTCCAGTGTTTGGACGTAGAGCATGGGGGCGTCTCGGCATTCTTTGTCCAAAGGGGTTCCAGTGGAAGTCACACCTGCGTCACCCCCCAGGAGCCCCAGCCTGGGGGTCTGCCTGGAGTCCAGGCTGGGGAAGTGGCGCACGGGGGGCAACGTTGAGGGTTTAGACTTCACCCCCAAGGGCCATGGGAGCCTCTCCCCGATCCGGAAGGACACCGAGACTCAGAGAATTCAGGCACCTCGGCAGAGGCCACACAGCACATCTGCACGGAAGGGAGTGGAGGGCAGGGTCCCTCCTCTCCTTCCCGGCACAGCCTCACTTCTGCGCGAGGGCAGCTCTGGAGCCCAGTCTTCTGACCGTTAGTGGTGTCCTCGAAGTGCGCCCTATGATTTATTAATACTGGGCTGGAATACTTCAAAGTCCCGTGGCTGCTGTGTCAGGATCGGGCCCTGATGGAAGACTGATGCTCAGAGAACAATTTGCCTCCCATCAAAAATGCATAACGGTGCTGGGAATGGCCGCGAGACCTGCATCACGTCCAACACGCGCCCCCGCCACCGTCAGGGATGAGCGCGCAGCCTGGCGCCCACGTGGCCCGCGGAGACGCAGGCCCTGGCTGGCTTGTAGTGTCTGGGAGGGTGCAGCCTCCGAGCCCCTGGTCAGGGCAGGACACTGGGCTCCAGTCCTGCTCTGGCCCCACAGAGGCAGGAGGGCAGCTGGCACAGTGCTCAGGGCTCCCCACTGGGAGCCTTTAAAAAGGCTTTAGGCAAAATGGATGAAGGGATTTTCTAGGGCAAGGGTGTGCTATCCACTGAGGCAGCCACTGGCCGCATCTGAGCTCTTGGAATGTGGTCAGTGCGACTGACTTTTAAACTTAATTTAATTTAATTAAAAAAAGGTTTTTTGGCTGCTTTGGGTCTTCGTTGCTGTGTGCAGGCTTTCTTTAGTTGCGGCGAGCTGGGGCTACTCTTAATTGCGGTGTGCGGTCTTCTCATCGCAGTGGCGTCTCTTGTTGCGGAGCATGGGCTCTAGGTGCGTGGGCTTCAGTAGTTGTGATGCACGGGCTCAGTAGTCGTGGCGCATGGGCTTCGTTGCTCTGCGGCATGTGGGATCTTCCCCGACGAGGGCTCGAACCTGTGTCCCCTGCATTGGCAAGCGGATTCTTAACCACTGTGCCACCAGGGCAGCCCCTCATTTAATTTTAAGTAACTTAAAATTTAAACATTGACAGTGCAAGTCCAGGGTGAGGACAAAGTTCCTGGTGGGGTCTGGACTACACAGGTGTGGGCATTTGTCAGAACTTACGTACTGGTACCTGTAGGACTTGTGAATTCCACTGTGAGTAAATTTGACCTAAAACAGATGGATCTGGAACTCTAGTTGGAGATGTGTATGTGGCAGTGTTTGGATTGAAGTCTAATAATATCTGCAACCTAAACGCGTCCAGGAAAAAATGATGGACCAATGGACAGGTAGCAGGTAGATAGGTGGACAGGTTTGTGGTGAGAAAAATGCAGCCTGTGTTAACTGAAATCTGGACAGTGAATAAAGGGCTTCACAAGAAAATGCTGAAAAGCCCCGAGTGTGATCGAGGTCCAGGGTCTCCTGTGACTCCTGCGATACCGGCCCAGCACAGAGTAAGTGTCCAGCCTGTGCACGTGAGCTTGATGTGGGACAGGACAGTCTGGGCAGGATGTGCTTCGGTCGGGGTGGGTGGGATCAGGCCACTGGGCACCAGGGGAGCCGTTGGAGGTTCTGGCATTACCTGGGGGGTGGGGCACATTCCAGACACTTTGTCATTTCCAGGCCCAGAAAGGGGCGGCCTTCCTCTTCCTGTGGCCTCTGCCCCCTGTGGAAGGCTGCACTCCTGGGTCTGTGATGCTTGTAAGTCCGGTCAGTTGAGGCATGGCCGCTGAAGGTCCAGTCACTCACCAAAGGGCTCAGGGGTGTCTGAGTGGCCTTGGCTCTGCTGTCGCTCGCCCTGCTTTGCAGCAAATGCCATTTGCAAGGCAGGTCGCCGCCCTCTACAGTTTGTCTCCTCCTTAGCAGACCCAGCGAGGACCTTTCCTCGGCAACCCAGGTGTGGAGGAAGGTGGCCAAACTCCAGACTGTTAGAAGCCGGCTGCAACTGGTGGGACCATCCAGTTTCTTCCTGTGTTTTCCAGGGCCAAGGGGGCAGGATGACCCTGCCTTCAGGGGCCACCCTCCAGCCAGTCCGCTCCCCCGAGCATGTAGGACAAACCCCAGACAGGAACCGGCCCCCTGGGATCAAGTTCCCCGAGAGTCCTTGGAGGGCGTGTCCAGTCCAGTCCTGACTGCCAGACTCCCTTGAGCCTCCTGGGGCCTCCTGTCTCCACTGCCGCCCGCGTCCGGGGGCTGCAGCACAGGGGGCCCCCTCAGGTGCCGTCCTCGTCCCACCTGGCAGGCGGGTGGCTGCGGGGATGGGACCCCCTCTCCTCTGCCCATTCTCTGCTGGCAGGTGGGAACATAGGCAGGTGGACACTGAGACTTGGAGCCTCGAGACTCCCGCAGGCTGCTCTGCTCACCCCCGGGAGACAGCCAACCCACCCCTTGCGCAGCCAGGGCCACAGTGCTGGGTTCGGGAGGCCTGTCCGTCCCGCAGGCCTGTGCACTTGCCTGGAAGCCCCGCTGGCCCTCAGGGGAGAAAGCTCGGCCCGGGGGTGCAGGTGTCCGGGACACATGTCCCTCAGGCGTCCCCCCACCAGAGCTCAGGCCCACAGCCAGCCTGGTCTGACATCACCGCACCCCTCTTTGACTGTCCCCGGGTGGCTGCAGGCGCCGCCCCACCTGAACCTGGAAGAGGCACGAGGGCCACGGGGGACCCAGAAGCCCTGTGCCTGTTTGGGGAGGCCACAGACACCCGCTTCTAAGTCCAGGGACCCCACGGGAGCTACACGAGGAGCTGGGTTTTCGACAAAGCTGGGCCAGTGAGCTCCCCACCCAACCCCGTCCCACCCACCCGGCCCTGCTGCTGACCAGCGGACACTTGCTCTGGTGTCCCTGTGGCACCCGAGCTTATCCCTGGGGGTGCTCCCTGGGGAGGGGTGCTCCTGGGGGAGGGGTGCTCCCTGGGGGAGGAGGTGATCCCTGGGGAGGGGTGCTCCCCGGGGAGGGGTGCTTCCTGGGGGAAGGGTGCTCCCTGGGGGAGGGGTGCTCCCCGGGGAGGGGTGCTTCCTGGGGGAAGGGTGCTCCCTGGGGGAGGGGTGCTCCTGGGGGAAGGGTGCTCTCCGGGGAGGGGTGCTCCCTGGGGGAGGAGGTGTTCCCTGGGGGAAGGGTGCTCCCTGGGGAGGGGTGCTCCACGGGGAGTGCCTCTCTGGGCTGTTGCTGAAGGATGGTTCCTGTCCTCCCCTCACCTGACTGACCAGAAGGCAATGCTGGGGCCTCTTCCCCAGCTCCCACGTTGACCCCAGGCTGGGACCCTGTCTTTCTGAAAGGGCGGCCTGCTGCCTGGTGACCTGCCCTGAGACCTGTGCACAGTGCTTGCGGTGTGTGCAGGACGGGCTGGGGAGCAGCTGGCCCTGCCCCGTGTGGACAGCAGCTTGGCCGGGGCTGGGAACATCTGGACATGAAGGCTAGTGGCCCAGCCGCCTAGGCTGGACCCCATGGCCCCATGCCCTGGACCAGGACCCCACCCGCCAGTCCCTGGTGGTGAGGACCAAGCAAGGGAGCGCTGCAGCTCCCAGTTCACAAATGAGGAAACTGAGGCCCACAGGGCACTGGCACCGCGCTCTGCCAACAGCTCTGCAGCCAGGCCTCCGACCACACGCCCCGCGGGGCTTCCCCTGGAGACGGTCGGGAAGCCCATCCACGAGAAAGCCCAGGGACTCAGAAGGGCATGAAGTTCAGCCCCTCCGGCCACTTTCCAGGGGCCCACCTGGGTCTGTGGTGGGGTCGGAGCCCAGGGAAGTAAGTGTGTGCACACGCTCACCCGCGCTCACACACACACTTTTTTCCATAAACTGGTGTGTGGTGTCGTGTATGTCTGCAACCTGCTCACTCCCCTGCCCTCTGCCCGTGTTCTGCTGTCCACACTGCGCCCCCGCCAGCCCTCTGCCCACCAGCGCCTGGGCCGCCACCCGAGGGGCTGCACGAGCTCCCACTCCACAGGAACCGAGGCCGGGGCGTTCAGGGAGCCCTCAGCGCTCGGCCCGTCCGCAGGTTGGATTTGAACATCCGGGTGGAGAGTGAGGTTGGCCATCTCTTCACATGCGCTGTGCCCGTTTCCTTTCTGGGCTCGGCCTCTTCTTGCCCTTCGAGGGAAGCATGACTTACGCCGTAGACAAAATGTTCTCCTGGGCCCCGCCCCTCACCTGCCCTCCCAGTGCAGGGACACTGGTGGGGCTGGGCGGTGCTGAATGAGCCCTCGTTGCCCAAGAGCTGGGCACATGTTGAAAGGGGTCTGTGGACTGAGCCAGGCCTGGAAGAAAGCAGGCGACCGCCTCCCCAGGGAGGGTCGAGCCAGGGGACGCTGAGTCATGGGCAGCGGAGCGAGGGGGCAGGGGTCGGCTGCTGCCCCAGAGTCCAGCTCTCCCGGCAGCCCCCCGGGGCGGGTAGCTGCTCAACGTGGCCTCAGTTTCTCCATCCTCTGGGCAGATTCCCATCCACCGCACGGGGGTCCAGGCAGGCTCACGTGTGCACCTGCGGGACTTTATGGCCTCCGTGAGGTTCTCAGGACCTGTCCTCACCAGAGCTCTCCTGACACCCGGGCAGCCTCCCCTGGGGACATTTCTGGGCTCCCATCTGGGTGCCTGCCGTGGAGGGGTGCGAGCTCTCCCCACCCGCAGTCGGGTCCCTGGCTGGAGGGGCTGCTCTCCACCTGCCCCCTTCCCTCTTCTGGACGCTGCCCGCTCTCAGTCTCCTGCCAGGGTGGACGGGCTCTGCGGACCGAGTGCTGAGCGCTCAGAGCAGAACTGCATTCTGTTGAATGTGCTGACAAGGCTCTCAGGTTCCCCGGTGCTGTGTCAGGTGCCCGAGGGAGGGGCAGCTCTGGCCGTCCTCACCAACCCTCCGTCTCCTCCTAGCCCAGCCAAGAGCCCACCGGGAGCAGAGAGGAGGCCATGTGGGCCTCTGTGTCTCCCCCATGTGCCCCTGCCCTGGTGCTCTGCCCGGATGTCTGCTTCCTGTGGCCAGCTGCCCACTGGCCGGGTGCTGAGGGTCCCGCCACTGTCCTGGAGGCGGCCAGGGGCTGAGATCCCCTCAGGCCTGTGCCCCGCGGGCCTCCCTGCGTGGAGCTGAGCACACAGGGCTCCTCGCCCAGGGCCCTGACCCGTCGAGGTGGGGTGGGCTGGAGGATGACCTCAAGGGGGGTTTGCTGAGCAGAGTTTACATCAGGCTTGTTGGCAGTTGGTGCTATACAGGAATAACTGTGAATGTTCCCCTGCCCCCAAGTCCCTCTGTGGTCGTGGACTCTCCGAGCCTCAGTTTCCCCAGGGAGCTTCCCTCGAGCCCATGTGCCTGGGTCCCAGATCTCCGACACCTGCTCCTCCGCAGATGGGCACCTTCGGGGCCCCAGGAGCCATGCTCCAAGGTGGCTGGGGGTGGGGTGTCGCAATCAGAAGGGAGCCGTCCCCTGGGGGTCAGTGTCACGCAGGAGTCCTGGGCCCATAGCCTGAGTCACACCTGCCGGCCTGCCCCTGTGGCAGCTCCCGCAGGCGCGTTCCTGCCCAGCACCTCACCTGCGTGACCTCTCAGACGGGCCACGGCGGCCCTTCCCAGAGTGACAGCCGTGAGCCATAAGTGACTACTCCAACCTGAATCAATTAAATCGAGTGCCGTGAACACTTGGTCCCCAGGGGCACCAGCCATGCTTCCAGGGCTCAGCGGCCGTGCGTGGCTGGCGGCCTGGGGATAGGACCGTGCAGACACAGAACCCGTCCGTCAGCTCTGGGCAGCACTGCCCTCTGGGGAGGCGGCACTGCCCTCTGGGGAGGCGGTGCTGTCTCGCTCTGCGGCTGGGGAGCGGGGCTCAGAGGCTTGCCTGCAGCCTGCCAGCTCTGCTCCTCTGCCCACTGGGCGGCCCTGCCTCCTCTGTGTCCCCAGGGCCCCTTCCTCGGCCGGGACAGGTGCTGTGAGGAGGGGCAGCTCTGGGCTGAGAGGTGGCCCGGGTCCTGCAGGCATCACCGTTAGAAACTCAGCTGTGGGAGCGAAGAGCACCCTGCTCTGCCCAGGAGGGGCTGGAAAGCTGACCCCCCAGGCCCTGCCGACCCCCCCTGGCTCGGAGGGTGGGGCCTCAGGCGGGGCCCCCGTTGTCCCATCAGAACTCAGCCCGAGCACCCCAGGGCCCGGGAGCCAGGGCTCCAGCTCAAAAAGGAGAGCAGGCCAAATGGATTCTCTCTTTCCTTTAGGAATTTGGGAAAGGAAATATGGAAGGAATGTGCCGTCGGCAGAAGGAATGAGAGCAGAACAACTGTGAAATGTGAGGCTCCAGGGAGAGGTTGAGGACAGACAGGGCGAGCGAGGCGGGGCTGAGGCTGGGAGGAGGCCGAGGCACAGTTCTCAAGGTGGGCACCGGGGACCCCGCGGGCGCCCCGGGCTTCTCCTAGGCATCGTGGCGCTGGGACGCTGTCGCCTCCCCTCTCCTGTCCCCTCAGGAGTGTGGGCTCTCCAGGGCCACTTGCCGAGTGATGGCAGGACAGCAGGGTAGGGAGGATGGTGCCGTTTCCCGTCTAGCCAGACGGCAGAGGCCCCCCTCCTAGCTGTGTGTTTTTTCTTTTTGGGGAGATCAGTGCCGGTTCAGAGGTTATGCTACCAGGTAAATGGGCTGATTATTGTTATTTACAAATAAATGAACGTGAAAGCAGTTCTCAATTTAAATTTCCATCGCAGAAAAGAACGAGACAAGAGCTGTCAGGGCTTCTCAAAAGTTTTTAAGAGTTAAAGGGGTTCTGAGGCCACAAAGTTGGAGAACTGTTGGTGAAAAGCAAAGCAAAGACCCACCAGGAGGGAGGGCTGCCCCTCCCCCGGCCACGGTCCCACCAGCCACATGCGTCCTCGTGTGGCTGGAGTTTGTGTCTTTTCCTGTGGACCCCCCCATCGTGCCCCCTCCTTTGCAGGTGGTGCTGGCTGGTCCACGGGGGAAGTAGCAGGTGGACACACCAGGTCCTGGGGAAGGAGTTGGGGAGGGCAGTCCTGCCTGTCGGGCTAGGAGGACATTTCCCAGTTGGAGGGAAAGGATGAGAGAAAGTTCCAGCCAGACAAACTCCAGTGGGCAGCGGAGCTGACTGCAGGCCCAGCTGGCTGACCCAGGGGAAGACAGTGAAACGCGTGTGGCCCTCACCCTACACTACCCCCACCCGACACTTTCCGGGCCACCTGCAAGTTTTGTTTTCAGGGTTTCTCTGTCTTGGGGTTACAGTGATGGCAGGGAGCCCTTTGAGGCAGAGACTTGGGGACAAACACCAGGGAAATGTTAGTTTGTGAGGTGCGGGAGCCCAGCCTGCCCTCAGAAATAGCTGCTGAGATGGTGGTCCCCCACCACTGGCCCCCGGCAGGACACAGACACATCTGCGGCGAGGGATGGACAGTGGCCCCCAGGGCCGGGAGGACATCTCTTTGGGCCCACCAGGCCGGGTCACGGGGCCGGCGGGTACTTGGGCATTTGCCAAGGCTGGTGTTGCCGGACTCATCGAAGAGGACTCCCTGGCCCTCCGGAGGGAGGCTCCTGGGATGCTCTGCGGGCTTGTCCCTCCGGTCTCTGGCCTCTGACGGAGCGGTCAGACGGGAAGGGCCAGGAGCTGCCCTGGATGGCGGGGAGAAAGAGCAGTGGGAGGGCTGTGCCCGCTCTGGCTGGGGACGTGCTTTGGTCGCAGGACCCGGACGCCCAGGCTTGTCAGGGAGCAGCGGTGGCAGGGACTCCCCAGCCACCCGCAGAAAGGAAACGAGCAGCTGGAGGGAGCCCCTGGGCCCCGGGCTGCAGAGCTGCTGCTGTGGAGTTCAGCTTCCTGGCCCCTCCCGGGCCACGTGCCTGGCGGGCAGCCCTACCGCTCATTCTTGGTCTCCCCCCGGGCCTGGATGCTAGCTGCAGAGGGGCAGGGTTCCAGGCGGAAAAGCCAAGGGCTCCCTGGACAAACCAGAGTCGCCCCGGGCCAACTGGGACAGGATTCCAGCAAAACCTCCTGCGTCTCCTGTGTCGCTGCTGCCCACGGCCTCCTGGGCTGGGCTGGGCGGAGGAGCCAGCGAGGACCTCCCCTGCCAAGACAAGAGTGGCCGGGGGCAGAGAGGACGCCAAGGTCACGTGAAGACTGGGGAGGGGGCTGCCTGCTACTTCCTCATCTCTGAGGTCCCCCATCTCCCACGTCAGATAAAACCCAAGTGCCCAACGCGCAGTAAAATAATGATGGACCACAGTAGACCCATTACGTGTTAACATAAACGACATTTTTAAGGAAAAATAGCTATATTCTTAAAAAGAGTCGGGAGATAAATAGCATTATTTTACATTGTTGCAGATCTCCTTAATGTTTGGGCATAAAAGAAAGCTGCTAGTTTCTGCTACCTGCTCTTGTGTTCAATTCTATGCCCCTGTAGCCTCTGGAAAATTGCACTGGGGATTCAGAGCAGAGAGTCCAAACTGAAACAGCGCTCCGTGTCACTCTGTGCGTGGGACACTTTGACCCCACGGACCTGTGAAAGGGTGTCACTTGCTCCTGGGGTCCCCAGTTCTCATCTGGAGAACTGCTGCTCTAAGATATTTAATTTACACAAAAGAAGCAGGAAAGAGGAAGTAAAAACCAGAAGAGCAAAAAAAAACATGAAACAAATAGAAAACAGGCAGAAAAGTGTACACTGGGTCCGACGACGTGGACATTCACCACGACACAAGCAGCTCGAGCTCCCTGCCCCGCCAGCGCCTGGCTGCGTGCCTGCTGGGGCCGCGTCTCCCCAGGGCACTCACCTCCTCTATTCTGTGCCCGTGTGCACGCCCCGTGCCGGCCTCAGGGGCTCTGCTTTTGACAATTTGTCTTCCATGGGCAGTTACGTGCTGGGCTCAGAGGCCCTCTTCCTTCAAGGGCTCATTGGCATTGATTGGCGCCTTCTGCACGCCAGGGTCTGTGCTAGGAGCTCTCAGACTCACCGTGTCCTTTCTTCGTCTCTCCTGCACCTCAGAGTGCACAGGTGTGCCTGTGCTGGGCCCAGCTTGGGCGATTCAACGAGCTTTCGACGAGCCCCTCAGCAGTAGGGGTGGATCACAGGGTCCAGCAGGACAGTCTACAGGCTTGACTTACTGACAGAAGAACTGAGGCCCGGGCGTGGGGGTGAGAAGGCCCCCGAGGGGAAGCTGAACAGGCTCACTGATCCCGGACCTTCACTGGCCATGGATGCACGTGCAAGCCCTTGGGACACTGTTTTCAGAGGTGCCTTGCCAGTCAGAGCCCTGGGATGTAGAAACCATGTCACGGGGTGGGTGTGATTCTCCAGGTGGGGCTCGAAGGCCTGGCTGAGCCCCAGCGTGCCCGCTTCCTGGTCCACGAGCCTGTGTTTCCTGTCCGTACAGGGTTTGTGCCCCCGTCAGATGGCTCTGGGAGGCTCCTGGGGGCAGGAGGGGGCCCAGGGCCTATGGCTGCAGCACCCCAAGCTCCATGCGGTGCTCTCCCTGTGTCTAAATCCCCCCTTTTTATAAGCACTCCAGTCACACTGGATTAGGACCCACCCCAGTGACCCCAGCTTAACCTGATGACCTCTGTAAAGGCCCTGTCTCCAGGCAAGGTCACCTTCTGAGGAACTGGGGGTTAGGACTCCCAAGAGATCTCTTTTGGGGGATACAGTTCACCTCCAGCAGCTGTCTGGTGACCTTATGTGACCCCCAACCACACTTCCTGGGGATCTTTACTCCCCCCTCCAATGGTTCACTGAGTCCCCCTTCCACAGGGCCCACCTCCCTGACTCAGCCCTGACTCAGCCCCGGGGGATACAGCAGGCTGCTGCCACTGCTGTGTGATGGAGGACAAGTGGGGTGACGTCTCTGTGCCTTGGTTTTCTCATCTGTGAAGTGGGGCCAGACCCCACTGAACAGTGCCGGCCAAGCCCCCAGGCAACGTGGGCCCCCGTCAGGAGGAGGAAAGTGCGACATTCCAGAATTCCTGCTAATTCCCCGGCCCTGCCCTGCCGCCTTCTCCGCGGTGCCTGGGTGGTCCCAACTGCACAAGCTGGAGCTTTCGCCCGCATGGTTAAAAGTATTGAAATGGCTCCAGATCACCTTTGTCACAGAAAGTGTTTGATCAGCCATTTTCTCACCAGGGCCATTGAGGGGGGTGGGCGGCGGGCGGGCGGCGGGCAGGAGGCTTGTGTCTCAGCACTTCTGCGGCCAGGTTTCCTGAGTCAACAGAGCCTGGCCACCGAGCATGGCTCGGACCAGGTACCCGCGATTCTGTGGGCATCTGGCAGCTTCCCATCTGGTCCTCGAACTGTAATGCGACCACGACCAGCAGCCCCAGTTCACAGGTGGGGAAGCTGAGGTCCAGAGAGTCTGAGCAACTTGCTCACAGTCACCCCAGACATACTGCCCATCTGACCCCATCCCGACCGTGCCCTGTGCGCTGAGGACCACTGAGACCCTCTGGGCTCCAGTCACACAGAGAATCAGGCCAGGAGCCCCTCCTGATCCCGGGGCTTGGGGGGAGTGACCCTACCCAGGAGGATGAATGTGGCCCCACTCCCCTCAGGCACCCCCCCATCTTTCTAGTTCCCCCCTGCACCTGACCAGCTCACAGTCGGTGCTCAATAATTGCTGGCTGTTGTGAAGCGAAGGGAGCAGAGAGCCTCTGGAGACACGGCTCGCACACCCAGGAGGAGAAGGAGGGGTGCGGCCGGTCAGTCTGGGGCTCGCGGGCAGCCTCTTGGTGGCTGGGTTTGGCTCCAGAACAGCCTCCGCTGAGCCGAGGCTGCAGCCGCCCCTGGGCAGGCGCCCACCCCCATTTGTCGGGAAGGGAGCCTGGCCAGGTGGCTGCGGGGTCCCGGACTCACACCCAGGTTCAGTAGGTCAGGGTGGCTTCCTGAGGGGCTCCGCTGCAGGCAGCCAGTAGGAACCCCTTGAGAACCAGACACAAGGGGGCTGCCTGGTGAGAGCTCAGGACCCGCCCTCCCGCCTTCCCCATCTGCCCCCAGGTCCCGACCAGCATCAGGCTCTGAGCCCCTGGCCCTGCTCCTCCCCGCGACCTTCACTGGCTTCTCCCGAAGACCCCCTACACCCTGATTCCTGCTGCAGCTGCCCCTCAGAGCCCGCCGCCCGCTCTCCCAGGCGACGCCTGTAGTGACGTCTCGGGTGGAAAGTGGTGGGGAAGGGGCCTCGAAGCCTGGGAGCCCCCTGGTGTCTCAGGCCCCGTCTCTCCAGGGCGGCCAGGCTCAGGGGTCCAGGGCACTGGGAAGATGGGATGTCCCCTGGCCCCCCTCTGGGAGCCCCAGTCTGAACGGACAGGTCCAGCAGGCAGCCTGAGGCCTCACCCCCTCCCCGGCCTGTGCTCCCCAAGTCTGGGCCTCTACCAGTTCCCGGGCACTGAGGAGGGCTGGGGGCTTGGGCAGGGGCCTGTCAGGAGCTGGACAACATGTGCCTGTGGCCCCTTCCCCCCTGGGATGAGCCTGGGCTGGGGGGGCTCCCACAGTGGGGGGCACTCCGGTCACTCACTGTCCCCTGGGGCCCGGCTCTTCCTGCCCTGTGGGATTTGGACAGAGCCCAGAGCCCATCAAAGAGGCCGTTCCTTAGCCCAGTGGGCAGGTACGGGTGGCACCAGGCACTCAGCCATTTGTCCTGAAAACAGGCCCCAGGTGTTCCCGAGATCCTGCGGCTACGAGCAGAGCCTCTGCTCCTTCCCACCGGGATTTCACTCGTGTGTGCGTGTGTGTGTGCGTGCACGCGTGTGTGTGTGTGTGTGTGTGCGCGGAGCAGAGCCTCTGCTCCTTCCCACCGGGATTTCACTCGTGTGTGCGTGTGTGTGTGCGTGCACGCGTGTGTGTGTGTGTGTGCGGAGCAGAGCCTCTGTTCCTTCCCACCGGGATTTCACTCGTGTGTGTGTGCGTGTGTGTGTGGCCACTGGGGTGAGGGGAGGGACCTGGGGGTGGGCACATGGGGACCCGGGAGGTGGGCAGGACAAAGGAGGCACCCTCAGTGGTTTCTGTCTGTCTGCTCGGGGCTGTAACAGCACATCAGAGGGGGCAGCTTAAACCACAGACATTTGTGTCTCGCTCTGGAGACGGGTCGTCCAGACCAAGGCGCCGGCAGTGTCTGGTGAGGACCCGCTGGTCTCTGCACACCTTCAACAGCCCTACGAGGTCCACCCTGTGGGCTCTGTTTCACAAGTGAGGAAACAAACGGAGGCCCTGAGAAGTAGGTCACATGCCGGTGTGTATTAAGTTAGAAGCGGTCGGAGCAGGGACGCTGGCCCAGGCTGGCGACTGCTGGGCAAACGGATGGCACAGCAGCCATCTGGCGCCCATGCTCTCCTGAGCTGCAGGTCTTTGGAACCTAGAGCGTCTTTCAGACACAACCCCGCCCAACCACAAGGCCTGGGGTCTCCGCTGTGGGCGTGGCCTCCCTGTGAGTAGCAGCCGCAGCTCTGTTGTTGTTCAGTCACAGAAACCGGCATGTAAGGAAACCGTTGTGGAATTAGTTCCATATTCTCTGTAGACGAGATCTTTCAAAACAAGAACTCTGGGCGGCTGCAGCCTGGCGAGGGTCTGGATAATGTTTAAGTGCTTCCCTGCGATGCTTCGTGGACCCAGGAAAGGCCGGGTCAGTGACTGATCACTGCCCGAGAGGGTGGGGAGGACAGAGGACGGCAGGAAAAGTACCTTAAAAAACCCTGGGTCGGACTTCCCTGGTGGCGCAGTGGTTGGGAGTCCGCCTGCCGATGCAGGGGACGCGGGCTCGTGCCCCGGTCCGGGAAGATCCCACATGCCGCAGAGTGGCTGGGCCCGTGAGCCACGGCCGCTGAGCCTGCGTGTCCGGAGCCTGTGCTCCGCAACGGGAGAGGCCACAACAGTGAGAGGCCCGCATACAGCAAAACAAACAAAACCAAACCTGGGTCTTCTCAGTATTTCCCCAAATCCCAGCTAAATTCTGGGGAGTGGCGAGAGCTGTCTGTAGCACTCAGAGCCGTCAAGGGGCATTTGTGTGAAGTTCTAGGCCGTGACCAGCTGGTGTCTTCTTACTGAGCTCCGTTAGGTGGTGGTGCGGGAGCCTTCAGAAAACCTACATGGCCCCGCGGCCAGGCCTATCTACAGAGCCGTGTCCCGGCGTGGCATGGTGTGCTGTGGCGTGGCGTGGCGAACGTGCAGAGCCTGCCGGACACGCGCTGAGCCTGCCACGGGCAGCAGGGCACAGGCTGTCCTGGCTGAGCCACCACCTCGCTGAGCTCCGTTTTGTCCAGACCTCTGAGGGGCTCTCTGCACCCACTTCACAGCAGGATCTGACCGTTTTAACTGACCGCCCCCCCCAGGGACCCCCTCCTCCAGGAAGGGGAGACGTGGTCTTCAAGCCCCGTGTAGTGCTGCTGTCTGGGGCTCACGATCTCGGAGATGCAGCCCCAGGGGCCGGCAACAGGGATGCCACGGACCTGCGCGTGGCCCACGGCCTTGGGAAAGCTGGTGGGGACCAGGCGCAAGGACACTGACGGCTGCCTGGAAACAGTCCCGTGGTGTGTGGCCAGTGAGGGGAGTCGGCCCAGGCACAAGGCTGGGTCCCAGCAGCCCCTCAGCACGCAGACACCCCTGGTGCTGGGCTTTGTTCTGGGGACTGCTTGAGCCGTCGTCACCACTGTCAGCCCTAGAAGGCTCCCCAACCCTGGCCCTGTGCCAACGCTCAGCCAGCAGGGCCCCCGGCAGGGCCACAGCCCAGCCTGTGTGCTGGGTCTGCTCAGGCTGCTGGTTCAGCTTCACCGGGGGACCGCGGCCTACAACCTGGGCGGGGCCTTGGCCAGGAGGACACACAGTTAACCGAGTATCTGCAGTCCCCACCCCCACGTGGTGGAGGTTCTGGGAAGGGAGGCTGAGGCTGCCCTGGGCCGGGTGGCCGCCTTTCCCGCGGGCAGAGGCAGGGCAAAGTCCACTCCCGTAGTCAGCTCAGATGGCCTTCTGCTGCCCAGGCTGCGTGGGCAAGCACAGGTGCCCCTGCTGGTCTCACACACACACACACACACACACACACACACACACACACGGGGCATGCGGACACACACATACAGGACACATAGACACATACACACATGGGCACACACACACCCAGCTCAGCGTTATAACATGACCTGTCCCACCCGGCTGGTCTGGGCTTCTGTAAGCTGGGCACCGGGCTGTGGGTGTCCATCCTGACCTGCCAACCTCCTGGGGGCCGTCACGATGAATTCTGGGTGCGCACCAATCATCACGGCTGGAAATTCTGAATCTGGAAGAGAAGAGCAAGCTCCAGGAGGCGCTGGTGGGGGCGGGTGCGGAGCTGGGCATCCACCCTTGGTCTCCCTTTCAGCCCCTACCCCCCGGGACGCCACCTCTCACCCTCCAGACAAGTACCTTGAAAATCCCAAACCAGAGTCACTCAAGTATTAAACCAGGCCCTCGAGATGAGAAAGAGGGGGCCCCTCCTGTTTTATCTGATGCCAAAGAGGAGACCCCGACAGCGTGTGGGTTACACGCCAGCTCCAGGGAAGGAACAGGCTCCTTGCGCTGGGCCGGGGAGGTGGGAGGGGTCCAGGGACACCGTCCCCAGCCGGAGGGCCCAGCAGGCCCCTCCCTGCACCCGCTGCCCCATGAGGTGGGCAGGGCAGTGTCAGGGCAGCAGGAGGGGCCGGGGGGGCGCTGCTCGGCTGCTGGATGGGGCTAATCCCAGATAATTGCCATGGGGCGGGGGGCGGGGGGGCTCTTGGGGACGGAGCCGTTTCCTTTTCTTTGCACTTAGCTCTGTCGGATGACCCTGAAAGCACCTTGGTGAGGTCTTCAAAGGTCCCGAGAGAGCATTCGGACCCTGGGAAAGCTGGGCCTGAGCGGTCAGGAAACCCGATCAGGCCCCTAATTGCCTGGTGGGGATTAGCGGGGCCCCGGCAGCCCCTCCTCCAGGTGAGCACTCCTACCACCCTGCCAGGACCACCCTCCCAAGAGCGGGGTCTCCTTTGAGCCTGGATTAGTCCAGACAAACAGATTAGTCTCTGGGGGCCTTGAGAGGCCTGAGGCCCCCCCACAACCCAGGGCCCGGGTGGACAGATTGCAGGCGGGGCAAGGAGGGAGCTGCATGTCGTTTAGATGGGGGGCGGCTGCCCACCCTCAGCCCCACGTGGGCCCTGAACAGAGCCTGAGGGCTTCCTCTGGTCCTGGCTCACCTGCGGATCGCCCCCCAGCCCCACCAGGCGCAGCTGATCAGCTCAGCCTGGCCCTCATCCAGCCCCTCCTCCTGGCTTCCCTCTCACCCCCTCCTTCCTGCTTCTCTGACTGGGGCGATAGCTTCCCAGCTTGAAGCCTCCCCTCAACCCCCCATGACCACTGACCTTCCACCCTCACCCTGTTCTGCTTTCCAAAGACGAAAGGCCTCCATCTCCTGCGATGTTAATGGCCTGTTTGTTAATGTTTGTGCTACAAAGCACCTCCGTCTCTCAGCTGTGTATCTGTTCTATCTATCAGCTGTCTATCATCTATTTATCTATCTAACTATCATCTGTCTATCTATATCTATCTTCTAGCCTTATTTTGTGACAGCTGGGGCCCTTTGCAGGGGATTCAGTTTTCAGGATGTGGGAGAAAGAGAAACTCTCTCTTTTAAAAAAAAATTTTAATTGTGGTTACAAAACACAATTAAAATTTACCACCTTAACCATTTTTAAGTGTACAGTTCAAGGGCATTAAGTACATTCACATTGTTGTGCAACCATCACCACCGCCTTTCTCCAGAACTTTCCACCTTCCCAAACTGACACTCTGTCCCCATTCAACATTGACCCCCGCTTCCCCTCCCCCAGCCCCGGGCCCCCACCCTCTACTTTCTGTCTCTGTGACCCTGACTCCCCCAGGGTCCTCAGAGAAGTGGGATCACACAGCGTCTGTCCTTCTGCGTCTGGCTTATTTCACTGAACGTCATGTCCTCAAGGTTCACCCGTGGCGTAGCAGGCGTCAGAATTTGCTTTCTAAGGCTGAGCGATATTCCATTGTGTGGATGGAGCACACTGTGTTCACCCATCGTCCACTGGTGGACACCTGCGTGGCTTCTAACTTTCGCTCATTGTCAATAATGCTGCTGTGAACATGGGTGTGCAAATATCACTTTGAGATCCTGTTTCCAGTTCTCTTGGATACACACCCAGTTGTGCGATTACTGGATCATGGGGTGATTCTATTTTTAATTTTTGAGGAAACTTATACCATTTTCCAAAGCAGCTGCACTATTTTACATCCCCACCCACAGTGCACAAGGGCTCCAATTTCTCCACATTCTTGCCAACACTGGTTATTTTCCTTTTTTTTCATCATAGCCATCCTAATCTCATTGTTTTCATCTGAATTTCTGTAATGATTAGTGATGTTGACCATCTTTTCACATACTCATTGGCCATTTGTATATCATCTCTTTGCAGAAATGTCTATTCAAATCCTTTGCCTATTTTTTTTATCAAGTTGTTTGATTTTTGCTGTTGTTGAGTTGTAGGTTTTCTCTATATATTCTGGTTGTCACCCCCTTATCAGATATGTGACTGCAAATGTTTTCTCCCATTCCGTGCAGTTCTCACCATGTTGATAGTTTCCTTTGCTGTGCAGAAAAGTTTGATGTAGTCCTATCGGTTGACTTTTGTTTTTCTCACCTGTGCTTTTTGGTGTGAGAAACCCTCTGTGTCTGACTTCTGCGGAGCGTGGCTCAGGATCCTGGCTGGTCTCCCCCTTCCGCCATGAGGGAGCTTGTTAGTACCCAGACGCTTAATTAGCTGGCACATTAGATGTTTCCAAAATACCATTCCTTCTTGTTTATTTTTTTTCCTTTTCTGATCTCTGGAATACCTTGATACTCAGAGCAGGCCTTTGCTGCCTGCTCTCTCTGAAGACCCTCTGGGGAGAACATTTTGGCCCTACCAGGGGGCTTTGGGTGCCAGCTCTTCCTGGGGGAGAGGGGTCAGGCCCAGGGCCAGCCATATGAAAGCCCAGCTGTTGGGGGCGGGCAGGTTGGGTGAGTACCAGGGTGGTCTGGAGGTGGGAGGGAGAGTGGGGCAGAGCAGCTTGAAGCCCAAGGGGTTTGGGGGGCCTGGCTGTGGGCCCAGCTGCCCCAGCACCCCACCACCCAGGAGCTGCAAGCCTGACTCTTTCAAAATGCCAGCTGGTCATGCAGCCTCATCCCCCCTCCTGCTGGGACCCAGAAACTCAGACAGCTGGCCTTGGCCCCACCTCGGGCCCTGGCACTCCCCAGACCCCAAGCAAGGAGGTGCTGGGACTTCAAAGAGGTCTGGGGACAGGCACAGACAGGGAGACGGATGCTCTGGGTGGGGCAGGCAGAGCCCTAGGGGGTGTGGCCCTCTCTGCGGTGCCTGTGCGTGGTTCAGGCTAAATGCCAAAGGGTGAAAAGCGGAGGGGAGGCGGGAGCCGACTCGGGCATCCCACAGATGCACCTTGTCCCCCTGGCAGCTGGTGCTTACCCCGCACACCACTGGGGGCCCCAGGTCGGTGGCTGGCTGGATCAGAGGCCCTGGGTTGGTGACCACGATAGTGGGGAGGTCATGGACGTAAGTGGTTCCCATCCTCGAGGCGAGACCTGCTTTTTAATTTTCATAAATTCTTTACCAGGTATCATCTGTGCATGAGCAGAAGAGCGTGCACATCCTAAGTGCACGGCTCCATCTTTTTAAACAAAATAAGCTCATCTGAGGAGCCAGCACCAGGTCAGGAAACTTGGCTACAGCACCCAGAAGCCCCTCCTGATGATTTCATTCAGAAACGTGTGCATTCATCTGTAAGACTTCCCACACCACCACACAGGGGGAGAGAACTTGACGAAGCAGAGCAGAAATGTCGGGGAGACCGTGGTGATTAGAGTTCTTGGGACATAGAATTGCATGGAGAGAAAACTCCAGAAGTTTTCAGAGTCCTCCTTGAGTACTCAGGAGATTGGTGCAAGTGAGAAAACTACCCAAGGCAAGGAAAAGAATAACTTGGTCAAGAATGGAGCCTGTTTTTACCAGTCAGGCTGGAACATCTAAGAATTCATAGCACTGGGGAGAGTACTAGAGGTCTAGCCTCAAGAGGGGAAAATATTACCAACAAGGTAAATTTTAAAATGTCTGGCATCCAACAAAAAACTAGCAGTCATGCAAAGAAGAAGGAAAATATGACTCATAATGAGGAGGAAAAAAACCAGTGAATTGAAAGTGACACAGAACTAATATGGGTGTTAGAATTAGCAGACAGACATTAAAATAGTTATTCGCACTTTATTCCATCTGCACAAAAAGTTAATAGAGACATAGAAGATAAAGACCTAAATTGAACTTTTAGTAATGAAAAACTACAATATTTGAGATGAGAAATTATATGGAGAAAGTTTTTAAAAGGCAGATTAGACATCATAGAAGAAAAGATTAGTGCATTTGAAGACACACCAATAGGACCTATCAAAAATTAAATACATAGAGGAAAAAATTTAAATGAACAAAACAACTGGGCTTTGGGGCAACGTACATGTGACCCAACATGTGTGTCACTGGAATCCCTAAAGGAGAGGAGAGAGCAGAAAGAGGACAGAAAAAATATTTGAAGAAATAATGGCTGAAAAATCTCCAAGCTTGATGAAAAATATAAATCCATAGATCTAAGATGCTCAGTGAGTCATAAGCACAAGAAACATGAGGAAAACCACACGAAAGCATGCTACAAATTGCTCAAAACTAACTAGTGCTAAATGGAAAATCTTAAAAGCAGCTAGAGGAAAAAGTTTTATTGCGCACAGAGAAACAAACGTGACAGCAGATTCTCATTTGAACCAGTGAAGCTGGAGGACAGGGGAAGCAGCTTTAAATTATTGATATAAAATACCTGAAGGCCTTGAATTCTATACACAGTGGAAAAAATCTTTTTTTTTTTTCTTTTAAAAGGCAAAATAGGGCTTCCCTCGTGGCACAGTGGTTAAGAATCCACCTGCCAATGCAGGGTACGTGGGTTCAATCCCTGGTCTGGGAAGATCCCACATGTCGCGGAGCAGCTAAGCCCGTGTACCACAACTACTGAGCGTGCACTCTAGAGCCCGTGAGCAACAACTACTGAGCCCACGAGCCACAACAACTGAGCCCACGTGCCTAGAGCCCTTGCTCCGCAACAAGAGGAGCCACTGCAATGAGAAGCCCGCACACCGCAACGAAGAGCAGCCCCTGCTCTCAGCAACTAGAGAAAGCCCGCACGCAGCAACAAAGACCCAACACAGCAAAAAAAAAAAAAAAAAAAAAAGCCAAAATAAAGACGATTCAGACATACAAAAGCTGAAAGAATTGATCTCAGTAGACTTGTACTTTAAGAAATGCAGACTTTCAGGCAGAAGGAAACTGGCATCAGATATAAACATGGATCTACACAAAAGAAAAGGGTCAGAAATGGTAAACAGGGGTAAATCTATAAGATTGACTGTTATTCAAATCTCCTTAAAAGTGACTGAGTTTGGGGTGGGGCAGTGTGAAGAGCTCAGCAAAACCTTTTTCCCAGACAAACATTATTAAACTGGTCGAGATTAGCAAAGACAATCATTCAAAGTTTCTGGAGATGGACCAAAGGGCCGACAGACAATTGGGAGACGTTTACTCAGGAAAATCTACAGAACTTGGCAAGGAGAGTGCGGCTGTGAGAGCTGAGCTGTGGGGCGGCCGGCCTTGTGCTGCAGGAGGGCTACGCCAGGGGCCTGGCAGCTAACTGGGAGCACAGGCCTCTAGCTCTGCGAGACGGAGGGGTCACTCTGTGTGGGCTCAGCAGATCCCACCCCCAGCAAGGTCCACAGAAGAGCCCTACCAAGCAGGTGGTGGCGCCTGGCCTCCCACTCCAGCTGTTGCTCTGCAGGGAAGATCCAGGCAGAGAGGCCGGTGGAGAGCGCAGTACTTTCCCTCCCATGAACTCTGTTCCGCAGGAGGACTGTCCCGCTTGGTTCAGCTGTCGAGTGTCAGCTCCCAGCGTTCTGGTGTGGAAGGATTGTTCTGGGTGCATTGAGGCACCGGTGAGCACTGGCACCTCCCATCCTGCTGGGCTCTGAGTGGCCAACGATCTGGGCTGGGTGCTGGAGGCACCTGTCACTACCCCTGCCCTCCCCGTAGCTCCGATTCCGTGGTGAGGGTCTGGGTGGGGCAGCTGGTGAAGAGCGAGTTCCTCCACCCCCACCTCCTGCTCCGAAGCACAGAACTTCTGCCCAGGGGAGGGTCAGAGCGAGGCTCAGAGACTGCCAACAACTTTCCCTTGCCAAAGGGCCTGACCTTATTTGGATTGGGCTACAGAGCAATTTGGGCTCCAGGGCATCACGAAAACAATAGAGCAATCAGCTAGCCACAGATTGGTGTGATACTAACAGAGGCAGGCAAGCCAGAAATTTAATGGGGAGATTATGGAAAAATACAGTCAGAGACAGCCTGGCTAAAACTTGAGTCATCCGTGGTGGTCTGTTAGGCTGTGTGGAAGCTGAAACTGCACCCTCTGGAGTGACAGAGCGGGGACTGCCTTGGGGGGGCCCAGATATTGTACTTAGCAGACAAAGACGTTAAAGAAACGACCACACGTATGTTCAAAGAAGTAAAGGAGGGCTTCCCTGGTGGCGCAGTGGTCGGGAGTCCGCCTGCCGATGCAGGGGACGCGGGTTCGTGCCCCGGTCCGGGAAGATCCCACGTGCCGCGGAGCGGCTGGGCCCGTGAGCCATGGCCGCTGAGCCTGCGCGTCCGGAGCCAACGGGAGAGGCCACAACAGTGAGAGGCCCGCGTGCCAAAAAAAAAAAAAAAAAAGAAGTAAAGGAAACCATGCTGAAAGACTTAAAGGAAGGCATGATGATAATGACTTACAAAATAGAGACTATAAGAAAAGACAGAAATTATAAAAAGAATCAAACGGAAATCTTGAGTTGGAAGTATAATAACCAAAGTGAGTGATTCACTAGAGAGGCTCAACAGTAGATCTGAGCTGGAGGAAGAAAGACTCAGTGAACTTGAAGATAGATCAGTACAGATCATGTAACCTGAATAGAAGACAGAAAAAACAATGAAGAAAATGAACAGAGCAAGGGAGAAACGTGGGGCACCATTCAGCAAACAGCATATGCATAACGGGAGCACTAGAAGGACAGAAGAAAAGCATTTGAAGAGATAATGGCTGAGAACTTCCCGAATTTGATGAATAACAATAAGGACCCAAGAAGGATAAATACAAAGACATCCACAGCCAGACATATCGTAGTCAAAATGTTGAATTCCTGAAAGCAGGGAGAGAAAAGCAATTCATTATGTACAAGACAACCCCGATAAAATCGGAAAGAATGGAAATCAGAAGGCAGTGGGATGATATATTCAAAGTGCCGAGAGGAAAACACCGTTAACCAAGAACCCTATATCCAGCAAAACGATTTTTGTAAAATGGAGGTAAAATAAAGATATTCCCAGGTAAACAAACAGACAACAAAACAACAAGCAAATTTACGGTAGCAAAGCTGTCTTACAAGAAACGCTCACGTTTGTTTTTCAGGCTGAGGGGCAGCCACATCTGACAGTAATCCAAGTCCACCCAGAGCACAGAGAGCGCCAGCAAACGCAGTCATAAAACACAGTGTGATTCCATGTAGATTCTCCTTCCTGCCCTTAAGTGATCTAAAAACGCAATTGCACAAAGCAACATGGATAACATTTTACTGTAGGACCTATAGCTTACAGAAATGCCGTGTATTTGACGGTGACAACACAAAGGAGGAGGGTGAAATGAACCTATATGATGCTGGAGGGCGACTGGAATCCTCAGGATGGAATGCAGGGGAGGGACGTGGTAAATAAAGGCAGACAGTTAAATGATTATTACGAGCATTGCTGGGTAGAGGTGCCCCAGTAATGAATAACAAGGGGGGGCAGGGGAGGAAATTTCTGTATCTTACTGGAAACGAGTTGTGTGAATCTGAAGCAGATTCTGAAAAATCAAGTTGTATATTGTTAGCCCTCAAGTAACCGCTCAAAAAGCTTTAAAAATGTAGATAGAGACATAGTTAAAAATAATCAAAGGAATTGAAATGATGATACACTAGAAACTGTCCACTAAATACAGATGGAGAACCAGAGGCACAAAATAGTAGCGAGACCCATGGAAAACACAATGTGAAGTGTCAGGGGTGAAGCCAATGGTACCCATATAGCATTCAGTGTGGATGGATTAAGCAATCCAGTCACATTCAGAGACTGTCAGACTGGACTTAAGGAATAAGTTGTCTACGGGAGACGCACTTCAGATTCAAGGACACAAACGAGTTGAAAGCGAAAGGATAGACAAAGGTGTGCAGAGCAAACAGCTGCCTCGGGGAAGCTGGGGCTCCTGTGAACATCACACAACATAGACAAGCACAGCCTGAAAGTTCCTATCTGGCCTTTACAGGAAAAGCTGGCCGACCCCTGCCTCACATGCCTACATTACGAAAGAAGAAAGGACTTAAGACAGTGACCTCAGCTTCCATATTAAAAACTAGAAAAGGGGACTTCCCTGGCGGTCCAGTGGTTGAGACTTCGCCTTCCAATGCAGGGGGTGCGGGTTTGACCCCTGGTTGGGGAGCTAAGATCCCACATGCCTTGTGGCCAAAAAACCAAAACGTAAAAAAACAGAAGCAATGCTGTAACAAATTCATTAAAGACTTTAAAAACGGTCCACATCAAAAAAAAAAATCTTCAAAAACTAGAAAAGACCAAATTGAACACAAAAACGCAAAAAGAAAGAACATAATAAAGTTACAGTGAAATGAATGAAATGGAAACAGAACAAGCAACAGAGGAAATAAAAGACACCACAGAATGGTTCTTTGAGAAGATTAATAACACTGATGAGCATCGAGACAGACTGATCAGAAAAAAAAAGATACAGATTAACAGCATTAGGAACAAGAGAGATGACGCCACCACAGAGTCTACAGATGTTCGGGATAACAGGGAGTCACATGAACAGCGTTTCTTTTCTCTGGCCACATGGCTTGCTGGCTCTTCCCCAACCAGGGACTGAACCTGGACCACGGCAGTGAAAGCCTGGAGCCCTAACCACCAGGCTGCCAGGGAAGGCCTAATGTGGACAGCTTTATCCCAATGAACTCAACAACTTAGTTGAAAAGGACAAGTTCTTTGAAGGACACAAACTACCAAGTCTCACTCAGGAAGAAACAGGAACCTAAATAGCTCTGTATGTATTAAAGACCTCGAACCATGAGTTAAAAACCTCCGTAAATTCATGTGAAATTGGAAAGGACCTACAACAGCTCAAACGACTTCAGAAAGGAAGAACAAAGCTGGAGGTCCGCCGTCTCATGATTTCAAGGCTTATTATAAACCGATAGTGATCAGGACAGTGGGGTTTGGTGCCAAGGTGGGCACACAGGTGAATGGAACAGAGCAGAGTCCAGAAAGAGACCCACACACATGGACAACTGATCATCAACGTGGTTGCAGAGGCAGTACCACTGGGAAGGCACCGTGTTTTTAAACAAGGGATCTGGAGCAACTGGATCAGTCTCTATTTATATCTATATCCATCTGTCTCTCTATCTACCTATCTATCTATCTTCCATCTATCAATCATCTATCATTTATCTATCTATAGAACTTTGATCTATACATTACAGCACATACAAAAATTAACTCAAAATAGAATGTAGACCTAAATGCAAAGCTAAAAACTTCTAGAAGAACACATAGAAGAGGAAGCTTTGTGGCCTTGAGTTAGGCAAAGATTTTTTAGATATGACCCCAAAATCACAATCCATAAAAAGAAAAAGTTAATACGTTGACTTTATCAAAAGTATAAACCTTCTGCTCTTCAAAAGATACTGTTAAGGGCTTCCCTGGTGGCACAGTGGTTGAGAGTCCGCCTGCCGATGCAGGGGACGCGGGTTCGTGCCCCGGTCCGGGAGGATCCCACGTGCCGCGGAGCGGCTGGGCCCGTGAGCCATGGCCGCTGAGCCTGCGCGTCCGGAGCCTGTGCTCCGCAACGGGAGAGGCCACCGCAGTGAGAGGCCCGCGTGCTGCAAAAAAACAAAAGTAAAAACAAAAGACACTGTTAAGAGAATGAAAAGACAAGTCATAGACTCTGGAGCAAAATCTTTGACCTCTTGTACCTGATAAAGGACTTGTATTCAGGATATGTAAATTCTCTCAAAACTCAATAATAAAAATACAAACAACCCCAATAAAAAGAAAAGAAGATATATAAAAATAAGATCCACAGATGACAAAGAAGTACATAAAACGATGCTCCACGTCATTGGCTCTTGGGAAATAAAAGTGAAGTCTGTGTGAGATTTACTGCACGTTTATTAGGACGGTTAAGATTAAAAAGACTGACCACAGACGAGGAGAAACTGGGTCTCGCATACATCGTGGGTGGGAATACTTTATTTTTTTATTTTAATTTTTTTTTAGAAACTTTATTTTCCGTCAACCTATTTCCATTTTAAGAGTTTGTGGAAGAACAGCTTAAGACCGCTCGGTGGCGGTTCCTACCCACTCAGTGGCCTGAGCAGCGGGGAACCGCTGAACAGGCACAGAGGGCACCTGCACACCTTCGGACCAGTCCGCCACCTCAGGCTGAGCAGCAGGGAACTGAGGAGCTGGAACAGTCCATTCACCCTGAAATTCCTCCTTGGTCACAGCCTTCTCAGCTGCCGCCTGCTCTTCCTTTTCAATCTCTTCAGGATTTCTGTAGTTGTAGAGGTCAGGCATGACCTCCTACGGGTGTTCACGGGAGATGGTGCCACGCACGTGCAGAACTTCCCGGGCAAGCATCCACCACATCAGACCCACTGAGTGAGCTCCCTTTCTAGGATCTTACATCAGGATACATCAAGTTGGTCTGAAAACAGAATGGCCAAGTAATGCCTGAGAGGTCCAAGAGGAAGAAATAACGGAGAAAAGCAGAAGAAAACACAAGCCATTTTTAAAATGTTTTCCTCTCTCCTTAAAGCTTTCATATATTAAAATCATACATTTGTAGCAAGTATTATTATCAGACTCCCCTCATTGGGCGAGAGACCCTTGTGGTGTTAGTGAAAAACTTGCCCCTCACATAGCACACTACCTACACTTGTGAGTTCATCGGCCAGTTGCCTCAACTCCAAGCTCTAACAATATGCTGAGGAATACTTTAAAAAAACACTTTGTAGGGACTTCCCTGGTGGTGCAGTGGTTAAGAATCCGCCTGCCGGTGCAGGGGACACGGGTTTGAGCCCGGGTCCGGGAAGATCCCACATGCCGCGGAGCAACTAAGCCCGTGCGCCACAGGTACTGAGCCTGCGCTCTACAGCCTGCGAGCCACAACTACTGAGCCCGAGTGCCACAACTACTGAAGCCCGCGCCCTTAGAGCCCGTGCTCCGCAACAAGAGGAGCCACCCAATGAGAAGCCCGTGCACTGCAACGAAGAGTAGCCCCCGCTCGCCACAACTAGAGAAAAGCCCGTGCACAGCAACAAAGACCCAAGGCAGCCAGAAATAAAGCTAAATAAAGAAATAATTTAAAAACCAACCAAACAAACAAAAAAACACTTTGTAAAGCGGTCTGGCTGTTTTAGAAACTTGAACATATACCTGCCACGTGGGCCAGCTGTTCCATGCCTAGGGACTCACCAAGAGAAGTGACCATCGGCTCCTGCAAAGACTTGTACCCAGGTGCTCAGAGCGTCTTGGCTGTGGCGGTCCAGAATTGGACGGAGCCTGAATGTCCATCAATGGGCGAACAGATCAACATGTTGCAGT
The DNA here is from genome assembly GCF_963455315.2 of Globicephala melas. Lineage (NCBI taxonomy): Eukaryota > Metazoa > Chordata > Mammalia > Artiodactyla > Delphinidae > Globicephala > Globicephala melas. The sequence goes on along the minus strand of NC_083328.1, from coordinate 139,506 downwards.
GTGTTCACTGATGGAATAGTACTCAGCAACAAAAAAGAATGGGAAGGCACTGCACGATGAATCTCAGGATAATTAGAGGAAAAGCTTTCACATCACATGATTCTGCTTGTACAAGCTCTAGGAAACACAGACTAACGTAGCACGGGGTGATGGGCATGTCCATCAGTTTATTGTGGGGATGGTTTCACAGGTATGTTTATGTACAAATAATATACATACACAACATGTCACTTATCAGTTTTACACTTTAAATACATGTAGTTTATTGTATGAAAATGATAAGTCAATAAAGTTGTTTTTTAAAAAGCAAATTAATACTTCAAACTCATTGCTTCCTAATTATTTTACATTTTGCTATCACATATGCCGTGGGTATGCCATGGGCAGGTAGTAAATATTTAGGCTTTCGGGCTGTATGATGGACGTGGCTGTGTTCCTGTCAGACTTTATTTGATAAAATACGTGTAAGTCTGTGGCCTCAGGCCGAGGTTTGCAAACCCCTGTCCTGAGCTGGAGGACACGTAACCCCAGCATCCTGGGTGGGGTGGGAACCACTGGTGTCTCCTCCCAGCCCTGATCTCGGGGTCGCTCAGAGCTGGACCTCAGCCCTTCTGGGGCCAGGAGCGTTCATACCTTGGAGACCAGACATCACAGGTCTCGGCATCTCCGTGTGCGCAGATCGTGGGCGTCGATCAGCAGGCAGTCGGGGAAGAGGTTCTGTGATGGGTGGATGGGCCTGGCCAACCAGAGTGGCCACGGGGTCAAGTACTGGTGGGGAACACGAGACCAGGGCCTAGCTGGGCTATGGGGGATCTTCTCCCCAAGGCCCCCGGCCACACCAGGCCTTGGGGCACCCGTGGCTTTGGCCTTACTTTCTCTTTCCCTCGGGTGTGTGTCCTGAGCCACCACATGGCATCCTGGGCTCGTGCCCTGCCCCTGCCCACAGAGGCCGCCTTAGAGGCCGGGGATTTGGGAGCGGGGCCTGGGTTTGAGTCCTTCCCCTCCTCTTGCCAGTGCGGCCCCGAGCAGCGGCCACCTGGACGGTGAGCTCTGTGACCTGGAATGACTCAGGCAGACGGAGGGGCTTGGTTGGCCCAGCAGCCCCTGTGGAGGTTAACACTGAGGTCAGGATGTTGTATTTGGGGCTCCAGCCTTCCGGGCTCATTAGGGGCATCTGCTTACGAATGCCCACGTGGGCTAACTCCCCTCCTGCCCCCGCCCCTGGAATGAAGGTGGGGCGTTGGGGGCTCCCAGACACCATGCCAAGGGGTCCAGGCTGCAGAAGTGTTGGGAAGGGAAGGCGCCCCGAGGCAAACAGGTGGGGAGGCGAGGGCCGGCCCCTCCCTGTTGTCACCCAGCTCTCCCTCTGGGGGCTTGAGGCCCCTCCAGGTGCACGGCCACCTCCCGCCTGGCACTGGAGAGCACTCGGCTTTGCAGGAAGAAGTGGCCCTGAGAGGTGAGTCAGAGCCCTGGCAGGGCTGCCAGCTCCGTGCGGAGGCCTGGGCTCTGCCACGTGCAGCCCTGAGGTGGCACCAGGCCCCAGGGCCACAGGCCGAGAGGGCGCTGGGTGCAGGGCCGGCTGCACGGCCCCCAGGTGTCTTGCCCTCTATCCGGGCCCCCGGTGGGGATGTGTCCTCAAACACACACACATTCCACCGCAGTGAACACACACCTGGGCTTCCTGTGAGGAGAATCTGTCCTTACTTGCGGTGGCAGCTGGAAGCCGCCCGTGGTCTCTGGTCGAGCGCCGAGCCACCCCTTGGCCTGCCCCTCTCAGGAGAGCCAAGTGTGGAGCCGGGCACGACGCCACCCTAGGGACAGGCCACCCCTCGATGGACCGGACCTGGCCGTCAGGAGCCCCACATGCTCCCTTCGGAGTGGGGGGGCATGGGGAGCCCCGCTCTGGCCCGCTGTTCCCCAGTGCCCCCAACTCTGCGTGCCCCTGCTGGTCCCGCTCTCAGCAGGACCGTCACCTTGGCAGGCTCTCCCCATTGCTGGACGCTCATCTGCAACAGCCCCTGGCCTCCCTGCTGCGCCAACCCCGACCTCCCTGCTGCACCAGCCCCTGGCCTCCCTGCTGCACCAGCCCCTGGCCTCCCTGCTGCGCCAGCCCCTGGCCTCCCTGCTGCACCAGCCCCTGGCCTCCTGGCTGCACCAGCCCCTGGCCTCCCTGCTGCACCAGCCCCTGGTCTCCTGGCTGCACCAGCCCCTGGCCTCCCTGCTGCACCAGCCCCTGGCCGCCTTGCTGCACCAGCCCCTGATCTCCTGGCTGCACCAGCCCCTGGCCTCCCGGCTGCACCAGCCCCTGGCCTCCCTGCTGCACCAGCCCCTGGCCTCCCTGCTGCACCAGCCCCTGGCATCCCTGCTGCGCCAGCCCCTGGTCTTCCTGCTGCACCAGCCCCTGGCCTCCCTGCTGCACCAGCCCCTGATCTCCTTTTGCTGCACGACTGGCAGCGCTTCCTCACTGTCCACAAATAAAATGCACCCTCAGAGCTGACATCCGGGCCCTGCTGGTCCCAAGCTGACTGCCCGGCACTGCCCTTGGACCTCCTGGACTCCAGGCCCTGAGTTGCTGACAGGTTCCTGTTTACCGGCGTACTTTGTTGCCTCCACGTGGTCCCCTCCTCAAGGAAGCCCTCTAGAGACCCTCCGTGGAAGTTGACCTGGCTCTCACACTGAGGCCCCTCAAGGCCCCCTGCCCTTACTGCCTCGCAGGACAGATGTCTCCCGCTGAGTCCCGATTCAGCACTGGCCCCAGCCCACTGTAGGGGCTGCGGAGTGTGGGTGCAGCCGTGTGACTCAGCACCCGCCGCAGCCCCCGGGAGCAGTGGCGGCCAGGCCTCCACAGCCCTTCCTCTCTGCCAGCTGGGACAGGCGCTCCAACCTTGGCCTTGCCACAGGATTCTATCTTTAACTCCTGGACAGCCAATTCCTCTCTATTTTGAGAGAAAAAAAATTCCACTCTGAAGTCTGGTTCAAAAAGTCCTTGCCCAGTTAGGCCAGTTCCCTAGAGAAATCGCTGGCCTTTGCCATGGTCCTGAAGGGGGGGGGATGGGGGGAGGGGAGGGAGAATGAGGGAGGGGGATGGGGGACAATGGGGGATGAGGGAGGGGGCGGGGGGAGGGGGAAGGCAGGAGGGGGACCTCTGCCAGAACTGGAGCAGCTGTGAGGGCCGGCTGCTGGGCCAACAACAGGAGGTGAGGACCCCTACCTGGGCTGGTCATCCGCCTGCCCCCTGCTCCAGCCACACAAAACTTCCATGATCGCACCTTGGTTTTGACTGTTTTCGCTACACGCTGGGCGTGCTTGCGTCTGGCTCCTGTCGCTCACTGTAAAGTTTATGACATTCATCCACGTGCCACTGTCACTTCTCTGTGGCTCTGCCGTACAAAACGGCCATGATGCACTCACCCCTCCTGGACGTTTCTGGTGTGATGGGTACATGTCTGGACACGTATGTGGTACACACCTGCGCACGTGTCTGTGGGAACCAATCTCCCTTCTGGAGACCCTGCCAGCGTCCCTCCCCCCGACGGTGCGGGAGAGAACCCGCTGCTCCACGTCTACGTCAACGTTTGTCACTGTCTGTTTTCATTTTAGCCGTTCTGGTGGGTGCAAAATTGTCTCATTGTGGTTTCTGAGAGATTTTTAAAAATTAAGAGACAATTGTTTTTAGAGTAGCTTTAAGTTTACAGAAAATTGAGCAGAAAGCACAGAGGGTCCCCATATTTACCTCCACCACACACATGCCGTCAGTCCCCTTGTCACGGCTGATGAGCCAATATGGCAGCATTATCATTCACTAAAGTTCGTGGTTTACAATAGGTTCACTCTTGGGGTCTTATATTCTTAGCGTTTTGACAAATGCAGTTATGGCTTTGTGCAGAGTAATTTCACTGCCCTGAGGAAATCCCTGTGCTCACCCATCTGCCCCTCCCTCCTCCTGAGCCCTCGGCAGCCTGCGGCCCCTCTACCATCGCTGTGGGCTTTCTTTCTCCAAGAGTCCTTTCAGGAGCGCAGATCAGACCACATCACTCCCTGCTGCCCCCAACCCACTCACCTGTGTGCCCGGCAATGTTTCCTGGCTGCCTGCTATTCATCACCAAGGTTACATGACGGCCAAGAGGATATGGTTCCTGCTCTCAGGAAACTCAGGAGCCAGGGGGAGAAGCAGCCACGAAACCCGCAAACAGACGGGTGAACAACGCGGCCCCAGACTTGGTGCCAAGGACACGAGGGGAAACTGGGGGCTCCTGCAGGGACAGGAGCCTTCTGGGCAGAGAGCGCTGCACCTGCAAAGGCGCCGAGGTGAACAGGACCTCGGCAGGTCCAAGGAGACGGCAAAGGCTGGCACAGTGGCCCGTGTAGGGATTCGAGAGGTGGGGCTCCAGATGGGGCTGATCTGAAGGCTTGGGGTGGAGTGAGGGTCTTCCCTGCCTGAAGCCAGGCATGTGCTTTCCTTCGGGGACCTTCTCCCTCTGCCCTCGCACGTCTGTCCTCCATGACGGCAGGGCCCTCACAGTGCACTGTGGCCAGGATGGCCCCTCCTGTGCAAGTGTTCAAGGGGTATCTGCCGGAGCACGAAGGAGGGACAGACCCAGGTGTGGGCGGTGACCATGGGCAGGGTCTCGTGGGACCTGCCGGCAGAGAACCGCCAGGACTCCCCAACTCGGAAGCCAGCACTCGAGTGAAGCGAACGCAGGCCTCAGCCCCAAGCCCGAGGGACAGACGTGTCACCCCGGCACCACTGCTGTGCGACAAACACCCCAAACCGGCGGCTCTGGCTCCCTTCTGCAGCACAAAATCCTCGCCAGGTTCCAGCCCTGCGGCATGGCTCTTAGACGAGAGTCTAGAGACGAGGGCCACGTGGGGCAGAGGTCCCCATCCGAGCCCTGGGGCCCTTCCGTTCCCTCCCAACCGTGTGACCCAACAGCTGGGTGCGGAGTGCGGCGGACAGGCTGTCACCTCCTGGGTGACACGCGTTCAAAGCGCCCATCCTGCCGCCAAAGGCCTTGAGAGAGGGAGGCCCTGGCGACGACAGTCTGTCTGTTTCTGACGCGTCTGCTCCTGGCCAAGGGTGGGGCTGTGGGCGGGGCGCACCTTGGAGGGAGGCTGGGGTCTCCTTGCGAGGCTGAGGGAGAGGATGGTCTCTGGAAAGCCTGGGCTGCAGCGATGCCCTCCGCCTCCAGGCCTGAGGCTTTCTGAGCACCTGCTCCGGGCTCTGAGCCAGGATACACGGCCCTGTGCTTTCTGGGTCCTCGTGCTCTAGGCTCGGGATGGGCCCCATTCAGGGCTGCAGGGCCCGACGGCCGGCCTCCCACAGAACTCACGTGTGTCCCCCCGCCCCTCCTCCCAGGCCTCTGCTCTCCTCGGCTCTGGGCTCCGCGTCACGCAGACCTGCGGGCCTCCCTCCTGAGTTCTCCCCTCCCCACCTTGGGCGTTTGGCTCTGTAAGAGAGTGGGAGTGGGGAGGTGGGAGGGGATAAGCCCCAAGGCTCCTCTTTCGCCCTGAACTGACCCATACCCACAACGTACTCAGAGCTGAGGCTGAGGGACATTTTCTCCCCACCCCGAAGCCCAGCAGTCCTGAGGCCTCAGGCCCCAGACGCCCACGGGAAAGGAAGTCAGTGGCTAAAAAGGCCATTTCAGGCCAGTGTGGGCTGGGCTGGAACTAGGAGGCCTTCATTACCGTCGGTATGAGATTTCCAGCACACCTGGAAGAAGTACTGCAAATGCTCTTGACCCAGCACCCGCTAGTGGGGTGTGTTGTCATACTACCTCACGTCTTGTTCATCGTTAAGAAATGGGGCAGCACACGAGGTGATCTCACTGTGCTTCCCCCTGCTCAGAAGCAGGCAACCAGGCCGGAGGAAGGCCACGGCCCTCTGATGTCGCTTCCCCATCATCGGCCTTCCCACAAACAGCCAGACGCCCTGCCCACCAGGAGCCCAGCCCGTCTGCCCCTCTGCTCCCCAGCTGGGGCCTCCCCCAGGACCTCAGGCCTGCTGGCCTTCGTCCCCATCACATGGCCTGTGTGCTGCCGGGAGGAGCTCCAGGTCAGGCTTGGCCACTGGGCTCCAGCATCAGGAGCGGGAACCAAGTTAAGCTAAGAGAGGTGGGAGGAACGGCCCCAGTGTTTTCTCTCCTGGGACATGGATATGTTAAATGCTCCGGACGACACCTGAGCATAGTACATGCTCAAAAATGATGAATGCTTGTTTGTTTGTTTACTATTTATAAATAACTAATATTTCCGGCTGTGCAGGATCATCTCCAACCTTGAGAACAATCCTGTCTCCTATCAAGCTGAAGAGATTCACCCTCTACGCCCGGTTTACCTGGGGTTTTCTTACGGATGTTGTTGTTATGTTATGTTTTCTTATGTTTCTTACGGTGCTGCATTTTGTTAAAGGCATTTTCTGCGTCAATTGATATGCTGTTTCTTCTTTAGCTTGTTGATGTGGTAAATTACATTTTCTGGGTTTTTTTGTTTTTTTTTGCGGTATGCGGGCCTCTCACTGCCGTGGCCTCTCCCGTTGCGGAGCACAGGCTCCGGACTCAGAGGCTCAGCGACCATGGCTCACGGGCCCAGCCGCTCCGCGGCATGTGGGATCTTCCCGGACCGGGGCACGAACCCGTGTCCCCTGCATCGCCAGGCGGACTCTCAACCACTGCGCCACCAGGGAAGCCCATTTTCTGGTTTTTTAACATTGACTAGACTTGCAAACTTGGGATAGATCCCACTTGGTCTTGGTGTCTAATTCTTTTTATACATTGTTGGATTCAACTTGCTTTTATTTTATGGAGGATTTTTGCACCTAAGTTCATGAGAGACATTGGTCTGTAGTGGTTTTTGGTGTTTGTGTTTATATTGTCTTTGTCTGGTTTTGATACTAGGATCATGCCATCTTCATGGAATAGGCTGGGAAGTATTCCCTCCTCTTCTATGTTCTGGAAGAAATTGTGTAAAATTGGTGTCACTCCTTCTTTAAATTTTTGGTAGAATTCTCTAGTGAAACCACTGGATCTGGGAGATTTCTTTTGGGGGTAAATTCTAAATTATCAATTCAATTTCTTCCGTGATTATAGGACCATTCAAATGATCTGTTTCATCTTGGTTGAGTTTTGACGGTTTGTGTTTTTTAAATAATTTTTTTCATTTTTTTCTCAGCTGCAGAACTTACTAGCATGGAGTTACTCATGGTGTCCCTTTACTGTCCTTTTAATGGTGCTGAATCCGGAGACAGAGCCGTTTGTCCCTGACATGGGTGGCTCCAGGTCTGGAACTCCAGTCAGGCCAAGCCTGACCCAGAAAAGAGCCAACACAAGGACACCCTGTCCAGGGGCTGCCTGCGGACCCATGACCAATACAACCAGGCCTCCACTGATGGCTGCACAATGGGAACAGCTCTCTGTCATGGGCTTGGACTCCGAAACTTGAAGAATTGCCAGTCCGTGGAGCTGATGTAAGGTAAGGGCCTCATGTAAGCCTGAGACACAAGGGAGCAGAAGACACGGGGAAACAGAGGCTGGGACCAAAGGAGAGACCAGAAGTGGAGAGAGAGGCAGGGGTTCTCAGGGAGACCTGGAGAGTCCTAAGACCAGGGCGGCCTTCTAAGTGCTCCCAGAGGCCAACCTCCAGCTCCTCTTTCACTGTTTTCACATGTCAACGGGAGAGGGTCCCGGACAGCCAGTGAATGCCAAGAGATCTTCACAAAGCTCCACGTGGGAGCTTCCACGGGGAGCTGACCAGAGCCTGGCATGAGGGGGACACAAAAAGGAACAAGGGTCAGGGGCCGGGGGGTAGGGCCAGACCCTCAGGGGCCACTCACAGAGCATCCTCGGCCAGGCTGGAGGACACTGGCCTGACTCTGCCCACCCTCCCCACTGTGGACCCTCTCCTGCAGCCGGGCCTGTCTGACCACAGCCTCATTTCTCCAGGGCATCTGTGCTGGCCCTGGTATTGAGGGGGTAAGGGCTGTCTTTGCTGGGGCTGCCTCTGGTTTCACTGAGTACTAGTGCTATCATCATCTGCAACAGAAGATGCTGTGCTCAACCCCAGAGCTCCCTCTGCGAAGTCTGGTTCTGTTTGTCATGCAGCACCTCATCCAGTGCCATGCACACAGATGGACGCATAGCGGCCACGCAGGAAACACTACGGGACTAACGATACTCTCCATCTGCACCTGCCGCTACATTTTCTGAAGTTCTGCTGCACCAACAAGTCATCCACCCGTCCAACCGCCCACCCATCCAACCATCTATCCGTCCATGCATCCACCCATTACCCATCCACCCACCCACCCGTCACCCATTCTCCCACCCATCTATCTATCCATCAATCTACGCGTCCATCCAGCTATCCATCCACACGGCCCTCAGGGAGCACCTGTGCCCAGCATCTCTGATAAGGTGAGCCTGTAACAGGCTATTGGCCCACGGCTCAGACAAGGATGCTGGGGCTCAGATGCAGGAAGGGACTGATCTCCAGCTCCATGAGCCTCCCACTCTTGCTGGGAGGGTTGGTGCCTCATGTCCTCTCATTGTCTGGATGTTCCCTCGGGCCCAAGTCTCATGTCCCAGGCCCTCCCAGCTGCAGACATATCCCTCCGTCCCCACAGGCCGAGCACCAGGCTGGTCACAGGCAGATGTGAGGATGAAACCTAAGTCCCAGCTCCTGGACCCCTTCTCCCGGGGGGGCCCCACTCGACCTGCAGCGGAGACGGTGGAGACTGTCAAGGAGCCAGGACGTCGAGGGGACGCTGAGAGGGGAGGCTGGCTGAGCTGTGGCGTGTCCCAGCCCGCGTGGTGCACGCCTGGCCGGGCAGCCGCCCTCCCACCGCAACAAGCTGCCGCCTGCCTGCAGCTTCCTTCCTTCCTCCTGGATTCCGCCTGAGCCGGCCGGGCGGGGGTGGGGGGGCACTCCCCAGCTCCCTCCCACCCACGCCCTCTCCTCCGCTGTCTCCAGCCGGAGAAGAAGGAAAACCTCTTCCTGTGAAGCCGCCAGCCAGCAGCCAGGGCGGCCTCCGGCCGGGCTCCCGCCAGCAGCCCCTCAGCCCCCCACCCCGGGGCTTTCCAGAGCCACAGCGCCCCCGCCCGGCCCTGCTGTCCCTGCTGTCCTCGCATGTCTGCACGCGGTCACTCCCTGAGGCTGGGCTCCCTCGGTTCCCACGCCCGCGGCCCTCCCTCCTCTCTGCCTGGCGAGCTCCTCTTCATCCTCTGGGACCCTTTGAAATGCCACTGCCCCGGGAGGACAGCTGGACTCGAGTCAGCAGGCAGGCTCTTGAGAAGGGGGGCTGTCGGAGGTGAACCCCGGAAAGGAGGGCGACAGGAGTCAGAATACTGACTGGGCAGCTGCCCCCGACTCCCTGTGGGGTCCCCGGGCCCCTCCAGGCCGGGCCTACCCAGAGTCTCAGGCCAGGAAGCCGCTTCTCACGCATCCATCTGCGTTCCTCCCACAGCCCCAGGAAGGATGTTCGTGGCACGGGCCAAGAGGCACCCGTGAACTTAGAGCAAACTTTCAGCTCTGGACTCGAGACAGCCCTTGTCTTCACAGGGTGCCGTTTTCCAGCTATAAATACTCCTCAGGACTTGCCCGCCTGGTGCTTTCCTGAGCCTCTCTGCCTCCCCGTGTCCTGCTCCTCTGTCTGTAAGATGGACCGTCCTGCTGTCCCCTGCTGGTCATAGGCTGGGCAGCGAGGTTCCTGTGGGCTTTGGGAGGTCCCGTCCCTCGAGAGCTGGCGACACTCCCGCAGGTCCGGGGATTCTGACCCCCTGAGCTCTGACCTTACTGCCCAAAGTGTTGGAACCACCACCTTGAAGGGAAACAGACCTTGGGTCTGGAAGCCGAGGGTCAGAGTGAGGTCTGAGGGCCACCTGGGCTCACCCTGCTGGTCGGTGGCAGCAGGACGCACCAGACCAGCTGCTGGGCTGGGGGCCTGTCTGGCTGGGCTCATTCCCAGCAGTGAGAGCTGGGCCATTCTGGTGTCTCCAGGGCCGTTGGGAATCTTTTGTGGGCCAGCAGCCTGGTTGGTGTCAGTGCAGACGCAGGCGGGCCCCTTTGTGGGATTTCTGCATCGTGGGCCTCCTTGCAAATTCCATACATCCGAACTTTCTCCTCCAGCTGGAGGGACCCAGGACCAGGCTGCTGTGGCCATGTCACAGCCCTGCAGAGGGTGGCTGGGCAAGTCAGGTGGCAGGGTCCACACACCTTTCCCACCTACCGTGTACTCACTCACCAGTGTGCATCCCAGCTGGAGTGAGGCAGGCACCAACCGTCTCCCTAAACTTAGCAGCTCTGGTCAGCATGATAAATCCAGAGACCCAGACAGTAGCGTCACTGCACTTGGAAGAGGTGTGCCCACCTTCCTGTCCAGCCCACCCCCTGCGCCTTCTCCCATGGTCTCACATCCAGGTGCCCTCGGCTGCAACGCTGAAAGACCCTCGCCTCCCCCTTCACGGGGCACCTGCTGGTGTCGTGCTGGTGGCCATCTGCCCTTTGGCCAACCTTCACATGGTGGGATCGAGGCTGAAGGAGTTGCCTGAACCCTAAATCCGGGTGATGTTTCCATGTTTTTCTCTTCCACCAGATCCTGAGGCCCCCGAGGGTGGGAACTGTGACCCATTTCCACCTGTGGGTCCCAGCACCTGGCCCGGGCACCCCTGGAGGGTGGGGGAAGGATGGAGGGGGCCATGGGGCTCTGCACAGAGCGTCCTCAGACACCCCATCGGGACTGCGGGGGGACAGGTGAAAATTCAGCAGAAAGGGTAGTGGAGCCAGACTCAGAACAGGGACCTCGCTTTTCTCAGAGGAAAAGGACTTATGGGGCAGCCCCTGGGCTGCCCCAGCCCTTAGGCAGCGTCCACTCTGCCCTGGGGCCCCGGAACCAGGCCCTTAAAGGAAAAAGAAGGAGCCTGTGGCCCTCAGACCCCAAATGGGGGCGCTCTTGGGCCGTTCCCCTCGTTCTTGGAAGAGGAATGTGCCGTTCATTCATTCGTCCACTCACCGATTCGTTCACGCCTCTGCTCCTGCATCCAGCATCTTTTCAGATACGAGGCCTGACCCTTAAAACTTCAAAAAATATCAGTTGGAACTATTTTTCTGGAATTTTGTTTTTTGGTAAAGCACATTCACATTTCCTAGACTTGCGAACATGACCAGAACGTTGTGCTTTAAGAGCTGGTGGTAAAATGCGCCCCAGCCATTAAGACTCAGAGAGCTCGGCACAGAGCGGGCGCCCCCAGACGACAGCGCCCCACTGCCGAGCTTCCGCAAGTCCTGATGTGCCCGTCTTCTCCCGGTTTCCCCGGGCTGCCAGCAGCCCCACCTCCGGGCTTGGTCGTCTTCAGCGTAGGAGAGCCATCTGGGGAAGCTGCGTCGTGGGGACCGAGGCCCTGGGGGTCCGGGGCCAGGATGGGGGCTGGAGTGTCCATGGTGCCAAATGCAGATCAAAGTTGAGGGGATGCAGGCAGGCCCGGCGGAGTCTCTGGTCCCCACAGTAGCGCCTGGCTGGCTGGTAGCAAAGCACAAAGGCCTCAGGCGAGGCATGTGCTCTCTTGGAGGAAGGAGGCCAGGCCTCAGATGAAGGGACAACGTTCTCAGGCCCCTGTCCTGCCACAAAACCGCTTGTCACACATGAAACAGCAGATTAGGAATTTCCTTTTCTATTTTTACTGCAAAACTCGCACTGGCCGAGGGCGTTTGCTTGGAAGGGCTCTTTCCCGCTGCAGTCGCCTGGCCGCACATGAAAGGGGGTCGGGCTGGGTCCCCGAGTGGCACATTCACCGCTTCACGGGCTTCTGGGATGCTGATAAGGGAGCAAAAACTGCATTAGCGTCTGTTTTTATTACTCTGGTTAACCATTAAAAAGCTGGTGGGTGTGGGGGCCAGGGGGATTCGCTGGGTTGAGAAAGTGGTTCTCTGGGGTCCCTGTCTGAGCCCAAGCTGGGCAGCTGCCTGAGGAGGGAGCCGGGCCGGCTGGAGGCGGGGCTGCTCAGGATTCTCCCCCCGCCCCGAGGAGGGAGAGCCCGGGTCCCCCACCCAGGAGCCCCCGAGGCCGGCCCTCAGCCCAGAGAGGGGGGCTGGATGGGGTCCACCTGTCCCCAGACCTCCAGCTTCCTTCACGTCTTGGGTTTGCTCCCCTCAACGGGGGCAGCGCCTGTCTGGCGATCCACGTGGCCAGATGCCCTTCTGGAAACAACCTCTGGGCTCACGGGAGAAGCCCCGGGGAAGAGGGACAGTTCATTGACCTGGGAGAATGACGAGGGGTGGAGAGGCCGTTTCCTGGAGGTGCAGGCTGGCTTTGAAAGTGGAGGCCCCACGTGCGCCCACGAGGGTGGCAGTGGCTAGCGGAGCAATGGGCCCCCTGCGGGAGCCGTGGACCCCAAGGCTGTGCTGGGAGGGTCCCAGCTGCAGTGGCGGGTGGAGGTACGTTTGTTCTGCGGGGACCCTCTTGAGTCAGGTCCTTGACCAGAAAATCTTAGTGAGAGGCCTGCTCCTGAAGGGAAGAAGTCTCGCTACAGTTGGAAATAGAAGCTGCTTCTCCCGCCCCCACCCCCTTTCTCTCTTGGATTTGCAGCCCTGGCTACCGTGAGGCTTTTCATAAGCAGAACATTGTGCAGTGGATGCCTCTGGACAAACAAGGAGAAAAAGAAGAACTTCTGCCTTCTCGGTGGAGAAACTTTCTGTCCGAGGGTGGGAGCCCGTGGGATGCTCTGCTCTCCAGCCTCTGAGCTGGTCTCCAGACAAACGAATCTGCTGGGAGAGTGTTGTTCGTTCAGCTGCAAGTCAGGGCTGCTGGGGGGCTGGGGGAGCTGAGTTAGTGTGTCCACGACACATGTGTGTGCACGCACACGTGGATGGAGGACACCTGCACACACCTGCAAACGAGCACACAAGTGCTTGTGCACACGTACACGCCTGCTCACAGGCACGCACGTGCGTGCACAAGTATACACACGCAGGCACCCAGGCTCTCAGGACAACTGCCCCCAGATCCACATGCCGGAGCAATTTCGGAAGCGCCCAGACTCCTGGGAGCTGACTTGCCCCTGAGATGCCCCCCAGGGAACCACAGCGGAGGGAGCAGTCTCGGGAGGGCACGTGGCAGTGCAAGGCCAGAGAGGCAGTGACAGAGCGACAGTGAACCCAAGGCTCAGGGCTCCCTGCTCAGCCCCTTCCCTCCCAGGACAGGCACAGATTCCGGGTTCTTCCCTCCCGGCATAGGTGGTGTGGACGCACAGACCCCAGGGGAATCTGAGGAGTGGGGAGCGTGCGGGGAGGCTGGTCTATTGCCCTCGGGGCATCTCCTGGGAGAGCTGGGCACCTGCCAGGGTGGCGATGGTCAGGCTGCTTCCCTAATTTCAAATCTAGGCCCAGTGTTTGCTCCTGGTCACCTAGCCACTTGGTTCCTCAGGGATCTTTTCTGGGAAGCGGAATGATGGCGACTCCGCCCAAGGGGTCGACGGGGCTGCAAGGGGCCTGCAGCGCATCCTGGGCCCAGTGTCACCTGTGCTAGCTCGTGGAGCAGGGCCACAGGGCTTGTTCCTGCAGAGCCACCTGAGGGTGGCTGTGCTCATCGCCTGGGCAGCGAGGGTGGGCCGTCCCCTCAACGTCCTGATGGCCTCTGGGCTTCTGTGGCTTGACCAGCGTCTTCCAGGAAGGAAGAGAGTTGGGGGGGCGGCCACCCAATATCTCCCCAGGTCTGCGTTCCTCCTGTAATCAGACCAGCAGTTTGGACCCCAGACCAGGAAGCTGTCTGTGCATGTTGAGGGCAGCCCCCCTCAGGGGGTGGGGCTTCAGGGAATGGCACTGGGAGAGGAGGGTGGTGTTCCCCTCCCCCTGCCTGGAGCGCGGGAAAGCGGGGCCGGCTGCCGCTGACCAGCCCCTACACCTGGTTGAGAAAGGCCCTTAGGACCCGAAGCTCCTCGGGACTTGGCCTGTCTTATAAGCCACATACAAACCCAGCAACCATAGAGGAAAAGATTCACAGGTCTGATCACCTAAAAATTTAAAACTTGTGTATGGAAGTTAAAATGTGGATGGTGGGATGGGAGCGTGTATACTCAACAGAGTTAATACTCCAGTTATAGGAAGAGCATCTACGTGTCAAAGATAAAAAGAAAAGAAGTGACAGAAGAAGGGGCACAGGACAGGCACCTGTGAGTCATGGGAGAGGAAAGGGTGCACCTCACAGGCGATCGGGGAAACTCACATCTGCCCCTTTTTGGGGGGGGTTGGCTACCAGACTGACCAACTGAGGACACTGCGGCTCTTTCGGGCTGGCAAGGCTGCCCGGAGCGCCGTCTCGCGCCAGCATGGGGGTGGTGAACCGGGTCCACCCTCCTGGAGGGCAGTACCTGCCAACGTTGAGAGCATGCACGCTGGCAATTCCGCTTCTGGGCCTCCGTCTTACTAAGATGCTCACACACGGGCCCCGGGACCTGCTCGTGGACAATCCCTGCACAATTACTGGGAAGAGCAGAAACACCGAAGCAGGTTACAAGCCCGTCACAGTGGTGGCTGAGTTGGTCTCAGCGTGGGTAGAAAGGAGCACCCGTGGCCGGCAAGAAGAGAGCAGCGCTGTGTACGTTGTGACAGAGAACATCGTCCTTGATACAGCGTCCTCACAACTGGACCCGCTTGTGAAACCGTGTGGCCGTGTGTGTGTCTGAATGAAGTTGTCTGGGAGGATCACACCAGACGTGGCTGGCGCTGTCCTGGCTGGCTGTGTGGCTGCCAGTGGAGTCCCAGCTGCAATGACTTCCCTCCAAAACTGCGGAGACACCGTTAGTTCCGAGGACTCACAGCTTCCACACCATTGTGCAGAATTCGGAACCGTTGAGTGACGCCTCCTTCCTGTGGCTCCAGCTCGTCCCTTTGCCCCCAGGGCTCTGTGGCCGGTTCTCTGCCTTGTCTCTGTCTCTAAACATGCCCTCGGTTCTGGACATTTTCTTGAACTGTTTCGTTAGTGATTTCCTTCCGTCCATTTTCTCTAGTCTCTTTTTCTAAACTCCTCTTTGGGCATTGGGCCCCCTGACCTGGTCGTCCATGGTTCTAAGACTCTTTTCTCCAATTTTGTACCACTTTGTCCTTCGGCTCTACTTTCTGGGAGATTTCTTCAACCGTATCACCCAGATCTTCTGTTTTACTATCAGGCTTTTATTTCCATTTTTATCTTCATTTCCTATTCTGGGTGCCCCTTCTCAACAGTGCCTGGGGCCATCTCATGGTCGCCGGGCCTGTCCTCACACCGAGGTCATCTGAGAAGTTTCCTCACCTGGTCTCCTCACCTGGGCTCTGTCCTGAACCAGCATCTCTGGGTCTGCTTTGGTCCCTGTTTTTCCTGCTGCAGCCTGGGGACCGTGGCGTGAGGGGATCCAGCTGGACCATTTCGCCAGAAATCTCCAGGGCCACGTGCTCCCGGGTGGTGCTGTTTTCTGGGAAGATGCTCCCAGGTTCCTGCTGGAGATGAAGACCCTGCCTGTCCTGGGCTGCTCTCACACCCACCTTCTGGATTCCCGTTTGTCCTGTGGTTTCCAGGTCTCAGCTAGTCTGGCATCGCAGAGACCAGGTCATCTGAACAAATCTCCTAATCCTGCTGGGGTCAGGGAAGGGAGTCATGGGGGCTCAGATCAGGGACTCACACGGGCTCACCCCGTCTTCCCCCTCAGAGCTCGAGGCACCTGGGGCCACCACCCCCCGGACCTATGTGGGTTCTGCATGCAGACCAGGCTGTGTCACAGCCCTCGCGCCACTGCCCTCTCTCCCCACTGCCCCTGGGCTTCTGCCTCTGCAGGTGGCATCTCCTGACCAGGTCTGTGGGATGCTAGGAGGGGTGGAGGCTGTGCACGTGTCCCACCCCTGCTCTTTCCCCAGAACCAGCATAGCTTTTCAAAATGTTTTCTTTAAAACAAAGAGTCTATTTATTACTCTATTAAAGGGAGGTGGGCTTCTGTCCAGGTGGGCCTGGGTGGAATCCAGGCCCAGCCGCTTTATAACCTGCGTGACCTTGGCCACCTCCTCGCCTCTCAGAACCCTGTCTCCTTATCTGTTTAATGGGAGCGAAAATCCCACCTGGCAGGGCTGTTGTGGGGTGCAGAGCAGATAACATGCCATAAAGTGCCCGCTGAAGGCTTGGCACGCAGCTGGTGCGGCCATGAGAGCAGCCTTTGTGCCCTTGTTTGTGTAGGTGTCTTATCTCCCCGGCCCAGGGCCAGGGCCAGCTCATCTCGACATGGCCTGCGGCCCTGCGGATGCTCGCAGACTGGCCTCCGGATCTGGGGCTGCGTCCACACGGGCTGCAGGGCGGGTCCCTAGGAATGCCATCAATCTCCCCGGCCCTAGGGATGATCTCCCGTCTTCAACAGGCCACCTGCAGCCCAGAGAGGCTGCCCCGTGGGCCGGGCTGTCAGCACCAGGAGGGGCGGCCCGTCCCCACAAGACCGGGCTTGTGCTGGGAGCTGCATCCGGAATTCGGTGGAGCGGCCTTGCCTCCTCTTGTCGAGGAACGTCCCCCTCCTCCTGGCCCCTCTCCCACCGCGACCCTGGCTCTGCTCTCTGGGAGGACACATCCCGGCCACAGACCCAAGTATCTGGAGGGACCGGTGTCACCCACAAACGTCGGGGAGGCTTTCAGGGTCCTCGGATGGGGTCATCCCTGGGGGGCGAATCTAGGCTCGCAGTTCGCAGGCGGAGGGGCCTTTGGATCCTGAAACCGCGTCCCCACCGGATGAAACGACCAAGTCACTGAGCAGCTGTGTGAAAATGAGGACCAGCTGGCCCAGGGCCAAAGCGGTGCTGGAGAATCTGGACCCCAAGTCACAGGCTTGCACGGATACCCCAGACCCCAGGTCGAGTGGCTGGGGACACGCTGCCAGTCATGATGACCTCAGGGTCATCAGTGCCCGAGGCCGTGGCAGGAGTCTGTGCTGAGGGCAGATGGGTTCTCCTGCCCTTTCCGCCCTCCTGTGATGTCCAGGACACCAGCCGCTGGAGGTACAGCCCATCCCTGCGGCCAGCTGGTGGACCAGACAAAGCTCTGTTGGGCACATGGAGAAGGGGCCAAGTAGGGAGTCCACAGATGGCCCCGGGGCCTGGAAAAGGCAGCTCCGGGCCTGCCTCTGGGCCCAGAGGCTCCCACTTAGCAGGCCCAGGTGCCTGGGTCCCCGCTGTAGCCGTGACCAAGGAGGTCTTGCCTGAGAGTCTCTGGTCTGACCGTGGGCCGAGGGACGCGCGTTCCCTAGCCCTTCCCTGACGTCCAGCCCAACTCAGATCTGTGGCACTTAGTCCTGCCTCGGGCGGCCCTTCCCTCTCTGGGTGTCAATTTCCCTGCTTGTCCAATGAGATGATGTCCAAAGTGCCTCCTTCCCAGGCCCACGGGAAGCCCAGGAACCAGCCAAGGGGACCCTTCCGGTCCATTCGCTCGCCAGGGAATGAGGCAACGCACACCAATGTGAAGTCACACACGGTTGAATTTCTATATGACGTTCATGCTTCCAGACCCCCCAGAGCTGCCTGGAGCGTCTCCCCAGAAGCCCCGCCTCTGAGTGACCGCGATTCGACTTCCAGGCTGGCGCTCGGGGGGAGGAACCCTGGCCCCGGGGGTCGGGGGTGGGGAACCGAGGGCAGTGACTTAACGCCTGCCCCAGTCCCGGCCCTGCGGGTGTCGTCTCCACGACTCGGCTTTGCTCCTTCTCGAGCCCACGTGGGTGAGGTCACAGCATCTGCTCCTGTCACCCAGTTCTGTGCCTGCGACACCCACTCGTGTCACGTGAACCTGCCGTGTGCTCTGCTTTGCTGGTGGGCACGATTCCAGCGTGGGGACAAACCGCAGCCCCGTGGATGGACAAGTGGGCAGTTCCCAGCTCTGGGCTCTCGGAGTAAAGCAGGTGGGACTCACTTGTCCGGGTAGATGTGTGTGCTCAGGTCGTGGTCACACTGGGGATGTGATCGTTTAGCTTTAGGAGAAATTGCTGAGTTGTCATCCAGAGTGATGGTATCAACTTGCACCCTTACCAGCAATGTATGAGAATCTTTATATATTACTTTTATATGAAGTAATACCCATATAAATATAAAATATTTATAAAATATAAAAAATATATAAATATACTTTTATATATTTTTAATTGTTAAAATTAAAAATTCTTATTAAGAAATGCCAGCTTCAAATGCCTTCACTGGTGATTTTCAGCAAATATATTCAAGAAGCGAATGATCCACTCAACTCTTCCAGGCCCAGCAAGGTAGGAGGTGCCCTTGAAAACAAAACTCGTGAAGAGCAGTCCAAGAAAGGAAAATTATAGGCCCTAAAAAATCAACGAATCTTTACAATGTAGAAAAGGGATAATACGTTATGACCAAGTTGCGTTTATCCCAGAAATAAAATAGTGGTTTAATTTCTACAAAATCAATTAATATAGTCATCCATCTCAACAGATTTAAGGGGAGGATCACATCAACAGATGAAAAATGTTTGATAAAATCCAATATCCATTCATGAAAAAATGCTTCCATTAAGAAGAGAGGAAACTTCCTTAACCTTAATTGTATGCATAAGAAACCCTATAGCTTTCACTCTGAGACTGGGAAAAAGGAGGAATTTCCCTGCCACCGGTTTCACTCAGCATCATTCTGGAGGCCCGGCCAAAGATCGACAAGCAGAGTAGAAAACTTTCACTGTTCACAGAGGACATGATAATGTGTGGAGAAAGGGCTGAGAAACAAGGAGATAAATTGTCAAAATTAATAGGAGACCCAGGAAGTTTGCTACATTCAAAATCAACATGTAAAACTTAGCTGTTTCTCTATAGGCCAGTGACAAACTGAGATTTAGAAAATTTATCATTTACAAAGGCATAAGAGTATGAAATGCATAAGAAAAACAAAAGATGTGTAAGATTCTTGTAGAAGAAATTGATCGAGAAAAATTGAGAGACGTACAAGACCCAAGTAATTAGAGCAACGAAATGCTGTAGTCTTGAACTTGAGAGTCAGTTCTCCCCAAAAGGAATCCGTGGATTTGTATAATCCCAGCCTAAATTTCTTTTTTTATTTTTGGTGGATCATTGCAAATTGATTCAAAAATTTATGTTGAGGTGCAGAGAGCTGAGAATAGCTAAGCCGCTCTGAAGGACAAGGGGCAGACTGGCTCTGATATCGAGGCAATTATAGCTTTAATCTTCAAGACCTGGTGCACTGATGAGGGAACAGACCAGACCAGTGGAACAGACCAGCGAGCTCAGGAACAAGCCATGCACGTGGTATTGACACCCAACGGAGGAGGTCCACTTCCGGCTCTGGTTTTGCATTCGCGGAGCTGGGAAATCGCCACCCAGTCCTCACAACAAGGAAGAAGCTGAACAGACAGAAAATCAACAACTCTTCTCGGATCTATGGTAGGGGGGGTCACTGCGCAAACCCTGCCCCCAAGTTTGCAGAGACCAATGGGCATTGAACACAGAGATAAACAGCGAGTTAAGTGGGAGATAAGGATCTACTTCACACTAAAAAAATGACCCAGGTGGACAAATCCTTAAATGTAACACAAAACTAGAGCATTTTAGAGAATATAGAGGGACATCTTTGTAACTTTGGGCTGTGGATGGACTTCTTATACAATTTACAAGATAATAGCCATAAAGGCAAAGACTGATCAATTCCAATACATCAAAATTAAGAAATTCTGGTTCATTGAAAGGCCCCATAAAAGGAGTGAAGAGACAAACCACAGAGTGGGAGGAGATCTGCGTACATTCAACCAAAAAAGGAGGGCCGGGAATATGGAAAACCAAACTCTAACAGGAGTCAGTAGGACAAAGCGCCTGACTTAACACCGGGTAAGTGGCTCAGCAAAGAGGAACCCAGATACTATCAGACCTCATTAGTAATCAGGAAAAGCGAGTTAAGATCACAATACAAGATCATTACTCACCCGGCAGCTTGGCAGAAGTTTAAAAAAGACCAGACAAGCGGCTGGTGAGGGCGCGGGAACCCTCACGCCCCGCTGGGTTGGTGGTCACTTGGCACCAGCATTTTGGAAAAGCCCGGTGAGCACATCCCAGATGGGCGCCTCCTCCCTGTCATCAGCCCTGGAGAAATTCCCGTGTGGAGGACTTGGGGATTTTGTGGGAATGTCCATGGCAGTATTATTTATAGAGCAAAAAACCTGGAAACAACCCAAATGTAACACTCAGAGCAGCGTGAACAGCGTGTGGGGTGTTTGTTCAGTGGAGCCCATCGCTGCCCCAGACTCTGGCAGGAAGGACTCCGTTCAGGGAGAAGCGGGTCCCAGGACATGGAGGCAAGATTTTGCTGACTAGAAATTAAGAGACGGGCAAAGCTACCTAATTCATGATAAAACTGCATAGAAGGGCTTCCCTGGTGGCGCAGTGGTTGAGAGTCCGCCTGCTGATGCAGGGGACACAGGTTCGTGCCCTGGTCCGGGAAGATCCCACATGCCGCGGAGCGGCTGGGCCCGTGAGCCGTGGCCGCTGAGCCTGCGCGTCCGGAGCCTGTGCTCAGCAACGCGAGAGGCCACGGCAGTGAGAGGCCCGCGTACCGCAAAAATAAATAAATAAATAAATAAACTACATAGAAAAGCAAGCCAGTGACCGTCACGAAATCCAGGGCAGGATGTGAAAGGGGAGAGAGGCTTGTCCAGTGTCTTCACCTGGGGGGGGGAGCAAATGTGGGTTTCCCACCAATATGCTTGTGCGAACAATACGCTTGGGGTCTGACTCATTCATTCAGTCTGCCGTGGGCACGATTCATTTCATGACTTTTGGAAAACTAAACTTTTTTTTTTTTTTTTTGCGGTATGCGGGCCTCTCACTGTTGTGGCCTCTCCCGTTGCGGAGCACAGGCTCCGGACGCGCAGGCTCAGCGGCCATGGCTCACGGGCCCAGCCGCTCCGCGGCATGCGGGATCCTCCCGGACCAGGGCACAAACCCGTGTCCCCTGCATCAGCAGGTGGACTCTCAACCACTGCGCCACCAGGGAAGCCCAGAAAACTAAACTTTGACGGAAAGGAACTGATTCTGCTTCAGGCTGGGCTCAGAGTGCCACCCCCTCTCCCCCAAGCCCACCCGAGCCCCGCACACCTGCTTCCTCCCACCAGGAGGTCAGGTGTCCAGCATCTTCCCTCCTCCCTGAGGTTTTCCTGGTGATCTCAGCTGCCACCCAGCCCAGATCCCATTAGCAAGTGGTTAGGGTCCAAGTAAACAGGCAGGCAGAGGGGCCCAGGAGCCCGCTGGGCCCTGCAGGGTAGGCAGACCCTCCAGGAAGTGGCCTGGCCCGCGTGCCTTCCCAGGGGGAGAAGGTGATGGCGATGGGATCATGAAGGTCACGGTGCTGATGAAGGTGATGGTGGTGATGGTGGTGGTGGCCTGAGGCATCTCCTTGGACCTTCCTACAAGTCACCGAGGTGGGCACTGTGTGGCCTCCACTGTCCAGAGGAGGTGATGTGGAACTTGCCCAAGGCCATCCTGCTTGAATGATGGGACAGGGACCTGGCTCCAGGCCTCCGTCTCCAACACCCAGGCTGTCCCTTCTTCAGGGCTCTGGTGAGCCTGGGGGACAGTGCAGGATTCGGCCATGGAGATGCACACCCTTGGAGGCTGAACGTGGCCTTGCCCTCCCTCTTGGCGTCCACTCCCTGGCAACTCACATCGGAAAGAATGTTCGGGAGCTTGTCAGCATCTGGTGCGTGTCCCGAGGGCTTTCCCTGTGGGCACTGTGCCCGCCCCCCCCGGGTGAGTCTCCAATCATGAGCAGCTGGACCGTCACCAGATGCCCCGGATCCCTCCCTGTCCCTGTTTGCCCTTGTGCAGTTTGGAATCACCCGGATTCCTCGGAAACTAGGGCCTGTGGCCAGAGGCAGCACAGAGAACAGAGCAGGGGGCCGAGGGCAGAGGCAGAGAGTGACCCTACCTGAGCACCTCCTTTGCCGGGCCGGGAGCTGGGAGCACCGGCCTGGAGGCCGTCTCTGTTGGGTGGGGTGACAGAGCCCTGGTCCTGGGACCCACTTCTCCTTCCTCTTTCCACCTTTCAGAGTCTCCTGTGTGGCCTGGAATGGATGCCCCCCCAACCTGGGCCCTGCTGTCCTGGGGCCTCCCTCTAAGTGCCCCAGGCCCTAGTTGCGCTTCATCTCAGGGACTGTCGCTAAGCCCAGGTCTGCAGAGGTGCGGCCAGACACCTCAGGATCACGTCCATGGGCCCCGGGGGGTGAGAAGATGCTTTTGCCCCCAAGCAGCAGGGCCTCAGCCACACAGGAGGCAGATGAGGGGTGCCCCTTGGGCCTGGTTCCTTGATTCTTTGCTGATGGATTTAGAATCTTAGTCTCTGCACTAGGGAAGGGCTGAGGGGTTGAGGTAGCAGAGCTAAAGCAGCAGAAATCCTCCCTCCAGGCCGGGAGGGTGTCCAGGAGCCCCTCGGAGCGGCTGCGTGGACCCGGATCACCGAGCACGCGCAGGCTGACTCCAGGAGACCTCAGCCTTTGTCCATGGGTCCTGGACCCGCGGAGGGGTCCCACCGAGGCCACTGAGCCATCTGCAAGCAAATAAGGGGGAGACAGTGGGAGGGAGGCACCTGCCCACAATTAATCACTGTGGTGATTAATTCAGGTTAAGTTGAATGGGGAGCACAGAATTCCTCCAGATGCAGCCAGCAGCAGGGAGAGGAAAGTGGTTTTCTCAAGCCCAGCAAGAGAGCTGTGGACGCAGGAGCCTCCCTTGCTGGAGCCCCGGTGTTGGGGGGCGGTCTCCTCGGGGCTCCATATCCTGCCCTCCTGCAGGGGGCTGGCTCGGACCCCGACCCCAGCTCCTGGAGATGAGGCACCCGGGCCCTGCACCCGGGCCTCCGTCTGGGGAAACGACTCCTGGGCCCCAGGCTATCGTGGGGGACCGAGAGTCCAGGAGGAATCAGGACCCCCGACCTGGTTGGGCGCAGGGGAGGAGACGAGGCACACGGGCCTGGCCCAGCCTGGCCGGGGTGGGGTGGGGCTGCTGCGCTGTCTTGGTCACTGAAGAGCCCGTCGGAGGCCTTCGGTTACACCCCTTTTTTCGTTCAATTCCAGAGTGAGTTTGCCACCGGGAGGGATACAGCTGCCCTTGAAGTTTCTGCAGTTTTCAAAGCTGCTGCTTGTGACGACCGCCCAGCGGCGGGGGAGCCTGGGCTCGAGCAGGGAAATGGCTGCCCGGCTGTATGTGGGGCCGAGGGCGAGGGGCTACCTGAACACAACAGCACCCGGGGTGAGGTCTCCTGCGGTCGTCGCCCGCCGCCAGAGCCCTCCCTGACCCTCGCAGCCCCCCACCCCTCAGGGGCGAGAAGCATCAGAGTCTGGGTCCTGAGCCCCTGCAGTGCCCCGAAACCCTGACTGTGCGAAGTCAGAGTCGTCCGCATGCAATGCAGCTGTCACCATGCCTTTGGCGTTTGACACGGAAAATGCGCTGACCTGTCACGCGAGGCTGGGGCCTCCGTGCGCTCTCTCGGCCACCACTTCCCAGCCCGCCCCGGCCCCGCCTTTGCCCCCAGCCCCGCTCTGCCCCTTGTCTGCTGCACACACCTCCACCCGCCCTCCCTCCTTCTCAGTAACACACTATTCACGATTTTCTCAGGGATTAGCTGAAAAAACAAAACGAGACAAAATGACAAGCAAAACCCCAGAAACTATCACTTACATCATTAAGTCAGAATGGTAGAAATTGTCCAAACAAAATAAAATCCATACAAACTAAACTACCCATGGTAAATTTTGCTTTGGACTCTAAGTTGAGAGTGCATTGTGCAAAATTTGACCCAGAAAAAGTGGACGTGGTCTGCAAAGCTGGGAAGTGGGCACGTGAGGGGCTCCTCACGCAGCAATTTGCTCTTGGGTGTGTCTCTTCACCCCCAATGACCCCAGATGAGAAGCTCTAGTCATAAAAACTGACACGAACAATTAACAATGAATACATCATATTTTTTGGTTAAATTGAAATGGAAGAGAAATGATTTCTATGTTTAGAATTTCAGTGAAATGAAAAAAAGTTAATTGGAAACTGCTTGATTTCAAGGTTAGATGATTGACAAGGATTTATTATAGTGGTTTAATAGGGTTTGCCCTGGAAAAGTGGTTTTTCGTTGAACATTAATCCAGGAAGGCAAGATTACAGAAACATATTTTGTATTCAAATGTCATTGGGGTCTGCACGGCTTCACTCTCTGCATGCACACACCACACACGCACACACGGTACACACTCACGGTACAGACACACGCACACAGCTGTGCACAGGCCCTGTCCAGGGTGGGCGCAGCCCTCCCTCTCTCACTGGACGTGTTCTCTCCTTCACAGGAAGAGCCATGCCTTGGGGTCGGGACCTGCTGAGCCCAGGCTGCCCTCCCTGCTCTGACCTCTGGCCTTATGTGGGTTGGATGAGTCCTGAGTCCTTGTCACTGTTCCTACCTTCCCTCTGTGCGAGCCTGGTCAGCCATTTTTTCCTGTGAATCTGTCCCCTCCATCAAGAATTACCATTTCATTGGCATAAAACATGACCATAACATTATTATATAATATTAGAAAAATGTAACTAATTAGCATAAGCTGTGAAAATGATACCTGTGAGGTACCTGGTACCTGGCATGAGGCACCTACCTTGTAGCTGGCAGGAGGCACCTGCCTGGTGGCCCCGGGGGGAGATTCTGACCAGGCCCCCTGTTGGCTGCCCACACCCTGGCCACTCAGAGGTCCTCTCCTCAGGGCCTCTGGGCCGCCCGCTCCCAGACTGTCCGAGGAGGTCACCCTCTGCGGGGGCCTCTCTTGCTCCTGGGCGACTTTGGCCGTTTCCCTGCTTTCCCAGGGAAGGACCCAGGCCAGCCCCTCTCTGACAGCTTGGCTTCTTCTGGCCCAGACTGGAAAGTCTGGACCCCAAGGTCAGACCCCAGGTCAGCCCGTGGCAGCTGGCGGCCTTCACTCAGTTCTGCCTTCCACCTGTTTTGTGCCCTTTGCCAGGGGCTGGTGGTGACCTGGGGTCCCGTGGGGTGCGTATCTCCTGCTCTCAGCCAGTCCAGTGCTGTCAGCGGAGGAGCTGGGGAAGCTTCACCTGGGGGTGGGGGTCAACGTCTTCCTCCCCCTCCACACGTACCCCGTGATAATGATGAGACTCAGCTGGGGCATGGGGGCCCTCTTCCGACCGACAATGGGCTCCCAAAGCTCTGCCACCATCTGACGAGGGCCCACGGACCTGTGTCACTGCCCACCAGCTGTGTGGTCATCTGAGCAGCCGTGTCTGTCTGAGACCGGAGCCTCCAGAGAGCAGGGAGGGGGTCTGTCCAGGCCCCTGGCCCGGGCCTGGCGCCGGTGTTACCCTGAGAGGTGACACCGTGAAGCCTTGGCCTGGTCTGGGGGTGGGCCCGCCTGCTCTGAGCCCACCAGGAATGATTAACTCTCCGCCCCCGAGCTCTTTGCTTGCCCAGGTCCGGGGAGGGGGGGCTGGGGGGCACGGCCCGGCGAACCCTTTGTTGTCTCTCCCAGGCCACTCTGGTTTCAGCCTCTATTTGTTCTGACATTAGGTGGGGTTTATGTCTCCTCTTAGCGTGTCAGTAAAACCCCGGACGCTGCTGGGGAGTCTCCCTGAGGTTCTGGCCTCTGGGGCCGGTTGGGGAGGCACAGCACCCTGTGCGGAGAGGAGGACCCTCCTTGGGAGCTCCAGAGAGCCTGAGGGTCTCCCCCAGGGCACCGGGGACAGCTCTGCTGCTGTGTTTGAGGGCGCAGGTGCCTGACGAGAGCACGGGAGCCTCCGCCTCGGGTTTCCAAAGCCGCAGTGGGCGACCCCCCAGATTCGTGTCCACCTGGCCCCAAACTTGTCCTCACGACACAGCCCGGCTCTGGTGGTCCAGGGCCCTCTCTAGCAGGGCTGGAACTTGCCAGTGGACCTGATTCATACGGTACTTGCTACCTGGCCGTTGGACTGCAAAGTTGCTTTTTTCCAAAAAGAACGTTCTGGAAAGAGCTTCTGCACGCTTCTTCCTGGGGTGAGCCTCTGAGTGTGAGCGATGAGGTTAGGGGCGAGCAGATAAATGCAAAGCCCCAGACCGAGGGGTCACACCCTCTCTTCCCACATGGTCTGGGCCCTGGACGGACCCCACCATTTCCACTCCTGGGCCTTGTCTCTGAACCCAGCTCTGCCCCATGTCTGGGGACCCGGAGGCTCCGCCTGTCAGCTGACCAGGCCCCGAGGAGTATAAACTCCCAAACCAGCGAGACTGGGCCACCACCCAGGGCCCCTAGCCGGGAGCAGAGCGGGCCTGCAACGGGCAGGTGTCATCGGAAGTCCGATTAGATTCTCTGCGGAGATGGAAACGTAAATATTGATAGAAGTCAGAAGACTTAAGTGCTCTCTGCCATGAGATGTGATGTCACCTCCAGCACCTGTTTCTGGAGGAGCTGCACGAACGCGGGTGTGTCCGCACTGGCACTGCCAAGGGGAGCGAGAGGTGTAATCGCCTGGCGGCAGGGGGGCAGGGATAAGGGTGTGTGCAGAGCTGGGTCCTGGCCTGCAGGACTCACCAAGCCCAGCTGGCCTGGCCGGCCAATGCAGGCCCAAACAGGGCTGCTCTGGGCCTCCTGGAACTTATCTTGAGTCAATAGAAGGCCGGGTGGTTCTGGAGGCTATTGACGAGGCCAGAGACAAGGGAGGCATTCAGGCCCCAGCCTGTTTCCAATGAGCTCAGCTGCTCCACAGCTGGGGCCAGGGATGGGCTCGCCCCCCCCCCCCCGCCAGGCCTGTTTTCCCCGCTGGTCAAGGCGCGCCGGGGCCAGGGCCAGGGTGCCGGGCACGGGGGGAGCTCTCAGCCGAGAAATTACCAGAGCAGGTGCTGAGAGGGGAGCAGTCGGGGGCAGGGGAGCTGCCTGCCACAGCTGCAGGTGACCCGTGCTCCCTGCAGGACACTGGTTCTGTCGGCAGCAACAGGCTTCTAGCAAGAAACGCCTGCTGGTCAAAGAAGGTGGGAAGACATCAGAGTCATTGCGAGCAGTAGCGAACCAGACACCAACCCTCGACGTTTCTGGAGCCAGGGGGCCCTGCGCTGTGGGCTCACACCTGCGTGGGTCTGTGGGAGGGCTGCTTGGGACGGGGGAAACGGCCAGGACAAGTTGTCCATTTGTCTGGCCATCGGGGCCAGTGCCTCTCAGACTTCGACTTGCCTGGGGTTGCCAGAGGGTCTTGATAAATACCGCTTCTGATTAGGGAGGCCTGGGCAGAGCTGGGGATCCTGCCCTCCCACAGCCTCCTGGGATGCTGGGCAGCCCGGCTGATGAAGACTACGGTGGGCGTCATTTCTGGAGACACAGTCTCTGTGTTAAGGGGTGTTCGGTTCCCTCCGAGGTGTCCAGGATGTCGGGATTCACCGCTGCGAGGGGCTGGAGCAGTAGGAATGGCCAGGAAGGGGGTGGGAGGGGGTGGGCAGGCAACGATTGGCAGCCTCGCAGCGGGCTGGAGAGCGTGGCGCCCTGGGCTGCGCACAGGTGAGCAGGTATGTCCTCAGACCTCAGGGCCTGTGGCTCCTCTTCGCTGTAGCCTGTGATGCACGTTAGTGTGTGAGTGTAGAGACATCCCCAAACACTGTCACTGGAAACCCCGGACTGGATTGGACAGTATCCCCCCACATTCCCGCCCACCTGGCGCTTCAGAAAGGGGCCGTCCCAGCCTGCCTGGGCTGCTGCGACAGGACACCGCAGGCTGGGTGGCTATAAACGGTACACATTTTTCTCGGCCTGGAGGCTGGGCGTCCCGCAAGGTGCTGGAAGATTCCACGTCTGGTGAAGACCCGCTTCCTGGCTCACGGATGGCGGCTCCTCGCTGTGCCCTCACATGGAGGAGGGGGCAGGGGCTCCTGGGACCTCTTCTTCTGAGGCCGCTGATCCCATCCTGAGGGGCCCACCCTCATGAGCCCTCATCACCCCAAAGCCTCACCTCCCAACACCATCACACTGGGGGTTGGGATTTAACACGTGAACTTGGGGGACACAAACCTTCAGTCTATAGCCGTGGCCTTATTCAGAAACAGGGTCTCTGCACATAGATGTGGTTATGGACCCCGGGGCAAAGACATCTTGGATGTAGAGTCAGCCCTGCGTCACGTGACAGTGTCCTTATCAGAAGAGGGACTTGGGCAGGAGCCACGTGACCAAGGAGGCCGAGATCCCAGTGATGCACGTGCCAGGGAGCCCTGAGGGGCCGGCAGCCACCAAGAGCTGGGAGAGGCCTGAGCCAGATGCCACCTCCAGTCTCAGGGGGAGCCAGCCCTGCCCACACCTGGACTTCCAGCTTCGAATAAACGTCTGTTGTTTAAGCTGCCCAGTGTGTGGTCACTCCAGCAGCCCTGGGACTTTCATAAAACCCCTAACCTGGAGCCTGTCAGGGCACTACTGGTCCTCAAACATTGGGCGCACTGCTATAGCGCTTTCAGTTAGCGCACACTTGCTAAGCCCCAGCTGTGTGCCAGCTACAGGGGTATAGACAGGCAGGGGGTGCAGACAGGTACAGGGAGCAGACAGGTGCAGGGGTCAGACAGGCGTAGGGGTCAGATAGGTACAGGGGTGCAGACAGGTGCAAGGGTCAGACAGGTACACGGGTCAGACAGGTACAGGGGTCAGATAGGTACAGGGGTGCAGACAGGTGCAGGGGTCAGATGACAGGTGCAGGGTGCAAGGCAGAAGGTGCCGTTTTTCCATGGGTGGAACTTGCTGCTTTAGCAGAGGCTGCTGAGGTCCCGCCCCCCAGCCCGTTGGCTCACCTCCGAGGTCACCTGCAGCCTCAGCCACCAGCCCCTCCAGGCACCTGCGCCTCTGAGGGCTCTCTTCATTACCAAGGAAACGTGCCTGTTCCTGGGAGCAGCCTGAAGGTGCCAGGGCTTCGGCCCTGCAGGGCAGCCTCTGACCAGTGACAGACAGTGTCCAGGATGAGCGGCCCAAGGTTCTGTGCTCCCGTGGACGTGGACGGTGCCGAGGGCCCGACACCAGCTCCTCGTGGCCACCCGCGCTGAGAGGCGCTGTTCCCGCTGTCAGAATCTGTGCGTCAGCAGATGAACTGACACCCCTGCCCCGTCCTACTCTCGACACCACTGTGCTTCCCGAGATGCTTCCTAAAGCCCCTCGTGGGCCCTGACTGAGGAAAACCAGAGCAAGACAGTGTGTCCGGCAATGCCTCTGTGCTCGAAGAGGGCTTCCCGCGTCACCCGGGGTGGCATCAGGGCCTGCTTGAGTCTCCTGGGAAGATGGGGCCTGGTGGGGGCGGAGAGCTGGAGGGAAGAAGCATCCCTTGGCCATCTGAGCTGCCACACACACTCTTTGAGCGCCTGCTGTTTGCTTGGCTCTGAGCTGGGACGGAGAGGCGGAGAGACCTTTGCCCTCGGGGCGTTGGGGTTCACGGGCGGTAGGTCAGAGGGCTCAGAGGGCTCTGAGGACAGGTTCTGTGAGGGCTAAGCTTCTCTTAAAGCTGTGCTGAAGCGAGAGGAAGAAACCCTGGGATGCGGGGTGTCAGAGAGACAGAGCGGGAGCCTGGGGGTGCATTGGCTCAGGACAGCGGCCGAGGTGACAGTCATTACTGGTCACTTCGTCCATACCTGCTGCGCTGCCAGGTGCCTTATAGCAGTCTCCCTTTTAAACCCTCCCATCCCCCCTGCGAGACCCTTCTGCCGAGTGGAGAACAGGCTGGGGAGGGGCCTGCCCTGCACCGTGAGGCAGCATGGAAGCAGGGGTGCCCAGTGCCCAGCCAGGAGCGCCCAGAGGACTCTCCAAGGCCAGCATGCGGTCTGGACACTGCCACCCTCGCCGCCAGGTTGGCAGGTCCTGCTGAGGCCTGTCCTCCCGAGACCTGGGGAGGTGTGCAGGTGAGTGAGATGGACCCCCAGCTCTGCGGCTCGGGGAGTCAGCTTCCCTCTCTGGGCCTCAGTTTCCTCATCTGTGAAAGGGGCCAGCAGTTCTGTAGGAGCCGGGCTGCCCAGCCAGTCACCTCTGGAGGGCGTGGGGCCCATCTCCTGCCAGGCAGGTTGGTCCCCTGGGACACCCCAGAGACAGTGGGCTCTGGGGGTTTGGGCTCCAGGCATCTCCTGGCCCCGCAGATCTGCCCAGGGTCTGGCCAGGTGCATGAGGCCTACTCTGGTGCCGCTCTGTCCCTCTGAACTGCTCAGAGCATGGGTGTCCCCGGGATGCCCTATCCAGGCGGGACTGGCGCTCCCAGCCATCCAGCCGGTCAGGACGCCCGGGAGCAATGCATCCTGCGACTGTCGGTGCCTGAGCACAGCTGCCAGCCTGAGCCTAATTACTTAACTTGCACTAATCCTCATGCCATTAATACACGCTGCCTAGAATAACATTGCCTAGAAAAGGCACTTGTCTGTGGCACTCTTTTATCACTTTTTGAGGAAAGAAGGGGGCCACAGTGTTGGCATTTCCAGCTGTTCCCCATTTCTTCCCCTTCATTTGCTGTTCGGCGCTAAAGCTGGAGATGGGGTTCTGGGGGAGCATTAAAGGGACGCCAGCCCCGGTTCGTGCGTCAGACTGGATGCTGTGTCCTCCCCCACCCCCCCGCCCGCCAAAGACTCGTTGGTGGACGAGGTTCCACCCCCTGGGGTGCCCACGCCTGGTCCTGTGACAAGCTCCTGACACAGGCTGCGCCCACACACGAGACCCCTGCATGAGTGCCCTAGCATCGAGCCCCATCCCCGGGGTCCACTGGGCATCGAGGCAGGGACCCCAGAAGTGCTGAGGCATCAATGCATCAGGAGTGACCCTCCGCCTACAAGGAAAGGGAGTTGTCCACAAGCACAATCAATCCTCCAGCTGCCTCCCCTGCCCCCTGGTGGCCCACTCGGCCTCCAGCAGGTCCAGGGCTGGAACAGTAATCTCTGTGAACACCCCCCTCTCTCCGCCCCCTCCCACGGGTGTGGGTGTGGAGCAGAGGTCACAGGGCCAATTTCCCCGGGTCTGTGGGACAAATTTCAGGCCAGCCCAGCCCTGGCTCCCTGAGGACAGCACAGAGCCTCCGGACTCTCCCTGAGGGTGCATCTGTCAGAGGGCCCCTGTGTGCACACTTGTGTGGACATGGTCCTTGTGCGTCCCTGGGTGCAGATGCCCTAGTGTCCACCAGCTCCCGCGGACAGCTGGACGCCTGTATGCACACACATGTCTGCATGCGTGTGTGGACAGGACGGTGGCGTGGGACCAAGTGCCCCTGGAGACCCACACATGACACGCTTCCAAGCTGTCTCCATTGTCACGTCAACTGAATATTTCCAGCTCCACGTCCAGGAGCACGCTGTCTCCTCGCTGCTCGCAAACCCCGGCCAGACTTCCAAACCACCAGGCAGATTTCGAGTCCCTTTTTTTAGCTGCCGAAGGAAAAAAAATAAGTGAACACAAATCTGCTGATCCCCGTCTGCCCCTTTTCTGGAGAATTTAATTTCTGAGCTTTGACCTGACACCAGGACCTGGAGGACTTGTTAGTTCTAAATAATGAGCGGAGTGCCTGTGCTCCGAGCCTCAGCTTTTCTGGTTTGAGGAAAAATATGACTTTCCATAGAAGCTCTTTGATGCGACCAGTGGCGCTGTCCACACAGGAATGAAAAGGAGTTTCAGAGGGTCAGTGGTGGCGGGGTGGACAGCCCACCTGGGAGGGGTGGGGGTGGGAGGGCCGCTGGGGGCCTCTGCCCCCTTCCTAGGGGCCTTGCACTGTCTAGCTCCACCTGCAAGCTGTCAGGGACTTATGGGGGTAAGCGAGCCCCCCAAGGCAAGGATGGATGGGGTATCCAGGATGAACTTTGGAACCCACCGCTGTCGATCTGGGGGGCTCCCGGGCCGCCTCCCCTGGGGGCTCCTTTGGAGGAAACCCTCCTACCAAGTTAGTGCCTCAAACCCAGGTTGGGGCAGGACCCCTGCTCTAGAGGAGGGGCCTGCAGGCAGGGCAGGCCGCCGAGGGCTGTCCCTGCACGTGGCACCTCCGGAGAGTCAGGGGACAGCTTCCCTGGGCAGACACGGTTCTGCAGGCGCACAGCCGGCTTGTGAGTCGAGGCAGAGGGCAAGACATAGCGTGTTGGGCAGCAGGGCTTGGGGAGCAGATGCAGGCTGGTCCTCAGTGACCCAGCTTCCTCCCCTCAGCCAGGCGCTCTCCTTGGGATCCAGAGCCTGCACCGTCTTGTATGTGGAGGTCGGGGCGTGGGAGCTAGTCTGAGCCCAGTGTCCTCTGTAGAACACCGGCTGCTTCCTCCTGCCCCCGGAACCACTGGCACCTGCAGGACGGCCATACTTTCCCTGGGAAATGATCATTCCAGGTCAGGGCTGGGGTGAGCCTGGGGCCCCCTCCCCGCCTAACCCAGATTTCACACTTAAGATGGCGTTTCCCCTGGAGAGCAGCCCCACGAGCTGCAGCAGGCCTGTGCCCAGAGGCCAAGAAGCAAATGCTGTAGCCACTCGCCCCGTGAGGGGCTCTCGGGCAGTCGAGAGAAAACATCTGGCTGTTCCTGGGGCTTTGGCCTGAACCTGTCCACACCGCATCTGCTGGCAGAACTGAAGCCAGGCCAGCCGAGGGCCTCGCGGAGCCGGGGCTCGGACAAGCGTCGAAGCAGAGTGTCCCCGCCGCCCTCCCCTTGCCCCAGATGGCAGCCCTGATCCCAGAACTCACACCTGTGGCTGCCTGACCTAGTCTTGGACCTAACAGTCATGGGCCCGGGTCCACTCCTGGGTCAGAGTGGGGTCGGGACACACCTAAAAAAGAAATTAAATAATTGAATTAACAGGTAGTACAGTAACATGGTCCCAAACTCCAGGCAGGTTTGGCAGTAGCAAGGAGCCCAGCAGGAAAATGAATGAAATCCAACAAGTGTGGGCCCGTCAGTGACAGCATGTCAGCGTCAGTTCGTTATTTGTGCAGAGACACTCTTGGGACGCTAGTAACAGGGAGACCTCCAGGTGTTCAGGAACTCTGTACCGTCTTCACGATTTTTCTGTAAATCTAAAAATATGCCAAAATAAAAGGTTTATTTAAAGAAAAGTTGGGTGGGGGCTGCCATATGGGGCCCTGCCAGTGTCTTGGGCAGCTGGGTCTGTGTCTCCTGCTTTAGCTGCGTCTCTGGGGGAGGCCGAGGCCGAGGGGCGTCAGAGACCATTGTCCTAATGCAGAGGCAGGAGAAGGTCCAGCCGAGTGGCCAGCAGGGAGCGGTGGTCCAACCCCGGGCGCTTTCTGAAGGTGAAGGCTGGCCGCGGAGGCCCGGCCTTGCCTGCGGAGGACGGAGCTGCACTAACTGTGGGTGAGAGGCCGGGCCGGTGTGAGCTGGGGTTCTGTCCCAGGTGCGTCCTGACATCCTGGAGACCACGTTGTCTCCTGGAGCAATGAATCCGGGTTGGGGAGATGTCTTGGGGCCCAGTGGGTGTGCACCAGGGGCGCCTTCTCCAGTCTTTACCCCCAACACCACAGGCCGACACTCCTGCCCAGAGCGAGTCTCCTGGAGGTCCTGCGGTGAGGGCCTGGCTGCAGGGGGACCCTGGACCCCAGACGAGAGCTCTGCTGAGACGGGCCCCCACGCCCCCCTTCTCTGCCACGCTTGTCCCGGCCACGAAGGCAGCTGTGACGCTTCTGGTTGATTAAAGCCAAACCCAGACTCTTCATTCTTTTTAAAAACTGTCTTTCATTTTATGGGCTTATTATGATTTATTGAGCAATTCCCTATGAATGGGCTTTTGGTCATTATAAATAATGGTGCAGTGAATAACTGTACAGAAGCCACCTCACCTGTGCAGGCACGGATATGGGGGAGGTTAGGCCTGCTGGACCAAGAGATGTCACCTTCAGGAAGGCGACATCGAAGCGAGAAGAGGACGCCGCAAACGAACCGCTGGTTGCGGGGTGGGGGGGTCTGGGGCCCACAGCACACCTGCCGGGTCAACGGGGGTACGTCCAACAGAACGAGACCCGCACATGACTCAACCACAGACAAACACCTCGTGTCCAGCTCACCTCACACAGACAAACGGGGAGAATTCCGGAGGCTGCCCAGGCTGGCCAATGAGATAGGGCTGCCCCTGAGTTACCGTGTTGGGAAATGACTTAATAGCATCTCGCTTGTTACTGATTAATTTTGTTTGATGTGGGAGGCTGCACGGATTTTTAACAAGCACCGCTTGTGACTGCAGACCAACCGAAGCT
Organism: Globicephala melas; assembly: GCF_963455315.2. Taxonomy (NCBI): domain Eukaryota; kingdom Metazoa; phylum Chordata; class Mammalia; order Artiodactyla; family Delphinidae; genus Globicephala; species Globicephala melas. The sequence continues at coordinate 105,325 of NC_083328.1, read as the reverse complement.
TCCAGAATCATGAAGTGCATTTCAGGGTATTTTAAAATACACAGGGCACGGCCGGCCTGCCCAGCACTCCTGGGCTGGTGACGAGACGGCTGTGGAAGGGAAACCTGGGGCTCCTGTGAACTAACAACATGGGATTAGAGATCCATTAGGGCCTCTGTCTGCTGCATCAGTCTCCAGCCCAGATACTTCTTTGCCTCCCACCAAGAGGTGGAGGTTTTAGCCTGTATATTCTAGAGGATTGAAAAGGGGAAGACAAAACAGAGAAAATTCCAGAGGCTCTAAAGCCAGGGGACACCCGCGTGCTCCTGCCGTCTGCGCCATGCTGCTCCATCCTTTACAAAGAGGCTGTGATGACAGCTAGGCAGCTAGACTGGGTGCTGGGCCCAGGGGCTGTGACGGCAGTTCCTACCTGCCCCGGTCTCACACAGGAACAAGCGCGAGCCTCCGTCTGAACTGTGCCTGGAGCAAGCCTGGTTTGTGGGCAGTGGCCACTTCCAGGGGCCTTTGGAGGCTTGGCCGTATGTGCCTGCTAGCTTGTAGGCAGAGCAGAGGGCTGGCCAGACTGGTGGTAGAAAGCACACCGGACAGATAGTCTCCCAATGCCTGGAGCACAGGAGAGCAAGTACAAAGACGGAAGCCAGCTGCAGCTGCAGCAAAGGGGAAGTACGTCAGTTAGGATGCATTGGGCCTCAAGTAACAGAAAAGCCAGCTGGGACTGCCTTAACTAAGAGGGTCGACTGGCTCACGGTACTAGAGGTCCCTGAGCAGGTCGGCTTTCAGGGCTGGTCTGATCCAGTGGCTCAACAATGCTGTCAGGGCCCCAATTTCTTTCCATCTCTGTCTTCTGCATAGTCAGCCTCATTCCAAATCCAGTTCTGCCTCATGAGCACAAAATAGCTGCTTCAGTTCCACACTTCACATCCAAACACCACCCTGACCAGAAGGAGAGAAAATGTGTCTGTGGCAGCAGTCCACACAGGGAATCACCCTGACTGGATCCCTTAGGTTACATGTCCATCCTTCAACAGGCGCACGTGGCGGGAATGTGTGATGGATACAAATGAACCATGGCCCCTTCGGAAGAGGGGGTGTGGGCAGCTTGGTCCCAAGCAAGTGGGCTATGGGCACTGGGGGTGCGGAGGGAGGATGGATGCTGGGTGCGCAACCTCGAACGCTCAAGACAGCACAGGTGGGGCTGGCTCTACACCATCGCAGGGCCAGACGAGGGCAGCCTGCATGCCAGGGCAAGGCATTTGGGTTTCCTGAAAATTTTTTTAAGATTTATTTATCATTTATTTTATTTATTTATTTTTGGCTGTGTTGGGTCTTAGTTGCGGCACGCGGGATTCGTTGAGGCCTGCTCGACCTTTCGTTGCGGCGCACAGGTTTCTCTCTAGTTGTGGCGTGTGGGTTTTCTCTTCTCTAGTTGTGGCGTGCTGGCTCCAGGGCACGTGGGCTCTGTACTTTGCGGCACTCAGTCTCTCTAGGTGAGGCGCGCGAGCTCAGTAGTTGCAGCGCGTAGGCTTATTTGCCCCGTGCCATGTGGGATCTTAGTTCCCTGACCAGGGATCAAACCTGCGTCCCCTGCATTGGAAGGCGGATTCTTTACCACTGGACCACCAGCAAAGTCCCGGCATTTAGGTTTTATTTCCAAGAAACCTGAGAGCTAGAAGTGCCTTGGGGGAGGGAGGGAGGCCCATGCAGGCCAGTGTCCCCGTGCTCACCTGGCAAGGAGGGGCTCCTGCCAGAGCTGAGCCACGAGGCCCCAGAGGCCGGGCTTGGTGTGTGTGGGAGGAGGTGGGGGGCACAGGAAGAGAGCTGGGTGGGTGGGGGGGCTGGCATCCCTACTACTAACCAGACACCCAGCCAGCTCTGGTGCATCTTCTCTACACGTTTTGTCCTCACAGTCGCTTGGCAGGGTGGACGAATCTGCCATTCCCATTTAGCAGACGTGGAGACCCAGCCGCGGAATGGGTGGTTTTCGAGATCGCACAGCTACTAAATTGCACTCAGGATTCGAACCCAAATCTGCCAGGCTCTTCCCAACCTGCCACTCAGTACAGGCAGGCAGCTTCTCCCAGGGAGGAGGGTTGAAGACCAGACTGAGGTTACACATGGAGGACGGAGGGCTGGGAGAGAGGCCCTGGACCAGGGAGTGGACCAGCTTGGCTTCCAGGGCCTTCGCTTTTGAGGCAGTGGGAGCAAACCAGTGGCCTGGCCCACACGGGAGCCTTCCTGAAAGACGGAAATGGGTCCTGTCTGGGTTATCTCTGCCTTCTGTGTGAGCTATTTTACAGAAAACTGACAATTATGCAAGTGATTTCTGCCCATAGAAATCAAGTTTATTTTGTCTGGCCGAATGTAATTGCTGACAGCCCTGTGGGTGGACCTGCTTTGCATCATTTGTGAATTCCCTCAGTATTCCTTATTTCCCATAAATGTGGTGTTTTGAATTCTCCTGAGAGCTGGTTCTAACATGTTACTGCTTTCCTCATTAATTAATGAGCTGAATAAAATCTCTGATGATTTTTACATTTGTATGATAGTCATTACTTCACCATTTAAAAATGATCCTTTGAGGGGCTTCCCTGGTGGCGCAGTGGTTGAGAGTCCGCCTGCCGATGCAGGGGACGCGGGTTCGTGCCGCGGTCCGGGAGGATCCCACGTGCCGCGGAGCGGCTGGGCCCATGAGCCATGGCCGCTGAGCCTGCGTGTCCGGAGCCTGTGCTCCGCAACGGGAGAGGCCACAACAGTGAGAGGCCCGCGTACCACAAAAAACAAAAACAAAAACAAAAAACCAGAGGACACTAAAAGTGTGCCCCTGACCAGGATCTGGGGGCACACCCCCACCCATTTTCAAAATTTCTCCAACATTCCTGTTTTGTTAACTAGGATTTCATGGAAATGCTGCATTCTATTCCAGAGGGCATCTGTGTTTGTTTTAGTACAAAAAACTAGGGGACAGGTTAGAGTCAGTCTCATTTCCAAACTCCATGGCTCCCTCAAAGGGGCACCTGGGTACCACCTTCCAAGGTCTCCCTCAAGGCAGCAGTGCAGGGGTCCCTCCTCGCGTCGGCTAAGAGCCCTGGCCTGAGGTCTGAGCAAGACCCCTCCCCAGACAGGATGGGAGGAACTGGGCCTCAAGTTCACTCAGAGACCCTGAAAAGGTATTTGGGGACAGCTGGGAGCAGGGGGACAGGAGGGCAAACAGGAGCTGGACACCTGGATCTGAATCCGTGCCTGCTTCTCAGGGTCGGTCTCCTGTGCATCTCATGGGCAGCTGTCCTATAGGACCCCCATCAGATCACAGTGAGGGGGGCTGGGAGGGACGGGGAGGAGCTTGGCTCAGGGGAGAGCCCACGTGGGCCTGGATCACAGCCCACCCTCCCCTCGGTTTCTCTGCCTGTGCCCCAGGTGTTCCAGTGAGATGTTTCTCTAAGTGTTGGTGTAAACGGGGTCTTCTCCATAAAGATGTCAGGAGAACAGGAGTGTCAGGTGCTTAGAGAGGCCTGGCCGTTGATAAGCTCGCTTGACTGGTAGAGCCCACCTGCCCCCACCCTGCCTCCCGCACCTGCCTCCCGCATCATCCACTGCACCAATTTCCTTTCAGGAGGTGGTCCTGGAAGACCGTGGACCCCAAACCTGGGCACCTTTCAGCGGGGCCTGGGCCACGGGGCGGGGCTTGGATCTGGGGAGGGCGGGGCCCAGATCGCTACCCTCCCACCCAACACCCTCACCCCAGGCTGCCGCCCCTGTGGACCGGCCCATCCCTGGCTCTCTGCTGCCACCTGGTGGCCAGGCGCGGGCGTGCACCCTCTGGGCCTCGCCTGTGAGAGATGCGGATGCCGAGCTTTCAGGCACCCTGAGGCCGATTCGCAGGATCGCAGGTGGGGAGAGGTGGGGGTGAAGCGGAAGCTGCCCGCCCCACAAAGGCCAGCCTGGCTCAGCTTTCGTGCCCGGAGGGGTCCTTGCCAAGGGCATCGCTCCCTGCGGTGTGGAGCCACCTGCGCTGCACCTGGAGAGCTGAGGAGGGCTGTGCACCACCACCCGCTCCCCTCGTTTTACAGCTGGGGAAACGAGCTCGGGAGGCCACCGTAGCGCCTCCCACGGGCTGCTGCTACGGGCCCGTAGCCGTCCTGGCGTCTGGGGACAGCCACGGGGGGAAGGGCTGGTCTGTGGGCGGAGCCTGTATTCTAGTGGGGGATACGGGTGAACGCCAAAATATGTTAATATCGTGAATACAACACAACATCATAAAGCATGCTGGGAGTGCCGTTAAAAACCAAGCGAAGGGAGAAGACAGCGCTGCGTGGTTGCTGGCTTGGTCGCGGGCAGGAAGGCCACTGGACTGGCCGCGGCACTGAGTGGAGGCCGAGTGAGGACGAGGACTGGGGATCATTCCAGGCCTGGGGACAGCTCTCCAAGCGCGCCGCGTGGCTGGAGCCCAGTGGGCGAGGCAGGGGCGGGGGATGAGCGGAGCGGCCCTTGCCTGGTGGGGGTGAGGGCTGGAGCTGAGCTTTGCTCCGGGGGCAAGAGAGCCTGGCTGGGGCAAGGGGGGCGGCAGGGAAAGGGGTGGGCCTGGCGTGGGTGGGTTTCCAGCGGGCCCCCTCTGGCGGCAGGTGGGGGATGGCTGGGGGGGGCCGGCAGCAGGCAGGACACTTGCTGCCTCAAGGAAGCGAGGTGGGGCGAGGTGAGGGGCGTGGGGAGAAGGCTGTACGGAGGAGCCGCGTTCTGCTCAAAGGCTGAAGGTGCTGCTGTGGGCGGAGGCGGGTGGGGTCAAGGCCACCTCCCAGGTGTCAGGCTCGATCACCCACAGGTGTGATGGGCACAGGGCCAGGTGACGTACTGTGCATGGCCCCAGTTTGTGAGCCTCGTGTCACATCTCGTGCATTATCTCATCCAGTTGGTGCGATAACCGGGCGTTCTGTGCCTTATCGCTCTTGGTTGGCACGACAACCCTGTGAGTCAGGACTATGGCCCCAATCTTGGCACAAGGAAACTAACGCTCAGACAGCGACACACGTGCGGTTTCTGTGACCAGAGGTGCTGAGCAGGGCTCTCACCCATCTTAGGTTGTGTGTGTGCAATTCTAAAATTAAGATATAATCCACATAACACAAAATTCACTGGTTTTTTTTTTTTTCTGTACTCAGGCCTCTCACTGTTGTGGCCTCTCCCGTTGCGGAGCACAGGCTCGGGACGTGCAGGCTCAGCGGCCATGGCTCACGGGCCCAGCCGTTCCACGGCATGTGGGATCCTCCCGGACTGGGGCACGAACCCACATCCCCTGCATCGGCAGGCGGACTCTCAACCACTGTGCCACCAGGGAAGCCCCAAAATTCACTGTTTTAAAGTGTACAGTTCAGTGGTTTTTAGCACATTCACAATGTTGGACAACCATCACCACTATCTAATTCCAGAACATCTTCATCACCTCGAAAAGAAACGCCGCATCCCCAGCCATGGCCCCCACATCCCCCCTCCCTCCTTCCATGGCAACCACCGATTCACTCTCTGCGTCCATGGACCTGCCTGTTCTGGAATCACACAACACACAGCCTGTTGTGACAGCTTCTTTAACTTGGCGTGTGTTCCAGGCTCACTCATGTTGTAGCATCACTTTTCATGGCTGAATAATATTCCATTGTATGGATAGAGCACATTTTGTTCATCCAGTTCATCCACTGGTGGACATGTGGGTGATTTCCACTTTTTGGCTCGTGTGAGTCAAGCTGCCATGAACATTTGTGTACAGGTATCTGTCTGAGTCCCTGTTTTCCATACTTTGGGTGTATTCCTAGGAGCTGAGCATCTTTTCATGAGCTTCTTGGCCATTTGTACATCTTCTTGGGAGAAATATCTGTCCAGATCCTTGGCCTGTTTTTGAATTGAATTATTTGTCTTTTTATCGTTGAATCCTACATCAGGTTTTAAATCCCACTGCCTCTACGTCCTGGTTGAAATTAGCTGGGCTTGCATAAAATTACAGGTTGCTCGGCACACGGTGGTCTCCAGCAGAGTGGAGTGGTCTGCGCTGCAGTGTGGCAGCTGGTGGCACCTCAGGGCCAGGTGAGGGGGACAAGGGGGAGCCAGTGGCTGACAGCCCCCACTCCTTCCCTTTTGACTCCTGCACCCTTAGCACGGGCCCTGGCCCCCAATCCTGCCCCACCATCGTCCCCTCCCCCAGGACCTGTGACATGAGCTGCTGGCTGGGTTCCCCCGACCTTTGTAACTGGGGCCTCTGAGGCCTCGGCCTTCTCCCCGCAGAGCTTCCCTGCTCACAGCTACTCCTCTCCCTCCTCAGATGTCCTGGAATCAGGGAGGGCGTCAGCCCCCCGGCACGTGACACGCACGGGAGAGGCTGGGGACAAGGGCCCTGCAGCTGTACAGCCTCTCATCCGCCCCATGACCTTGAGCCCTCACCTGGGGCAGGGAGCAGGGGGCTGACGCCCAGGCTGGCGTGAGGCGCCCCTGAGATCAGGCAAGTGACAGGACTGGGACACAGTGAGAACTCAGTACGGATGGTCCTGCATCACGAAGTTCTCAAGTCCTCTTTGGAGGACGCCAGGCCACACAAACAAACAGGCGAACGCGAGGTCTAAGGCTGCGTGTCTGACTCTGCCACGATCTCGCGGAGCCCGGCCGATACTGCCGATGGCTCCCTGGGGTGCACAGAGCAGGACCCGACTTGTGCAGCAGACGTGGGGTACAATTATAGGTCTGTGTCTGCAGAGAAAGCAGCGTGTGGCGCGGCACATGAAGTGTTCAGGGCGGCTGCCTCTGGGGTTTGGGATTGTGGCCAAGTGTGTGAGGTGGATAAATTATCCAGAGACACCCACCCCCTTCTTCCGTGGGAGGGGTCCTTCCTGGCCCTGGACTTGGGGTCTGGCCACGTGACTTGCTTTGGACACAGGATGTCTGCGGACCTGGTACCTGCAGAGGACTTGCAGCTGGGCTGCCCTCTCGTACCTCTGCTGCCATCACATCACGGAACGAGCTTCCTCCAGGCGGTCTGAACCCCAGAAAAAATGCAGATGGCAGCCTGAGCCCAGCCTGCCCGGGGGTGGGGCGACACGCGCGCAGTTCAGCTGTGGAGCGTAGCCGCTGGCACGTCCAGCTCTGCTCCGCGTGACTGCTCCGCTACTGAGTGTCGGCGTGGCTCTCTCAGTTTTATTAGGGCAGGAGCTGATGGATACAAGGGGAGAGTGAGCAGGGGCTCACTTTTTACTTTACATCAAAGTAGTTTAAGCAAATATGTTATAGTTTACAATGAAAAGAGGAGTCATATAGAGACGCCCAGGGTGGTGGGGCGTGGGGTTACACCCAGCAGGCCCCCATGCCCCTAGCTCACTAGTCTGTGAGCTGCTCAGGGCACCTCCCGTCCTTCCTGGCAGCAGCCCCAGCTGAGACCGGCCACCGCGGCTCGGTCACTGGGTAGGACGCCTGAGGCGCTGCTTTAGAAGTGATGGGTCTGGACGGGGGGTTCAGGGTTTTCCCAACTGGTGGATCTGTTTTGGCAAATAGTCCTTGGCTTTAATTAGTTATATGTGGGAAGTTACTGGGGTTCCTTTGGGTTTCTCCTCGATGCTGAGAGAAGGATGCGCCTCCAGGTGAGAAGTCACACCTGGAGTCCAAGGTCGGCTGGGGGCGTTGGTGCTTCTCTGCTACCTCTAAGTAGACTGACCAGGAAAAAAGGAACAATGTCAGGAATGAGAGGCGACCTCCTTGCAGAGTCTATGATTACTAAGAGGATACAAAAAGGAATATTAGGAACCATTTTTATAAATTAGACAACATATATGAAGTGGACAAATCCCTTAAAAATCGGAAACCACCACAGCTTATTAAAGAATAGATAACCTGAATAGCCCTACATCTGTTAAATAAATCAAGTTAGTAGTTAAAACCCTTCCCTCACAGAAAACCCATGTGGCTTCACTGGTGAATTCTACTAAAATTTCAATTCTACACCAATTCTCCATGAAATTGAGGAGGTGGGAATATTTTCAAACTCATCCTACAAGATCAGATCAGCATTACCTTGAAACCAAAGCCAGACCATGTCCTTAGAGGAAAAGTGCAGCCCAATTTCTCTTATGAACATAGAGATTAAAAGTCTAAACAAAAAAATCAAATTGAATCCAATACATATAAAAAGAAAAATATATAATGACCAGTGGAGTTCATCCCAGGAATGCAGGGAAGATTTAACATTTGCAGTCAATGCAATCAACCATATTAACAACATAAATTTGACGAAATCCAATATCCATTCCCAGTAAGACCTTTCAGCAAACTGGGAAAAAAAAGGAACTTCTCAACCTGATAAACAACATCTATTTACAAAATAAATGTAAATAAATTTACAGCTGGGTTCACACATCACAGTGGAAGGTGGAATTCTTTCCCCTCAAGGATACCGACTCGTGCCACTTCCATTCAACGTTGCACTGGAGGTTCTACCCTGTGCAAAAGAGCAAGGAAATAAGGCGCATCCAGATTGCAAGCCACGAGACGAAACTTGTAATTTATTCGCCGAAGACATGGCCATCCACGCAGAAAACCTGATGGAAACTACAAAAAGCTAGTAAGTGGGTTTAGCAAGGTTTTGGAATTCAAGATCAATATACAAGAATTAATTGTATTTCTGTAGACTACCGACAAGCAATCAGACCTTTAAAATTTAAAAATACAATTCATAGTAGTATCAAAAATATGAACTAATGTCAATTTTCCCGCAATTGATCTATGGCTTCAACACTATACTAATCCCTCCCAGCAGGTTTCTCGTAGCAATTCACAAACTGATTCTAAAATTTATTTGGCATTTCAAAGGCTCTAGAATAGCCCAACCAACTTTGAAAAAGAAAAGCAAAGCTGTGAGACTAACACTCCACACCTTCCATATGTATTTTAAAGCTATAGCCATAGATATAGTGTGGTATTTGTGCCGAATAGACGAGCAGATCAATGGAACAGAATGAGAGTTTAGAAAGAGACCCATACACGGACAACTGACTTCCAACGGAGACATCAAAATAATCCCACAGGGAGAGGGAATTAATGGTGCTGAAATGACCCTATGGGGAAAATAAACTTTAACGCATTCCTGATGCCATACCCAAAGCTTTATTCAAGAAGGAGCGTATAACTATGTGTAAAGTATAATACTGTGAGCTTCCAGATAATATAAGACGTTTATAACCTGGGGTTACAGGATGGGCAGTGGGGAAGGTTCCTGGATGAGGCAGGGCACAAGCATGAGTTAGCAAGGCTGAGAGCAAAGGCGCCCAAGGGGAGGGCCTGACGTTTGGCCCTTCACGGGGAGCGGAGAGCCGGGCAGCCAGGCGCACTCAGCTCGGAAGCTGGCCCTCGGCTCTGGGTGGGCGGGCAGGACGCGGTCATGGTCTCTTGAGGCAGAGAGAGGGGAAGTGGCCTCTTTTATTTACTGCAGTTGTAGAAATGCTAAAAAATGAAGAATTATTTTTTTTAAATGGAGTAACTGGCCAAACAGGGCTGTGAGTTTTAAGAGTAGTTTTAATGCTTACATTTAACAATGTTAAATACCGACTGCAAAGCATCATCTCATTTGGAGATAATATAGAAGGTGTACCTGCAGCCCTTTGCAGATGTAAGGCCTGGAGCCCCGACATCCCACCACGGCTCAGGCCCTGCGCTCGATCCTGCCTGTCAGAGGCTGCCTGGAGGCCCTGGGGAGAGTCTTGGCCCCATTTGGAGTGTCCGGCGTGAGGCTGGCAGCCACAGGCAGACAGAAGGCACTGGGGCCTCGACCGAGCGGGGCAGGAAACAGGCTGCGTGGGGAGCTCTTGGGGAGGAAGGCGTCTGCTGAGCTTTCTGTCAGGCTCCTCAGGGACGATCCCAGGATGCACGTGCTCTCGGGCCATTTGGAAAGTTCTCGTGGCCTGACCCCGTGTTTGTGACGCGTCCTGGATGTCCTCAGCACCAGCAGACCCGCGCCTGAGCGCTGGACACATGCTCCCACCTGGGAGGCAGCAGAGACTTGCGTCTGGAGTGAGGGGCCATCAGTCTGGGGATGTTACGGACGTGATTCTTCTGAGGTTCCGTGAGCAAGTGCCCAGCGCTTGGTCCTGCTCCAAGTTATGCCTCCACCAGTGTTAGAAGGCATTTGACATTTCCTTTTGATTTATGCACTAACCTTTACAACCATCAGCTCTGATCATGTTCATCAGCTGTGGCTGCCCCTCTCTGAGAGCACGTCTCACCTCGTCCTGCTGAGCGGCTCCAGCAAATGGGGCTCACCACGGAGACCCCAGTGGGACCCCCACCAGCCACCCCACAGAGGAGCTGGTCCTGCAAGACCTGGGGAGCTCCCAGGCACCTTTGCTTTGCATACACGTTTCTTGGCACAAAAAGGACCGGAAAAGATGTTGATGTGACACACACTCACGAGTGTACACTGGTATGTGCACACACTCTTGTATGCACACCCATCTGAGCACACTCGCAGGTGTATGCTCTGCTCAACCATGTGCACACACAATGTACACTCATTCACACCCACACGTGCACACTCACCAGGGCTCACAGAAGCACAGCTGGGAAACACACACATGGCCCGTGCACGCCCAGCGTTCAGATACGCACAGAGCACCCCAGGTGGGGAACCCTCTCTGCTCCCAGTGGCCAGGGCCCAGGGCAGACAGGACTTCCCATCGCACCTGGTGGACGCAGCGATCCCACTGACGGTGCCCTTGGCCTGGACCAGTATCTGAGGGAGGCGGCGTGCTGAGCCCCTGACCTGCCCCCGCAAATTGCACCAGGCCTCCCTCCCGTGTCCCTCCTCTGGCTGAAATGCCAGGCTCCCTGCGTGTGGATGGAGTCCAGGCTCCAGCGCCCCAGAACCAGTGGCGTGGCCTCCTCAGGCTTCTCGCGGGGAGCAGACCCTCCTGTCCCCGCCACCTGAGTGAGGCTCTGTAATCCAGGATGCCCGTAAGTGGGTGGGGCGGGGGCAGGCGGTGTCACCCTCAGGAGCCTGGCCTCTCGCGCCTCGGGCTTTGCTGTGCCCGCCACGTCTCCCACACCGAGAGGCCCCGGGACTTGCGCTCTGTGGCTCCCCATCTGCGTTTGAAGGGATGGAGAAGGGTATGAAGCAATTAATGGCAGGAGTGGTTACGGATCCCCTCGCCCTCTGGAGCCCAGTGCTTTTCGTGGGCGTCTGAAGAGACAGCTGGTCTGAACTCTCTCTTCTCGCCCCCAGTTCAGGGACAAACAGTGTGGTCTCTTGGATCGTGGGGCCCTGGGCTTGGCAGGGCGGGGGGCACACATCGGCTGCCCCAGTGGACGGCGGGCTCCTGGGTGAGAAGTGTGGACGGAAAACCACCTCCTGATGGGCAACAGGGTGAGGGCCGGGCAGGAGCCCGGGAAGGGAGCGCCCGTCCTCCCACCTCCCCACTCGCATCCCGCACAGAGCCAAGCAAAGTCGGACGGGGAGCTCCAAAGTTCCCACCCCATTTCCGCTTTTTGAAAACGGCACAGCCGCGCAACCTCTCTCAGTTTATTATAAATCTAATACTGTGAGATTCAGCTGAGTGAACTCACGTCTTGTTTGGACTCTGGGCCTGAAGTCACCTAAAGCTGGGGAAACGTAATTGCACAGCCGCACGCGAGGACAGTTAATTTGTCCTCAGCGGCAGCCTGAGGAGCTGTGTCTTCGGTTCTGGGGAACCGGCTTCTCCAGAAAGGCAAGGCCCATTTACATAAGATGCGCTTGGTATTTTAATGGGATGGAAACAGCAGTTTTGCAAATGTTTATGGACTGTTAATTTGTCCTTCCTGGGTTCCTCCTGAAGCCAGGCCTGGGGGCCTCACACCAGGCTGGCCCCGTGGTGGGGGCGAGGGCAGTGCTGGCGCCCCCTGGCGGGGGGCGGAAGGTCGGTCTGCTCGGGGCGGGCAGTGCTGACGCCCCCGACGGGGGAGGGGGGGGGTTGGTTTGCTCGGGGCGGGTAGTGCTGGCGCCCCCTGGCGGGGGGCGGAAGGTTGGTCTGCTCGAGGCCACGCCCTCGAAGTCCCAGATTCGGGTCCCTGGCACTTGCTCAGGGCTCGAACGCTAGTGGACGCAGTGAGTGGCTGGAGGGGGCCCGGAGTGTGGTTACCTCTAACCTCCTGGCCAGAGGGCGTTACCTCCTCCTCAGCCAGGCATCCTGGGCACTTGGAGTGGGGAGGGGGGGCCCAGGACCTGCCCCCCTGAACCTCAGTTTCCCCATCTGTGAAATAGAGCTGTGTGTCTGCCTGTCCCTGCTCACCGGGCTGCTGGAGCTGGCAGGACAAGGCCACTCGTGTTTACATATAGGCTTGGCAGTCGAGGGCCCTGGAGAGGGGAGCCACCCCTGTGGGGTGGCCCTGTGGGGATGAGGGGATGCCGCCAGAGGGGGCATCCACCCTCCCCTTGGTTGTCATTACCCTGTCCTCCCCTCACCCCTGCAGCACCCAGCTTGGGTGGAGGCCCCTCTCTCGGCCGGCTGCTCTGAACAGGGACACCCCACGGTCCGTGGGCGGGAGGCCGCACAGCCCGGGAACCTGCTCTGCACAGTGGCAGTTCGCACGCGTCGCCCACACGCGGGTCCCCGACTTCGCTAATGGAAACCTGGTGATCCATGACGCGTGTGGCAGACATCTGCTTGGGGTAATGTGCTGGTGATGTACGTATCGGTGGTCAATCAACGGATTTGCAAGAGAGGCATAAAGTGTTTAATTATGATTGCGTTGGGCAGGTGTGGCTGGTGGAGGCGACATTTGAATAGGTCAGGCCAGCCCTCGCCCCGCTGTGTTGTTGGGGATTAAATGCCATTCACTCTGAGGGCTGGGAGGCTTTCTGAAGTCGCAAGGTGTCACACGCTGGCAAATTGAAAATGTCCCTTTGCTTCTAAAAACGTGATTGATATCCTTTGCAAAACAAATGCTACACCTCACAGTACACAGGTCTCGCGGCCCGGTGCCGCCCCGTGGCTGCGGCCGCCGTGGGCCTTTGCCCAGGAACGTGTGCAGGGAGGCCGACCCGAGGCCTCCTTCCTCTCCAAGGCTGGTGCGTCCAGATTGTCTGTTCAGGGCAAAGGGTCTTTCCATCTCCGTGAGGCTTGATCACCGGAACGAAACTCAGGAAGAGAACTCGAAAGATAAAGTGAAACGTTATTTGCTCAGTTGGTAGCAGAAAAATATATCTTCAGATACTCTATATGCCGTATACTTGCGTATAGAACCACCTGTATCCTGTCACCATCTGAATTACACCTGGTATAATTTAAAATGATGCTTTCGGCACAACTGACAAGGGGGTATAAGTAAGAGGAATGAGACAGACATAACACATGCCCATGAGGCACATGCATGCACACATGCATGTGACCACGGCATGGAGGAAGCCGTATGTTAGCAGCCTGACCCCGGAGTCACACGCCTGCGTCCTGGACCTGGGCCTGCTGTGCCGCAGGTCCCCGATTTGTAAATGGGATGAGGGGAACAGGGCTGGGGTGCTGGCCAGTGGACAGTTGGCACTGGGGGCTCAGCACTGTGCCTGGCCAGCCCTGAGAGCCCACAGACACTGGCTGCTTCCCCAGCAAAGAGTTCTGGCCGTGGGTGTTTGCGAAGGCGCAGTGATCTCCACGTTACAGACCCTGGTCCTCTCCCACTGACAGAGGCTGCCTTTGGCGGCCTGGCCAGGCCGAGAGGACGCTGGCGGAGCGAGGGAGCACATCACCGCCAGTGCCCATCTCTGGAGTCAGGGCTCGGCACCTCACACGAGTAACCCCCCTCTTCTCAAAACCACCCAGAAGGAACACGTGGGGTTTCTATTCACAGGGCCGGTGAAGGAAGGAATTCTGTGATTTAATGAAATGCCCAGCCTTCTCTGAATCAGCGTGTATTTTGCGTGATTCGGCCTGTCTAGCTGCTGCCTACCTTCATCTACCCCCAGCCCCAGTTTCTCCGAGTCCAATAAAGCAAGACTATAGTTCCCAGTCGAGACAGCCGGCCTCCTTGGGTGTGTTTTTGCCGTTTACAAAATTAGCCAATCATTGTCACCTAGTGAATCAGATTAGGTGTAATCCATACTAATGTTCAAATTAAGTCATGGAAAGCAATTAACTCTGCAAAAAAGGACTGGTGAAAAATGATAAGGTTGGTCAAATAGTTTCACTGCGCATAATTGTGTTTTTTAAATGCCCATCTCTACACGGTAATTAAATCATTTCCATTTCAGATGGGTGCACCCACCTCCATTGCTTGTAATTGTGCAGTCCCTAACCTCACAGTGTAGCAGGAATTTACCAGCCGCCTGCCTCGGAATGTCTGCTTTCTCGGGAAACCAGCTGGATGGAACATGCCAGGACAGGGCTTACTCCCTGCTCAGAACAATCAAGAAAAGTGCGCTTTGCGCCCATGCTGTCCCAGATTTGGACCTCCCTCCCTTCGCCCTCCCACCCTTCCTTCCTTCCTTCTTTCGTTTATAAAAAAAGTACACAGAAGTTTTAAAACAATCATCAAATATTCTGCCCACAACACGAGATGCATTTGTCACTTCCAATCACATTACCCATAACAGGGACACAGTCAAAAACCTTGGGCAACATTCACGGGATTGATTAATAGCTGACTCGACCGTCTGCACTGTATTATTATTGCTTTCAGCTCTAAAGGAAGATGCCCACCAGCTTCACTGACTGGACACTTAGCTCATCGGCAGCTTCGTGCGCATCCGTCTATGAAGCAAACGCTCCAGCGTTACCTTGACTCTAAGTGAATGTGACCCTGAACCCACGTTCTTCGTCCTCAAGCAGGATCACCCGGTGAGTCTAGAGCAAACCCTTAAGTCGACAAACGGGAACCCGATGGGTTTCATCTGAAGGGATAAAGCCACAATATGGAAATGAGTGCCTTTCATCAGATCGCCTTCTTTCCCTCCAACCTAGGCTGGTTTCAGCGTTGAGCCTGAGTCTGTGGAAGTTTGTGGGATGTGGCAGAACCTCACTTCTCCACTTGAGGTGGGCCAAAACCACTCAGAAGACCCCAGACTGATTGGCTGCCAGCCCCGGAGGCGGAGGAGCCTCAGCCCCTCTCACATCGTCCAAAGGTGAAGATTCATTTGCTGGGCCTCCAGCCGGGGGTATCTGCCCTCCTGCGCGTAGGGCGACCTGAGCCCGGGAAAGGGGTCGGGGGTGGAGAGGATGTAGTCGATGCTGAACTTGATGTCCCTGTGTGCCTCCCTCCCCAGGGCGGCGGGGCTGGCTGGGATTGGGGCCTCGCGGCGGGGGACGGGGTTCCCCCTCGCAGTGGCCGGCTCAGGGGGACCCCGGGGCGCTTCCGCTTCTGCCGCGCGCGTCCCCCTCGCCTCCTCGAGTTTGGGGCCGCGCCGCCGCCGCCTCCGCCTGTAGTTGCCGTTCTCGAAAAGGTCCAGTAGCGACTCGCAGCCGCCGGCGAAGGTCCAGTAGTTGCCTTTGCCTTTCTCGTGGCCGTGGGTCCGCGGCACCTGTGCGAGCGAGGGGCTCAGCGCCCGGCTGGCTCCCAGGTGCGACCCGCCCGCCGCGAGCGCTCACTTAGGGCCGCTTAGGGTGAGCCCTGGGCAGCCCTGGAACGACGCGCCCGGACCTGGGGCTTGGGGGTGTCGCCCGGTGAGCCGGTACACCCCCGCTCCCCCCGCCAATCAGGGATGACTTGGTCCAGGTGTCGCAAGACCTGGGACCCTCAGGGGCCGCTCGGGGGCGGGGGAGGGAAGGGGCTCACCTTGACGAAGCAGCTGTTGAGGGACAGGTTGTGGCGGATGGAGTTCTGCCAGGCGCGCTGGTTGGCGCGGTAATAGGGGAACTTGTGCATGATGAAGTCGTAGATGCCCGACAGGGTCACCTTGCCTGTCGGGCTCTGCTGAATGGCCATGGCGATCAGCGCGATGTAGCTGCAAACAGGGGCGCTCAGGCCAGGCGGGCGCCGGAGGCGGGACCCCGGAGCGAGTCTGGAGCCTCCCCCGCCTGCCCTTCCCGGCCGGACCCGCTCTGCTCTGCCTTCCCCCAGCGCGCTGAGAACTCCCAGCGCCGTTCTGCGCAGACCCCAGAAGCTCTGCCTCACACCTGGGGGTTCCCCGGGGAGGGTGGAGAACCTTCTCGGCTACCTCCAGACGTGCGGACGAGAAGAGACCCCTCCCTCATCCCAGGCGCGTCTTGGCCCCCTCGCGGAGGAAGGCCGATGTCCCCTGCGGCCCCGCCCCGGCTCCGCGGTCACCTGTACGCCGGCCTCGTGAGCCGCTTCTCCTCGTCCGAGCTGCCCGCGGGGTAGTCGTCGGCGTCGTAATTGAAGCAATTGTAGGGATACTGCGAGCTGTCAAACATCGTGGTGCGCCGGACGCCTGCGGGGCCGCCGCTGCTGCCGCCTCCTCCGCGCCGCCCGCCGGCGCTCCAGGTCTGCGCGGAGGTTCTCGCTGGCGCGGCGCAGCAGCGTCTGAACTGCCGGCTGCTCTCCTCCTGAGCTGGGAACCCGGGTTTCTGGGGTCCCCCCGCCCGCCCCCACCCCGTCCTCTCGCATCCAATCCCGGAGCGGGGGAGGCCCCAGTCACCGGTAGAGCGTCCGAGGGGAGCGGAGCGGGCTCGCGGTGGGCCTCTGACCGGCGGCAGGAGGAGGGAGCCGCGCGCTGGGTGGACCGACGGGCGGGGCGCCCACCGTCACCACTCTGGCCTGATGCACCTCGCGCTTCCCGCGCCGGCGCCAGACTTCAGGGCAGAGCTCGCTGGGTCCCCCAAGCCTGGGCGCACCCCGAGACATGTAGGTTCTTCCCTGGCTCCTGGATCCCCATAGTGGGCTCCTGCGCTGCCAGGAGCCAGGCCACAGAGAGGGCGGGGGCTATCGCCCCTCCCCACCAGGCTCTGCACCTCCGGCCTGCAGCCCCAGAGCAGCAGTGGTCCAGGGTGTGTCCTGCCTGGACACTGGATCAGAGCCAGGCCAGAGACACAGGGTCCAACACATCCTCCAGCGCCCTGTGTCCCTGACGCACTGTCTCTCACTGTCCCCTCCTCCAGGGGCCCGGTGCAGGGCTCTGAGCCCAGTGACCACCTGCCCTGTACCCGGCACCTGCGGCCTGGGGTGAAGAGCTTGCTCTTCTCATCAGCCAAGCCGCTGCGTCACCGGCCCCTTCTGGGGGGAGTGGGCCGCTGGTGGGCGCACGTGGGAGAGAAGACGGGGAGGACGCTTTAGGAAGAAGTGAGGTGGGATCTTAAGGGGGCCCCTTTGTTTCAAGTTGGATGTCCACCCAAAGGCATTTCCGTGAATAATCTGCAAAATTCCTGCCATGAGACTCCAGACTGTGAGCCTGCCCAAGGCCAGGACACCTGGATCGTCTTCCAGAAGATTTCGCCTTCAAAGCTGCACCTGTAGCTCTGAAATGACCTGTGCTCAGTCCAGCCCATTGGCCCAGGAGGGCCTGCTGCTGCCCACCTTGCTGAAGAAGAGTGGTCGCCTGCTGGGGTGGGGCGTGTCCAGGACCTGGGGCCACCGGGGCAGCTACACCAGCGCCCTTCCTGCTCTGGCTCCTGTCCGGGTGGGATCTGAGGTGCACTCGGGCTCAGATGCATTCATTGGCTCCAGCTTCCTCTCTGCCAGGTGTCAAAATTTAAAATGCTGGAACGCGGGAACGTAAACCGGTACAGCCTTTGGGAAAACATTTTGGTTGTTTCTTTAAAAACTGAACTTGCAGCTACCATGTGACCCAGCAGTTGCACTCTTGGGCGTTTATCCCAAGTGAAGACTCAACTTCACACAAGCACTTGTGACACGTGTTCATAGTGGCTTTATTCCTCTTTTCCCCAAACTGGAATCAGCCCAGATGTCCTTCAACAGGGAAGCATTGGACAAGCTGCGGTCCAGCCACATCACGGACACCACCAGCAGCACAAAGGGACCAGCGGCTGATATAGCTGAGACCTGGGTGAAGCTCTGACAGAGGCAGGTCTGCACAGTGAAAGTAGCAGGACTCCTACCCTCACAGCAGTAAAACCAGAGCTCTGCACAATCATGACTCTACTTGAATCTGTCAGAGAACTGAGGTTTCAGGGCAACCGGCTCAAGCCCAGGGGAACAGGCCCGGCAGAGGAGAGCGGGTCTGAACGCCCACTTACCTGCAGCAGGTGGGGGGACAGGATGGTGAGTCGCTGAAGCCATGCGAGTGCTGGCGGGAGAGCCCAGAGCCCTGGACAGGACAGGTGGAAGCACGTTCTGCTCTCTCGTGGACCGGCTCTCTCGCGGATCTCACTGGATGCACGGGAGGAAGAGAGAGAGCAGGGGACCGTCTGGAAAGGTCTCCTGCGGGCCAGGCCTGGGGCTGTGGAATCGCACAGCTCCCTCCCGGAACAAAACAGAGTCTGCCCAGGGAAGGTGGCAGCCAGCTGTCGCCCTGTCCCAGAGGTGCTGCAGGTCCTGAGACAGGGAGGGGCCTCTGAAGCATTGAAGAGCGGATGGTAGAGGAAACAGCTCCATTTGTTCACTGATTTAATTGAATAGAAAATGAAGTCTGGTTGGTTAGAAAACCTTCCGAGCGTGTTTTGGTTTCTCAGGCTTCTGAAGACTGCTTGACTTACTTCTGAAAATAACATTAATTTGGGGCCCGGCAGTGAGAAGGAAGGTTTCTCTGGTCTTTAAGCCAAAAATTCCCTCCCAATACCACTAATACTGGCGGCACCAGCCGCAGTCATAGGCCAGCAGTGTTCTAAGGTTCTTTTCGCTTTTTATGCTCACTCACTTCTCAGGACCATCCTGTGAGTCAGGCCTTTTGTTTAGTCCCCTTTACCCGGACGGAGAGGGCAAACAGCTCACCCGAAATCACAGCACTCGTGTGGGGTAGAGCAGGATTTGAACCCAGGCCCTTCAGGAAAGGATGTGACGGCAATTCCAGGGCTCGGGAGGCGGCCTGCGGGAGCTTGCACGCCTGTCCACTGGGAGGCCTATACGCAAACGTGGGAGACCAGCCAGAGGGGGCTGCAGCCTCTTTGGGGACAGTCCTGGACCCCAGCAGCCCTCACCCAGCATGTCTGATGCAGAAACATCACAAACGGTACGAGAGGAGGGTGTGGGGGAAGACGGGACTCACGTGATCGCTATAGTGTCTTATAAGTTACTCATACGCTTTTTTTTGGTTACATCTTTATTGGTGTATAATTGCTTTACAATGGTGTGTTAGTTTCTGCTTTATAGCAAAGTGAATCAGTTATACATATACATATGTTCCCATGTCTCTTGCCTCTTGCGTCTCCCTCCCTCCCAACTCACACGCTTTTGTGTTTTGTAGTTAAAAGCTGTGTTTGTTACAGAAAGTTTATAAAGTAGAGGAAGGTGAAAACATAAAAATCCTCACACGTGGCAGCTCTCCCCCTTCATAATAGGTCCAGAGAGAGGGGCAGGAGCCCAGGGTGTCCTGTAGACCAGGTTTGGCCGTGACCGGCTACCACTCACGTATCCTATTGGCCTCAAAGAGAATTTGGGCACCAGGCGGCGGGGGCTCACCCGACGTGAATAGCAGGAGGTGTGGACCCTTGGGGGCCTGCCTGGGGGCTGCTACCACACACGGGGAATTGGGAACCCTCGACCCCAACGGCGGGACTGCGTGGGGTCTGCAGAGGTTCAGAAAGGCTGGAACGATGGACCGGGCCAGCCTGGATGCAGGGCCGGGAGGGCTGTGCCTCTGTGGAAGCTGACCGTTTCCGTGTCAGGGGAGCAGGCCAGGGCGGAGGGGGCCGAACCAGGCAGAGCTGCCGGCCCGTACGTGCTGGAGCTGTGCTCCTTTTTGTCCTCACGTGGCTCCCAGTCTAGTGAGAAGCGGACACTGGCCAGATGACCTCAGAAACACATGATCTGACATGGGGTGGGGGGGGGCGTCCATGGGAGAATGCACTTCAGTCACCCAGGCTAAAGGCTAGGAAACCTTCCAGGATGAGATGTTTCTGCAGCACTTGGAATAAGAATGAATGAAATAAGGGTGGAGCGGGGGCAGACAGCTCCAGGGTGGAAGGCTGCGCCAAGACCCAGGGACACCATGGAGATGGTGCTTCTAGAAGCTTCCGGAAGGCCAGAGCACTTCAACCCTCCACATGAATTCCATATTCTTCTTCTTCTCTGGTGTTGGAAGTATGTATCAGTGTACAGAACTTGTATTCAGCACTCACTGAAGAACGACCCACTGACTCTATAGGTATTTTGGGGCCCAGGCACTGTGCTAGGTCCTGGAAAACAGGGGACCAAGGTCGACAGCCCCCTCACCTGGGCTCCGAGCCTGGCCTGGGGGGCTGGTGGGGCCACCCTGAGCCCCTGGACCCTGAAAGGACAGGCTGGCCTGGTTGGGGCCCGGGTAGCCACTGGCAGGCCTTGCTGCTGCTCTCGCTGGCTGAGGGACCCATCTGCCAGGCAGCTGAGGGTCTTCGTACCCCCTCTGCTTCTGAGGTGTTGGACTCCGATCCTGAGGACCTAGGGGGCTTCTGAGGCCAGACTCTGGTCATCTCTGCCCTGGGGAGGCTGGTCTTGCTTTTCTCAGGTTCTCCTCTAGATGGTGCAAGGGGACCAGACATGGGCTGTGTCCCCAGCGCAGGCCTCCCAGGGGCCCCCAGGACGGCAGTGACCAGAGGAATACATGCAGCTGAGTGTAGCTGGGGTGCTGCGACCTACAGCAGGGACGGGACCGAGCACAGGCCTTGGGCAGGGCTGGCTGCCTGGAGCCGCCACAGCAGCCCAGCGGGGCTGCCCTGGGCCTGGTGTGCACCCCACAGACGCTGCACTGCAGCCGGCCCCGAGGCCCCCCCAGCCGGTGTCCTCTCCCCGCTTATCCCATCAAAGCCGAGAGGCCAGGAGCTGCCCCTCCCCTTGGGGACGGGATGGACACTGTTCCCAGGCCCCGGCCAGCCCACACCCCGGTTCCCGAAAGCCAGCTCCGAGAAGAGTAAGAAAGACCCCTCTGTGTGGGTGGGGACCCCTCCCACAGGGGCTTTGGAGCTCTGCTCTCCTGATGAAGGTGAGGTTCCTTCAAGCCCCCTCCGGTCCCCCAGGCCAAGGCTCCTGAGGCGTCTCTGCTCACCTGCTTTTGCCATGGTCCCTCTGGGTGGGGAGGACATTGACTTGAGGGAGAGTTTCCTGTGAGGGCTGAGCAGGACCTCGGAGGGTGGCCTGGGGCCGCTGCGCCGGCCTCCTAGGGAGCCTGCGCCTCTGGGCATGGCGTCTGGGGGACTGGCCCCAGGAATGTGCACATGTGATTTGCTCCCAGGTGGGGAGGCGGCGGGGAGGGCCAGGGCCCTCTGCCAGCCCCCTCCTCGGGCCTCCCTGCCCTCCATCCGTCTCAGGCTTGTGGGTGGGGCCCGGAGTGAGGGTGAGCCCACCACCTGAATCCCCAGAGCCCCACTGACACACTCCGTCCCTCGGGCCCACAGGGCAGGGGTCGTGCACGCGCCCCCATCTATATAGTGATTTATTTGTTCATTTACTTGTTTGAATTCAGGAAGTGGTCTCTGCCCTCAGAGGGGTTGCCTCCTGCCTCTTGATTCTCCACAACCAGGCCCCAGGCCGACTGAAGGAGGATTTTTGTTTTGATTTCCCCCCAGTTTGTCTTTTTAATCATGTTTGAATTCTTAACCCTTTCTCCTCAGCCCTGTGGCAGGTGCTGTCCTACTGTGGACCAAGCAGGCTGCCTAACTCTCGTGGGGAAGTAGCCTTTCACCTGGAGGAATTTAACCGAAAACCTTTTCTTTCGTCCTGTTCCAGGCTTCCTCCACCACCCTCGCCCCCTCAGCCCCTCCCTCTGCAGATCTGGGTCCCGAACACCACACGCTCCTGCGTTCATTCAGGAAAGTCCCTTTACCTGTCTGGGCCTCGGTTTAGATGGTGAAAACGGGCACAATGGAATTCGGATTTTACGGCACAGCTGTCGTGAGTAGCACACGGGACAAGGCAGGAGGGCCCTGGGCTGGTGGCGTGCGGTCTCGCGGGGCTCACAGCTCAGGCCCTGCCCCCATCTCTCCTCCCACCCAGCCCCTTTACCTGCTGTTTGAATTCGTATCAAAGTAATAGATAAACACAGTTTTAAAAGTCAAACAACAGGTCAGATCATGGACAAGAGCAGACCCCTGCCCACCTCACCCCTGCTCCCGAAGCAAAGACCCAGAGAAATCACTTCTGTAAGTCTCCCTGGCTGTGCTGTCTCTTGTCTCGTTTGCGCATCACCTCCGTGTTTCTAAATGACAGGCTTTTTAAGTTTTACAAAATCCCTGCCAACTTCCTACCTGAGAGAGGACCGGCCCCTCCCAATTCAGCTGCATCACATTTTCCTTTGGGGAAACATGCTGACTGCTGACGGCCATGTCTGTGAACCTCATCCCGGCCGAGCCAGACTGTGCTGGACCGCGCTTCCTTCCTTGTGTGACTGTCTCCCGGAGGTAGCCTGTCTCACAGCTGCCGCTCTAGGCCTGTCCTCACCCTGACGAGGCCACGGCCTTCCCCACAGAAGGACCGGCTCCTCTTGGCTTCCGTTTTCCTGGGGACTCTGTACTCCGCGCCGTTTGGCAACTTCCATCATCACGCCAGGGGTCCCACCCCGCCTCCCGTTTTCCCTTTTCTGGACTCATTCCTGGCCCCACACCCCGCGGCAGCGTCCTTGGGGCCTCGAGGTGTGCGTGCACAGTCTGTTTGCTTCATGTCTGTCTGTCTCTCCCAGGCTCACCTCCCGGCTTCCCACTGGTGTCTCAGCCGCTGCCCCAGCTCTGGAGCCTCTGAGAGCACTGCTTGCTGTGTGCTAGGGGGACGAGACCCTGTGCTACCCGAGAGGTGTCAGTCAGGCTCCTCCGAAGCCCCTCCCAGCGAGGCCTCGACTCCCGTGTCTGGCTTTGCATCACCCAATTTTAGCAAGAATCCTGTTAGCTCAGTTGGACGAGAGACCCCTGGCCCGCCATCACCGAGAACCCTGGTTTAGCCAGAACCCCGATGCAGTGATTTCCCATCCCCCACCTCACCTGCTCCTTGGCTGTCAATCCCTACCTTCCAGGCTGCATTGGGAATTCGGCCAGTTCTGTACTGAGGCCTTTTTTTGTCCCCATTGCAATGGTGCTGAACGAACCTGTCTCCATGGCTTTAACTGCTGTCCAGCTCTGGGCCTCTTGGGCAGCTCTGCAGAGCTCGGAACCTCCTTTGTGACACTGCTTGGCCTTTGAGGGGAAGCCGATGTCACCTAACGTGTGCCTCTTTGGCGTAACGATTATTTTGAGAAAAAATAGAGCAGAAATTGCCCTTTTGGGAGGGACGTTCACACTGTTAAGGAAATCTCCCCCTGTACGTGTCTCTCTCTCTGTACCTGAACGGGGGTGGCTCTGGATCAGGAGAGACTCTTACTGGGGAGAAGCCCAGATTGAAATCCACGTAACCACCACACCCCGCTTTCTGCTCTTCTTCGTCACCCCCATAACTGGCTTCCCCCACATCCTTCTTCTTTTGTCTTTAGCTCAGGGAATTCTGAGGGACTGAGAAGCTCTGTGTCAGCAACGCGGGGCAAAGACCACATGTGTGTTTCTGATCGTGCCCTGGGTGCCGCACCAGGACGCCACAGACGGCGCAGCTGAAACACAGACTCTTCTCTCTGTTCTGGGGTTGTATCTGGTGAGGCCTCTCTCCCGGCTTGCAGACGGCCATGTCCTCCCTGCATCCGCACGTGGTCTCCCCTCCTGTGCGCACAGGGAGATCTGTGGGGTGACAGCTGAGGGAACCCCCAGCAAAAGGCACAGGGGCTGTGATTTCTCTGCTTCATGAACCGGGGTTCACGCGAGTCCTCATGTGAGTCCTCCAGGGTTGGGCCCCGCCCACAAGCCCCAGCCTCCGGGCCAGGAGACCAGTGTCCCCTCCCTCCAGCAGGGCGTTGGGGGGCTGGCTCTCCCAGGCCACCCCTGGCTCAGCCCCTCCCTCGCCGTCCCCGTGGCCAGTCCAGCCACCACTGTCCTGGCTCCTGCTGGGTAAACACGGTGCCCACGTGATGCCAGGCCTGTAGAGACTCTGGGGCGCACCTTCAGGGATCTCCACTCAGCTCCCCGGGAGCAGCTGCAGCAACAGCGGGACAGGCCACACCAAGGCCCACCTCAGACCTTGCGTCAAGCCCCTCCTTCCAGCCCGGACGCCGGGCCACGCCTGGTTCTGGGACTCACTCTTTTGGAGGGCGGGTGGGCAAGCAGCTAAGCACCACGGAGTGGGGGACCCAGACCCCAGCGAGGCCCCAGCACACACTTGCTGAATCTTTATTGCACCTTTACCACATTGCAAACTCTTCCACGAAGATGCCGTGAAAGTAACCAGCTGCCCGGCCACATGACTGTGTCACACACGTGCACAGGCTTCCGAAGCAAGTCAGAAGGTGCCCCGAGGCAGCCCGGGCAGCCAGGTAACGATTGGTCCTTCACGTCGCCCGAAAGCTACACGGTGTTCATCTGTCGACGGGAGTCCGTGACAGCCTCAGGAGCCTCCTGCAGCCCCAGACACCTCAGCCCCAGGCAGGGAGGAGAGTTTTTACTGTACGTTCGGTCCAGAGGGGGAGCCCTTCGCAGGGGCACTTGGCCCTGCCGGGTGGCCCTCCGTGTGACTTGCTGGGTGGTCGGGGTCTGCATAGATGTCTCTATTTATGTACATTTACACCAGGTATAAATACAAAATAGTAAGTAAAGGCTTCCTTTCCATACAAAAGGGTGGTGGGCCGCCGCCAGGCCGCCTCTGTCCACGGGGGCGGAGTGCGCTCCCGCCGGCCCGCCCTGGTCTGGAAAGTGAGGACACGCGTCCCCGGGCAGCCCGTCCGCTCCTGCGTTGGCCCGTGTGCCCCGGCAGCTGGCCTGGCCACGGCTCACGGTCACTACCTCCCAGCAGAGGCTCTGTGCTCGGGGCTGAGGTCGTCCTCCACGACACCGGGCAGCCCGTTCTTCTCCACGCAGTCCCTGACCGCCTGCAGCACGACGCGCAGCCGCCGGTCCAGAGCCTCCAGGTGCGGCCGGTACAGGACGGGGGCCACGCGGTCCCTACGCAGGGACTCGGCCATCAGCAGACTCAGCTTGTACTCCTCCTTAGCCAGGAGCTGCAGCCGCAGGTACGTGGACCTCCTGATCCTGCGGGGAGAATGACGTCAGGCCGGCACCGGGAGGAAGAGCCTGGCCGTCGCTGCAGCCGCCCCGAGCGCGGTGCCGGCCCAGCCCCTGGCCCACTCCAGCCCCGGCCTCTCAGAAGCACGTGGTGAGGGTCCTGCCTCCAGGAGGGGCCCGGGTGGGCCCAGCGGTGTCCAACGGGCCCCGTTACTCCCGGCAGACAGTAGCGGGGAGGGAGGCAGCCCCGGCTTGGCCTGCTCGTTGTCTGGGCCAGGCGACACAGAGCTGCCCCGGGGCCGAGCAGGTGTTTAGCCCCACAGCCTGTTTCCCCATCTGCTAAAGGAGGGGCCGGGCTGGGAGCCCCGAGAAAGGTGGCAGAGTGGGAGCCCGGGGCTTCGGTGTCTTCCGCTGCAAGGTGGGCTATTACGGTGACACGGAGCTGGGTCCCGGGAGGAGCTCTGGGAACTGCCGGGGTGGGGACAGGAAGGCTCGGCCTGATCTGCGGCCGCGGCTGTGGCAGCATCCGGCCTCCTGTGCAGTGACAGGGCCAGCCCAGGGGTGGGGCCCTCGGGGAGGGGCAGAGCCGCACCTGCAGCACTGCTGTAAAGGCACCAGGATGGAAAGCTCGTCGTGGGAGTATTTTCCAAACCTGCGGGAAGAAGAACAGAGCTGTGGAGAGGCCACTCGCAGGGGGACACCGTGCGCAGAGCCCAGGCACTGGGACGGGAGCATCAGAGCAGGCGGTGCCCGCGTGGGCCCTGCCTCGTGTTGCGGGGGCCTGGCCCCTGCTGTCCAGCCCCGGGTGCAGGGCCTGGGACGAGGCAGGTGCCTGAAAGCGGCCTGACCTTCTGGCCACTGGACTGAGCAGAGGTTCGAAGGGGTGAGTCCGGGCAGAATGAGCGGAGAAGGCTCGAGGGCGGGTCAGCCAGGAGTCTAGCTGCAGGGGCGTCTTCTACAGCTGGGAACGCGTGACCCACAGACGTAACTGCCCAGGTGCCCAGAGCTGATTCCCTGAGGCGTCTGAGAACTTGCAGCTCTGACCGCTGGAGTGGTCTGTCCCCTGCACACACACCCACTGCAGGCCTCAGTCTCCCCAGCTCACAGGCTCACAGGAGTCCTGGCCAGAACCCTGTGTCACATAGCGGGGCCTTTGGGGGCTGGGCCGTCCCTCCCCACAGAGCGCCTGCTCCCCCAGGTCTGGGTGGGGACACGGCCAGCCCTTCGCTGCGTCTGGAAGGACTCACCCTCTCCCATTGTCCAAGTGGATGATAAACGTTTTGTTCCCAAACTTCTCGAAGGTCTCGTAGTGATGGCGGTCCATGTTTCCTGTAGGGACAAGCCTGCTGGGAGCCTGTGTGCAGCTCAGAGGCGTCCCCTCCCTCCCCCGTCTGGCCTCCAAGCTGGCAGAACCGAGTACAAGCAGGACCACGGTGGCTGGATCTGTGTCAGGCGTTCCCAGGGCAGGCCGGTGGCCCCGGACATACCCATGAGGAAGTCGAAGATGGTCATGTCCATGACGTCCAGGATGCGGTGGCTGCTGTCGTAGGGGGGCGTCTGCTTCACCTCCTCGCAGTAGTCAGGGTCTACTTCCCACCTGCAGGGGAGCCGGCATGAGAAGGGCGGGCTCCCCTGTAGACAGGAGGACCCAACCAACCTCTGGGGCTGCCCAGCTCAGCACACCGGGTTCCCGGGGCAGCACCGGGCACCGGGTGAGAAAAGGTGTCACCGCAGGACAGAGTGTGGGCGGATGATGCCGACCAGCGGCGGGCTAAGGCTGCATTAACAGGAGCATGGGGCTGGGAGGCGATGGAGCTATAGCACGCGGATGCCACGTACTGGGGGGGCCTGGACAGCACACTTGCAAGGACGTCTCCGTGGCTGTAGGGACTGTGGCTCTCTTGCAAGAAGAGCAGAGGTCTGAAGCCTCGTCTTAACACGGACAGATCCCAGAGGCCAGTGAGCACCCAGTTCCCAAGTGAGGGGCCCTTTCTGATCATCTGCTCCCACACACTTGGCCCTGCCATTCCTCACACCGAGCTTGTTCCCTGCTGCAGGTCGGGCAGAAGCCAGCCCTCTGGAGACCCCGGGGAGTCAGGATCCTGGAGTCCCCGCCCAACGTGCGCCCAACTCACTCTGCCTTCTTGCGCTTGTGGTATGAGCGTCGCCAGGGGTTCCGCCAGGTCTTCCTCTTGGCCAGGGCCAGGTCAGGCAGAAAGGCGGCCAGCGAGCCCTCGATCTGGTCTGGCCGCCCGCACAGGGCGTGCTCCGTGGAGCAGTAGTAAGAGCACTCCCCGTAGAAGCAGATGTTGTTGGCTGTGGGTGGGGGACACGCAGGCAGTGGGGCCACTCGGGCAGCGTCCCCATGCCGGCCCCTCCCGGACATCCACCCCACCCTGGGCCAGCGTGTCTGCGCCACATCCGACTCGTCCCTCCCCTGGGCAGGGCTCACCCACACTCTCACGCCTGACCTCAGCCGCCTGCTCCAACCCCGCATCACAGACCCTGGGGCTCGGACCTGAACCCGAGCTCTTCCTCGTTACCCTCGAAACTAAGTCTGGAGTCTGTGGGGATTCTGTCCAGTGGCTTGAAAAAGGCCCTCATACCAAGAAAAAAAAGTGAGACTCAGCCGGCGGGGAGAGGCCTGCAAACCGTAAGCTAGTAAGCGTCCAGTATTTGCACACAGAAGAGTTCTTACGTCTCAGTAATGAGAAGATGAACAGCCCCATCAATAAATGGGCAAAGGAGTTCGAAGGGTATTTCTCCAAAGAAAATATAGAAATGGCCAACAAGGACACGGAAAGATGCTCGACAGCGTTAGTCACCAGGGAAATGCAAACCAAGTCCACAGTTTCTCAACCAGGAGGATAGTTTTGATCAAAAGAACAGATAATAACTAGTGTGTTGAGGGTGTGGAGAAGTCGGGTCCCTAACACAGTGCTGGTGGGAATGTCAGATGGTGCAGCTGCTGCGGAAAACAGTCAGAAAGTTGGAGCCAGAACTACCGCATGACCCGGCCATCCCACTCCCAGGCACACGCCCGAGAGGAATGAAGACACATCCACACACACACTTGCACACAGACGTTCACAGCAGGCCACTCCGGCAGTCAGAGCGGAACCAACCCACGTGCTCGTCAAGGGATGGGCGGATAAACACAGTGCGGTTCATCCATGAAGTGGAACAGTATTAAACCACAGAAGGAATGAAGTGTAACACCTGCTACCACGTGGATGAACCGTGAGCATTACGCCCAGTGGATGAAGCCAGACACCGCTCACGTGAAACGCCGGGAACAGGCAAACCCACGGGGAGACAATGGCAGCTGTCGGGCAGAGCGGGGGTGACTTTGAATAGGGACGGGGTTTCTGCGGGGTGAGCAAATGTCCTGGAATCAGATAGTAGTGACTTGCACAGCACTGAGAATGTACTAAAAACCACTGAGCGGCACACCTCAAATGTTGGCTTGACGACGTGTGGATTATACCCCCACAGAGAAGAGTGATTTGAGAAGCATTGGGCGGGGAGCAGGCTGCAGCCACTCCTCAGTGCTGGGCGCGGTGGGTCTGTCCGTGCAGTTACCAACCGAACCATGTCCTCAGGGTCAACCACTTCCTTCCTTTGCTGGGGAAACAAACCCCGAGCCTGGGGTGTGCAGAAATACAGGGCCAGGGCCCCAGGCACCACTGCAGGCCCCCTTCCCTCCAGGGCCAGGGGTCCCCCCTTCTGCTGCACAGCCTGCCCGAGTGACACTTGTGACCTTCTCTGGCTACAGACAGCAGTCACACCCCCTGGAATGGAAGCGCGGGCTCGGCGGCTCCTCTGAACACGCAGAGTCCCAGGCAGGTCGGGACACGGGGATGGGAGACAGCTCCCTCACACCCCCTGCTTCCCCCCCCCTCAGGATCTCGCAGCTGCTGCTGAGTCATGACTGTCAGGCGATCAAAGAAAGATCAGCCTGAGATCTCGTCTGTGGAGACACAGTTCAATCTCAGCCCATTGTCAGGAGGAAAATACTTTTCTGAGCCCTGGAATCGGTCCCTCTAACAGCCTAGACTGGCTTTAGATGGACTCATGTGAAAAGACAGGCAGTCCCTTGGGCCCACGGCCTCTTCTTCATCAGAGACCCAAATCCAGTCTCTAAAGGGACGTCCAGGGTGGGGCTCCGATAGCCCGTAGCCTGTAGCTTCTCAGCTGTGCAGCCTCGGGGGAGGCCCTTCACCTCTCTGTGCCTCGGTCTCCCCTGAACGGGGGCTGCAGCAGTTTTGAGGCTGAGTGTTAAACTTGTGACCCGAGGGAGGAGTGAGGGGCCGGTCATGGCAGTGCCCTGCGTGTGGAGAGGAGGGCGCTGGAGGAGGCAGTCCTGGCTCATCTTATAATGACACTCCAGACAGACAGCTGGGGGTGGCCGGGGCCAGATAGCCAGGAGGGCCTGCCTGCTCCAGCCCCAGAGGACTTGGATGAGATGCACTGCCTGTGCAGGGAGCCTCGTCTCTGCGAGGATCAGTGTCGATCAGAGGACCAACACCCGCCAGCCTGAGGGTCCCGGACGGTCCAGGTGCGCCGTTCTCTGAATGTTTCAGGGGTTTGCCGGCTGGAGGCTGCCAAGATGTCACGTGGGGCAGGGCTTCTGGGGGGGGGCGCTGAGGATGCCCGGGTGCAGTTCTGGGAACCCCTCTGGCCCTCAGTGGGACTCTGAGTGGGCACTGACCACAGTGTGTGGACAGAGGCCCAGTGACCACCCAGCCAGACCGCAGCCGGCATGGCAGGAAAAGAGCCGATTTAAAAGTGGGGCTGAGTGGCTGGGAGGGGGCAGGAGAGGCTCCTGGGGGGTTCACACGGGGTCCCTGTAGAAGCCCACAGAATTTGCGCAGGAGGACGCGGGCTGATCTCAGGATATGAGGCACGTCCATAGGAATCTGCCAGGAAAGCACGAGGAACGTGTTCCGTAGAAGACGTGGGCTCCAGCCGCTGGCCTCCGCGCAGCCCCACGGTGGCAGGCACTCGGCTGTCCCACAGTCCAACGTAGCCCTGCACCTCCGGCCGCACACTGCTGCCCTGGGCCTGCCGGCAGGAGGGCCGCCTCCACCTCTCACCCCGCGGGCTCCCTGCCCCCAAGGAGGGCCGCCTCCACCTCTCACCCCGCGGGCTCCCTGCCCCCACTCAGGCCCCTGGAGGCGGAAGGGAGCTGGCGTGGATTAAAGTCTACAGGGAAGCTCGGCATCTATGGTGAGTTTGGCCTCCGATGGGTGCAGAAGTGCAAGCAGAGCCAGAGTGGTCCAAATGAATCCCGACAGATTTCATTTTCCAAGACGAGGTCAAAGCTGGCTGCTTAAGAGAAAAGCAAACCTCCCCCAGGGCTTTCAGGAAGAGGTCTGGCTGGCAGAGCAGGGCGGTGGGGACACAGACAGTCTGGTCAGAGAGGTGGGTGTCAGGAGCGGCAGACCAAGCTGAGCCTGCGGCCAGCTGCTCCGAGGACAGCGTTCAGGAGTGCGACCCAGGTGGGGAGCTCGGGCGCCAAGCAGGATTCTCGGAGAAACCCGCGGGGCCTGGGAGAGCAGCTGGGAGCTGGGAACCCGAGTGGGTCCAGCTGTCGGAACCGACCAGTCAGAGTGACGGCTCTGCTCAGGGTGAGGACGGGTGTCGGCATGAGGCTGTGTACTCGGGGACAACCAGGGAGACCAACAGTCATGATTCGTGTGGAGGACAGGGTGGGACGCCAGCATCTCAGCTCATCTGCTTAGGCTAACAGCTGACTCCATCTTCTGGTTGTAGAAAGGACTCCCCACTCAAAGCCCAGGCTAAGGCTGCCTTTCCCCAGGAGAACACGGAGCGGGCATCAACTCGGAGGCCCCTCTGCCCCAGAGGAAGTGGAATCCAGCGCAGAAACCCCTTGATTTGTGTCCCTTTCTCAAGATTTCAAACTTCAATCCCTCCCTTTCCTTGTGGCAGGTTACATCATCCCTTCCGCTCAGGGCCCTCAACTGTCGGGGCAGAGCTCAGAAATGAAAGAGAAAATGCGGGGACAGGCAACAGTGTGGGTGACTCTCAAAATAACCACGTCGAGGGAAAGACAAAGAACAGGCCCAAGGCCGCCCAGCCTCCACTGTCAGAAGCAACCCAATGCACAGATGGAAGGTGGCCCCAGGCCGTCTGGGGGGACGCAGGGGCGGGAGGGGACTCTGGGGGACGGACACGGTCACCATCTTGACCGTGGGGATAGTTCAGACTCCAAACGTCAGTTAAACCATTTAAAAATGGGGATGTGGAAACGATGGGCCACCCCAGGGCCTGAGCGAGGAATCCCACGCAGGTGCTCGGCGAGGCTGGGGCGCCTGCCGCTGTGGCTGCGTCACCTGAACCTTCCCACCTGTGCCATGACAGAGGCAGGGGCACACGCCCCCGGACGGGCCTGTCCCACCCATCCACGCGGCTCGGGCACAGGCAAGGCGACCCCGGAAAGCCCTCAAAGACCCCTCCCGACGCACAGGCTCTCACTTTGCCCTTTGGTTTCTGGTCACACGGGTGAGACACTGACACAAAAGGGAATGAGAAGCCTCCTGCCTCGGGCGGGTGGGTGGGTTTCTGCCCTACTTTCCTCTCTTTACGGGCTCTGAGAGGAGGAGCCAGACGAGGCTCTCGGTGAGCAGCGGATGACAAACATGGAGCTTCATGAAATTAAGGACGTGTGGCCTCAGTTCTGATGAATTTGTGAATGCAGCTGAGAAGCGTGCCGAGTACGTCAATCCGAACGTCAGTCTACAAGAAAGGAGTTTCTAGGCTGGGCTTTTATTCGCCAGCAGGTCTTCAGACACAGACAATCCAGGGCTTATGTGGCTTCTGTCGGCATGAACTAACTGGGGTGGGTGCCAGGCATGGCGGAGGCATTCCTGCAGGGGAGCGGGGGGCGAGGTCCACTCTCTGTGGATCTCGGTGTCCCAGCTGGGTCACCCCGCTCTGCTGTGCCAGCATCACTGGGACAACTCAAAATGTTCCAAGATGAAACACAAGAGAGTTCTCCATGGCCCAAGCCTAGTGAGCGTGGGCGCCTGGAACAGCTCAGCGCAGGGCCTGGCGCAAAGGAAGTGCTTGGGAAAGGGATGGGCGGATCGTGGAGGCCCAAGTCTGAAACAGGCTGGGGCAGGTAACTCAGCAGAGCGTGACTTACGTTTATGTGTGCACTTAAGGTTTATAATATGCAGTCTTGAAGGTTTTCATAAATGTCAGCACCTCCTGGTACATGGAGCGTGCAGGGTACCCGAGTGCAAGGGGAACCAGGGTCAACCCTCCAGGGGACCAGGTGAAGTCGCTGCTCCCCGCCGGCACTTGGTGGAGGAGGGGGGCGCAGCACGGCCCCTGCCACTATGGGGGGGTCTTGCTGGGGTGTTTTAAATCTGGGGGAGTCCAAAGGACGGAGTTCCCCTCTGGCCGGACCACCTGGAGGAGAACCCCGAAGAGGTGACGAATTTCCTTTTGCCTTTGGTAGAAACAATATCTATGCCAGCCCGGGGGGCGGAGTCAGGAACGATCAAGACTTTTAGACTTAGGGTGTGTGGCACGCGGTGCAGGGGCAGGTTACCTGGGGAATGAGGTTACCTGGGGAAATGAAGAAGGTTCTCCACAGCTTCTTGTCCCGCGTGACGTCCCGGATCTCCTTGGTCATGTTGACCATCCTACCAGCCACGGGAGGGACCCGGCGGAAGTCCAGGATCCTGGCAGAAGGACAGGGAAAGGAGTCCTCACCTCCGTACCCTCCAGCCGCTCCCACCGGAGCTGAGTGGACACCTCACTCTCCTCCGTTAGGCCCAGACCCCTCACGTCGGCTGCCCACCCTCCTCCCCAGCAGCAAGGGGCCTGTGAGGCCACAAAGAATTTGCATTCTGCTGGCAGAGCTGCCCTGAAACAGGTGATCACGGAGGGAAGGGGCCCAGTTTTGCGAGACTCATGACCTTTGGTCTTGCCAGAGAGGCTGATGCCCTGTGAGTGTCCTCTTTTCTCCCCTTTATTCCCGACGGCCGGCTCTCTACCCTGGGTCACCTGGGCAACTCCTGTCGGCCAGGCACACAGCAGGGCATGGCCATGGGGTGACAATGCCACGAGGGTGCCGGCGGGAGGGCTCACCTGTCCAGGTGGAAGGCAGCGATCTCTGCATTGTGCCTCTCGTAATCGGAGAAATAGAAGAAGTCAGGGGGTGTCTCCTGCTCCCTCATTTGCCTGGAGAAAATGGAACAGAACAGAAGTTTATCAAAGAGAAGTCGTCCCAGTGGAAGGGGGCGTGTGGCTCGTACCAACTCCGGGGAGCTGACTGTCGAATTCCCAAGGATTCTGGGAACAAGTCGTTAAATGTAGTCATTGTTAAAAATTAAATTATATAGGGAATTCCCCGGTGGTCCAATGGTCAGGACTCCAAGCTTTCACTGCCGAGGGTGCGGGTTCAATCCCTGGTTGGGGAAGTAAGATCCCACAAGGTGTGTGGCACAGCCAACAAAAAATAAAAAATAAATAAAATTATATAAACCTACAGCTAAGTAAGTTGCATTTAAGAATAACCACTTAGGGCTTCCCTGGTGGCGCAGTGGTTGGGAGTCCGCCTGCCGATGCAGGGGACGCGGGTTCGTGCCCCGGTCCGGGAGGATCCCACATGCCGCGGAGCGGCTGGGCCCGTGAACCATGGCCGCTGAGCCTGGCAAACACGGTGAGGGCCAGGCTTTGACCTCACATTTTGGGGCGTTTGCCCACTGTCCAAAGTCATGTGGGAGCAAACACACTCCCTGCATGAGATCCAGGTCCGTTCCGTGCCCTGCCTCCACCGCTGGGGACAATTTCCCCAGGAGGCCACCTGGCGGCACCCAGGGAGGAAACCCAACCTTCAGCCTAATAAGAATTTACCAAATGCCAGCGATCTTCTCTGAGCTGGGAAACAGGTCGGGTGAGAGTCAAGGGCCTCCCATGGTCTGGCCCACACCGCCCACTCAAGGCGGAGGCTGTCCAGTACAGGCGTGAATGCGCCAGCGACAGGAGACTCACCACATTTCCCCAGGTAACTCTCCCAGCCTGGCTTCCCTGAGTCCTCACTCCCCAAAATGCAGCTCGAGTTGGCCAGAGACCGCCTGACCCCGAGCATCTGGACCCAACCGCCAGCCGACATCACTGCTAAGCACACAGGCACACGCACAGGTATTGAGTACTGGAGAGCCACCCTCAGGAAACTGAGGCCACGCAGGGAGGACCAGACCCAGGCCTCAGTCCAGTGGGCTGCACATCCACTGGAGGTTCCCTCGCCCCCTGTGCTCTCAGAGCTCCTGACGGGACTCGCCCCTTTCCCCGTGCTTCCCCAAATGTCACCTGAATCAGCCTTTCCAGAACCAGCCTGTGACTCTGGGAACAGACCAGTGCTCACGATTCCAGCTGGTGTAACTCTGGCCTGGGCAGGACTCTGACTGGGGACCACCCTGGCCTTGCACCAGTCCCTTTGTGAGCCACTTAGGGATACCCTGCAGACGGCTGCTGGTGACCAAGGCACAGGCCACCTAGTCACCCGGCGGAGCTGGAGGTGGCTGGCGTGCATTTCCCAGTCACAGACCCTGCAGGGGGCTGGCACCAGGGCGGGGACTGCTCGGCACCTGGGAGAAGGGAAGGCCACGCTGGCCAGGGCTCCGGAGACATAAGGAAACCAAGTTCAGGCTTCCTGGTGGGATCTCCTGACTTTTAAATGCTGGCAAGTAAATTTCCTTTTTTAAAAAACACTGTGGGTCGAATTAAATACATGCGCCTCCCTCACTGGAAGCCACCCATGCCCTGGTCTGCAGCTGGAGGACTGGGCATTTCGGAGACTGAAGGTGGTGGCTGACTTAACTGAGAATCCCGGGCTGAGCCTAGCACTGTCTACACAACACTGCTTCTACGGACTTTGACGTTTAAACTGGAAAAGAGCCGGTGCAGATTTAAGTCAGATTTCTTCCCTGCAGACCCCAGAACAGCCCTCCCCGCAAGGCAGCGCCTCCCAATTGCACAGCCTGCAAACCCCACCCGACACATCCCCGGCCTTTAATTTTTTCAGTCTGTCGTGGAATTAAGAATTATTTTCGTTGTAAAATACATCAGAACTCACCACCAGCTCCTGGGGCAGAGTCCCTCAAAGAGAGCCCTACAAAAGTGTATGAAGCTGTGGGCCCTCAGAGTCCCCGGGGCCATGCCCGGGGCTGGCAGCACAGCTCTCGCCTGTGCTGCCGGAGGATCGGCCATTCTCGCCCCACCCAGGGGCTCCGGGTCACCGACTCTGCTTCTCAGCGTGGCCTGCACTGCCCTCCCCAGCCCAGCAGGACTCTCCTCGGTGATGGACATGCTCTGCACCTCACAGGCACACCCAGATGTTGGACACAGGACCCGACTTCCACATTTTATTTTAATTAACTTACACATAAACAGGCACATGTGGCTGGTGGCTACTGTCCTGGACAGTGCAGATCTAGAGGACGGCCTTTCTGAGGCCTCTCTGCTCCCTCCGACTGTCCCTCTGCCCGTATACCCTCACGCCTGGGTCCTCCTCTGCCCTCTGTCTCCCAGGCTCTGCCTCTCCACTCAGCTCATGGCTCCCCTGACCCAACAGGGCTCTCTGTCTGCCCCCCCAGTAGACCTTCCTTCTTCCACTTTCTCGGCCAGGCCATCATCACCATCACCAGTGCTTCAGCCTTTGTTCCCTCTCCCTCACCCTGACCCACCCCTCTGAGCAGGTCACACACGTGGAATGCAGGTGGCTCTGAGCCCTGCTGCTCTGGGAAAAGCCCAGCCGCTTCCTGAAGGCACCGTGACCAGGCTCCGGAACAGTTCCTGGTACCTTCCCATCTCCCGCCTTGGGGTTTTCCGGTGGCCTCTGTCCCCGGGCCATTCACAGGAAGGCAGCTCTGCTCACCTCCTGGCGTCCTTACCAGCCAGTTCACAGCTGGGAGAACTCAGGGAGTCTTGGAGTTTCCATTTATCTGCTGTGGGGAGGATGCCGGCCCACCTCAGGGCGCAGGTGCTGAGCAAGGGGTAGCCTGGGAGCGTCTGCGGGGTGCCGGGGGCCAGCGGCTCCGGTCCCACTGTAGAGACTGGGATTCTGTCCTCGCACTGAGCAGGGAGCAGGTGGGCCATGGGCCCCTCCATGGGGGGCCGGCCACCTTCCTGCCACTTCCTGGGCTGCACTGGGAAACAGCAGGTACTTTGGAAAACTACTGAACCCAAAGCGCCAGGCAGGAGACCGGACTTGGCTGAGCCGGGCCACCTGGCAGCCTCTCCTTCCTCCAGGTGTCCCGGCGGAAGGCGCGCTCAGGTGCAGGAGGGCAGGTGTGGGGTGCGGCCCGCCCCAGGCTTCTTCCTGGGAGGGCGGCATGGAGATGTGAAAAGGAGACGCTATCGGACCCTCTGGAGCTGGCTGAGCACCCAGGGCTTGCCCTGACGAGGGGCGGAGAGCCCAGGGGCCAGGGACCAGCATTTCCTGGAAGGGCACCTGCAGCCCAGGAGTCACGGCCCTCCCCCACCCTGGCCTCGGGACTGCAAGGCAGGGAAATGAAAAGGTGTTAAGGCTGATGACTTCCTGGTCAAACAGCAGCTGAGGAACGAGGCAAACCACGGATTTAGTGTCTGTTGAAGTGAAAGGTGGCCTTGGCAACGGCGACTGGGGTTGAAAAGGGCAGAAAGGTAGAAACTGGTGGAAGTGGGAAGGGCCAGGGTCCGAGGAAGGTTCGGGTCCGCTCCTCCTGTCAGGAAGGCCCTGGAACTTCACACTCCACCTGGCTCAGACAGTCAGATGGAGCCCCAAGGCCACCAGAAAGCAGGCCCTGGAGGGCGGTCCCGGATACCCTCAAAGCCCAGACCCGCTAAACCCTAGTGAGAGGCTGCTTGGGACCAGTTCTTGGGGCCTCCTGCATGTCCCTCTCCCCTTCCTCTCCAGAGCTGACCACACCCAAACCCCCTTCCTTTAGAGGGACTTCCCTTAGCTCGGAAGGAAGCACAATACTACGTGATGGTGGTTATTCACACTAAAGTGAGAAGGACTGCTATGTTGGCCTCTCCCAGGAAGTCTGTGCTCTGAATCCCCAGAACCTGTGAATAGGCTGCCTTAAATGGCAAGAGGAACTTTGCAGGTGTGATTTAGTTAAGGATCTTGAGATGAGGAGATGGTCCTGGATTATCTGCATGGGCCCTATGTCATCAAAAGGGTCCTTATTAGAGGGAAGCACAGGGAGATCTGAAGCCAGAAGAGGCTACACTGGCGGCCCTGAAGATGGAGGCTTGGGGCGGGGGGGAATCTGTTTCCTTCTCTAGCTTCTAGAGGCGCCTGCATTCCTCGGCAGAAAGCCAACTCCAGAGCCTCCAGAAGCCCGCAGCCCCCAGATCCATTTTACATTTCGGACCTCCAGGACCGTAAGAGACCAAGCTTGTGTTGCTTTAAGCCACTAAATTTGTGGTAATTTTTTACCACAGGAGCAGGGAAGGCGTATGGAATCTTTGGCAACACGAAAGCAGCACAAAGGACACAGTGATTTAGCAACCTTGGAGAGGTTGTGAAATTCCGTCTGTTTCCTCCAGATCTGGTCACGCTGAAATGCATTACACTTGTAAGAAGTGACGCAGACGTTTTGAGAGAAGCACCTCTGTTTTCACATAAGCTGAGGGGGCAGAATCCGACGCGCATCGTGGGCCCTCCCTGGGCTGCACGATTTGTGCTTGGGGCGCCCCTCAAGGCTCTGATCTTTGCCCCTGTTTTGATGACACAGACGTCTGAGGTTGGGAAAGGGCGAGTGACGTCTGCAGAGCCACATGGCTGGAAATGGCTGGCCCTGGGTCAGGACCCGGGCGTCTGACCCAGTCCTAGGCTCTTTCTTTAGGCCCCAAAGTCAGACATGGCTCCGGGTGTGGGTCTCGAAAGCCTGCGTTTCCTCTGGGATCAGAACCGCCTCTGGGCACAGCGAGGCCGGAAGACGCTGGCTGCCAGCCGCCAGGTCAGGTGCCTAGGCTCACAGGGGACAAGGGGCTGCAGCCCCAGAGGTTCGGCTGCAAGAACCGTCCCCATGTCCCCAAGAAAGGTCCTGGTTCCTGGTGGGAGGAAGGGCCCACCAGTGCGTCCAGTTCCTGCCAGACGCTTGGCCCAGCTCCCAGCAGGTCTGCACCACTGCACCCCTCTTAACAGCTGTCAGACCCCTTGTCCCTCCCACAGACCAACAGCCTCCCTGCTGACCTCACTGCTACTGCCAACATCTCAGCATTCTTTCACTTGCGCGAAAACAGAAAACTTTTGCTCTGATTGAAAGCAGAGTAAGTTGGCAGCTTATGACCAAACCCACGAAGGGATAAAAGCCAACATTTATCCAGCTCTTACTCTGAGCTGAGCGCCCTGCTAAGTGCTTTCCGCGCGTTCACTCTCTGCGTCCTCACGACCCCTGTGAAGTGTCCCCGTCCTACAGACGAGGACACAGCCAGTGAGAGGTTTCAGCTCACCAACAGAGAGGTCCCGATACAGGGCCCAGCGCTGAGGTCCAATGCCCTGCGTTAGTCCAAGGGGACCCCCGGATTGAGATGGGGGGACTGGGGTGGGGAGTGGGCTGGACCATATTCTCTTCACTGGACACCTGGGGAGGACAACTGGTGGGGAAGGGTCTGCTCACACAGGCCTGCCCGGGCTGCCACCCTCTCCAGGCTGACGGAGCAGGTGCGCCCTTGGTGCCTCTGTGAAGTGGGGCAGGTAAGACGGCTCAGGGGTGACACCGCCAGGGGGAGCAGAGCCCCGCCGTGCCCCTGCTGCTGGCTGCCCCACCAACCCGTGCCGAGTTGCACACGGCGAGCCAAGGCCAGTTGAACGGGGATGCGGGAGCCAGGAGAGAGAACGGCAAACCGTTGGGTGAAACTTTGGAAAAAGGGCAACGGTGCAATTTGCCCAGGGCACACACAGCTGTCACAAGGCTTTTCCGTGTCCTTGTCAGAGCTAAGGGCCCCCGAGATCCCTGAGCCCAGATGGGAAACTGAGGCCCAGAGTGAGGTGGGCCACACATACACCTCTTGTGTGTCGTGCAGGCCCAGCAAGAGAGGCAGAACGAACGAGAGCGTCTCCAAGGCCACGTGAGAATCGCGAAAGGCACCCCTTCAGGTGTCCGCAGGTACCCGCTCGGCCCCGGAGATGCTCACAGACGGACGGCGGTGCTCCCGGGGGTCCTCCCCTGGGTCCCCGTGCACCCAGCCTCCTCTGACCCTCTTCTATCCATTATTCAGTAAGCTACTGATGACAGCAAACCCTCCTGTAGAACTTTCTAGCACCTGGCTCTGCTGTCAACGCTCCACTCACACTGACGCACGCAGGTCAGGACTCTGGGAGGCAGGCAGCGTGACTAGACCCACCTCACAGGTGAGGCACTGTAGCCGGGTCACGTGCTGGGAAGCGGCAAAGCCGGGCGAGGCACGTGGACCGGAGATCCTGGCGGCGTCTGTATCCCCACCGCCTCCTCCTAGTTCCAGGAGCTGGGGGCCCAGGAGGCGCGTGGATGGGTGTCCTGCAGCTGCTGTAACAGATGCCCACAGACGTGCTTCACACAACAGGAGTTCACCCCTCACGGTTCTGAGGACTGGGGTCCAAAATCAGGGCGTGGGCGGGTCACACTCCCCCCAGGGGCTCCGGGGGTGGCGGGTCCCTCCAGCCTCTTCCAGCTTCCTCAGCCTCAGCTCTGCCTCCATCACCATATCCCTCCTCTGGTTTCTCTGTGTCCAAACCAAGGACACACGTGACTGCATTTCGGGCCCATCCAGGGGTCCAAGGTGACCACCTCGCCCCAAGATCCTGACTCCATCACTTCTGCAAAGACCCTTGTCCTAACCAGGTGGCCTGATGTCCTGGGGGGCAGAGGCCACCGCAGGGACGAGGCTCTGGCTCCCGTCCCCGGGCCAACCTCAGGGGCAAAACACCCAACGAGACAGACGCTTGCTCGTTCCTCCAAAACGCGCAGTGGATCCGGTCACCCGGCGCAGGCGAGGAGGCAGAAATCAGCCTTTCTTTCTCGGACAATCTTCCCATCACTCACACGGCAGCAAGCGAGCACCTTGTCATTAAGGAGATATACTAAGCTGTTTAGTATCAGGTTTTCGGCTGGTAGACATTCTGGAAGGGAGAGGAGTCCGCCCCCTGGCAGTTACCTCGGCGAGACCTTTCCGTCAGTATCTCCTGCCAGTTGTGGCAACGTTTGTCCTGGCCCCTGCGGGGGTTGGGATCTGTTTGGTAAAACACGCTCTTCCTATTGAGAACCTCCAGCACCTGTTGTCCACTCCTACCAACCTATTTTCTTTGGGGGGAGGATTTCCCTGAAGGCTATGGGCCTCATAATGACCACACCCAGGGACGGGTTCCCCCAGCATCTTGTTACTCGCCCACAGACCTGCCCATGCCTCGACCGGCCACGCCGTGAGCCACAGCCAGAGCATCAGGACCAGTCAGCGATTTGCCGTCATCAGGTGATCACGAGGGGCCTTCACACCCGCTGACACCCTCCCCTTGGGTCTCCAAGAGACATGGTGACAGCTCTTCAAAGTAGGACACAGGGGACAAGTTGCTCACTTATGGTTGGGTGGAAAAATTAACTCAGAAGAGACTCAAACCTCTTATGGTCAATTTCATGAAAACCAATTAAAAAACAATTCAAAGATCTGTAACTGCAAAGAAAGTCTGAAGCCGTTTCCATTGAAAAATAATTGCAGTGACTCAGACTTGCGTTCCAAAGCAAAGGGTCGGGGCGGGGTGGGGGGTGGGGGGGAAGAGATTTGCTTGAAAGTTTAAGATCTATTGTGTTTTAAATACTTTTCTGTCTGCTCATCTGGAATTTGGGGACGTGACTAAGGAATGACATTAGAGTGCAAATGAATGCTCTGTCCCTGGCAACCATGAACACAGGCCCCTAGTTCTTCTTTCCGTACTTAAGCCTCCGTTGCTCATCTTTTTATTCAAGGTAAAAAAAGATGCTCAAATCTACTAAACCGTGTATTAAATATTTAGCACCAAGGCTACTGCTGTGATGTTGTTTTTCCTGCTGAAGGAAAAACAAAGTCAATCCCGAGCGTAGGGTCGATTCCAGCTTATTTTCGAGGCTTTTTAAGGAGATGTCAGGTCTGCAAAATTTCCTTTTACGGTGTAAAAAACAACCAGCTGACCAAACTGCTCTTGAGATGCCCGACTCGGTTTCTTCTCTGGCATGTGGGAATGAAGACCAGAGTTTCTTTCCTTCTTCTCACCTTCTGCCCCTTTCACGATAGCCCAGTGACGGCCCCCAGAGACCCTAACACCAGGGAGACTCTCCACGCTGCCGCTCAGGAGGATGTTTTCGGAAAAAATGACTTGCTTGCATTGATTTGAGCAAAGGGGATAATCTTTTCCAGAAGCTTCCAAGGAAACATTTGTCATGGTCAGCTGGGGCGGGCGTCCTGACGAGGCTGGGGGGACCGGGAGATGGCACAGCCCCCCACCTGCTCGACAGCGGCCAGAACTGCGCCCTCTGCAGGTTGTACTAACTTCTTACCTTTACCCACTTCCCTGCCTGCCTCCAGTAGTTTCCTTTTTCTTTTCTTTCGTCAAGCAAAGGAATCCCAGCTGCAGGAACAGCCGTGGTCGCCCGAGTCAGGGAGCTGTGGCCGCTGGTGAAACAGCAGGGTGTTTGGGGAGCCTCAGTGGCCGGGCCCTGGCCACTCGAGCCCACGCACAGTGGCGGCCCAGCATAACGGCCAGGCCAGCCACAGGGAGCCACCCGGGAACCTGGGGCGGGCGGTCCCCTTGGCCACGACGCTGGCCTCGCAGCTCTGCGGGCAGCCATTCCCTCCCTGGGCCTCTGGGTCCTGTCTGAACGGGCTAGGATGACGAGCCCCCGGGGCTGCAGTGGGGACCAACTCAATGAATCCTCCCGGCGCTCAAGCATGCCAGCGCCCAGGGCACGTGGGAGGCGGTGGTGCTGCGCTGCCTCGGACCCTTGGGAGCCTCTGACTGGGCAGCATCAGGCCAGCCCTTCCTGGGGGCCTAGGAGCTCAGCTGGTCGGGGCAACCATGTCCTCCACATGGGGACACGGGGACGCTTGGACCCCGGGGAGAAGGCTTGCAGTGGACCCTGGAAGCGAAGCAAAGATTGGAGCGGGAGAAGCCCCTTCTCCAGAGACCCTTCCCCGAGGCCCGGCACCATGCTCCTCAGGCAACAACCCCCCACGTCTCAGGTGAGCCCCTCTGTCCCCCAGAGTCTTCTCCTGCCCTCTCGTTTCCTCAAGACACTCACTCTCAGTGATGGTGGATCTCGAAGGTGGACAGCTGACTCCCCAATGTGCTGTCGGGCAGAGAGCCCAGGGTGGCCGTGCAGGCTCAGCTGGGGTCCTGGCTGCTCTGCCCCGAGCCTCCACTGGGCCAACAGCTCTGCTCTGCTGCTGACAAGCTTGGGAGAGTCTCTCAAAAGCCTGTAATGGGTTGTTACTCGTTTTTCAATTAATAAAGTCCACGGCTTTCTGACTATAAAAATAACCCATGAAATTGGAGACAACCTAAGTGTCCTACAACTGGGGGCCTGTAAGGCGATCAACCACGTGAGACCTGGTGTCTGTTCATCACTCCCAGTGGCACGGGGAGGGCGCCGTGGAGACGCACCAAAGACCAAGGACTGGACCTGGAATAGCTGCTGGAGAGCCCCCCGCACGCTCAGACCCTCACAGGCCAACCGCAGGACCCGTCCACCCACCCCCGTCACAGGGCCTGTGCTGGCCGAGGAGGCCCCCCTGGGCCTGGTGCACTGGGCTCTGCAGCTCTGGACGTTTTCTGTTTGCACCACCCGCAGAGGCCAGGATGGCCCTCAGAGGTCCCGCTCCTTCCTGCAGGGGCCACGTGGGGACACCAGGTGCTGCTCTGAGCCCGCGGGAGCCCCGCACAGCGTCCCTGCCGGGCTGTACACGTGAACTGCAGGAGTTTGGCGCCCGAAGCTCCCCTGAGTCCACTAGGCCCTGTGCGTAT
Organism: Globicephala melas; assembly: GCF_963455315.2. Classification (NCBI taxonomy): domain Eukaryota; kingdom Metazoa; phylum Chordata; class Mammalia; order Artiodactyla; family Delphinidae; genus Globicephala; species Globicephala melas. The sequence goes on along the minus strand of NC_083328.1, from coordinate 62,230 downwards.
TGGAGACATAGATGGTCACACCCAGGGCTCAGTGGGAGTCAACTGAGGTTGTGGACAAACTGCAGGGCACTGGGCAGCCCCGGATATGGAGCGCAGGTGGGGCCCTCCCCCAAGGTAAGTGCAGGAAGGGGACTCTGGGCGCCAGCAACCAGCTGAGGTGATGAGACCAGGCCAGCGGGGTGCAGAGCTCCAGAACGACCCGGCGACCCCATCTGTACTTCAATCCCACAGTGGCTCAGAGAGGGAACGGCCAGCCCGGCTGCCCTGCTGTGTTCCTAGTGTGACCCCTGTCACCGGCAAGGACGCCGAGGCCCAGGGGAGCTCAGGGCCCACAGGAGGTGGCGCCTGCCTCTCTCAGCAAAGGAGGCAGCTCTGTGGCTCACAGCCCGGCCCCCGCTGTACAGGATCCATATGGCATGTCTGACGGGAGCATCAAGAGATTAAATATAGGAGAGGCGCTGTCTGACTCATATATAAATCGGTCCTGGAGACCAACACGCAGTACAGGGTCATGGACAACAAAACTGCATTTTACACGTTAATCTGGGATAGCCGCTCAGCATGCAAGGCCGTAGCGGCACCTGTGCTGCAGTGACAACGTGGCCATGGCTCCCGCTCTGGCAGCCAGGAGCCTCTTTAAATCCTCTCCTCGTAAAAGTGATGAGTGCAAATAGCGTGCAATGGTTTCATGCTTTGATAACGAGGCACCGAGCCCCAGGTCCACGGACGCGGTGGCCACGTGGGGACCACGGAGAACGCCACCGTAGACCCTCTGCCTGCCAGCCCTGGAGGGAGGGGGAGGGAGGAGGTGTCGGGGAGAGCCAGCCCCTCCAGTCGCCTCCCACAGAACTGTTCCAGGGACGGATAACCTCACAGAGCCAAGCCCCTTGCGACTCCTGCCCCGTGTTGCCCCAGAGAAGCTCGCCCCACGAGGTTGCAGCCAGTGGGCTCCCCCGGGCCTGTGCTCACGACAGCTGGATGCGGTCCTCGTGAGGAGGCGCCCCAGCGAGGCGCAGGGCCTGCTCAGGGCCAGGCGGTGGGTCTGGACCACCGTGTCACTAACCCAGAGGCAGTGCAAGCACTGGGAAGACAGCCGAGAGGGCGCCCATCTGGGCGCCGCACCCTGCTGGACGCACTGGTCATCGGGAGGCCCTGGCGGGGCCTGGAGGGCAGGCGGTTCAGTGAGGCTGCCCGCTCGCGCCCCTGGGCCCCAGCGCGGGCCTGAGCAGGGCTCAGCAGGCTGAGGTGCAAGTCACCAGGGGAGGCCCTGCCCTCCAGCACTTCCTGTTCTCAGGCCCGCGCTGCCCCCGGCGGGCCAGGCTGGGGGTGGGGGGCGGCTCGCGTTTCTGCGGTGAGAAGGGCTGGCTGGCCAGAAGGGGTTTCTGCAGCTGCCTCTGTGTGTGCACCTCGGCTACAAGGAGCTCCTGGGCCTCAAAGAGCTGCTCAGGGATGGTTTCTCCGGGAGATGCGCACAGGCGCGCACACACACACGCGCACACACACACACACACCCCTGTTCTTTGCAAAAGTAATGCAGGTACTTAGAGCCTCTTCACATGCGATGCCTCTGGGAGGAGTGGGCAGCATGGGCGCCTCCCCAGCAGAGACCCCGGGTCCAGGGTCCCCGGACGGCCGAGCCTCGGCCTGACGGTGCCTGAGAGGCCTGGGACCTGACGTCCAAGACACTGGAACCAAGCCCTGGCCGGCCTCCCACGCCCGATTCACGTTTAAACCCCCTGAGCCTCAATTTCCTCCTCCTTGAAGGAGGGCTGGTGATAAAATTAAAACATGACGTGTCAGCTACAGGGGCACTGGCTTCGCCGGCCAGAGTGGAGGCTGTCAAACCCTAACAGACCTGAGAAGGCGAGGGAACGGGTCTCACTGGCGTGGACAGCGCGGCCGAGCGTGGTAGCCTCAGGGAGACCAGCCGTGGCACGAACAAGGAGCGCGTGGTGGGCACAGGCGGCCATGTGTCCCTGCAGGGCGGGCAGCAGCCCCCGGACGGACGTGCAGACACAGGCCCCTCCGCCCGCAAAGCCACACACGCGGCTGTCCCTCCAGACCAAGGCTCCCAGAGCAGGACAGAGGGGAGCTGCTGCCCGCAAACAAAGGGAGTGAGGCCCCAGGGGCCAGAAGTGGGGTTAGGCCTGGCCTGGTCCAGAGGCACAGGGCATTCACGGCCTGCGACCTGTCCAGGCTCCGTGTACGGCCATCACAGACACTGGCATCAAGCCTGGGTGCCACACCCTGCCCTGGAATGAGCTGCTGGAGTGTAGACCACAGGATGGCTGCCCTGGACAGCGGCTCTACTGAAGCCAAGCTGAACAGAGCCCGACCCTGCCACCCAGCACTGCGCTCCCGGCACAGCCCTGCCCCCAGACGAGCCCTCAGAAGTACGAGAGCGGTCAGGGCAGCTCCACTAACAACATTCTTTAACTGAAACCGCCCCCAAGTCCGTCAACAGGAGAGGGATGAAGAAACCGGAGGTTTTCACACAATGGAACGTGACTTGGCCACGAGAACGAGCCACGGGAGAGGCATCTCTCAGACGCGCGGGCAGCATGGGTGGGGGCAGGGGGGCGGGGATTCACTCACTGGGAACCGGGGGGCAGGAGCCACCCTGGGAGGAGGAAACTGCAGCGGCCACAGGGGTCCGGGCGCTGTCAGTTGGTCCTGACCTGGTGCTGGTTTGCTGGTTACCTGGTCACCTGGTTACTGGCGCGTGTTGTAAACACCCGCTTACCGTCTGTGTGCATTTCCATATGAACGTTCCAACTCAACAGAAACGTGCATTTTAAGAAGGCGGGAAGGTGGGGAATTACAAGTGTCGGTCAAGCTAAAATTGTATTGGATTTTACCAGCACTGATAATATTTGCCCTTGATCTAACTGACCCTCCTCATACAACACACAGAGGAGACCCAGGCAGGCGGGGCGGCGGGTGAATCCATCAGCCGTGAAGATGAAAACTCTTTCCTACCTTTCGGCACCCAGGCACTGGGAAGAGGTGCGGGTATACACGGAATATAGTCTTACCTGGATGTTGGAAAGGGTTGAATTGTGTTCCCCAAAATGGGATGTTTAAGTCCTAACCCTGGGGACCTGTGACTGTGGCCTTATGTGGAAATAGGGACTTGGCAGGTGGGGTTCATTAAGAAAAGGTCATAGTGGATCAGGCTGGCCCTGAGTCCAGTGACTGGTGTCCTTATAAGAAGAGGGAATTTGGACACAGACCCGCAGGAGAGACCATGCGACAACAGAGGCAGAAAAGGGAGTGAGTGACCTGGCCACAAGCCACAGAACGCCAAGGATCGACAGCCACGCCCAGAAGCCGGAAGAGGCAGGAAGGACCCTCCAGAAGCCTTCGGGGAGGCGGTCCTGCGACACTGTGGTTTCTGCCTCTGGCCTCCGGGACTGAGGAAGAAGAGCTTCCTGACTCTCTAAGCTGCCCGGGTAGTGATGCTTCCCGACGGCAGCCTGGGACACTCACACGGTGTGGACGCACAGGGTTAGAGCTCAGCTGTTGTCATAAATTAAGGAACCAGAAACGAACCCACACGTTAACGACATCAAAGACGATGATGACCACTGCGCTGAGATCTGAGTAGGGACAGTGCAGTGGTCACTCCAGCCACATCTACTGCTGGCCAGTGCCCTTGGGTGCCCTCGGGCACTCTGAGCCTCAGTCTCCTTGTCCACAAGGTCTGTGGGGTAACAGTGGCCTCCCTCTCTGGGTCCGTGAGGCACTGTGTCTGGCATGGCGCCCTTTCCTGCACCCACGACCTCGGTCCCATCTGCCTCCAGGCTGTGGGGGTGGTGCCTTCTTTGGGGGCGCCTTCCACTGTCGCCCCAGCTCCTCAGCCCTGCCTGACAAGTGCTCAGTGAGCCAGACTCGACCCATTTCAGACTCACTGAGCCTGGCCCGTGGGGTTTTTCTCTTCTTCTGCTTTGCAAGTGATGCCGGGTCTGTGGAACACCAGCGACCGGCTCGTCTGTACTGGAGGTGTCGTCTTGCTGTTGGAGCTATTTTCCCCTCAAAGCTACCACGGGGGCAGGTGTGCTTTCCTTCCCTCCCTGCGTCTGAACACGCTTTGGATCCCAAAACACACATGGCACAGAGGGCGCTGTAGCTCCGGATTCCAAACGCTCAGTAGGCGGCCCGGCTGTTTTGGTGAAAACGGACCGTTAAAGCAGCCTCGCCAGGCCGCGGGGAGCGACGGGTCGCCTGCTGGCAAGTGACCTGAGCAGAAGCGCGGCTGCAGCTCCGTTTCCAGCCTGCATTCAGCTGCTGTGCCCTAAATAGCCACTGCTCAAGCGCACCAAATAGTCATCATCCCTCGAATGTCTGCAGGTCACAACTGCAAACTCCAGCACACCAGCCAATCAAAGAGCAAGGGCTGACTCGGGGAGGCGACTGCAGTGGCTCCGGGAGCCCCACCGGTGCTGAGTTCACCGTCTTCCTTACTGGAGATACAGAGGTCCAATAGGGCAGGGGCCCGAAGCCTCCCGTAATCCAGCCTCATGCAGCGTAAGGCAACCAAGGCCCAGAGAGGGGAGGGAGTGTTGCAAGGTCACACAGCAAGGATACTCTCTACGGCTAGGCCTCACCTTCTAGGTGCCTCCACGTGCACCTGCTCCCTGCCTGGACCCCCACCCCCCACCCCGCACGGCCCCGCAGGCCACTGGCACCTAGGTTGGAAGGCTTCACTCTCTCAGCCCCGACCACGTCCGTCACTGTGCCCAGGGGGTCTTCCTCTCCCAAGTGTCTCTAAGAGCCACGCTCATCCCCCATCCTCACGCCTCCTCAGGCGCAGACGCCAGCACCTCCCATCCGACACCCGATTAGCCCTCCCACCCTCCCCGTATAACGTGGCTGACTGACACTCCTGGAAAAAATCCCAACATCCAGGCCCAGATGCCCTGCAGAGTCTGACCGCTGCCCCTCTCCAGCTGCCTGGACCCGTCTCCCCTCGAGTTCTGTGCTCAAACACAGAACTGTCCCACAGAACTTCCTGTGACGCTGGGCGTGTCCAACACGGCACCACCAGTTATGTGCAGCCCCTGACGCCTCAGGTGTGGCTGGTGTGACGAGAGACTAGGTTGTAACTTCATCTCACTTAAATGAACCTCAGTATAAACAGCCCCGTGATGTACTCTGCACAACAGCACTGGTCCTCCAGACTGTAGAAGCCGCCCGGTCCTGGACTGTGCTGCCTCCTCCAGGCTGTCCTCCTGAGCGTCACACCTGTGCTCAGGCCTCAGCTGGAGGTCACTTCTGAGAAACTTCCAGCTGCCTCCCAAGTGCTCACCAGCCCTCAGTCTCCCGTCTGCCGTCAGTGGCTCGTTCTCTTGTTCGTTCTGCAGACGTACGTGTGGCACCCACCGAGGACCAGGCCCTGCGCAGTGGAGCAGACACACCGCTCTCCATCCCACCCTAAGCAGCAGCAGTGCCGGGCCTGAGTCACGCCCGCATTCCCTGCACCTGGCAGGAGGCCAGGCCGGGCTCAGTGCTCGTGGGGTGACTGAACGGCGTACCTCTGCCAGCAGGTGGTCACAGCTAGTGTTACGGGCACACCTGGACGCTTCCTTTCCAAGAAGCAGGTTGAATCCTATTGCAAAGCCCGTACACTCTGGTGCATCTGCCCAGCCCCACCCCATCTTGCCAAATACCAGCTCCTCCTGCTTCCTTCTATAAACTTGGTGCCCTGTCTCCTAAACCAATCCAACAGAGTTTAGACCTCAAACCTCTTCCTACGATGCCTTTGTTGACAGATGGATAAACTGAGTCCCAGTAAGGGGGTGAATTTACTGGAGGTCACACAACAATGGCCTTGCCAGGCCTGTTGTCTCTGTGGATACACCAATGCTTCTGAACTTCAGCCACACACAATCACCTGCACCACTATTACCTAGCATGTACATTTTTCGATATTACAATTTAAATACTACACCAAAAGCACGAGCTACAACAACGTAATAGTTAAAGCCAACATCCTCAGAATGAGAAACTTGTGCCTCAAAGGACACCACGTATGTGATAAGGGTCTAATATCCAAAATATATAAAGAATTCTTACAATTTACTAATGGAAAGACAATGAACTAAACAACAGCAAAAGATGTGAACAGACATTTCTCCAAAGAAGATCTAAATGACCAACAAGGACATGAAAAGACACTCGACACCACTCGTCAGTAGACAGCTATGAATCAGAACCTCAAGGAGACACCACGTCACACACCCACCAAGATGGCGAGGACCGAAAAGGCGGATAAAGACAAGTACTGACGCGCAGCACGTGGAGGTGGCTGCTGGGACCACACGATACGTAGCCGCCGAGGAAAAGCGTCTGCAGCTCTTCAAACAGTCACACTTAGTTATTATGTGACCCAGCAATTCCACTCCCAGGCATACAGCCGGGAGAAATGAAAACATGTCCACCCCAAAACCTGTACATGAATGTTCATACAGCGTTATTCATACAGCCAATAAGTGGAAATAACTCCAACGCCCATTAACGGATGAAAGTACAAGTAAAATGTGGCCCATCCACACTGGGGAGTGTTGTTCGGCCACAGAAAGGAAGGAAGCTCTGACACCGGCCACAACGTGGATGAACCCTGAACACATGATGCTCAGTGAGAGACGCAGACACAAAGAATCAGATAGTGTGTGATTCTGTTTACATGAAACTCCAAGCTGGCCAAGTCCACGGAGGCAGAGAGTAGCCCAGCGGCTGTCCAGGCCTGGAGGGAGGGCAGCATCGGACAGGCTTTTTCTGGAGCAACGAAAAGGCTCTAAAATTGTGGCGATGGATGCACGGTTCCGTGAATATACTGAAAGCTACTGAACTGTAGACTTTAAGTGGCTGAATTATGAAATATGTAAATTACATCTTGATAAAGGTGCTAAAAAATCTTACTTTAACACTAAAGCAAGAATACTCAGCAACTCATGGGCTAATGCCCTATTTAAATATTTTTCAATGTCTATTAAAAATATATACCCATTAAACTTTAAATGGTGGGGCTTCCCTGCTTAAGAATCCGCCTGCCAATGCAGGGGACACAGGTTCGAACCCTGGCCCGGGAAGATCCCACATGCCGCGGAACAACTAGGCCCGCGCACCACAACTACCGAAGCCCGCACCCTAGAGCCCGTGAGCCACAACTACTGAAGCCCGCACGCGCCTAGAGCCCGCGCACAGCAACGAAGACCCAACGTAGCCAAAAATAAAAATAAATAAAGTAAATAAATTTTAAAAAAAACAACTTTAAATGGTCGTGCACAAACCACGTAAATTACACTTTGCGGGCCCCCCAGGCTCTACCTCCACCTCAGGGCTGTTCCTCTCTAGACCCTCTCAGCATACATCCTTCAAGATCTCAGAGGAAAAATACTACCACCTAATTAATTCAGAATCTTCAACTTACATAGCTCTGGGCGCATCTGGAGACGACTTACTGGACTGTGGACAATACACCACCGAGACGGGGGGGGGCCTGTGTGGCCGACGGGGCGACAAAGACATTGTGGTTTTCAGCTATCGTCCTGGCTTCCTGCCAGGGAGGGGTCCAGGCCCACCTGTCACCTGGCCGTCAATGCAACATCTGAGCTCGACCCCGCCTGGCACACCCTCCTCCCCACACAGTTCCATACTCACTGTTGCGACATCAAGAGGCCTGGAAGGGGCCCCTCTACTCAAGCTCCAATCTGAGAGGGCACAGAGGAGCCCACGGTGGCCAGAAAGTTCTATGAGGAGCCCCCTCCCCTCCAGAACCTTCCCCAAGGAGCCCACATGCAGCTAGGCCTCACCTCGCCCACATCACCCCTCATGAACGTTGGGGTTCTGTCCTGTGTGAACCAGGCTGGCCGTCCGCCCTGGTCACGGATAGCTGCTCCTTCTGGGGGGGCCCATGCCCTGGAGCTTTGCCGCAGTCCCCACCCAGCCCAGCAGCCCCACATGACCTGAATGGCCTCATGGGCTTTTGGGGGTGCAACCCATGCTTTAAAAACAATGAACCGTCTCAACAGTGCAAAAAAGGCCCTGTTTGGTAAGGTAGATAGCTAGTGGGAAGCAGCCGCATAGCACAGGGAGATCAGCTCGGTGCTTTGTGATCGCCTGGAGGGGTGGGACAGGGAGGGTGGGAGGGAGGGAGACGCAAGAGGGAAGAGATATGGGAACATACGTATATGTATAACTGATTCACTTTGTTATAAAGCAGAAACTAACACACCATTGTAAAGCAATTATACCCCAATAAAGATGTTAAAAAAAAAAAAAAAAGGCCCTGTTTGAAACTAACCAAAGATGGCAAACAACTGGGCCCATGCGGGACAAGCAAGCCCCAGGACCATCAGAGTGGACATCACAGACCACAGCTGCTCATTTCCGGGGTAGTCCCTTCTCCACCAGCCCCACAGTTTTCAGGGGCCACTGAGGGATTCGTTTTGATTTTGGTAGCAGTTTCTGTTTCATCTAGAATAGGGATCGGGGTCAAGTCAGCTGACCCACTAGTTTTAGAAACAGAGTTTTACGGGCACGGCTGTGCGCATTCACAGACATAGAGTCTGGCTGCTCTCGGGCGAGGAGAGCAGAGCTGAGAGGCTGAGACACAGATCACACGACCTGCGCACTCCCGACCACAGCCCCTCGCGCCTGACCCCCACCGGCCCGGCACTTACTTCATGGGTTTGAACAGTGCTTGCCCGTAGTTCTGGAAGGTCATGATGAGCTTGAGTTGTGTGCCCCCCGACTTCATGGCTGCAACAGGAGGGAAAGAATACAGGGTCACCTGCTGCCTTGGGGCAGGCCCGTGAGCTTGATGATGCACTGCTCCAGGCTCTGGGGGGACCCCCGGGTAGCGGTGGCCTGAGGCTGTGGGGTTAGGTCAGGGTATGGGTGCAAATGTGAGGGTCGTGGCGGTGGAGTGGGGAGGGTCCGGGACCAAGGCCCGGGGCAGGCAGATGTTTCAGGGTCAGGAAGCGCCAACCAGGGGCTGGAGGAGCCGTGCTGAGGAGGGTGGACGGGGCCTGGGAAAATGGGCCTACGGCAGAGGTGGCGGGAGGTTGCCACGCTGGAGGGTTGGGTGTGCGGTGGCCCCAGCTGGCGCCCTAGACGGTGTCTCCGCTTGCCCCGACCTCGGCCCCCTCTGTTGAAGGGGGCTCACCACACCCACCCAGCCTCCCCCATGCGGCTGGGGGCAGGGCTGAGACCCACTCGTCGGTGCCTCAGGGGACTCGGGTGAGCACGGGGACGCCAGCAGGGCCACTGACGTTGTGCCCTCGGCCTCGGCCAGTTCATCTGTGAAGTAGGACCAACGTCTGTCCTTAGGGGTCACGGTCAGGACGCTGGTCCAGCTGTTTTCACAGCCCCTGCCTTGATTTAAGGGTCAGAAGAAGTGAGGCCTGGCCCAAGGACGGCTCAAGTTTGGAGAATGTGACACCAGGAGCCGCTGGGTTCTCTGTTCTCCCCACCCACCCCATCGCCACGGAGAAAGGCGAGAGTGCGTCCATTTACAGGCACTGAGGGGCCAGCCCCGTGGGCACCTGCCCCACGTAAGCCTGTGCCCTGGCCTGGGTCCTCGGCCCAACTTGGGGGTGCAGCCCAGACTTCAGGCCATGACACAGGCCCCAGGATGTTCGAGAAGCAACAGCTTCCGGCCTGGACTACGCCTGACGCCGTGATTTGCTACCCTCCAGCTCACCCTTATGGGGCAGTTCTGCTTACTTGCGAGGGAAACCACAGCACTGCCCCAGGTAGAAACCAGCTCCCGCCCTGGACTTAGACGGAACCCAGTCGGAACACACGCCTGCTGGATTCCGGGGCCGTGGCTGCCAACGGTCCAAAATGGAGAAGGCAAGCGCCGGGGGTGCAGCTGGGCCAGCAACGCACAGGTTTTGTTTTTGACCTTCAACCCGACAGCGGAGAGACACAAGGAGGACCTCAGCTATTCACCGCCTTCTCCGGGTCCCCTGGGGCGGCCTTTGTCCCTCCTCCAGGATGACCGAAGGCCCCTCTGGCCCTGGGCGTGGGCGTCCAGCTTACCGGGCATTTTCAGTTCCCTTCCTCCGGGTCAGTGGAGCCAGGCTCCGGGGACTGACGCGGAGCACGATGCGGTGGTTTCCCCGGGGAAGGAGGGGGACTGTAGCCCTTCTGGGCCCAGAGCCACCTTCCTGAGCAGCCCGCTTATTAGGCAGGGCGGCCCTCCGGCCCCCTGGGCTGCTGTCCTAGCAGGTGAGTGAGCGCCCAGGACTTCTGTCCCGTGGAGCCGCGTCTCCACTGCTCGGCACCACCCAGGGCTTTGCCCTGATCTGGATGAGCAACTGTGGGGTCTGTGCTTCAGGCCAGAGGCTGCCCGAACCCTCTCCTGCTGAGTGACTTCTTTTTAAGTAACTCCAAGTACAGAGTAGTTAATTGTGTCATTTATTCTTTGCATCCATGATTGTGCACAACAGTGATTTAATTATCAACACTATCACTGGCCCAGCCAAAGCCTCTGCAGGCCTGGCTTCAGGGTCCTGAGCCTCTTTAAAGGCAGCTAATAGCCATTGCTAAGCAGCCGGGAGGCCAGCTCTAAAGAAATCTCCGCTGGCCACATGAGTTTTGTGAGTGGATCAAGGGGTTCTGAACGGGGCGCCTTGACGGAGCTGTTCTGAGGGAAAGCATCGGGGGCCTCGCAGGACCTGTTCTCATCGCCACACCACTTCTGGGCTCACGTTCCAAGACTGAAGTGACCATCTGGGTCCAGACACAGCCCAGAGGTGGGGGCGGAGATGTGCTGACCATGGGCAAGGCTGCCCTCCCGGAGGCCTGCCCCCCGATTTGCAGGGTGGGGTCAGGAGACGGGCTGGATTTCTAGCTCTTCTTCCACTTTAAGCTCAAAAGGACGGACGGCGCTGTTGAACCCTGACTCCCAAGGCAGGTTCCCGGCTCCCATGGGGCCTCCGAGGGCTGCACACCCCCCAGGCCACAGCAGCGCCAGGGGCAGGGCCTCCAGCAGCAGACAGCTCTTGTCCAGGGACCCCGGTCTGCAGACCCACCCAGTGGCTCTGCTAAGCTAAGGGCCCAGTCAGAGGCTGCTGTCTCAGCAGCTGGGTGTCCAACAAAAACGACCAGCTGGATGTGGGGGCAGACACCCCCGGGGACGCCTGCAGCCTGGCCGGGCCAGCCCTCCCCTGCTCCCCACCCAGCAGGAGCCTGGGCCTGGACACTTGCAGCCATGCTCCCGGGGGCTCCACTGGGCTCCGGGTGAGAAGATGTCCTGCTTCCTCAGGAAGAGGGGCCTCCTCTCAAGTGTGAACTTGCTGGGAGCCCCTCCAGGCACAAAGCCGCACACAGTGGGGCTGAGCGTCCGGCGGAGGCCTTCAGCAGGCTCCAGCTTGCCCAGTGCTGGCCGCCCCACGCACAGGTAACGAGCGGGGACGCTGCCTAGCCTCTGCTCCCATCTCTTCCTCACCAACACCTTTCAACAGCCCTGGGAGGCAGGTTTCATGGGTCCACGCTCGTCTTCAAAATCTCTGGGGCAGAAGTGTTCAGGGGTTTTGAAAATTTCAGATGACAAGAGTTGCAGGTGGTGTATCCATCCCACAGATCCTGTAGCCCTGAGCGGGTCGGGGGAGAACCCCAGAATTAAATGCACTCCATGGGAACATTCACTCCAAGTGAGAAAAACAAGGGTTTAACAGTCTCTCATGTTAGGCTTTGCCTCCATGTCCGTTCATGTTGGGTCGGGTTTTGCTGTCAAATGGGTTATGATTTCAGATTTGCAAGCTGGAGATTACAGGGTCGAGGATATGACCACGTCTGTGATCCACAGGAGACGTGGGGAGGCCCACAGAAGTTAACCCATCTGCCCAGAGTCACGCTGACTCGTGACTGGGGGAGCCGGGACACACCAGGCCTGCTGTTCGCTGTGGGTGATGACACCCGGGGTCCCACCAAGTCAACCTTCCCATACTCGTCAGGCACCTGTGAATGTCAGCCAGGGCTCTGACCGGCCCACGGCCCCAAGGAAGGACCACCTAGGCCAGGGTAGTCCAGTGGGTGAGATCAGCTCAAACAGCCCACAGGACACAGATGGGCAGGCACTCACCCCAGGTCACCCTGCCAGGCGCAGAGCAAGCCAAAGGGGGTGGGGGTGCCCCAAGGCCAGGCCCCCGGGAGAATGGGGGAGGAGGGTGCCCAGGGCGGGCAAAGCTGCCTGTGAGCCCCCGAGGGCTGTCCTCGGCCTCCGGCGGCTCCCTGGGCTCCTGGGCTCTGCTCTCTGCACAGGGCAACGTCCAGTGAGAGCTGGGAGGCTGTCTGTCCCCTGAGGGGTATGGCGAGCCTGGCTGGCATGTGGGATCCTTGCAGCCCTGCCTCTAACCAAGACCCTGCACAAAGCCTGAGTTAATACTGTACAAGCCTGGGTGCACTGTCCATCTTCTTGAAATAAGATGCAACGTGCCCGAGCCCACTTGACAAATGGGAGACTGGGGCGGACAGCAGCCTGCAAGCATGAATGCTGCACTTCCCTAAACCCCACCTTTAAAATGCTGTTGTCATTTTTCCAAAAGGCCCACGCTCCCTGCCGCCTTCCATCATGGAAGCCTTCGCCCCATTCAAGACCTGGTCCTCCCAGGTGGAGGTCGCCGCCTCGTAATCACTCTCGACTTTATCTGTCCATCGGCATGTGCAGGTCAGGACGCAGCAGAAGCTTGTTGAGGCTGGATTCACCCCCAACTCCCACGGCCCAGAAAGGGGCCCTGGGATGCAGGAGGTGCTCAAGAGAATCCACTGAACAGATGACAAACGGTCATCGCATTGGCTGTTTCTCGAACAACCTCGTCTACTCGGGAGAGAAGGGGACGCCCCGGCTGTGGCCTCTCCCTTGCAGTCCTCTTCGTCCGCACGGATTGCCTTCCAGCACAGGAGGAGGGCTGGGTGGGGCTGGGGGCCGGGAGGCACTCAGATTCCTCCTGGGCAGCAAGAAGGAGGGGAGACCACCGTCGTGTCCCGGCGAGTTCTCTCTCAGGGTGAACAACCATATGCCAGGGAGAAGGGTGCTGCCTAGCAGCTCAGCACCGGGCGGAGCACCCAGCACAGCGTCTAAAGCGCTCTGGAGACCCGGGCGCCAGCCTCACAGGCAACTCCCGGCTCCCCGGCATCAGCCCAGGTTGGCAGAGCCCCTTCAGCCTCAGGATGGCCCAGACGCCAGTAAGACAGTGCCTGGAACCCCCTGCCCCCAGCACGCGTGCTTCCTGGGGCCTCCCTCCACCCTTCGCGCCTCCTGGGACTGGCCCTCCCACCCAGGGCCTCTGCCCACCCGCTCTGCCCTTGGAGCTATTAGTGACTCATCGGGACCTTCACAAACAGTTGCCTACAGGCCCGAGAACAATGGCGTCAAACCTCCACGCTCAGAAACCACTGCCGGCACACCTTCCTGGAACCAGTAACTGGATGCCCTGAAACTTCTGATTCAGCAGATCCCAAAGAACTCAGAGGCGTCTCCTCCAAACTACTCCGCGTATGGGGCTCCGCCCTGGGTAGAGCTGAGCCCTAGTCACTCCCCGCCCACACGAACCCCAGGAGCACCAGGTGGGCTCTGAGGCAGAGCCTCCCCAGACAACCAGAAGATGCCGAGCTCTCCAAGGCGTCTCCCTGCAGCTGCCGGGGGGCCTCTTCTTAAGCCGCGGGGGGGACCCGTGGGGCACCCCCTGCAGCAGAACAACAGGACTGGGGGCGGCGTATTGCCCCGCCATGCTCATCTTGCAACAGCAGAAGACGGCCTCCTGCTGCCCCCAAATACTGAGAGCATCGAAGGCCTGCAGGCGCCTCCTCTGGGAAGGCTGCCAGTATAACTCGCCCGCGAGGTGAGGCTCCAGCAAGGAGAGCTGGCCGGGCAGGGAGGTCACCTACCAACACTGGTGATCTTCTGGGCGCCGAGGTCACGCAGCAGGGCCTCCACAGCTGGGTTGTGTCGAGAGTACAACTCATAGCGGTTGATGCCGATGTGGAATTTGAGCCAGTTGGGATAGGAGTCCACGGCCGTGTCCCCTGTGGGTAGGAATTCATCCTCAGGACCTTCGTGTGGCCTGCACAAATGAAGGTGACCCAGGTCAACAGGGAAAGGACAGAACAGCACGGTCTCGAGATGGATGGGGGAGTTGGCATCGATGCCAAGGTTTTCACTTTGGAGCCAAGCAAACATGGATTTACTCAGAGGCGCCTCTACTCAAACAGGGCCCTGCGACGTCCGCACTTTCTCTGTGGCCTTTGTTCCACCAGCTAATAATATATTTGAAGACCTGTAATTCTCACTTACCCTTGGGAGACGCCACAGACAGCTCTAACTAAAGCAGACCAAACCCAGACCGTCAGCGCGAAGCCCCGCCGCGTCTGGCCCAGGGTCACTGAAACACCTGACAAGCATGATGTCAGCCTGGGGTGCGAGGGGCTGCCGGCTTCCTGGGGGCAGATGAGCCCAGTCTGGCGGAAGCCTTCGCTGGGTGCTCTGCCTTGGGACAGCAATGATTCAAGAGGCTAAATTTGATTTTCAGGAAGCAGCCGTGGGTGGGGAGAGAGGAAAGTGGCACTCACTCCAGCCGAGGCCCAAATCGAGGACCTGCTGCCAACGTGGCCCATCCTTGTCTCTTGAGCCAAAGGGCCAGTCTGGGGGAGGACAGGCCCTGTTTGCCGCTGGAGGGAAAAGCGGAACTTGTCTAAGCGCTAATTCACCGGCAAGTGAGGCCTTTTCAGCCCCAAGTTCTGCCCCACAATGGACACGATGGGTTACGAGAAGCTGCCCAAGGGCCCCATCACTGACCACTGGCTCTGGGCTCTGTCTCTCCTACAAAGAGGCCCAGGCCTAGCACACGGCTCTGCCTCTCAAATTTCTGAGCGTTTCCGTGAACCTGGCCAGCAGACAAAGCTCAGAGGCCACTAAACACCTTGGTGTGTTTAGACAGAAAACACTGGGTCTGGTCCAACTGCAAAGGAGAAAGGATTTTATGAGATGTTTTGGAAACCTGGCCTTTCCCCTCTGTTGCCTGTGTAACCTTTGCAGGTACTTATTTATCGCGACCTTGCTGTTGGTTAATATTTCACCACCCAGGGCAGCAGCATCTGCTTATTTTGATCTGTGTGGCTGAGGAGGGCCTGGGGGGGAGGGGTTAAAGCAGGACAGTTTAAAGAGATGCTCCTGGGGGATGCTACTCGCCTTTTAGGAAGCTGTCACCCCCTTGCAGCCTGGGCAGGGGGAGAACCCCTTGGTTATGCCTCATGGGCGCCAGCATGCCCCTCTGCTAATGTTTTCCCAGGGACTGGTTTACCAGGCTCCTGAGGCCTCTCCAGACCTCCCCGACACGTCCAGCAGAGCGGTGCTGCCAAAAGCACCTGCAGGCAGCGGCTTCCCAAGGAAGCGCCTTCACTCACTGCCTGAGTCCCTTTGTGAGCCAGTGACCAGGGCCTTGCAGGCCAGCACTGCTTTCCTGTAAATGCAGAACTCACTCTTCCCGGCTCCTGCCTGCCATGTCTGCCTTCCAGGTCAGTGGCCACAGGAAACAGCTCCCAAAGCACCCAGCAGCCCTTCTCAGGGAGGCAGTCATTCTGGAGACAAAGGCAGTGCCCAGAGCCTGCACGCTGCCCGCCCCACAAAGCTCCCCTTCCTGGGGCCTCTGCCTTGGGGTCCACGCCCTCTGCGAGTCTCTGACCCTGAGCCTCTTTACACAGCGCCTTGGATGTGCAAGGATCTTTATTCTCAAGGGGCGCTTGGCTGCCTTGGGTGTCGGGCCTGCCAGCACCCACCTCAGCAGCTGCAGCCCCACTCACCAGTCTGGGTTCTCCGCCGCCGCCGCCGCCGCCTTGGGGTTGAACCTGATGTCGCTGTTCACGTTGAAGAGGACATCGTCCTCCGTTAGCGGCGGAATGGCTGCCTGGTACAGTGGGTGCTGGAACAGCCTGGCCAGGAGGGAGCCGTCCCCGCTCGGGCCGGGGGGCGGCACAGGTCCACGCGTCCCGTGGCCTCTGAGCAGCGGCCGGTGACCGGGGTCTAAGGGTCGCAGGGCGCCGGGATCCTGCCCCGGCAAGGCGCCCTCGACCGGTTCGGCTGCGGGTGGCAGTTTCTCAAGCGAGTGGGACGTGAGGTTGGAGGAAGGGTCGGAGCTGAAGTCCTGCAGGATGCGCAGTGTGTGCTTGTTGGGCCAGCCCGCGTCGCCGGCGGCGGAGGCTGCTGCCGGGGGCTCCCCCGGGCGTCCGCGCGCCTGGGCCCAGCCGGGTGCCGCCGCCTCGGCCGCGGGCTGCGCGCAGGAGCAGCCGGGTTCCCCCGAGGGCTGCGCTCCGCTCCGCTCCAGCTTGGGCAGCAGATCCAGCACGATGTGCAGCGCGCAGGCCACCAGGAACGCCATCAGGATGAGCACGCGGAATCTGCGCACCAGGATCATCTTCATGGCCCGGCGGGCGAGCGGGGCCTGGAACTCCGGGCGCCCCCAGAGCGCGCTCCGCCCGTGCCCTTCTAGTCTTGGCTTGGCACGAACGCGGTGCCGCGGCGCGGATCAAGGTCCATCTGGCGTCGGCCAGCTACTCGTCCCGGGGCTGTCCCACGCGTAGGGCGCCCACCGCCAAAGCGCCCGCTCGCCGGGCCATTTCGGGGCCGCTCCCTCTCGCCTCTCCGGAGCGGCCGCGCCCTCAGCCGGCCGGGCCCAGCGGCCCTCGTCCGCGAAGCTGGGGGCGCAGCTCGGGGAGGCCCCGCGCTCGTAGCGGCCCGCTTGGGTCTCCGGGGCCGCGGCCGCGCTCATCAGGCGCGCAGGGGCTGGACACTTAGGCCCATCTCGGCCAAGGCGCGGCGGCCTGGGGTGGGGGGTGGAGGCGACCGCGCGGCGCAATCCGATCCGAGGCTCGGCGAAGTCTCTTGGCGCTGCTCCGTGGGCCGCGCTAGGCGCCGAGCCGGCCGGGCGGAGAAGGGGCGGCTCCTTCGGGCAGGGCTCGGTTCTCTCACGCTGCGGCCCGCAGGCGGGGACCTGGAGGGGAATGAGGGCGCAGGGCCGCGGGGACCGAGGAGGGGGCGGGAGCGGGGGGGTGGCGCACGGAGCGTCCGGCGAAGTCCCCGGGCAGGTGCACCGGCCGTCGCCGGAGCGCAGCCCCCGCACAGCCGAGCCTCTCCCCGGGCGGTCAGATATCCGAGCGCCGCGGAGCCGCCCCCCGCGTCAGCGCCCGCAGATTGGCGGAGCCGCAGCCCCGCGAGCCCGGGCCTACGCTGCTCCCTCTGTTTTCTCCTCCCCTCGGCCGCGCCCCGCGATGCTCTGCAGCTCCCGGCCCGCTAAAGAGAGGGCGCTTTCTTCCCGCGGTTTGCCCAGAGAAGACAGGAAAGCAGACGGCGCTGATCCCGCGCTGCGGGTTCTGCCGAGAAGGGCTCCCCGGCCTGGCTGCCGCGCCCAGGACCTCGGCCCACTCGGGGCAGGCCGCCGCCAGCTGCAGCCTCTCGGCTCCTCCCCGATAAGCCGAGGACCAGAACCCAGGCCAAGTCCCTCCCCGGAGGCGCTGGGCGTCTGCGCCGCCGGATGAGCTCCCTCTGGGCGGCGACCTTATGCCCCACGCCCCCGCCTTGGGCGGGTGCCGCGCCCCAGGCTGCCGGCGAAGGGGAGGAGGAGGGGGCGTTGGGGTCGCCACCGCGGGAGACGATGAGAGGAGCGGAGCGTTGGCCCAAATCCGGAGGGGAGGCCCGCACCGGGGCGAGGCTCCTGCACGCTGGGGCCCCATCCCACCTCGAGGGGACCACGCCTGCGCCTTAACTATGGCGGTGCCGGTGCCCCAGTTAGAATTCGCTTGGCACAGAGAGGTGCCCGGTGTGTGCGGGAGGCGGCACCTCCCTCGCTTTGGGCGGGACGTGTGTGTGTGTGTGTGTCTATCAATTGGCCTCGCCAGATGCGCAGAATTGGCCACCTACAGCCAGGGGCGTGGTACTTCTGTGCCCACACAGCTTCTGGACCCCCAGCCCGCAATAGGGAATTTTTTTTTAATTAATTAATTTTATTTATTTATTTTTGACTGCGTTAGGTCTTTGTTGCTGCGCGCGGGCTTTCTCCAGTTACGGAGAGCGGGGGCTACTCTTTGTTGTGGTGCGCGGGCTTCTCATTGCGGTGGCTTCTTTTGTTGCCGAGTTCGGGCTCTAGGCGCACGTGCTTCAGGAGTTGTGGCGCACGGGCTTAGTTGCTCCGTGGCATGTGAAGTCTTCGCGGACCAGGGCGGGAACCCGTGTCCCCTGCATTGGCAGGCGGACTCTCAACCACTGCGCCACCAGGGAAGCCCCCCAGTAGGGAATACTAATGTGCATTTCGGCCTAAAGTCATAGTTGGGAAGGTAAGTGAACCTGGCCAAAGGAGACGTCACAAACACACCTACCACCAGGCTCACTGCCCCCTGCCCTTCAGGGGCTGAAGTTTCCAAGGACGAAGGCTCTCTGGCAGGACTGAGGGGAGCCAGTCTCTGGTGGGAGCCCTGGGGTGGGACCCCTAGTCTCCCATTGACTCACTGTACTGCCTTCTCAGGACTGCAGTTTTCTCTTGCATGGATTCAGGGTCCATTTTCCCTGAGACTCACCATTGAATCTCAGTGCCTGGCCCAGTGCCTGACATTCAGAAGGCGCCCATTAGATACTTGGGGTGAAGGAGGGGAGTCCCAGCCCAGCAAGTCAGTGAAATAGATGTTTCTGAGGCCATCTGAAGTAAGTGAAGGGCTGGGCCCTCCTGGAACTGGATCTGGAGGATGTGTTGGGGCCAGGGCTGGGGGTGGGTGGGGACGAGAGAGTGAAGGTGGACTTGACTGGAAATGGAGCATTTGGGGGCATTTTCATCCCCTGGAGATGGAGCTCCTCCCTCCCTCCCTCTCACACTGACAGCACCATTTGTGTGCAGAAGAGGTAACTTTGGACAAGGTTTACTCAGAGAGGCCAAGGAGATGCTGTGCAAACTGAGATGGAGGTTGAGAAGCACCAACCCCCATCTGGGGGAGGGGGAACCCGGCAGGAAGGAGCTTAGGTCTGTGGTCACCACGGCGTCTGCCTCGGCCTGGGGGTTCTGTAGGCTCCAGCGCCCCACCCACCCACCCAGGCCTCCCATGTTCAGTGTCCGTGGGGTGGGCGGATCCCATGGACCGTGGACATTAAGAGTGGGGGCTTCACTGGGGCCCCCTGTGCACTTAGGTTACCTCTCCCCCCACCCCCATCATTCTCTTGGGACATATATTATTTGGACCCCACCCCTAGATGGCTCCAGTGCACAGTTCTTGCTTTATCTCAACTATCACCTTGGAAAATCATTGTCTCACTAGCCTCACCCCACTTCCTCTCATCCCGCCACTCTAATTATTTTCCCAGCAACGCCATCACCGTGTGAAGATACTGTACCGTCTTCTGTTCTCATTTATGGTTCGTATCCCCTAAAATGCACATGCTCCACAAAGATCAGTGCCTTGTTCACACCCGTGCCCTGCTCAGATGTGGGGCGTGTGCCAAAGAAGGGACCACAAGCCACCATCCAACTTGGGGTCAGGTGTCAACAGGCGAAGGTGACGTGAAAAAGCCTTTGAAAACAGAGCACTCACCACAGGAGGTCAGAGTATGGAAAACTCTTGGCCAGGTCTTTCTGCCTAACGGTTCCTTGTATTTTGCTCTGAGAAGTAATTTGATTTGGCCTAATGGACTCATCCAAGGAAATACACACACACGCACAGACGTGCACAGACACACACATGCACATGCACACACAGAGGCACAGCCACAGACAAATACACACACACACTCAGAGACACACACACAGGTACACACACATGCCCGCAAATGCACAGGGTCCGAGGCTCCCTTAGGCCTCTGCTGTACTGTCCCTGGGCAGAGGCCAGGACAGGTGGGTTACTCCCGGAAGGGCACCAGGAGGTTAGATGCGGCCACATCCAAGGCTGAGGAGTAGCAGCAGTGGGAGCTTTTTCCTCCCAAAGGCTGGCGCTCCAGTAAACCAGTGTTAAATATGTCAGGTGCTGCCAGGAATTACGTAGAAAAATAAAGTTGGTACCACAGAGAGGGAATAATGCATGTTCTGGGTGAGGGGACTGCTACTTACACGGGACGGCCCCTGCGAAAAGGACATTTGACGAGAAAGCTGCATGGGAGGGAACAAGCAACTTGGAGGCCTGTGGGGCTGGAGTCCTCGGCAGGACCGGCCCTGGTCCTGAGTGGGGTCACCTGGATGCCGAGCCTGGTGTTTGTTGAGGATCCTGGACAGGAGCCACTTTCTCCACCGTGTGACCTCACCTGGGCTTATGCAAGGAAATCCGACGTGAGGCCCCGGCTCGAGGCTCAGCAGCTGCCCTGCAAGGACAGGAGGAGGATACTGGGGCTGCAGGGGTGGGTGCACCTCACAGGAGGTGCTGGGACTGGGCCAGAGGACAAATGGGGGTTCCCAGTGAGGAGTGTTCCAGGCAGAGAGAGGTGAGGTCCCTGGGGACAGACACAGGGGACACGCCACCTGCCTCTTCCCCGTCTAGGGCCCCTGGTTCTCCCACGTGTCAGGGGCTCCTTCCACCCACAATCTCCCCAGGGTGTGGGGAGCCGCCAGTGGGCCTGGCTCAGGGGGCTCTGTTAGTCTTTTCAAGCAGAAAGGGCTGCCTGTGGCAACTGGAGACAGGAGAACAGGGCAGTGGCTGCCTTTGTGCAGAAGGGGAGAAGTGCACACACTCGCTTGTGGGTGTCATGGGAGGGGTGCGGGACCACACTGGAGCCTAATCCAGTGTCACCTGTGAAGTGGCACCTGGAAACCTGGGACAGGCTGGGAAGAGACTTGCGCCGTGAAGTTCGAGCGTGCGTTGGGGCGGGAGGGGGACGACCGTCCCAGGACCTGTGGGCCGACAGCTGCAGGGTGACAGTTGTCCTGCAGGGCTGGGCAACATTCCAGGAGGGCCCAGGACCCTCCTTCCTGAGTTGGGGGGGTAGAAAGGGGAGCAGCATAGCCCGCAAGCTGCCATACCTCCTCCTTCTGGGACACCAAGCCTGCCTTCCCCACTGCAGCCCCTCTGTACCAGGCCGGCCTGTGTCCAGCCTGGAGTGGAGGAAGGAGACCTGGAGGGACCCGCCCACCAGCTCAGGTCCCAGTCCCACCCCTGTGTTTTCCTAAGGATGACTCATCCCAGACCCACCAGGGAGGCTCCTGGGCTGTTTACCACAGGCCAGCCCTGGCCGCAGGCTATTCTGGGAGCTGGGGGTTGGGCTAGCTGGGCTGGTGGAGGAGGTTTGTCTCTGGGCAGTGGGCGGGGGTGGGGGGGTGGGGGGTGGTGCGGGCATCCACCCGTGTGCTCAGGTGTTACGGGGTTTGGGGTTTTAACCCTTGTCAGGGGGAACTAGAAAACATGGAAAGATTCTTGCCCTCCCCCGCCTGCCTGGGACTTGGGGCCGTTGGGGTAATGGGCCTGGAGAGAGGGATTTACACTGACCACTAGCAGGCGGGACGCCTCCGTAGGAGAGCGGGACAATAAGACCAGTGTTATCTGTGCTGGGCTTGGGGGGGACTCTGAGGGGCGGTGCAGTGGGGTTAGCATCCTGTGGACGAACCCGGCCCCACTGGCCCCGCCAGCCAGCCCACTGAGTGCCTCCTGCTGAGGCTGTGGCCCATTCATTCTCCTGTCCTCTTCCTCACAGACACAGCCTGAGGGGTCTTTGGAAAATAGAGCCCCTTTGTTCTAATTAAAAATGACAGATCAAGATGCCAAAAAAATGAGCAAATTAAACAATAAAAAAGCTTGACTTTACTTTGCACATTTTGTATCACTCAAATACATAATATGTTATTTTCTATCATATATGGAATAGCCACCAAAAACTGACCATCCACTGACTACAAGGAAAATTGTCAAGAAATTCCAAAGGAAGAAAATCTACAGTCTGTTCACTGAGTATGTGTGTGTGTCTGTGTGTGTGCGCACAGACACATGTACATACGGATACATCAGCATATATAATCTACAGAGGGTTCATGGAGTATGTACGTATATATACCATATGCATATATACAGATACTTATGCATACGTCATCTACAGTCTGTTCACTGAGCACAGTGCAGTTTAATAAAAAAGAGCTAAGCTTTAAAAATATTTCTACCTGGAAATTAATACCACAAATAAAAGCACTGCTCTATATAATTTGGGGGTTATGAAGGAAACCAAAAGGCAAATTAGACCATTTAAAAATGAACACAGGGCTTCCCTGGTGGCGCAGTGGTTGAGAGTCCGCCTGCCAAGGCAGGGGACGCGGGTTCGTGCCCCGGTCCGGGAAGCGTGATCCATGGCCGCTGAGCCTCTGCTCTACAACGAGACAGGCCACAACAGTGAGAGGCCCGTGTACCGCAAAAAAAGAAAAAAAAAAAAGAACACAAATGAGAACGGCACCTATTAAAACCTGTAGGATGCCACCAAAGGGGTACTCAGAGGAAACTTGGAGTGATAACCGCATTTGTTAAAAAATGATAATGACTAAAAGTAAGCGAACTAAGCTTTCAGTTAGAGAAACTAGGAAAAGAACAGTAAAATAAGCCCAAATAAAGAAGGAATGGATTCCTACAGAAGAAACCAAAAACAAATTCCATAGAAAACAAACAACCGTGGAGACGGCAAACAAAATAAGAAGGCATTTCCTCGAAAAGACCAGCGGGAGAGTCAGAATGCTGTGAAATCTGATGGAGAGACAAGAGAAGAGAAAGAGGCCTCTCAGCTAAGGGGCGGTGTGGCTAGAGGAGGAGTTCTGGTCCTGCACATCTCTGGCCTCAGGAAAAGCAGGGGAGAAGGCGGAGTGGTAAGAATCTGGTGGTGTAAGATCTCCCTGCCCAGGGAGCATGGTGGGGTGGGGCGGGGGAGCTCCACGAGGGCCCCGTAGGGTGGGGGGTCTGGCAGATTGAGCAGAAGGGGACAGTTACTGGGCAGAGCGTCCAGAGCGCCTGGGGCAGAAATGGACCTCGTGAGGGCGTCCTGGTGCAGGTCTTGGGGGTCTGGGTGCTGGCTGGGCACTGTTTGCTGTATTGGCCCAGCTGTGGTGTCCAGCTGGCACCATAGTGCACTCTGTCCTCTGAACACACAGATATCACAACGCAGGCGCCTTCAGATCCAAACGGAAAGGCATGCAGGAGGATTTGGGGTGCTGCTTTGAGACCGCCTGAATCATCCAGGGCCATGGCCCCCAGGATGGGAGGGTCTGGGCAGGATGAGGACACAGTAATTAGAGACGTTATTAATTTAGTTGTCTCTTTCCTTTCAGTAATTGAGGGATAATAGATGTCCACTGCTAACCTGAACAGCAAAAGCCAAAACTGATAAGACTTACTAAATATTTTTGTCTCCAAGTTACCAGTGACACCATTTTGTCTTTTCTGGGGTGTAGGGGAATAATTTTAGAAGGAGGCATTTTGTAAAATTAAAAGGCATTCACCAAACATTATGCATGGATGTAATTTACAGGTTTAATGATTAGAGATGAAAATGCAGATATCAGACAAATAAGATTTGATATTTAAAGGCAAATGCAAGATTCAAGTGAGAGAATAAATTACAGCAAAAATTCTTATTCAGAGCTACAAAATTTCTGGATCTGGAGCAAAAACCTCATGCTGACAAGCCCCATGGTGGGATGTCAGGTTCTCCCTGGGGGAACAGCCTGCTGTGGGGTCCATTTGACCGCGCCCCAGCTTCAGGTCCACCCTGGTGGCCCCATCCAACAGCCCTGTTGCCACAGTGATGGCTTCCAGTAATCAGCCCTTTCTGAGAACTCCATCTCCTCTGGCAACCCATGAAGATTCCACGTCTCCTCTGGTGTCGCGGGGCAAGCCCCAGGCTCTGCCCTTGGAGGGGAATGGCCAGAGGGGTCGCCTCACAGCCCTGGCCAGGGAGGACCCCCCGAGTTAGGGTTTCACGTCCAACCCAGACAAAACCCGCTGTTCTTTATGGTACCATAGAAACAGACACAGGACAGAGCTCAGCTCGTCCTCCTGGCAAATGGGAGGTTGCTGGCATTTCTGGCCCTGCCTGCCAATGCGTCTGGGGGCAAAGGGCACAGGAGCACAGCTCTGCCACTTGTCACTCAGAGGGACAGTGGCCTGTGCTCCCGAGACTGCTTGCAGGACCACAGGGGAGGGTTTAGGAAGGGTCAGACAGTGAACACGGTAAAAGTTCAGGGGTGTAAAATGGTTTCACATAAATAATCTGGGAACAGCTGCCTGGAATGTTCTTTGCATTGGAAAGTATGCTTTGAGATGAGTATTCAGGATTTTATAGGCCATTGCTTGCCTGAGCCCCAGGCTGGCTTCTGGCTTTGCAGGAAAGTGATGTCATGTTTTACGAGTGGCAGATGGCTTTTATCACAGCTCTGCATCATCGCCTTGGTGACAGGGCTGTGCGCTGCCCTGGGACGGGGTACCGCATGGCTGCACGCGGGCCGGCTCTGCAGATCGGGCCTTGAACAGGGGCCCCTGGACGAGGCCTGGCCGAGTGCGTTCCTCTCTGTAGCTTCCCGGCAGCAAGGACAGCACCCGTGCCCCCTGCCCCACCCCCTCAGGGATGGCGTCCACTCCAGGGCCCACGGAGGCCTCTGGCCTCCTTTACCCCCGCTTTGCTCTGCAGTCACCTGCACAACCTTCCTTGGCCAAACCCCGTTCTCTTTATCAGGAGACAACAAAAGCAGCTCTTCTTCTTCATCGGCGCCCCTCCAGTCCAGGCCCTCCTCGAGGGGGAAAGGCCAAAGTCTCACTCCCCTCTGCCCGCTCCCGCCGGGCGCGAGGGCGACGGACGCCTGCCTCCCAAGGGCTCCGTAAGCTTGACCTGCCCCAGCCTCCCAAGCGCTGCAACAGAATTTGGAAAGAAGGACTGAGTTCACTCCAGGGAAATCACTGCGTTTGATCCAAAGGGACAACAGCTTCAACTTCCCCTCAAAGCTTTGGCTCGTCTCCACTCTCTCCAGAGATTAAAGGAAAACTTGGGCCCACCAGAGGGGGCCCAGCACCCAGGACCCCAGCTGGGCCTCCAGAATGAGGAGCCAGAGGAAGGCTCAGAAGCATCGGCCAGGGCAGGTGAGGCAGGGCGGAGCCCCGGGTAAAGAGTGGGCCAAAGCCAGGGGCAGAGGGACTGAGGCGGCAGAGATGTGAGTAGGGGGTCCAGAACCTTCTCTAAAGGATCCCAACAGCCCAAGCCCACGTCTCTGGCTCACAGGAGGGAGGAGAAGCGGGCGTCAAGCTGTGATCTGAGTAAGCACAGCAGGGACCCTGTGCCTCCCAGGACACACTCCCCACCACACCCCTGTCCCTCTGAGCAGAGCTCACTACAGGCTGCTGTGGTCAGACAGGATCTGACCGTGGTCCATGCTGGTGCCACGCAGAGTGGTCTTTATTTTCTCAGAGGAGCCAGGGAGGGGCCCCTGAGAGGCTGTGGGGACGCTGAGTTCTCTTTAGAAACCCGCCCCCCCACTGGCCCTAGGCCTCAGGGGACTTGGAGGGGATGGGACCCCTCCCTGGGACTCAGCCTCTGCAATGGTCTGTGTTCCCCCATCGTGTCTGACTCTCAGCCTGGCCTCTCACTTCAGAAGGCAGGTGTGGAGGAGACCTGAACGATGTTTTCAGACGCCTCAGCAGTTTGGACTAAAAATAGGGTTAATGAGAAGTGTAGAAGCAGGTGCCGAAGGCGGGACAAACACTCGCGCCCACAATGATGAGAAGCGACGGTGACTTCCCAGAAATCCCACCCTGCAGTCCTGGAGCCTTCGGCCCCAGTGCTGACATCCCCTACCCAATCCATATCCTTCACTCTGCAGAATGGTTGGGGCAGCCCCCAGGATTGGGGTTCCCCCAGCAGCCTCCCAAGGCCCCGCATTGCCTACAGTGGGGTGTGGCCTCCCCGGAACACAGGAATCTGGAATTGCTCCCCCGGACTCCGGGCACAAGGCCAGCACTACCAGGCAGCAGGGGGCCAGGTGTGACTGGGGGGACGTTGCTCAATCCCGAGTCCCCGGGAAGTGACCTCCTGGACAGTCACTAGGCTCCCGAAGGGCTGACGCCGCCCTTGGAGGCCTGGGGGCCTGGAGCCACGTTCCGCTGTGAACCCAATCCAGTGTCTTAGGACCAAGAACAAAGTGACCATCTGGGGTGTGGCTAATGTTATTTTAAATACCTATGGAACCCACTGATCTAAAAACAAAACCGTTTTCTGAAAGCACTGAGCTCAGAGCAGAGTTTTCCTTCCCCTCCCACCAGGGCGCCCGGCTCCGCCTCCCTCATGGTCGCTGCTGGGGGCGGGAGGGGTGGGCTGGGCTGGGGGCCTGTGTCCACCTCCCTTCAGCTCCCTCCGTCCACACAGGTCTCAGGGTGGTCAGGCGACTTTATCAGAAACACCACAGCCGGGGCGGCTTAAGTAACATCTATTTCTCAGTCAGGAGGCTGGACGTTGAGATCAAGGCGCCGGCATATTTGGCATCTGGTGCCGCCTCACTTTCTGGTCACTCGCTGGCTGCCTTCTCACTGTATCCTTGCTCCACCCCTGGGACCTCATCACCCCCCAAAGGCCCACCTCCTGCAATAGTCACGTTGGGCATCAGGTTTCAATACATGAATTTTGGCAGGGACCCAAATGTTCAGTCTACAGCAGAAGTGGTGCAGGACCTGCCTGGGTCTCATCTCATCCCAGAGTCCAAATCCACTGGCGGAACAGAAGGGGAACTGACCCCTGCCTGGACCAGCCACCCGCCCGTCCGCCCTCCCTGTGAACAGCAGAACAGGGTGGGAGGTGCCTGGAACACAAAGGAGCGCCTGGTGGGCAGCACAGGGCTTGGGAAGAGCTGGGAGGGGAGGCTGGAGGGGAGGGGACAGCCAGCAAGGTCCTCTCCCAGCAGAGAGACCCTGAGAGACCCTGCCAGCCCAGCTATTGGCCCAGCCTCTGTCCACCTGAGGCCCGACCTCCACCCTCTGCCCCTACCCTGCATGCCCGGCCCGGCCCAAGGAGAGCACGGCCACTGCACTCATGCTCACACCATCTGCAACCCCCTGGCCATTTCTTCATCCACGTGGGGGCCATCCAGCTGGCCGCCAGGCCTCGGTGCTCAAAGCAGTGTCTGCTGCAGCCATGATGCAGCGGCTCCTGGGCGAATTATTCCCAGTGCCTGGATCACCTCCCTTCTGCCAGGAGGACCTGAAGAACCAAGGATGCTTGGCTTCCTAGCCTCGTCGGGCTCTGCCCCAGCCCTCCATGCTAGCCCAACACAGGAAGTCGGGGTGTCTGGAGCGGAAGAGGGCGCAGTCTGTGACACGGAACATTTTAGCCTCTGCGGGTGTAGCTGGTGGGAGGCTGGGCCCAATAACACTTTATTATGGACACTGAAATTTAAATTTCATATAATTTGCACGTCAAGAAATATTCTTCTTTATATTTTTCCCCAACCACTTAAAAATACAAAAATCATTTCCGTTTGCTGGTAAGTGAAGATGGAGGCAGAACAGGGCCTCAGATCTGCAGTTTTCTGCCCTGGCCTTAGATGGTTCTTTTTAAAGAGACCCTTTGAAAGAGACCCTTTCGTTTCCATATTTTAAATACAGAATATTTTATAAAGTTTCCATTTATACACTTTTTTTAAAAATGTTACTCTAGGACCACAATTGCCACTTGGTTTGGAATTCGTAGATTCTGTCCTAGACTTCTGGGCCTGAGGCCCCGCCCCAGGCAGCCCGTCCCAAGAGCCTTGGGGAGGCAGCTCCTGAGACCACGCAGTCCCCGGCTCACACGTATACATGGGGCAGGGCACCCCCCCGCATCCACCCTCCCGCAGCTCGTTCCATCCGAAGGACCCAGGGTGCCTGGAACCTCGCAGCAACCCCCGAGGCCAAGGGGGCGTCCACCAGCTGAGGGAGGCCAGCGGTTGCGCAGGCTCCAAGTGAGGTTCAGAAACCTCGGTTTTCCGGGTCAGCCTCTGCTCGCTCTGGACCTTGTATATAGAGGTGTGCATACACCTCAGAAGCACAGGGCCTGGGCTGGGGGCCGGTACACAGCCATACGCAGGTGTGGGGACCAGAAGACAGTCCCAGGCCTTGGTCCCGGGTCCTTGCAGACTTCCATCTGATTCAGGAGCCCAGTGGGGCCTCGGGAGCGTGGGGAAGGGTCAGTGTGTCCCACATCGCAAATTTCAAATGGACACCAAAGCAAGGCTGGGAGGATGGTAGGTATTATGACCATGCCTGAGTGTCCCACTGACACACGGCCTCCCATGGGTGCTGGAGGATCCCCGGCTTTCTCGGTCCCTGTGCAGGGGGATGGGTGCAGCTTGGGGGCAGGGAAGTGGGGGGTCGTTCCCCGAATACCCCCAGATATGTGGTAGGGACACACTGGCTTCTGGCCAGCATAGGAGGGGTGAGACCCCCGATCCCCTGGGGCGGGATCTGCACAACGTTTCCAGGCAGAGAACCGCCACAAAAGACCGGACACAGAGGTTAGGCCTGAAGCACTTTTCCAGCCTCCCCCCACAAAGAGAAAAAGAGGCAGAAACTTTCTCTCTAGGCCAAGGATAAATTAGCTGAGGGCAAACACAGCACAATGATCATTTATCATCTTGAGCCAGAGAGGGTACTGGGAATCCTGTCCTGGCCTCAGGACTCAAGGTCAGAGCTTCTGCTTTCCCTCATTATTTCTATTTTTAAAAACTGTGCTCAGGCCTCTTGCAAAAATAGCAAGAGGTGAGGACATGTCAGGCGCTAACATGCCCCCCTTTGTCAGAAAACCGCAGGGATGCAGGAAAAACCGGCCAGGATCTGGGCAAGTGGCATCAAGTCGTCCACCACCAGGGTTGGTGGTCCCCCTGCTGGCTGCACAAGTGAGTAAACTGAGGTCCCCCAGGGCAGGCACACACCAGGGTCAGTCCAGGAGTAAGGCCCTGGAGCCATGGGTACTGGTCCCTCTGAAACGCTGGCCCAGGCGGCCAGAAGGCCCAGGTCCTGGGGTCCTGATGGCAGGGGAGCAGCGAGAGCACAGCTGCCCCCCTGTAGGGCCCCAACCTCTCTGCTCTGCCCATAGGGGAGGGCCTTCCCAAGCGGTGCCTGAGAGCTTAGATGCTGGACGTTCAGTCCCATCACAAGGAAATTAGGATGTGCCCCTTTGGGAAGAGCTGAGGGACAAGGGACATACATGTGTGCGCACACAGACGTGGGTGAGCGTGCACATGTGTACATGTATTCGCGTGTGGATGTGTGTGGACACACGCGTGTGCGATGCGTGTACATGTGTGTTTGTGTGTTCGCGTGCGTGTTAGTATGCGTGTGCGTGGCACAGCCCCCTTCCAGGCCTGGAGGAGCAGGGATTCCTGCAAAGGCCAGGAAGCCCCCACTCTTCCCCACCCAGAAGGCTAGGCATCGGCCCCCATCTGGGAGCAGCTGCGCGGAGGTGAGTAAACCCAGGGCAGCGCGTCCTGCTGTACCTGACGTTAGAATCACCAGAGCAGGTCCAAGTCCGCTGGGCCCTGCGAGTCTGGAAAGGGTCACCCTCAGTTGACGCTCCGGGGCCACACTCCACCTCTCCTCTTCTGTCTCCATCTAGAATGCAGCACCTGGCTCCAGGCCTGGAGCCAGACAGGTGGCCCTGGAAAGAGAACAGAGAAGCAGCAGCAGGACAGCCGTCTGCTCTGTCCTCCCGCCAGCCCCCCGAAGGCCCCCGACCCACCAACTCGGAGCCACGTTGGCAGGCTGGGGCTCCTTGGAAAGGACCCTCTGGGGCTGACTGGGGACCTGCCCTTACACAGAGGCCTTGTTTAACCTTCTGATCTACTCACCCCTTCGTTAACTGAGCACACATCCCAAAGTGCCCACAGGGAGCCAGGCTCTGCCCTCAGCCCTCGCGTGTGGTGCGTCCAGGGCGAAGAGTAGGAGGGACGGGGCTCCCGCTCATCACCAGGGACCAGCGGCATCGCACACCTTCTCTGGGGGTGAGGGGGAGCCCCAGGGTCGCTTTCCCAAAGGCCTCATGACCCGCCTGCAGGACAAAGGCTGCTTCCCACACCAGAGCCCTGGGGAGTTGGTATGCAGACAGCCTGGGCCAACACGGCCTTGCAGAGCAAGGGGTGGCTGCAGGGCAGGCTGACGGGGGAGATGGCTGTGTGGACCCCTGACAAAGGGAAAGGCACTGCACCATAAAGTTGTCCCAAGCCGGTGCTACTTACCAAATTGCCCAGGACCCAGCACCATAATATGACAGCATTTAGCTTCTCATGTTTTCTGTGGTCAGGGGATCTGGTGGCCTGGCTGTGTCTTCAGCCTTGAGGGCTGTCAGGGGGTGGGTTAGGGGTGCCATGGGTGCCCCCAGTCCACGTCACGTGGGCCCCTCTGCCTCTTCATTGGCTGCTCACAGCAGGGCAGCAGTCTTTCTAGAGGGAGAGGGAGAGAGAGAGAGAGAGGGAGAGAGAGAGAGAGAGAGGGAGAGAGAGAGGTCAGAGTCCTTATTCCCTGATCTCTGAGGAAGAGCCCTCTATCCCCACACTCTCCCATTAGAACCTAGACCTGGGTCCTGGCTACACACACAGGGAGGGGGTTGCACAAGGGTGGCTACTGTCTGGGATGATAACACTGAGATGTGACACCTTAAGGGGAGGGGACCCCACCTGACCCCAGAGCTGGGCCTGCCCCTTGTGCCAAGTGTCCTGCCTGCCATGGCTCAGTTCTGAGGACCCACCCAGGTCTCCACTGAGTACAAGTGTTGCACAACCTTTTTGAAAGTCAAGACCCTTAAAGCTAGGGACTTCCCTGGTGGCACAGTGGTTAAGAGTCCGCCTGCCAGTGTAGGGGACACAGGTTCGATCTCTGGTCCCGGAAGATCCCACATGCCGCGGAGCAGCTAAGCCCGTGCGCCACGACTACTGAGCCTGCGCTCTAGAGCCCGCAAGCCACAACTACTGAAGCCCGTGTGCCTAGAGCCCGTACTCCGTAACAGGAGAAGCCACCACGACAAGAAGCACGCACACTGCAAGGAAGAGTAACCCCCGCTGTCAGCAACAAGACAAAGCCCGTGCGCAGCAATGAAGACCCAACGCAGCAAAAAATAAATAAATAAAATATAAATAAATTTATATAAAAGAAAAGACCCTTAAAGCTATTCATCCCATCGACCCAGAAGGAAATTACTCAGCTGAAGGACAAACAAATAAAAACATAATAGCAACGAAAAAAAGGCTTCCAGGGCTTCCCTGGTGGTGCAGTGGTTGAGAATCTGCCTGCCAATGCAGGGGACACGGGTTCGAGCCCTGGTCTGGGAAGATCCCACATGCCGCGGAGCAACCGGGCCCGTGAGCCACAACTACTGAGCCTGCGCGTCCGGAGCCTGTGCTCCGCAACAAGAGAGGCCACGATGGTGAGAGGCCCGCGCACCGCGATGAAGAGTGGCCCCCGCTCGCTGCAACTGGAGAAAGCCCTCGCACGGAAACGAAGACCCGACGCAGCCAAAAAAAAAAAAAAAGGCTTCCATTCCTAAAGATATTTGTGACATTACGTGTAAAATATACACGTGGAGGAAAAGAACATTTCAGCATTCAAGGGATGGGAGGTGAATCATGGCTGATGAAGTTACTGGAATATGATTGAGTTACGACAGGTTTCAGCATGACTTAGACCCTGAGAAAATAGTGCCAATTATGTGTTAAAACAAGGTGGTTTGTGCACTGAGACAGAGGCCACGTGGAATGTCCACATTAGTGCTGAAAATGGTAGTAGGTGTGAGCAAGTGTGAAAAAGAATGTGTTAAAGTAACAGGATTAGGGGTGTGTGTTTTCCTCAAATTTCTCTTTTACAGAATGATCCAGGTTTTGCTAACATAGAGGAGATGAGAGGTCAGGGCAGGGGGTCCTTGCTGAGCTGGAAGAGCCTGGGGGGGTTGGGGCCCAGGGGCGTGGGAGGTGGAACAGGTGGGTCTGAGGAGGGAGAGGTGGGGAGAGGGTCTGGGTGAGTCCCCGCCTCTGGGAATCTCTCACTCAGGCTCATCGTAATTAAAGAAAGGAAGATTAATGGTGTTAACATTCTCCCAAAATGATGATGGAGAAACTAAGTACTGAAAAAACATTTAAGCTAATGGGAAATGAGGTGTGTGCATATAAATATTTTCCCTCTAGTCAGTTGTGATCAAGGAAGGCAGTGCCTCGGGCTTTTGTGACAAGATACGTCCCTCCCCCACAGTCCTGGCCGGCTGTCACTCAAGCTGGGGCTTGACAGTGAGAAGCAATTGCCCACCGGCTCATTTTATGGCTCATTAAGCAAGCACAGCAGATGCCTAGTCCTGCTTTCGGCCTTGAGGAGAGTTTGAATGTCTGCACTGCTAATGATGCTGGACTGAGCAAAGGTCAGAGCGAACATTCATGGGATCCGAATCTGCGGAGTCAGGAGCCTGTTTCTCTTCCTGCAATCCTGTGGGTGTGACTAAGAGCCAGGCTGGAACCCACACAACGAGGAAAGTGCACGACTACCTAAGGCACTGGGGAGGCAGTGGCAGGAGCCTCCAAGCGACAGACACACCCGTGTCCTGGGCATCAGGACAGGAGCTGCCCGACTTCATGAGTGTTTTTTTCAACCAAGGCCACATTTAAGGATTTCCTAGGAGGCGGGGTCTTCCCCTGAGGCAGGGAGCAGCTCAAGTCCATTTTCCCTTGGAAATAGTCCTCTTGATTTTTAACATACAAGTGGTTTAGATTCAATGATTTTATACTTGTTAAAAAAACATATGTGGGCCTGTAAATAAAAGTGGATAAAGGGATTAGTCTCCAAAATTTACAAACAGCTCATTTGGCTCGATATAAAAAAAAACACACAACCCAATCAAAAAATGGGCAGATGACCTAAATAGACATTTCTCCAAAGGAGACATACAGATGGCCAAGAAGCACATGAAAAGATGCTCAACATTGCTAATTATCAGAGAAATGCAAATCAAAACTACAATGAGATATCACCCCACACCAGTCAGAATGGGCATCATCAGAAAAGTCTACAAACAACAAATGCTGGAGAGGGTGTGGAGAAAAGGGAACCCTACACTGTTGGTGGGAATGTAAATTGATGCAGCCACTATGGAGAACAGTACGGAGGTTCCTTAGGAAACTAAAAACAGAGCTACAGTAGGATCCAGCAATCCCACTCCTGGGCGTGTATCCAGAGAAAACCATGGTTCGAAAGGATACATGCACCCCAGTGTTCACAGCAGCGCTGTTACTATAGCCGGGACATGGAAGCACCCTAAATGTCCATCGAGAGATGAATGGGTAAAGAAGATGTGGCGCATATATACAGTGGAATACTACTCAGCCATTAAAAAGAATGACATAATGCCATTTGCAGCAACATAGGTGGACCTGAAGATTATCCTACTAAGTGAAGTAAGTCAGACAGAGAAAGACAAATACCATATGATATTGCTTATATGCAGAACCTTTAAAAAATGATACAAATGAACTTATTTTCAAAACAGAAACTGACTCACAGACTTAGAGAACGAACTTATAGTTACTGGGGAGAAGGGTGGGAGGGAGGGATAGACTGGGAGGTTGGGATTGACACGTACACACTGCTATTTATAAAATAGATAACCAACAACGACCTACTGTATAGCACAGGGAACGCTGCTCAATATTCTGTAATAACCTAAATGGGAAAAGGATTTGAAAAAGAATAGATACATGTATATGTATAACTGAATCACTTTGCTGTACACCTGAAACTAATACAACATTGTTAATCAACTATGCTCAGATATAAAATAAAAAAAAATAAAGTTCAGCCCTTGATTAATTGAGTGAATAAATAAATAACAAAAAATATGAGGATACGTAAATAAAAGTGGATAAAATATCAAAATGCAGCTGCTGAAGGAGTTGCAAGGGGTAGGGGACCTGGAATCCCTCGACCCTGGTCTTGGAGGGGCCAGGGACACCCCTACAGCTCTGCAGGATCTGAGGAACCCCACTGGAGACCCTGGATCCTTTAGAGTGGGAGCAGCCAGGCAGGCCACACAGGCGGCTCCACAGGGGTGCTCCCTGCAAGCAGACTCCAGTTTGGGAGGCTGACTGGTCTGGCTAGGAGCATGGTACCCACGACCAAGAGGACTGTGCTGCTTGAGAGATCGCTGGACCACGGACAATGTGTGGCCAGAGAGACAGCTGTCGGTGGTGGGTGGTGAATGAGCGATTCTCACACACAGACCGGAGGGCGGCACCCGCGGCCACGGAGAGATCCTCTAGAACTTGCTTCGTTTCGCCAGTGCTTGCTCCTATCAGGGAGGCTAGGACACCTCTGCCTGCCCCAGAGTCCAAGGGAAAGGTGGCCAGTCACAGAGATCCCACTGGTCTGGCCCCCCGGGCTCCGGGAACTGAAGAGTCCAGGAACTGAATAGCCCCACTGTTGCCTGCAGTGCAGCGGGGGCTAGACGGCCACATCCACGGAGATGCTGCGCACACCACCCCCTGCCCCGTGCTGGCGTCATGGGGACCCACGTGGCTGCGGAGACCGTGTCCGAGCAGCCGGTCCACAAGACGACACTTGGACTGGGAAGACTGTGTGAAGCTGGTGATGACGTGACATGAAACCATCTGCTTTCAAGAAGAGAGAGTGGGGAACGGTGGGCGCCATCAGAAGCGGCTGTGCGTTTGCAGGCTGCTTGGGGACTTTACCGCAAACATTTCTGTGGCAGAGCAGGCCAGTGTGTGTAGGCCAGGGTGGGAGTGAGGACCTGTAGGCTTGACTTAACCCTTCCTGGAATGCCCACCAGAACTCCTGGCATATGAAGCTCGTTCTGAGCCCCGCAGTTTGAAAACCCCCACTTGTCCTCCGGGCTGGAGGGCAGCTGCTGTGGCCCTGGATGTTCACCCCAGCAACTGCCCTGAGGACCGCTCACCCTCCAGGGTGGCGCTGAGAGCACCCCCTCAGGGCCTTGAGCAGCCCTCCACGGTGGCGGGGGGCAACCCTGCTAGCATCTGGCTGGGGGGCGTTCAGCCTGTCTGGGGTAGAGGGCACAGCAGTGGTGAGAGCTGAGGCCGGAAGCTCGTCCTTCCTGCTGGCGTTTCTCTTGAGTAAGCGGGCTCCGGAGGTGCAGGGGGAAGACGGCAGGGTCGTGAGAGGCACTTGGCGACTGGCCAGAAGCAATATCTGACCCTCGTCCGTGCAGCTCCTCAGAGAAGCAGATTCTGTCTGGGGGGCAAAGGAAGTTGTCTGGTCACGGGCTGGATGTCCTGATGGCCACGTCTGCCAGGCTCTGGTGCCCAGAGTCCCTCCACAATTTAACCTCACAGCTCAGGAACCCACTGTCGTCTCTTACCAGGATGGAAAAGCACCGTTTCCTCTAAGAAAGCCTACCGTTCAGACCCATGATTTTTATCAGATGGTTAAACTGGGAGCTGACGAGGAACTGTTGGTCCACCTCAGCTCTACTGCTGAGACCTGGCCCCCGGGTGTCACACCGTGAACCAAGGATGACGGGACGTGAGGGCAGACCCTCAGGTCTGCAGGCACAACAGCATCTGCTCAGAGCTTGTAGGAGAGGGTCCTTGTCGTGGACCCAAAGCTAAGGAGAGCTCTCTGCGGGCCCCAGTGGGAATCGGGATGTTAGGCCAGTGACCGTGACGCTGCTCCCTGAGCCCCGAGGAACTGCCTTCCTAAAAGCTGAATTGGACGCGAATGAAACCAGTACTGTGTGGCCAGGTGAGGGTTGCGTCCCGGCCCCGACAGACGCCCACAGGATCAGCGCCACTGGCCCCAGGAGAGGTTCTGGGAAGTGTGGCTCTCCTGTTCTGACCGGAGGGTTCCTTCCGTCAACACCCATTGTGTATGTGTCCCTCTGGACCTTCCTTCAAGGTAAATGTCAGCATCTTGTGGGGCCAGCCAACAAAAACAGCAGCTGAGGGAACTGTCCCTGAGACTCTTCCCTGAGGAAACCTTCAATGCTCTCAATGGGTACTTTATTCAAGCTTGAACACTATGCTGCCCTTGACAATGGGATTTCTTTGTCTTCTGGCAAACAGCGACCAGGGGCTTTTGTTTCTACTTTCCAGAATAGAAGCCTGCTCAGGGAATCCTTCCCCAGAGCACCCAGTACAGTCTCTCCATGCGCGTGGGGAGATGCACACCCTCTGTGAGCTCTCTGCCTGACACCTGATGCCCCAGCAGGGATGGGACATCCACCTGCGGAGCCGGGAGACTTGGTATTAGATGTGAATGTGAGAACTAAGAGGACTGTTCTGCTTTTGCTCTGACACCACCTACTCGGGTCCCATGTCCTAGAAGTAGCCAGGGCCGTGCAGAACCGTGAATGTGACACAGGACACTTCTACCAGGAGCTGGACCGGGAGAGCCCTCATTCCGAGAGATGCAGGCCGTGTCATCCACAGGCACAAGCTCACCAACTTCCTCCCGTACGGAAGGCCGGCTGTGGGTTTTGTCGGAAGCCTCACATGAGCTCTGCTGGTGAGCTGCATTTTCTTTCCATGGATCTGGTGGGATTTGGTGGGCAGGCACCTGGTTGAGGCTGGCCGGCCCGAGTCCCTGGTCCCTCTGATGTGTGACGGGCCCAGGGTGAGCACGACCCCATGGTCTTGGAGACCACCTTGCAGGCTGATGTGAACTCAAGGGTGGAGCAGAGAGAAGAGGTCTGTTTCTCAAGATCACCAGCTGGAGGGAGAGGTAAGCCCAGCATGGGTCTTGGTGACGTCTGTGGAGGAGCTTCTGGAGAGCGAAGCCGCACTCAGGGAGCAGCTCTGGAGACGAGCGAGGGAGGGAGGGAAGGAGGGTCCAGCGACTCTGTGGGTCTCTAAGT
The DNA here is from genome assembly GCF_963455315.2 of Globicephala melas. Classification (NCBI taxonomy): domain Eukaryota; kingdom Metazoa; phylum Chordata; class Mammalia; order Artiodactyla; family Delphinidae; genus Globicephala; species Globicephala melas. The sequence continues at coordinate 25,416 of NC_083328.1, read as the reverse complement.
GCATCTGTCTGCCACAGTCCGACTCCTGGAAGTTTTCAATGACCTGAGCCAATAAAATTATGTTTAATTTTTATTTTGCCTGATTTAGTTTGGCTTTGATTTCTATTACTTTAAATGAAAAGAATCTTAGAGAGATGCTACTTCAGTCTGCAAAAGAGAAACTTGAGGCTTAGGTGATGCAATGGACTGAATGTTTGTGTCCTCCCCAGATTCATATGGGGAAATCCTAATGCCCAATGGGATGGCGTTTGGGGTTGGAGCCTTCGGGAGGCGACTAGGTCGTGAGGGCAGAGCCCTCATGAAAGGGATTAGCGCCCTTGTAAGAAGAGACTGGGGTCCCCTCGGCCCCTTCCACCAAGTGAGGCCATGGCAAGGAGATGGCCATCCCTGAACCAGGAAGTGGGCCCTCTCCCGACCGTGCTGGCACCCTGATCTTGGACCTGCAGAACTGTGAGAAATAAATACCAGTCTGTGGTATCTTTGGTCTGGCAGCCAGAAGGGCCCGGACAGATGGGCAGGGAGGTGTCCAGGGTCGCCTGTCTGGGAACAGGGGCAGCCTTACTCAGCTCCCATTGCTTTAATCACCAAGAATTCTCAAGCTCCAATGAACACGGGATTCACTGAGGGAGCTTGTTAAATGCAGACTGAAGGGCCTCGACCACAGCTTCTATTCAACGGGTCCCAGGAATCTGCATTTTCCACAGAAGTCCCAGGTGATTCTGGCGCAGGCCACATCTTAGTGAAGATAAAATCTACTCTGTAGCGCTTCCCTGACGGTCCAGTGGTTAAGACTCTGCGCTCACGCTGCAGGGGGCACGGGTTTGATCCCTGGTTGGGGAAGTTCCGCATGCTGAACAGCGTGCCACCTCCCCCCCGCCCCCCCCCAAACTCTACTCTGTGATACTGGCTGCCCTTGTTCATCCCTGATAGCATCTGCACCCAAACCCTCACCTAGAATCACAGACTTTAGCACTGTCGCCACGTCTCAACGGGTGGAGCTTAGCCCCTGAACAGGCCTGTGTGTCTGACCTCGGCGCTGGCCCTCCAGACCCTGTTAGGGACACAGGTGTGCCCCCTCCTCCCGCAGGGCCTTTTGTACAGAAAGCCCAGGTGACTGGCCCGTCCCCTCTCACACTGTGGGACTTTGGTCTCGTGATGAATCGTGGACGAGATCTTAGTACCCTCACAGGCAGACGCGTGGCTCTGGCAACTGGACAGGGATCCAGGAGGAAAGTCTGCTGTGCAGACGTGTCCTCCAGTGTTCTGTCTTCCTTGGGTCTGTGCCCCACACTCTGCCGCCTGTGCATTTCCTCAGGGGCCTCGGTGGGCCCAGCCTGCACCGAGCAGGGCATCAGGACAGACCAGCTTGAACCCCCTCCACACACCCCCACAGAGAAGGAGTTCTGTTCAGACCTGAAAACTCTGCTGCAAGTGAACAGCCCCAATGATCAAAACTTCACCAGTGAGATTCATATTTCTTGGGCTCTTTCCGAGGAAAGGAAATAGGTAATTAGAGTAAATTGTGACCCCTCTGTGTCACCAAGGGGTGGAGCAGGAGGCAGGAGGCCCTCCAGCGACCCCAGTGGAACCGCAGCCCTTACGTTAGGGAATTTTTGAACTATGTGGACCAGCTGGCAGCTGTTCGCACAGGGGCCGCCCACGCCGGTCTACCCAGCACCACGCTCCCTCCCGCGGCCATGGCATGGCGCGGCCCTTCCCTGTCGCCCTCTAATTCTCCTGACCAGCCGCAGATCCCACGCCTTCCTGAAACACTTCCCCATCTGGCTCCCACTCACCACATTTTCCTGTTTTCGTTGGTCCACCCGGCCTCACCAGCCTCCTTCGCACAGCGTCACTGTCCTGCCTCCACCCTGGCGCTGCTCTCCCCCGCATCGCTTCCCTGCTCGTGGCCGCGACCCCTCGGCTCTGAGAATCGGCCTCTGATCCCCAGCCCCAGCCCCAGCCCCTGGTCTGAATCCAGGTCCACGTGCCCTACAGCCTGGGGGGCCTCTCCTACGGGTCGTGTGATAGGCCGACCATGTCCTCTCACACCTGCCGTGAGCCTGCCCTCTGAAGTCAAGGGTTCTGTCCATCCCCTCTGCCCTCCCTCTGTCTACCCCACACTTGTCTCAGACCCCTTCTCCCTGCCCCCACCATTCCCCACGGTCAGAGCTGCTGCCCCTCCCGAAGGCACGACCGAGGCCGTTCCCCACTCGCCTCCTTCCTCCTTCCCCCAGTAATTGGGCTGTCACCTCCTCTCAGGGAACTTCTACTTTCCATCAGAAGAGCAGCAAAAATTAAAAAAAGAAAGAATTTGTGAATACCTGTGACAAAGATTGCTAGTTCGAGCTGAGGTCTAGAAAAAAACCCTGCTTTCCTGAGTCACACTCACCCCCTGCACCAAAAGAGTGGGCTTTTCCCGCACCAGCTGGGCGCCCTGTGGTGCCCTCAGTTCTGACAGATCTCATGGGTGATGGCTCAACCCCTGGGATGGCCCCCACTCAGGTGCCAGGGCTAGGTTGTTACCTGTGCTTCTGACCAACCAGCTATAACACAGGGGGTCCCCTGACCTCCTCTTTGGGTTCAGTTATCTGCTACAGTGGCTCACAGAACTCAGGGAAACACTCCTTACATTTACTGGCTTATTATAGCAAAGGATGTGATCTAGGAACCGGGCCGCACAGCAGGAAGCGAGCGGCAGGCGAGGGAGGGAAGCTTCATCCGCGCTCCGGGTCGCTCGTTTTGCTACCTGAAGCACTCCCCACCACCTGTCCGTGGAAAAATGATCTTCCACAGAGCTGGTCCCTGGTGCCAAAATGGTTGGGTGCTGCTGGTCTAGGATACAAATGCCCAACTTTCAGGTGGGCACATGGTCACCTGAACTATTGATGCATTTCCCAGACTCTGCTGCAGTCGGTATAGGTGGACGGGTAAGCTGGAGAGGAAGATGCATAAGCAGGAGTGGTGTCTGAGAGCTTCTGGAAATCTCCTTGCAAGCTGGGGAGTGGGAGATGTGAAGGCTGCAGCTCCAGCAGCCACTTTGGGAGGGAGAAGGGAAGCCATGAGCAATGGGGTAGAAGCATTCCTGGTCACTAGTGACCCGGGTGTGGATTTCGCGTCAGCTGGGAATGCCAACCTCTGTGCCTCCTTAACATGAAATAAAATGCACTTCTGCCTTGTTTTAGCCACTGTTATTTTGGGTTTCTGTTTACGCAGCTGAACCTAATCATGGGAATAACAAACAACGCTGGCCACATCTGTGATTATTCCGAGGCAGCTGCTGCTACAGTAACCCACAGAGCCTTCGTCAGCATCCTCTGCCACGTCCCCGTTCTCGTGGTGGCCCTCAGTCCCCAGGCCGCTAAGAGGAACTGACCGCTCTGACCCTGCTCAGGAGGCAGCTTTCGCATGCTCCGGGAAACCCATGACTCAGTGTCCACCTCTCATCACAGCGCCCTGTCCCCACTGGTTAACATAAAGCCCTGCCTTCCTGATCTCGTCACTTGTCACCAGGAAAGACCTCCTGGACCAGGGTCTTCTGCCCTGCAGACCATGCCGTCTGTCACAGCTTCCGGGCTGCCTGTCGTGCTGAGATGCGAACAGAAGGAGAACAGGGAGGCAGAGGTCTCCAGAGGGGCCTAGAGAGGGAGACGTGCAGCGGCCACCTGCCCTTGGGCCGGTTCGAGGAGGCTCTGCACGCTCGGCATCTCCTTACACTGTGCCGTGCGGTGCCCTGTGTGGTGGGTGGCATGGCCCCAGCTCTGGACACGGTGGGGAGGTGACCATCCAAGGTTACGCGGCAGGTGTGCTGCAGGTCCATCCAAACCCAACCTGTTGTCTTAACCACCTGCTCTGTGTGAACAGGCTTCGGATGTAAACCATGTACAGCCTGTGCCCAGACACTGCTGTCAATTCCTCGGCACCTGAAACTTCTGTGCCCCTAAGGGAGTGTGTCACCTGCCCACGAGGCCTGAACCTCGTGTGGGAGGAGCTGAGCCAGTCTGGTCACCTGCAGTTGGTTCCCAAAATGCAGCCACGCAACTGCCCAAGACAAACAGGTCCTGTATAGAAGGCAGATCCCGGAGGTACCAGAGCACCAGGGGTGGGACAGGAAGGAAAAAGAAACAAAGGCTCTGGAGAAAATCCACGTTCTCAGGGCAAGGTTGCTGGGAAAGGCCAGGCCCTCCTTCTAGACCTATCACGTCAGCAACCAAGCAGCTGCTTTAGGAACCATTAAGCTGACTGTGCTCACTGATGATATTTTAGGTTTTGTTGAAATTCTAAGCTTGTCCATCTTTCATAGTAATCCAACCATGGGTCATCCATCATGGTTACAGCTTCAGAAAGAGAGGGCAGCAAATGTCATGTCCTATAACGTCCCCAGCAATGTTTATTTCTTCTTTAGTTAATCTCCAGGGCTGCCTGGAGAGAAGCACTGCCCATGTGGATGGCGGGCAGTTAGTGGGTTGGGCTCGTGTAGCTGCTGATGCGACCTGAATGGGAGGCCGCACCGGCGGCCTCTTTATTCCAAGGAAGATCCAACGATGATGACCAGAAAGCCCTGTGCTTTCCTTCCCTCTGGGCCACCACACACATGGTGGGGCAGGGCCAAGAGGACGCTGGCCACAGGACCACGGCACGTGGCTGTACAGCCCTCCCACCACCACCCGTTTGATGTCTCTGGGATGATCCTGTCCCTTAAACCTATTGTCACAGACACACCCTCTGTGTACTATGCGGGGGGCTCCATTCAGAAGCAGCTCGGGCAAGCAGTCCATGCTGAAACCCTCGAGGTCCTCCACCCAGCCCAGGCTTGGCATTTGCAGAGGTGACCTAGCCACCCACCCACACTGTGTCCTGGGACTATAATCATCTGCCCTCAGGGCCAGCCTTCTGTCCCTTCAGGAGTGCCCACGACAACCCCAAATGTCTCTAGAAGCATCAGACCCCCGAGGCGTAGCTTCAGGACCCGCTCAGCTCCGGAGTGAGCCCAGGTGTGGAGCAGAGCAGGTCCAAGACCAGGAGGGAAGACCAGGAGGGAAGAGGGCTGGTGATGGTGGCCACAGGGAGGGGCCCTGGAGAGTCGGGACCATGAGAGAGGAGGCGCGGGGTCGCCGGCAAGGACTAGCCTCTTAGACACTGCTGAAAAGGAGGCTGTCTTGTGTCTCTTGGCTTTTCTGTAAGTACCTGGGAATCTGCTAGGACCCTCACAGGGTCTCACTCGGGTCTAACCTCTTGAGGACCAGGACAGCGTCCTTGGCCGTGATGTGCTCAGCACGGACCACAGGGCATCTGCTGAGTAAATGCACAACTTGCCACAATTATAAGAGTCAAATAGAATCACTGAAAATCACCAAAAGCTATGCAAAAGTGGGTGCATCACGCAGTAAGTAAATCTCCTTGTACCTGAACTTTGCATAACTGCAGGTATAAAAACTGAATTTGACGGAATAAGAAATGAAGGTTGACCCATCCCAGGGCAGAACCCCGCTGGTGGCCATGACTGTGGGTAAAGGTCTAACAGCTGGCTCTCAGGAACAAAAACATATGCATGTATGTATGTGTACAAGCCTATTGTAAATTCTACTAAAGTGTCTGGAGCACATAGTTTACAAGTAATTTAAAAAATACACAATACTCTTCATTGTAATTTCCAACCAATTGATTCTCACAGAATACTTCTGTGGATTTTCGGCGAACTCTCGTCTCTACAGGTAACCTATGCCTGTAATCGATCAGCGAGGGTCCTTCCCACGCCCACGTTGGTGGATTTTTTTTTTTTGCATTAACGGATAGGACAAAAATGAAGCCACAGAACTCAGTCTGATCCTCTCGTTTGCCAACAGCTTCTTGGCTGAACTGGATTATAGTTTCCTAATACTTAAAGAATATTTCCTCCACTTTCCTGTGCTGTTCACACTGTATTGGCTTCAACACAGTATTAAGTTTAATCTGCACTGTTAACGTCTTCTCTGTCCTTTTATTGAGTCAAGACACTCTGCGAAGCAATAAATCAAGTGCTGATTTGCAGGTATGCCCACATCTGGGGTGTAAACATTCCTGCTACGACCTAGTTCAAGCCACACCTCACAGGACTGACACAGAGTGGGAGCAATGGTCAGTGGTAATTGTGGGTGGAACTAGGAAAGGGGAGACACAGTGTGTGGGGTGTCTTAGGCACACACACTGTGCACCCGATACCAAGACCAGGGATTTAATTATAGTTACAGAACAAAAGGCGTATGCACCCGCTTCACAGATAAAAAGAACCATTTGATAGGAGCTGGGAGATGACAGGGGGAGGGAGAGGCAAAGGGGCAGGCAGGGCACCCAGCTCACCTTGCAGGACTAGAAAGAGGCCTGCGCATATTGGCTTAAACCAGCTTCCGAGGCTGCTGCTGAGTTCTCTCCTCTCGGGAGCAGAGCGCCAGGAACGGGCACCTGGCTGTCTGCTGCCCTGCGTTCACTTTTGTCTGCTTCCTTGCTGCTCCCTCTGGGCCCCGGGGGTCCCCTCATCTGTTAGTCTCCTCTCCACTCCTCTTTGCCGAGCCCCTCTTACAACACAGCACTCCAAAATAGCTTTTCTTTATTAAAATCCATTTGCTCTAAAGCTCTTAGGCAGCACTATGAATACTGGTTTTAAACATTAGCCAGAGGATTACAGATAAAATAGAAACTATTTCTCAAAGAAATTTCCTCTAAAAATAGACCAGTTTCTGCTCTCACCTTATTTTACGGAAGCGCATCAGAGGGAATGCTGGACCTGTGTCCAGGTGAAGGTCACTTATGCCTCTTCATGTTATTCCCAGGAATTACTCAAGAACAGATGAAAAGAAAATAGAGGGGAGTTGTCTAAAAAGAGATGTCCATGGAAACAGGTCTTCCCAGCCAGGGAACGAGAGTTTTCTGCATAAATAACTCAAATAAACCAGGACAAAAGCTGCACCGACCCTGCGGGGCTCAGGACCCTGCCGTCTGGCTGGGTGTTACTGCCCACGGAGCTTGAAAAGCCTGTACCAAAGAGCTCCGGCAGCTGTTCCATTTGCCTGTCATTCTTCCCTTGAGCTCTGAAAGGTTTTCTCTCCCAAAATTCAGTTAGTCGTTCTGGAAGAAGCTGCAGAGACAGCCCGACTGACTGGGCTACTTAACTCCGTTCAAGTTACTGAAGATGAACAGATCGCTTTAGTGTCACGGGTACTTGATTTCATTCTCCATTTGCAACAGTGAAAATTGCATGATGGCCTGGTAAAATACCCCAAATTATAATTAATTCTAATTAGCCAACACAATCTTAGTGCACTAAAATCTTCATTAACCAGAACTGAAATAGCCAGAATTGCCATGCTGTATTCCATTTATTTATAAGGGAGAGACAGGTCAAGTAGAAATACAATCTAAAACCAAATTATAATACACACTTCAGGCAACATTCTGGGATTGGTGTAGCACTGCCCTCACCTGTAATGCAGACCACATTCAAATTTGCCCATGGGGACCATGCCTTGGTTGACCCCTCCATCTGTCCTGCCAGGCCCAAGTCCCCTCGCCCCTCCACACCCTGGGGGCGTCAGGTCCTCCCCTCTTCTTCCTGGAGGCCTTCCTCCCAGCCTACATTTCTGCCTGGGCCCAGCCACTCGTGTTCATTTCAAACGCTGGGCTGCAGGCTTAGCTGACATTCCTTCCTTGACCTTTGTTTTCACTGCCTTTCAAGAATACATCACTTTTGCCTAGGAGAGTTTAGGACAGGACATACCTTCCACCCACCCCCATCCCAATACCCATGGACCTCACTGCTACAGCCCCCAAATCTCAAGAAACATAACTCAAGGGGTGTGGGGAGAGGTGAGTGGGTGGGCTGTCTGGGAGCTAAGGGGCACCTCCCAGGTGGGCAAAGCATGAACAGGAAAGGCCTCTGTTACCCCACCTGGCCCACCTCACACACAAGGGGGAAAGGAGGCATCCCTCTCACCCCTCAGCCCAGACTGCACGGAGCTTGTTTGCCTATGGCAGCCCTTCTCTCCCCATTACTGGGCAGGTTAACTTCACGTGGAGGGGGTGACACCACCCATCTCAAAGTGGAAATGACCCCCAGAATCCCTTCTGGTGCGAAGACCTTCAGCGAACTGTCCAGGCCGGGGCCACCCACTCCTGTCTCTGAGGCGTCTCAGCCTATTTCCCAGGGGCTCCTTCCCCCAACTCTTCCCTGGTCTCCTGACCCCACACTCCCTTTGACCCCCCCCCCCGCACTCCCTGCAGAGCCCCGGGCTGGACAAGGGGCGGAGTCCTGGCAGCCTAGGTCCCCGCGGAGAAAGGAACCTCCCCCCCCACCCCCGACCTCCAAACAAAGCAAAACAAATCTAACAAGGAAGCGAGGACCTTACTTGGCCGCGGGCCTTTAGAACCCAAACGAAGCTAAGACGGACAGCAGAACCGAGGCCATTAGGACATGTTAAAGTGATGACCGTCCCTTCTTTATCATTAATATACACTTAGAAAATCGTAATTCCCATGACGTCCCTGTTAGAGAAAACCTTAGGCTGAAGATGAAAAACGACATTTTGTGTCCGTGTGGGCGATAACCCGCACTTAGAAGCTTAAAGCCGGCTGGGAATTGCGAGGGGCCCCGCGCAGGCGCAGAGCTGAGCGCCGGATCACCGCACGTCTTCGCTGTCAGGGGAGGTGAGTGTTCGGTGAGAGAGGAGAGGTGGTAGAGGACATTCGGGAGGTAAGGGTCAAGATGATGGTCAGACGAGCTGAGGGGTGGGCCTTCTGCCGGCTGGAAAGCCGAGTAGAGCGTATGCCTTCGAACTGGGCAGTCCGAGAAGGCCTCGACCGGAGCAGCCGGGACCATAAAGGGACTCGCAGGCGCCTGAGTGGTGACGAAGACGGCGCTGCGCAGGCGCGGTGTGACCGTCGGGCCCGCGCAGGCGCAGTCTGGCGGCGGCCCCTGAGCACGCGCGGAGTGGACGCCCGTGGTTAGCAGGCTGGTTGAACAGGCTCGTCTACTGTGTCAGGTGTGTCTCGCCCGTCTCTGTCGCCTGTCATGCTTTCCGTAGGGGCGTTTGTGGTGTGCGGCCGCCGCCATGTAGGAGCCTCCGCAGGGAGCCGGCCCTGCCTCTCACGCGCGCGGCTCAGGCCTGCTCTCCCCTCGGCGCGCATCGGGGCGACGCACTCTGCCCTTCTAGCCCGCGCCGGCCGGTGACGCCATCGGAAGGCGACCGGAAGAGCCGGCGCCGCGTGTCCGTCCGACTATGGCTCCGCGTCACCTCCGCCTCCTCCCCTCTTCCTGTGTCCCCTCTCCGTATCCCGTCCCTTTTTCCCTTTTCTGACTGCAAAGTGGGCCTCTTTAACCTGTTTCTGGGCCCCGTGGGGAAGAATGAGAAGCAGAGTAGGAGGCGAGGGAGCAAGGAGCGAAGGAAGGTCCTCCCTGCAGATTGTCTGCAATCAGGCCACACTTTGGTTGGAGCAGGTGCACGGATGAATTTGTCTCTTTCAAGTAAACAGGTGTTTAATAACGGTTTCACATTTATATTTAGTATGTTGTCATCACTGCTAAGAGTAGAGACCTCCCTGGCCAGCAAGGGGACCGACCACCCAGGATGACCCACCTTCCAGGGGCTCGGCCCTGGGTGCCCTGTGGGAGAGCTGGGGCCAGGCAGGCTTCTACTGGGGTCTTGCAAGGAGGGGTTGGGGAGGGTGTGTGCCTGGCCTCTGCCCTCACCTCCCTCTTCTCCCAGCCTGTCTTAGCTAAGTTCCTCCAGCTCAGAGGTTACTGTGTAGGTTTAGCCTCTCCGACTTCTTCCTGTTGTTTAGTCACTCGTTACCTCGTGCACCAAGAGGAAGGCGTCCTGGAGCTGCATCCTTCCTGCGTGGGCCATGGGGGCGTGAGTGCGAGGAGTGGGTAAGACTATGGGCATTCGTGCAAAATAAACGTGTTGAAATGTTAGCTGTGTGTGTTCACTTTACGTTTTGCCTTTTACCCTCATTTCAAGCCTATGGTTTATGTAAGTCATTGTTCCAAGGATTTTAGTTTGCTTTAAATCAGAATTACTCTGAAGTTAATACGTAAGCAGATTCTCATGAAAGAAAAAAAACTAGGTGGGGAAGGGGATGCAAGGAGAGTGCTTACGAGAAGTTCTGATCTAAAAATAATCCAGAACGACCATTTCTTGCCACCTGTCCAGGGTAATTGATACATATTGTGGGGGAGTTGCTTTGAGGCTATTCCAGCATCCTGTTTCTCCTCAGATTTTTGCCCAATTTCTGGAAATAGTTATTACAGGGTTGTTTGCCTAATGGTGATATTCTATTTCCCTCATTCCTTCCTTTTTTTAGTTATTTATTTTTGGCTGTTCCTGGAGGCATGCAGGATCTTAGTTCCCTGACCAGGAATTGAACCCGTGCCCCCTTCATTGGGAGCTTGGAGTCTTAACCACTGGACTGCCAGGGAAGTACCCCCTTCCTCATTTTTTTAAAAAAATATTTGTTTATTTATTTGGTTGAGCAGGGTCTTAGTTGCGGCTTGCCAGCTCCTTAGTTGTGGCATGCGGACTCTTAGTTGCAGCATACATGTGGGATCTAGTTCCCTGACCAGGGATTGAACCTGGGCCCCCTGCATTGGGAGCGTGGAGTCCTAACCACTGTGCCACCAGGGAAGCTGCTTCCTCATTTGTTAATAACATTTTTTCTGTAGGAAAACACTTTCTTCTTCCACATTTATTTATTTGAATATTTACATGAGTATGGGCTGAGATCTTTTGGTCTATGGGAGATTAGCCAATACTGTCATTATTAATTAATGGCACACTCATTATATTAATAAGTAAAGATTACTTTTTCCTCAAATCATTCCAGCTCTGGCCATTAGGAGCCCTTGATATCAGACTCCTTGATATTTACTCCGTGAAGTCCTCAAGGATGTCCTTCTTTCCAACATCCTGTTTGCAGCTGGAGATGTGGGGTCAGTTTGCAAGGAAAAAGAAGTCGTTCAGACGGCTGGTCCCTGGAGAGGCGATTTACTGCATAAATGGCGAAATCGAAGGATGAACACTGATGGTGGCAGTGGTGGTAATGTGGCCATTTGTCGGGTGTATTGGGTAGTGGGTGAAGCATTTGGGACACACTTTTTTATTAAACCCTCATCGTAAACCTAAGCCTCACCTTCGCTCTCCTGGTTTTACCCAGGAGGAGGTTGAGTCTGGGAGCCTCAGGGCCTGAGCTGGGTTCACGCTGCGTAAGAAGAGGAGGGAGGGGTTACAGGGAGCCCGTCCTTCTCCATTTGCTGGGCATCCACGCTTGGAGGGAATCCCCACCAGGCAGAGCCGTGCTGCGCTTGCCTACGTCCTTTGCAACGGCTCCATCCTTGCAGGGCAGCTGATAAAAAGGGCCCTTTCTGGGGCTTCCCTGGTGGCGCAGTGGTTGAGAGTCCGCCTGCAGATGCAGGGGACACGGGTTCGTGCCCCGGTCCGGGAAGATCCCACGTGCCGCGGAGCGGCTGGGCCCGTGAGCCATGGCCGCTGGGCCTGCGCGTCCGGAGCCTGTGCTCCGCAACGGGAGAGGCCACAACAGGGAGAGGCCCGCGTACCACAAAAAAAAAAAAAAAAGGCCCTTTCTGTGTGCACGTGGGCATATGTTACCCCCATTCCCAGTGGAGCTCCAGGGGCTAAAAATAACCGCGTGTTTTCTGTTTTACCCAGAAAAGAGGAAACGTGCAGTGTTGCTTCGGAACGTTTACTGTTTTGGAAAACTTGAATTTTGTCCGCATGTATTTTCAAAATGCCTTTGGAGCTGTCCTTGGAGGAAAAGACATGATGCAGATTTCACCAAAGGTCCGTCTGCTTTGTTGTCCACATCTTCAGGAAACAGCTCCATGGAGAAGGGGAACCATCCCTCAACACACATGGCCAAGGGATGGACGTGCAAGCAACCCCCCAGATCAGGTCATGGGGGTCCTAGGAGGAGAGCCAGCTCTCAAGGGGCCCTGGGACCTCTCAGCCCAGGCCGGAGGGGAGAAGGGACCTGCCCAGGGTCCCTTGGCATGGCCTGTTCTGCGTACAAGGGGAGGCGTGCTGCCCCACGGCCACCGGCTGCCTGCAAGAGAGCCAGGCTTCATGGTCCAGGCTCAGCATCGGACCTTCCCCTGACCCCCCTTGGGCTTTGTGCGGCCTTTGTTTCTTGAGGCTTGTTTGCTCCTATGTGAGCCAGTACCGCTGAGACACTGTCCCGGTTGTTTTTTTTTTTTTTTTTTTTTTTTGCGGTACGCGGGCCTCTCACTGCCGTGGCCTCTCCCGTTGCGGAGCACAGGCTCTGGACGCGCAGGCTCAGTGGCCATGGCTCACGGGCCCAGCCGCTCCGCGGCATGTGGGATCTTCCCGGACCGGGGCATGAACCCCTGTCCCCTGCATCGGCAGGCGGACTCTCAACCACTGCGCCACCAGGGAAGCCCTGTCCCGGTTGTTTTTAAGGCTCCCCTGTAGGAGGCTACCAGGCTGATGGTCACAGGCTGGTGATACCAGTGCAGCTCCGCGCCCTTCCTTCTCACGGAGACTCGGAAAGTTAAGAAATATGGAAAGAAGAAACAAACAAAGTAAAGGAGACACAAGTCGCCCACAGCACAGGAAGCTGGGAATGTGGGTGTGTAATCACTGAGACCATAGGGATATTTCTGGCGAGCCAAGGGCAGAAGGACTATGGGCAGGTGTGGTTATGGCCGCACCTGCAAGAGCGCCCTTCCTACCCAGACCCTCTTGCATGTGCAGACTTGAGCAGAGGCACTGGGGTGGGGCTGGGAGGGAAGCGTTAGAATATGTGGAAAGAACAGAGAACACAAATATGTGGAAAGAACACGTTTCCTATAGATATTCAGTGGTAATTTGAAAATGTAACAGACAAGCTGAAACCTGATCTCAACTGGACAAGCTAGGAACAAAGTCATCCAGGAAGGCAGAGGCTTAATGTGAGAAAGCTCAGTGTCACTGAGGTTATAAAAATGGTGTGACAGGGCTTCCCTGGTGGCGCAGTGGTTGAGAGTCCGCCTGCCGATGCAGGGGACACGGGTTCGTGCCCTGGTCCAGGAAGGTCCCACATGCCGCGGAGCGGCTGGGCCCGTGAGCCATGGCCGCTGAACCTGTGCATCCGGAGCCTGTGCTCCACGGCGGGAGAGGCCACAACAGTGAGAGGCCCGCATACCGCAAAAAAAAAAAAAAAAAAAAAAAATGGTGTGACCAAGGTAGAGACAGCTGTGCCCTGGAGAGCAGATTAATTCTTCTGGGTTTTAAGGACTCAGGATAAGTCAAAGCAAAAATATATTTGGATCTTTCTAAACCCACTGTATGGTTGTGCCCCCCCCTCCCGCAAGACGGAGGTTCTCTTGCTCTGTGGACGCCCCCTGGTCGTCCAGTCCCTGCCTGACCTACACCCACTCACATGACTGACTTTCCCTTTTCATCCTAGAGCCTAATCAGTAAAATGCCTACATGCTTGCCCCTGGTCCCCCCAGCTAGTGACTTCTAATCTTTAGAGCTAAACATCTCCACCATGGTAGCTTATCACAGGGACAGGGAGGGCCGTGCTCCTCTACTGGTTTCCCTGGTAACTCAACTGATGAGCCAGCCTGACATCAATTCCCCCTGTAACTGGTAACGCCCCCTCCCTTCAGGAGGGAAGACAGTCCCCACCTTGCTTCAGGCGCATAAGGTCCCTGTCCATTAAGCCACTGATGTCTCTGCTGCTGACTCCAGGCTCTCTGGTCTTGAGGCTGGGCAAGGACATGGCTCGTAGGCCTGCAGGGGGCAGCCCACCACCTACTAACGTGATTCAAAAGCTCATCTGGAAGGATAGGTGGCTAGGAAGAACCGCAGTGTTTTAACCGAAGAGTGTCAAGTACAGAGACCCTTTATCAGATACTAAACTGGCACACGTGCCCGCTGTGGGAGTCCAGACAGGACTGAGCTCTTCTGACTCCAGAGGGTCTATGGCTCAGGAACCCGCGCTGGGTCCTGGCAGGGCTGCGTGGTGCTGACGGTTAGAGTGACGGAGTGAAGCAGGGTTATGACTCCGTCGCTCCTGGCGGGATTCTGACACAGCAGGGTCCTGGCTTGCAGGGAAAATGTGGGGATCATGGAGGCTTCTCGGCAGCAGCACACTTTCACCGCAGATAGGAAAACACCCTCACACTGTACTTACACTCCGTGGGTTTGAGATTGTCACACACACAGCCTTTGAAGTAAACACACAGGCCCTTTGGCCCAGCAGCTCTACTTTGGGAATCTATCCTCGCAAAATAATGAGTGACCCCAGCCAGGCTGCGTGCAGAAGGATGTTTACTTCTACATAAAACATCAGAAACAATGTAAGTACGTACCAGTCAGGAGACACGTTACGATACAATCATATGGTGAAATACTTTGTGTTGTGTTTGTGGCAGTGGAGTATTTCTGAGGTATAATTTCATGGGGGTAAGTTTACAGAGTAGTATGTACAGGAAAAATAGTACAGCTCAAAAAAATGCACAGAAAAACCTGGAAGGCAGGGAGGTTTAGGAAAGGAGGCTGACTGTGTGAAAGTATGTCATGTGGAGGGAGGAGAGGAGGGAGGGAGGAAGGGTTCCAGCAAATACAGGGAAGGAGCTTGTGGAAGACAGGGGACCCTCCCCACCCTTTAACCCCTCCTGACATTTCTGTCCTGCGGCTTGGCCTTCGCTTAGGTTACCAGCCCCAGGATTATAGCTCAAGTTCAGGAGCCCAGTGGCCTTTGGGCTCCCTAAGCTGGACCGAGCCTGGCAGATTTCCAGGGCAGCTGGGCTGCCAGTGGGGCTCTCAGGGCAGTTCCCCAGGCTGGGCCACAGGCTCCACTACTCTCCTCGCCCACTCCTTCCCCACGCAGGCCTCCCAGAAAGGACAGTCGTTCTCCTCCAGACCCCTCCGTTGTCCTCCTGTCCTCAGCGGGGACCCCATCACCCTGTGGAAGGGAGGTCCTTGCAGCCCAGAAGCAGGCCCAGCCCTCAGGGTGCCCCAGCCACAGTGAGCTCTTCTGGGAAGGAAGTTCCACCCACAGTCAGGCCCAGCTAGTGGCCAGGGCAGGGCCATGCTGAGAGCATGGCGGACAGTGTCTTATGTCACCGGGCCTGCACGTCTTGGGCCTTGCCTGCGCCAGCCGGTCGTTTGCCGGGAACTGGAGACGCACAGGTTCTGAAATGAGACGGCGGTTGTCACCTCCATTATGTTCTAACCCCAGGATGTCTTGGGATTGTACTTGAAGGCTGGTGTACCAGGAAATCAACCTATTCTCCGGGGGCTGTGCTGCTTCTACTTGGGTTCTCTGGGTTTGGTGTGTGTGATGGGGGGACCTGACGGAGGGTTCCAGGTGCAAGAGAAGCAGCCCCACCAAGTGTCTTGCCACAACCCGGTGGTGCCTGTGAGCCTGGGCTCAGAACCTGTCAGTCACTCAACCTCTCGGTGCCTTGGTGTCTCCGTCTCTGAAATGGATATGATAACAGCAGCTATTTCGTAGACCTATTATGAGATATTAGTAACGAACACACGTAGAAACACCTAGAACACAGGGTGGCGTGTGGGAAACACTCCAACGTGTCAGCTTGCTGTGAAGACCAGTCTTCTGTCCTGACGGTAGAAGCAGGCAGCAGTCTGCCCCTAGTGGCCTGGGGTCACCAGGAGGGCCGGTGAAGGACTCGGGGCTGGAGCTGTGCCATTGCCCGTCGATGACATAGCCGCCCTCCAACTGGTCACTCTGTAAACGACACGCAGTGAGCAGGGTCCAGGGTCAGCCCCCAAGGATTCAGTAGGCACGACCTGCCCTGTGCACCCAGTGCCCCTGTCAGTGGATCTGAGCCATCCCGCCCCTGGGAGATGAGGGAGCTGGGCTGTCACCTGAGTGTCTGCAGCTGAGGGTGGACTGACACATTCCAGGACACAGAGCTGGGGCCCTGCCCGTGGCTGCTCGCTTGGACGGCGTTCCCTGAACCCCATCTCGGAGCAAGGATGGGGTGGAGCCACAGTCCTCATAAGATTGTTTCCCCTTCCTTGGATTTATGAGCCAAGCAGTGGGGTTGGGATGTGTACGATGGTGGCAAATCTGCCATGAGAGGGCAGACCCGGTAGCCTACCCCCTCCCGACAGAAGTTTCACAGAGTGGACACCTGCGTCTCCTGCAGCATGGGCGGGACCCAGAGAGGACGCACTTCCTTGTCAGTTCTGAAACTGGGGCATGTTGGACAGGGGTCTCCCACCCACGCCAGGCAGCTCTCAAGAGACACGGGCAGGCCACAGCCAAAGGGAAAGGCAGATGCTTCGATGCATGTGTCGGAACAGAGGGAGCAAACCGCTGGCAGGCTCAGCACGTACGTACGTACGCACCTCAGGGAGGTGAGAATTAAAACTCCAGGGTTTAACACCAGTGTGAGCCGAGTCACGGCAAGGGTGTGGGGCACCAGGAGCCCTCCCATCCCGTGGGTGGGGGGGTACACGCGTAAGGTCCTAGAGCCTCTGGGCAGCTACTCGGATGTCTCTCCCAAGGCCGAGCACACACTGACTTTGGGACCAGTGAATCCAGAGGTGTCAGGTGCCCCTCGACAGCAGAACGAAGTCACATACAACGTGGGGACAACCGGTGTGAATGCATCTCAGAAATGCCAGTTCAGTGGAGGAAGCAGGGTGCCCACAGCACAACCAGTACAGACAGGCGAATGCACCCGTGATGGCGGGAGCGTGGCTAGTAGTCATTCTTGGGGACTGGTGACTAAGGCATTTGGGAGCCTTCTAAGGTACTTGGAACGTTTTGTGTCTTGGTCTGGGTGTGGATTGCACATGTGTTCAGTTTATGAAGCCGTACTCTGAGCATATCCTCACTTTATTAGCGCGACACTCGAGAAACAAAAGCGCCCTGACCAAGGGGCTGCAGTCGTGTCCCACGTGAGGTGCCTGTATGGCCTCGGACAACCCTTCCCATCTGGGCCTCAGTTTTCACGACTGTGGAGCAAGGGGCTGGACGCAGCTGAGGAGACCTGAGCCCTGTCCACAGGCATTTTCACACTGACCTTGAGCCCTGGCCGCAGGGCTCAGGGTTGGGAAATCGCACGGTGACTCACTTCCCTCAGCTCATCCAGAGCCAGCCAGGGCCTGATCTCACTTTTTCCACTTGGAGGGAGCAGCAGGGGGAGGGGCCTCTGAGTGTGGTGGGCAGGTGGGTTTGGGGGGGGGCATCCACCAGCCCTGCTAGCTGCCCCACCTGACCCTCACTCGGGACCCTGGGGATGCAGGTGCAGGGCCGTCTGTGCCCAGGACTCCCACCCTCCTTCGGGCCTCTCCCTGCAGCTGGAAGGGTCTTCTGGCCTCTGCGGAAACTTGTTATCATGATGGTTCAGAAAATCTGAGTAATTGATTAACACTCAGATTGTGAAAATTGTGATGGTTCAATGCTTTCTGTATGTCAGGCTGTGCTAGAGACTGTAGCCTTCAACACATCTGCGTGCTGGGGGCTGGCCCAGGGGTGGAGAGTTGATAACATCTTTTACAGGAGAGTAAACTGAGGCCACTTGCTCAGGCCCCCAAGGTGGTCCCAGTGACCACAGCAATCTGCAACATCACACGCTAGGTGCCTGCTAATTCTTTCCTTTTTGCATTTTCATTGTATTTAATCTTTGTTCATCCCTTCATTTGTTTACTTATTTTAAACAGCTTTATTGAGTTATCATTCACAGACCACACAATGCACCCATTTAAAGGGTCACCTCAATGGTCTTGGTTTATTCTTGGATGAGAGCAACCATCACGTGGTCAATTCCGGGGTGTTTCCATCACCACAAAGAGCAACCTGTACCCTTTAGCTAACGCCCCCCCCCCCCGCCCCCGCCATGGTCAGGTTTGACTATAAAGGTTGGCGTGGTTGGCAATGTTTAGCATGATACCCTGCTGGCTCGGCACAGTGACCCGCGGCCCAAGTTTCCCCTGCTGGGCTCCTGCTTGGGCTGTGCTCTGTGCTGTGTGTCTGCCCAGCTCTGTCACAGAACAGCCGCTTAGGGGCAGGAGCATGGGACCCGGCCTCCTCCAAGTGGCCCAGACCTGCCTGTACCTTAGAATCTCCCTGGAGTTACTGAAAACATGAATATAAAATAGGAAACAAACGGATATGCCTCATCTTAACCATTGGAAAATCACCTGGCCTGAATACCCAAGATCACAGCAGAGTTTGCCCTGAAATCTCCCATGATGGGCGTGGATGCTTGACCCAGCCTGGGACCCCACGGACTACACCCCACGGACTACCCCATGATGGGCCGTATTAAAATAGTTCATATGGCCCAACGTGAGTGAAGACCGGGCTCTCAAATTTGAGGCGCATTAAGCTAGTGAGGGAGCAGTTATTCCCAAGCTTCTCCGTTCATCAGCCTCTTTTGGTCTGTTCTGAAATCTGGGTCATTGGTTCTGTGAGCCCATTCCAGCCGCAGAGGCCCTTGGCCCTGGGGATACCCTGGGAGGTGTTCACTGACAGCCGCTCCAGCCCTGTTTGAACCAGTCATGCCTCAGATCTGCCTCAACCCTTCTTTCATTGCAGTGGTATTATTTTGAATAAACAGATTTATTTCTCAATCTGGGAGAAATCACTGCATTTGGCCAAAACAGACATGTTTTATGTTTTTAAAAATCAGCTCTACTCTGCTCAAAAAATAAAGAAAAGATGGGCAAAGACAGTCTTGGCTGTTTAGGTGACACCAAGAAGCCCAGGGACCGAGGGCTGATCCAGTGCCAGGAAGGTCATTTCTGAGCAGGTCACAGGGTGATGAGTCAAGGAGCAGAGCTGCAATGAGTCAAGGTCACAGCTCAGAAACTCGTCAGACACCAGCTGCTGCAGGTCCTGGGCCCCCCCATGAGAAGCACGGCGTGGGGATGGGAGTGGGGAGGGGGCTGCAGGGCTGCGTCTTCCAGAGTGTGCTTCGGTGCCCTGGACATTCTCAGTCCTGGCTGCTTCCCTAAGCAAGTGACACCCTTCCTCCCTGCACAGGGGATTGCTGAATTCCAGACATTCCTCCGTCTTGGACCCTCAATTACTGCCTCTCGCATGGCTGTGTGTTAGCTGGACCCGCTCTCACACTGTGCTAAGCTGGAGAGAATGGACCAGATTTTGTTCATGAGAGTTTTCTTGGATCCTGGGGAATTCTAGGCAAAAGTCTGGGATCAACACTTGGATACTCCTCTCTAGCCATACTGAGTTCCCAGTGGCTCCCCAGACGCCACGCCTCTCCATCTGCAGAGACAAAGTGCACCTCCCAGCCGTGTTGTGACACTAAGCTGTTCACACCAGCACCTTTAGCCAGAAGAAATCTCGTCTCTCCCCCCAAACTCCAGAGCACAGCTTCTCTATCCCCTGAAGGTCAGAGCTATGCTCCTGACCCTGTGGCCATTTAGGGCCAGAGCTTCTCTTTCTGATGACCATGTTCGGTGGGCCCCTAGGGTCTGGCATGGATGTGTGTGCCCCTTTGGGCGTGTGGAAATGAACACGCCCAGGTGTGAGCAGCCAACACCCATGTGAACGTTTGGCCACATGAGAACACCTGTCGCCCAGGTATTACATGACCTCACGATGACATTACATAGGTGGATAAATAGGCTCAGTGGCCTTGCTCGGGGTCACCGCGAGGATGGAGCCAGGACGTAAGTCCAGGTCTGTCTGACACCAAAGCACAGATTTGTGGCTACAGCTTTCTACCGCCTCCCCATGCGCACTGGCCCCTCAGCCTGGGGCCCAGGGCCCAGAGGATGAATGACTGGGCTCCTATCTCAAGGAACTTACTTTTTGGAAGAGACTGACATGAAACCACCAATCCCTAGATAAAGTGGAAGGAGCAGTGATAAGTGTACGTCAAGCGTCGCTATGTCTGCATGTTTGCGTCCCCCCAATTCACGTGTTAAATCCTAACACCCAACGTGACACTGTCAGGAAGTGGGGCTCTTGGGGGTGACTGGGTCATAAGGGTAGAGCCCTCAAGAATGGAATTATGTCCCTGTAAGAGCTTCCTCGCTCCTTCCACCAGGTGAAGACGGAGTGGGAAGGAGCTGGCATGAACCAGGAAGGCTCACCACCAGTTTGGTCTGGGCTTCCAGCCTCCAGACTGTGAGCAATGAGTGTCCACTATTTGTAACCACCAGGTATGGTGTTTGGTTACGGCAGCCAGAGCTGACTAAGACAAGGGCAGTATAGGAGCAGAGGGAGGGCCCCAGCTCAAACTGGGGGGCCAGGCAGGCTGCCTGGGGAGTGGACATTGAGATGGGTCTTGAGCTGAAAGAAGTCCAGAGGGATGAGGATAGTTGGGTGGCTTTAGGCAGAGACAATAGGGTGGGTAAGGTCTGGAGCAGCCTGTGAGTACAGGAATTCAGGGACCTCTGCGTGATTCCACGTGGTACGTGGGGCTGGAGGAAGCAGGAAGAACTCTTGAGCTGGGCACTGAGTAGAGGGGCTGGGAGCCAGGTGGGCAGAGTGTCAACCAGAGAATCCTCTGAGTGTGGTGGGGAACTGGGACTGGCGAATCCATTGGAAGCGACTGCAGCGGCTCAGTTGAGGGCAGGAGCAGGGCCAGAGAGTGGCCATGGAGATGCAGAGGGGTGGACGAGTCAGGGGATTACTGAGAGAGAGACTCTTCGGATGATGGGGGTGGGTAGGGGGGAGAGAAGGAGGTTTGCTTTAGGAAGGAAGGGAGATGGCTGGTGGAAAAGAGCAGGTTGCTGTGTGGGAACGGGAATCTGAAAATGGAATCATTTGCGAGAGGTCCTCTCTCTCCCTCCCTTCTCTTGTACCATCTAGCCCCAGCCCTCCTCTGGCAAACCTCAGGGCTCCGAAGAGTTCCCCTCTCCCTACACTGCAGTGCGCCCTCTGTTAAGATAGTGATCTGTTTCCGAAGTCCGTTGTAGTGAAGCCATCGTGACCTTTGAAACAGATGAAATGTATACTTTTTCCAATTGTGGCTCAAAGGATGTGAGGTTTGTGCACAAGGCAGTTCTAAAAGTGGATGGGTAATTGCTGGTTCTCCTTCCCGTGATGATTTTGCAAGATCACGAACACTCACCCCTCACAGAAAATAACTAGGAAATCTGCACAAAACGCAAAAACGTGCTGCTTGAAGGCATCAGGGACTGAGCGGCAGCTGCAGACAAATTCTGGGTGGGGCTGTATGAAGAGCATTCTGTGGCTTCTAGTCTGGGGCTGGTGCAAGTGGGCGGTGCATGGGGGGAAGAGTGCTCTGGGGAAAACGAGGTTAGGGTTAGGGTTAGGGTACGGGTTAGGGTCAGGGTACAGGTTAGGGTTAGGGTTTAGGGTGAGGGTTAGGGTTAGGGTACGAGTTTAGGGCATGGTTTAGGGTTAGGGTTTAGGGTTAGGTTTAGGGTTAGGGATAGGATAGGAACCCCTTATCAGATATATATATATATATTTTCCATTAAAAAAAGTTTTTTTTTTTAATGCCCGACATTGGAAGTTCTACATCTTGAGTTTTGGGTGGTTGTTTTATTTTGTTTCTTTTATCGGACTACAGTTTATCATCGTCATCTAACATATTTCAAACAGACACAACACACAATGTTGCATTGTACAGATGTACTGGAACTCGGTGTATAGTGGATAGCTATTGACACACACACACTTTTTCCCTCCCTGTTATTGTGGTAAGTCACGCTGAAATCCATGTCATCGTGACCGCAATTGCATTTTCCCCAGTGTCCGCCACACACCCATTTGTTGTCTTTGGACGTTGTCACGGTCTATGCAGAGATAGATTTTTATTTCCACTTGTATGGGTTTGAGCGTATCAGCCTTTCCTTTCCAGCTCCTGGGCTTTCCCTGTACATTCGGAAGACCTCCTCCGTTCGAAAGTATGGAATGAAAACCGACTCATGCATCGTTGTTCTTTGAGCACTTGCTTGGTTTCGGTTTGCCAGTCCACGGCTTCCCTCCTTCGCAGGAGCCAGGATCTCGCTCTTGCACTCTGGGCAGCCCTTGCTGGCCACCAGGCCCCGCCGGCGTCTCCGTGGAATTTTAACCACCTGCAGATCGCGTGGCTAGTGTGTCTCCTTGACGGCAGATGCCAGCCAATATCTTCCCAGCCTCCTCTCCCCGCCCCCGCTCCCCCTGTCTGCTGCCGGGGTCGGTCGTGCCGTGCTGTGCCATGCGAAACGGGGAGCTAAGTGCCACGAGGATGGCTCAGGGCCGGGGCGGACGCCCTCCACCCGCCCCGGGACAAGCTCTGGCTTTGGTGCGGCCAGCGCTGCGTCCTCGCTCCCGGGCGCTCGGGGTCTGTCCCGCTTACGTTCGCGCCGGTTGTCTGCCGCCCTGTGGCGGCCTCTTTTATATCGCCTCTTCCGTCTGGAGCTCTGGCGCCCTTGGCGATGGATGGGACGCGGCCTCCGAGCGTGAAGCGGAGTCCCGGGCTCCCGGCGAAGCTGGCGGCACCTCTCCGGGTCACGCAGGGGCGTGGGCGCGGCATTCGCTCGCCGCGTTCTGGGCGCGCAGGCTCACTGGGGGTGGTCGCGCCGCGCTTCCGCCCGTACGTGCAGCCGCCTGGCCCGGCGTACCGGTACCCACCAGCGCCCCTTGGGCTGCATGAGCCACCCCGCGATGGCCCGGCGCTGCGGGGAGGAAAGGGAGGGCGTCCTGCACCCACGCAGACGCCCGTGGCGCGGGTGTTCTTTGCCGACCTTATTAATTTCCCCACTCCCTCTACACTTCCTGCTCCAGAGGAGAAGGACGACCGGTACGTGCTGAGGCCCGTGGAGTGTGGAATGGACGCAGTGGCGGGCACGCTTGAGTCCCAGTGGTTGGATTCTTTCCGATAGAGTTTTCGGAGTCGCACGCAGGAGGTGGGGACCGCCCCGGGCCATGAGAGGTAACCTGGGTAGGGTGGCACGGGTGTG